>NC_067168.1:20391323-21040490 GCF_903995435.1 Acomys russatus
CCCCCACAAACCCCATACCACACTTCTGTGTTTTGATGGAATTACATAAACTTTACATTAAAATTCTTAGAGAGTCCTACACACTGACAAATGATGTTCTATTTTATAGGAGACTAGAAAGCTGTATGTTATGAATACAATGCTTGAGATAAGTTATAGCAATAATGCATTGTTAGATGAATTTTGATTTAAAAAATGACCTGTCCATCACATCATAGTGATAAAGAATTACAGCCAGTTGTAATTGAGTCACTTGTGGACAACAGTAACAAAAGTATCTCTGAAGATATCTTTCTTTTTCATGTTTTATCTTGAAATTCACATTTTCCATGAGCTTCTAGGATGTATTTCTGAAGATAGTGGTATACAGTAAAGATCTGTTTAAATCTTCATTCTCACGTCATCTCCTCGAGGAGAAACATCCTTGCTGGAATGGAGCAACAGACAGGACAGAGTAAAGTGAGAGTATTCCAGTCCCAGCTGAAGCGTCCTGTCTGTGCCCAACTCTGCTTCATCCCTTTTCATAACCATCACAAAACGCTGCAATAACAAGATGATGATATATTCCCGCTGTGCAGAAGAGGAAATCACTGGTTCTTCTAAAACATTGGTTTTTATCACCATAGGCATCTGACTTTTTAGTTTGGGTTGCATTCTATAATTGATCCCCTTACGCAGGAATCCCAAGAAAACATTGAAAGGAAAAATGCATTTAATGAGCATTTTTTTTTTCTTTTCAGGTGTTTAGTAAGATCATCAAAACTGCCTTAAATTTGTTGTTCCCCCTATTTGACCACTTCCCCTTGGTGGGAAAATCTGGTGGCACTCAGAGGAAGAGTAATCAGGCTATCAGGAAGAGACCTGATAAGCTGTTATTTATTTATTTTTTTTAAATAGGCTGTTATCTTACAGTGGGGAATTAGGTCCTCTTCTCTCACAGACCTAGGGGAGCAGAATAGGATCAAATAGGGAGGGAGGGGGTATGGGAAGATACAAGTGAGGGAATAACAATTGGGATGTAATCTGAATAAATAATTTAATAAAACTTAAAAAAATAAAGTTTTCTTTAATGTTTCTACATTACATGAATTTTGAAGCAGCAATAATTAAAACAAACAAACAAACAAACAAAAATTAGCCTTAAAGCATTGAGAAGACTTTGCCTTGGAATATGTTACTCCTATTCTTCATTATCATTTTCATTTACTCTTTTTTAAAATTGTTTTTATTACTTTCTTAATTTTACATACACATTTAGATTATTACACATATATACACTAAACTACCTATAGCAAGAAGAATCATGACACAATCAGGAATTATATAAATGTTACATTCTTAGTTTTTTGGCTATTTGTATTTGACAGCCTTGAAGAAAATATCTTTCCTTTCTTTATGCGTCTAAAATTCTGAATGTAAATCAATATCTGTCATATCTCATCATTATTAACTTAAAACATATATCTAGTGATAAAAACATATTAACCCCTAACCAACTAAGCTTAATTGTAAAACTAAACTATCTGGTCTTCAACCCCATTAGAGACTTGAGAAGGAATAAAACTGATTACCTGAGTACACGGGCGGTGCAGGTTAGTAGCTTCCCATATGAGAAGATGACAGAGACAGTCGGCTACCTGAATAATCACTCAAAACTCTCTATAACACTGGAGAATCATCTTCAGCCTTCTGGCCCAATATATCTGACAGATATAACTTGTGAGGCAAGAACTATCGAGGACTTGCTTATAGTGTCTTGGCAGACTTTGGCCATTGACTCTGCTGTACTAAGTCGAGGGCAAAGGACTGCGGATTTAACACACAATGAAACAGTGAGTCCTTTGTGCTAAGAGAGCAGCAGCAGTGGCAGCTTTTACTCAGTGTCCAAAGAACCTTTTTATAGGCAGCAAAACAGGAATGCCACTTGCAGGTGAAATCCCTCAAGAGGTGATTGTGCATAGAAGGGAAAGTCTTGAGGAGGGGTCTGGTGCGTTCTCAGAGCAGTAAACATGACTAGCTAACCAACATAAACACAGACACGGAAGCGCCTAAAAACAGGACATGAAACAGCAAGACAGGAAGGCAGCCCAGTCAGGCCTGGTTTCCACACTCTGCCTGCATCCAAGTTTGCCATTTTTAGGAAGAATTCTGTCTGTGGTACAAACTAGGACATTTTGCCCAGTGGCTTATTAGCCTCATTTGAAGTCATCTCTATAAGGAGGGTCTTTGATGCTCATCATCCTCTTTGTGGTAGGCTGGGTTTTGCCAGGAGTTAATCTGTCTCATTGTCAATGAATCTTTAAAATATATATATAAAAAAAGAAAAGCATTTTAAAATACCATATTCTGTATGTCTCTGAGGATTTTGAAGACCTCATCTATTTTACCTTATCTTTCTATAGAATCACATCTATCTGTTGCACCTAAGAAGTATATTCTTGTGATAAAAATAGACTAGTAATTGATATGAACATGATTTGATAAAGCAACAATTAACTTGTATAAGTTATTTATCCTAAACAGCCTGCAATAGCACTTTAAAAGTTTTGGAAGTAAACCTTGTATTATAATTGAGTTACATGGCTACACTATCTCATATTAGAGTGGAAATATATATAATGTGTGTAAAGAATAATCTTACATTTAAATTCTATACTACTGTTTCTAAAATTAAACTTATTTTACATATATACATCTATATACCAGTGAATTAAACTTATTTTACATCTATATACACCTATATACCAGTGAATTAAAAATAACTTCGTGAGTCACAATTATGGCATTAAGTTGAAGAGTAGATTCAGTAATCTTTTTCTTCTATCTTTCCTATATATTTCTATAATCTCCCTTCTTTCTTTTTAACCCCTATCTCCAAACCTAAGAAGGGAAGATAAAAGAAAAGAGAGACATCCCTGAGTCCAACCTTGTTTTCTCCTTAAATAAGACCAATAATAACTTATAACCACTATAGCTCACTATAGCTCAAGAAAGCAACCAAAAACCTACCGAATCTCTTTAAAGGAAATGGGGTGTTGTTCTCTAAGATTTTTTTTCTGGTTGATTTGGCATAAATAATACCACTGTAGGGGCCTAAATAAAATTGGGGAAATGGGTAAACAAGCTAGGAATAGCATTTGTGGTCTGGTTTCTAAATGTTGACAAATTCCAGGCTTAATTAAAGTCCTGTGTGGGATAATCTGAAATGCTGGACCAATTGGGATTGGTCCTGTGAGCTGTCTTATTCTGATGAGCAACAGCAACTGAAGTATTTGGTACTGGAACATGAAGAATGCAGGATGTCAGTGTCCAGCATGCTGAGAGTAATCAGACCTGTCAGGTCTGATCCAATGTCAGTGTCTAGTTCTTTTGTTCTGAAAAAATATCATTTCTCACAAGCATTATACAGTCCTAAAATTATAAATGTATAAGGTGTGAATAATGCACAGAAAAATTAAGGCTGGTTTTCTGCTCTTTGTATGAGCAGAAAATAAGACATTTGTAAATCTTTATGCACACTCCATGGAGAATAGCATCTAATAATAATTAATAGAGATTCTGTAGCCAGCAAGAAACATTATCTATGCTTAGACATTCATGTCTCAGCCAGTTTCAGAGCTATCCCATATACTGGGATTAGTGATATAAGTTACCTGCTTGTTCTGCAGTTGAAATTCTTCACATCCTGATTTTATCCCCTTCCCTCATCTACTCCCACTCTCTGCTCCCCACTCCCTCCCTCATCTTGTATCCCTCCCTCCCCTAGTCCTCAGAAAGAGGAGCGTATACCCCTAACATTTAACCTCAGCCTATCAAGTCTCATCTGTACTACCTGTAACCTCTTCCTCTGTAGCCTGTCAAGGCCGCCCTGTGAGGGGGAAGTGATCAAACATACCTATCCATAAAGTACAACCAGCAAAATGTTGAATCATAAGGTATGCTAAGTCTATGCTTGACATGTACAACTTAATATTCAACTTATTAAACATTATCACATACAATGCCTCTAAGCTTATCAACATGGAGACATATATACATTTTAAAAATTTGTTGATCATTCTTTCTCTTGGCAATTATTTTGAAATACAAACTTTTATGACCCGGCGAGTCATAAGAATGGGGGTGATGCTCAACCTCCTTATCATCAGGGAAATGCAAATCAAAACAACTCTGAGATTCCATCTTACACCCATCAGAATGGCTAAGATCAAAAATTCAAGTGACACCACATGCTGGCGAGGATGTGGGGAGAGAGGAACACTCCTTCATTGCTGGTGGGAATGCAAACTAGTACAGCCACTTTGGAAATCTATCTGGTGCTATCTCAGAAAAATGGGAATAGGGCTTCCTCAAGACCCAGCTATTCCACTCCTTGGAATATACCCAGAAGATGCTCCAGCACATAACAAGAACATTTGCTCAACCATGTTCATAGCAGCCTTATTCATAATAGCCAGAACATGGAAACAGCCTAAGTGTCCATCAGTAGAAGAATGGATTAAGAAACTGTGGTACATATACACTATGGAATACTACTCAGTTATTAAAAACAAGGAATTCCCGAAATTTGTGGATAAATGGATTGAGCTAGAAATGATCATAATGAGTGAGTTAACCCAGAAGCAGAAAGACTCAAATGGTATAGACTCACCTATATTTGCATACTAGCCCAAGGGGCATGTCTCATGAAAGCCTTCACTTACCAGGAAACTAGGACAGAGGGGAGGACATCCTATTGGGACTCTAGATGAGAGAAGCATGGGAGAATAGCAAAGTAGAAGGATCCAGAGGGTCCTAGAAACCTACAAGTAGAACATTATGATAGGCAGATTTGGGCCCAGGGCTCCCGTTCAAACTAAGGCACCAGCCAAGGACAGTACAGGCGGTAAATTTTAAACCCCTACCCAGATCTAGCCAATGGTCAGAACAGTCTCCACACTTGAGTGGAGAGTGGGATATGACTTTCTCACGTACTCTGGTGCCTCGCATGACCATGTGCCCTGGAGTGGGAGACCTGGTGGCACTCAGAGGAAGGACAGCAGGTTGCCAAGAAGAGACTTGATACCCTATGAGCATATACACGGGGAGGTAATCCCCCTCAGGAACAGTCATAGGGGAGGGGAATAATAGGAAAATGGGAGGGAGGGAAGAATGAGAGAATACAAGGGCTGGGATAACCATTGAGATGTAAAAAGAATAAATTAATAAAAAAAAAATTTTAAAAAATGAAGAAGATTAATGATAAAAAATAAATAAAATAAATATTAATATGCATCACAAAGCAACTAACATTCTTTATCTTTCTATAAGTAAGAATCCGAGGCACCTTTCTGTAAGTATGTGCTCTTTTATATCCTGCTGGTTTTCATTTGTAATGTGTTGTTGTCTTCTGTGAAATGTTGTTGCTATCACAGCTTTGTTTCTTTGGAGTTCCAAAGTCCTAATTAAGTATTTCTCAAGCTGTCTCTACATAATGTGAGTTTCCAGGTCAACATCTTTTAAGCTGAGACCTACTTGGGATTAGTCTGTTTTGCTGAAATAAAATAAATTAATCTTGCAAAAAAAAAAAAAAAAAAAGAATGGGGGAGATATCAGTCCAATGTTGTCTTTTAAAACTATTAAATGCTTAAATACCAGATATGGCATGTCCTCATTTTTTCACGACAAAGAGTATAATCAAGAACTAATAAGAAAATGGAATTAGAAGCTTACCAATGTTTTTAGTGATTATTTTGAAATTTTTACATCTGTACCACATATTCACGTACTTTAATGTCCACATACACAAATATATTTCATAGAAATTATTGCATATTACCTTAATTTTTCATGCTGTTAAATACAAATAGATTATTATATGAAAATAGATGAATAGCTGTTATTTCCCTCACGATAGAAGTGATCCAATGTCATTACAGTACTGTGGTATGTGTTTTTAATGGTATAATCATCCTATAAGCTAGCTTCTATGTAAATGCCTTGCTAGATTTTATGTAACATTTAAAAAAAATGAGTCCTTCCCAACTACTTTTGCTGTGATAAGCATTGTAGAAATTTAGTCTATAAAGTCTTTCTTGATTGTACAATATGGGAAGAGACACTGAACCCTGGTAATGCATGCAATTCTCACATTTATTTATATGTTCTAGAGGCTCTAGATGAGCCAAAGGCTCTGGCTTTAATAATTGATCCATTTTTTTTTCTCAAACGAATAATTGCCCTAGTTCAGAAGTGTCTATATCGATAGGATCCCAGGACTCAGATTCCTAGAACAAACCACAAGAATTCTAACTTAATAGGTAAATCTTAGGAACTGAGAGTTTTTTAAAGTCCCCTAGAGGATTCCTACACTAATAAGCAATTTGGATTGAAAACTACTGCACCAGATGGTTCTTGGACTGTCAGCGGAACACTCTTACTTCCTACAGCTGGTCCAACACCCTTTGGCTATATAATCAAATCTCTTTACTTTATAGGTTCCCAATTCCACAAGCGTGTTTGAGTTTCATAACCAGTGTGATTTGTTGTTCTCTTACAGGTTGTCCTACTTTCCCTCCTGCCTTCACAGACTCAGCACCAGCTGTTCTGATTACAATGTGAAATGTCCGCCGCCCCCACTGGCTGGCTCATGTATTTGAACACGTTCTTCCCAGATGGTGGGATTATTTGAGAAGGTTGTGGAATCTTTAAAAGAAGGCATCTTACTTGAGAGAATGAGTCAATGGGGACCAGTCTTGTTTAATATCCAAGCTCTGCTTCTTCTTAATTTGTTTCTGGTTCTTGCCTGGACGCCTTTATACCAAGATGGACTTCATCCTTGGGTTATAAGTCAAAATAAAAACGCACGTCTTGCATTGGTTTTGGTTGAGTTCTCGGTTACGTGAATGAGAAAATACGTAACATAGAAGGTTGAGACTGAGGAGTCTGGCCACTGCCTTCACAAACCTGACTCTTTTTTATTTTTTATTCTGTAGGGAGGACTTGGAAAGGTGTGTGTTGTAGACCTAGAAAGCGCTGGAGTTGGAGTGCTGCAGGAAGCAGAATGTACTGGACCGTGCTGGTGGGAGTTGGGAGATCAGAGTGACAAAAGAAGATCTCAGTGTACCGGCCTGCTGGGGGCATTGGAAAGGAATCAACACTCTCCCAGGAAATGAGCTACTGAGATAATATTCTTCTGATTTATCTGCCTATTTTTTTCAGCCTTAGCCCAAGAATCTGAGTAATTCTGAATTTTAAAGTATTGGATTCAAATATTTAGTAGGAATAATTTCAAGGTAGGAGAGCATTCATGATACATTGTGGATATTTTTCACTATTCCCATCCAAGTTCTATAGCGTAGAAGAGTAACTTGCCCAAATTTTTGGCAAGGGAAAGAGCAAGAGCAAGATTAAAGAGGCAGGCAAAATGATGCTGAACAGAGGCTACAATAATAAAGATATTAGTGTTATAAAAAATAAACCATTTATTTACCAGAACAAGAGGAATGGTATCCTAGCAAGAACATACTCATCAAATGATTCAACTATATAAAGTACAAATTGATTTGAACGAAAAAAGCCTGAACTGAGAATGTAGCTAAAGCCTCCCTATCTTCCAACCCACACCACACACTCAAAGCAACTTACTAGAAAAAGCATTTTGTAGAATTAGCCACATGGTTCATAGAGGCCAAATCATCTAAGGCAAAGCTCCTAACAAAAGCACTGCAACTGGTTTTGCAAGACACAAGGATTGTATGGCTCTCTCTCTCTCAGCCTAAGCCTGGAAACGTGACCCAGACAAACTTGGGAAAGTGACCCAGAAAGAATTGAAGGCCAGTTTCAGTTTCTGAGATCAAGGTGGCTAACCGAGAAAAACAATTTCAACTAAGGTAAACAATTCTCAGAAAAGTACTATCTGGAAATTCTCTGGAAACTCCCCAACACCCCTCCCTGCCAAGAATAGCCCCCAAGACCAACGACCCCTGCAATAGCCAATAACATTTAGACAAGCACACTTAGCGACCACCAGAGCCAATCCTAACATAGGGCACGCAGCCGCTCCTAACCTTTGCGGTTTTAGCTTTTAAGAGTAGCTTTTAAGAGTGACTCGGTTTGCCTCCCTCCCGAGTGAGTGCGGAGGTCCCCTGACGCGCATCAGCAATAAACTTTGTGCTTTTGCATCAACACTGTGGTCCTCGAGTGGTCTCTCACGACGACCCCGTACCCAAGTGGACTCTAGGGTCCAACAGGATAAAGACAGATTCAAAAGGTTACATAGTCTTTCTCTATAGTTATAGAAAGTTGGTAGATCAGGAAAGGTGGAACCAGGCCAGACTCTATACAAGAAGGCCCTGGGATTCTATTGATGAGTTTATGAGGGCTGAAGCCAAAGTTGGAATGGAGACTTCAATATGTTGTAGATGCTACAACCATATGACCTTTCCAAGGAAAGGTGTAGGCCTAGAATAGAGCTTACCCCAAGTAACTCATGATACAGACAATAGAACTTGCCCAAATATGAGGATGCAGAGTTAGAATTTTCTTGCTGGATTTCATTGTTGATGTGGACCTCTGTTCTCTTCTTTTCCTCCATCCATTTTTTAAATGGAAATATTTATTCAGTGCCATTATATGTTGGAATCATGCAGCTTTATTTTTAATGTTATTAGGAATCACAGTTATTTGAATCTTATATGAGATATTAGATATTTTTCTATTTTTTAGTTGAAAATAGAATCTTTTCTCATACAACATATCCCAACCACAGTTCCCCCTACCTCCATTCCCTTAGTTGTCACTACCTCTCTGTTCCATCAGGTCCATTCTTCCTTCATTTCTTCTTCTTAAAAGATCAGGCCTCCAAGAGATGACAGGCAAATAGGACAAAAGAAAATACAATTAGCCAAATTTAAGCCCTCATATGGAGGCTGCACAAGGTAACCTACTAGAAGGATAAGAGTCTCAAAAGCAGGCAAGTGGTAAAAAACAAAACAAAACAAAACAAAAACAAAAACAAACAAACAAACAAAAAAAAAAAACACACCCTCTTCCACAGTTAGGAGTTCAACAAAAAACACCAAGCTAACAGAAAATGTTAAACCTAAAAAAAAACACCCTGACACAAAACAGCCAGGAAACCTGGGACAACATGAAAATAACTAACTTATGAATTTTAGGAACAGAGAAAGGAGAATTACTGCTCCAAGGCTCAGAAAATATTTTCAACAAAATTATGGAAGGCAATTTTCCTAACTTAAGTAAGGAGATGCCTACAAAGGAATAAGAAGCATATTGAACGAGTAGATCAGACTGAAAAGGAAAGCCTCCTCACCACAGAATAATCAAAACACTAAACCTACTGAACAAAGAAAGAACAATAAAAACTGCAAAGGAAAGAGACCAATTAATATATAAAGGCAGACCTGTTAGAATTACATCTGACTTCTCAATGGAGACTCTAAAATCTAGAAGACCCTAGAGAGAAGTACAGAAGGTTCTAAGAGACTACAGGTGTCAGCCCAGATTACTATCCACAGCAGAAATTTCAATCAACATCGATGGAGAAAATAAGATTTTTCATCATAAAGCTAAATTAAAAACAGCATCTATCTACAAATCTAGCCCTTCATATTTAACCAAGCCCTTCAGAGTTAACCAAGGAGGTTAACTCACCTTTTTCCATTTTAAAATAATTTTTTTTCAAATAATATGTGTTGAACATACTCTTTTTTCCCGACTCCTTCTAGATTCTCCTCATAACCCTGCATCATCTAGAAGAGCAAGCAGTACTAGTAACTGCGAAGCCATCTCTCCAACCCCTCTGTAAATGGTTGAGTGATACACTAATCTGTGCATATATTGAGAAATTATTAGAGGTTTAACATTATGTTCCATTAACAAACTAATAATAATTGGTTCCTTCCTAGAGCCTATGACTTGTCTAGCTATGTGCTCTTGGTCATAAGAAATGTGTCAGCTATATCGGGCTGATCAGTTTTTTGACAACATGAAACAAGATTAATCATCTCAGAAGAGGACCTTTCATTTGAGAAATTGCTTCTCCATAAGTTTGGACTTTAGTTAAGTTTTCAAGCATTTTTCTTGATTGATGATTAATGGGTGAAGTCTCAGTCCATTGTGAACAGTGCCTTGCTGAGGTAGTCCTGTGTTGTATAAGAGCAAACTGTATAAAATTCATATAGACCAAGCCTTTAAGCAGCATTCGTCTGCAGTTTCTGCTTCGGTTTTTGCCTCCACGTTTCTGCTTCTGCCTAACTTCCCTCTATGATGTGCTGAGATTGGGACATTTAAGTCAACTAACCTTTTCTAAATTGTTTTCGGTCATGGTGCTTATCACAGCAATAGAAAGAAAATTAGGACATATGGGATTCACCTTGTGGAGCAGGCTTTAAATCCAATTAGAGAGGAACTAGTTACCCCCAGGATATTTGTGTCACTATTGCAGAAATACAGACATGTTCTTAAGCAGACAATTGTTATGGTTCAGAATACACAACACACTAAGATCAATGATTATTACTTTTTTAAGTTATGAAAGGTCAATGCCAGCTTTGTTTCTCCATGTTCTATGACTTAAGCATATGGTGTCTTCCAACTGAGTACTAGAAGGTAACCAAGAGCAGTAATAATATCCTGTAACCTTTGGAATGCATGTGTGCTACAATATCTCATGAACCACAACTAAAGTGGAGATAGTCCTTTCCTAATACTCAGTTAATATTAGCCTGGAAGCTTTAACACTTTGAACTAGCTAGTTTTGATTCTCATTTAACCACTGCTATGGCTGGGATTACATCCTTAAACATCTGACTAAGGCTTAGTTTCAGCTTTGGGGAGGTACCCTGGAAAGAGGCAGTATAAGATTTTTTCCTACTCCTTTTATCATTTTTTTTTTGCTTCCTGACTCATGAAGTAAGCTATTTTTTGTATCATGTGACCTGCCAGGACATACTGCATTATAATAGGCACAAAGTCATGGGAAACAGTTATCGGCTAGAATCTCTCCTCTTATAAAGCTAAACATTTTTGGTTATGATCTGGACTCTGAATCTTTGTCCTTCAGAGAGCTGCAAAAAGTAAGTAAGTAAATAAATAAATAAATAAATAAATAAATAAATAAATAAATCTTACTGTTTCTCCTCTCTCCAAAATAAACCTAGGGACTGGAATATTTTACTGATGTTATTGGACATGCTTAAATAAAAGTTCTTCTTCAACACAACTACTACAAGAGTTCATCAATAATTATCACCAATTTCATTAATGACTACACTGAATATTTTTATTTTCATGGGTATTTTTTGGCTGAGAACATTATTATATATAGTCTTCCCAAGCCAAATAAAAACACAAAGATTTTAGTCATTAGTAAGTCTCACTTTCCTTTTCTTTCCCCTATTATGAAACTGTTCAAGTGGGTATCTGGAAAATATGTCATTTATAAATAAAATGTTTGCTCTTTGTTCTTTGATTTTTCATTTTCCCTTGAAAACAGTATCTGTAGATCAATACACAAACTTTCATTAAAAATGCTTCTAAAAGAATTTGAAGCCTTCATTAGCATTGCTCAATGAAACTTGTTTCCGTCTATGTGTTCATTCAGCATTTATGACTGTAAAACAAAGGTATAGAGTAGAATTAGTAGTTCCATTTAGACCATTCAAGAAGCAAATTTGCTCACCTCTCTGCAATTGTGACAACTACAAATCTCAAAAAATGTGTTAATATAATTAAAATGTTTTAAACGTATTTTGCAAATTATAATTAATTTTATATTATAATTATGATTTTTATTTCATAGTTGTGCACTACATTATACACTATACACTTATGTTATGTGCAAAAATATGTTTTTCATGAATAATATGGGGCCTAATGTTTTCTAAAGGGACATGAAAACAATAAAGCCGAGGAAAAAACTTTTGTCTTTCTTCTGCAGAGCACTATTAAATGGCTCACCATGAAACTTCAGAACAAAAAAAGCACATCATTTTTTTCTGTGTGTATGTATACTTAATAGACAAATATACTCATTCAGTTATGGATACCTGAGTCCATATGGCATCTCGGAGTAAGCCATGTGTATCAGCTGGGCACAACAACAGTTTATGTCAGATTTCTGTAGTGACAATCTTTGAAGTGATGAGTTTTAAGATTCTAAGAACAGGCTTGTATAGTCATTGTCCAGTACAGATGGTTTTCATCTCCCCTAGCAATACATCTACATATTCAGCCAATCATCCCTGGAAAACAGTTTGCATAAACATCCTGTTTGTACTGAATGTGAACAGGCTATTTGAGGGTAATTTGTCCCCAAAATGAATGACAAAACAAATGTTTACATAGCATCCATACAACATTGATGTGTGTGTGTGTGTGTGTGTGTGTGTGTGTGTGTGTGTGCATGCGCATGTGCATGCTAGACATATTTTAAGACATATGCATGGGCACTGGAGTTATGTGCAGATACTCTGCAATTTCACATTGGAGAATACAGTCATGGATTTGTTGTACAGGAGTGGGAGTATAGGAATAGATACCCACAAAGCTCTCTTAAAAAATGACATCAATATCTGTGCAGACAAATTCAGAAATTTCAACACTTAGTTGTGTGGTAATGATTCCAGCTAGACTGGTCACTGTGAAGCAGGAAAGAGCTGGGCTTAGCTGATGTCCACAAACCTCCCTCCATGAGGATTTTTTAAAATGAAGAATTACTTTTCCCTAATCTTTCCCCACAAGTCTTTCAGAATTTCATCAGTCTGACAAATTCAGGCCCTGCCACATCTGTGTGGTGCTGTGGATGAAGCATCCAGGTCTGAACAGCCCCTGTCCAGAACGCTGCAATGCTGTGCTCAACACTGTAGTCCAATTGTATGTCTTTTAGATTTGGAGAGATGCTCCAGGGGCCAATTCAGCAGGTGATGTGTCACCTTTTATCCTCTTACATGAGGTAATTATTGTGGCTGTTGAAAGTCACTTTTAGGTGATGAGTTGATTATTATCATCAGTTTCTTGTGATACCAATCCAGAAAAAACGGCTGACAGAGAAAAAGACGGAGACATTTTAATGGCCCTCAAATTGATGGACTGATACAATTTCATCTGGGCAATCAAAGCTGTAAAGACAGCAAAGGCAGGCCTGGCCTCCTGGCCTTTGAGGATCTCGTGCTTGGACATATGCCAACAGTATCCACATTGGATTGCACTTTGTGTTCCTAAATCATGTCTCCACTGCCTAGTCCCCGCCGAAGAAAACAGTGCCTTTGTTATTTAGCAACCATTTCTGGTACTGAACTATTCACAGGAATGCTGAATTAACCTCCAGAACTCCCTCTTGCTTCAGGTGTCCAAATCTCAGAACTTAGATAGTGGTAGGAGAAAGCAGCAGGGGTTGGGAGGGGACATCTCAGCCTGGAGAAGACAGGAGCACAGCCAATTTCTCAAGCAAAATGGCATTAGCTTCTTCAGCCAGTGACCCCACTGAGTGACAATGTGCCTCCAGGGAGGAAAAGCCTGCCAGCCACACAATGTTCTCAGACTCCCTTCTGTGTGAGCACATCAGACCAGGAATGCTGAGTTTGCTCTGACTACGGTCAGCATCATGAAACATCCAAGAGGCAGCATGTTACCTGTACCCATGCTGGCAACTGTTTGCCTCTGAATGCTGTGTCAAGAGTTATTAAACAATGCATGTCAGCTGCTTGGAAGACAATGCTCTTTCATTTCCTTTATAAAAACTCTTGATAGTTTATAATTTTGTCTTCTCTTTGTCCATATCTTTTTTTAATTTGTGTGATTGGTTAGCAAAATTAAATTTTTCTCAACAGTGATTTAATAATATTTCTGTTGTAAGGAGAAGTGAAATCTAAGTGTTGAATGTATAAACTATGTGTACATGCTTGTAATCTCAGAATTCAGAAAAATGGATCCGGAGTTGAAGGACAGTCTGAGCTATGTAGTAAGTTAGAAGTAAATCTGGGTTACTTGTACCTGGTCTTAAAAAAGAAAAAACAAAAAATCCCCAACTAAGCAAAAAATAAAATGTATTTAATTAAAAAAATGGTGATCTGGGCAAAGATGGCTCAGTTGGCAAAATGCTATGTGACTTGAATCCATGCAACTTCCATTTTAAAAAAATCAAAAAAGCAAGCAAGCAAGGAAAGAGACAAGCCAAAGAAATGTCAGCATGTGCTTGCAAAGTCAGAGGTAAGGCAATAGAAACAGATGAATCCTTAGGCTTTGAGAGCAGGAAAATGTTGCTGAATCAATGGGAACCTCTGTTTCAAAATATAAGCTGGAGAGTATTAAGGGAGGTAGATCCCTGAAACTAACTTCTGGCCTTCACTGATATGCACACATACAAATATACATTTGTACATACACATAGACATGATTGAAAACAATAAACTTTAAAATTAGTAGGACTTAAATGGAAAGAGAAAAAAAAACAACCAATGAGTGTACATGTGCTTGTCAAACGAACTCAAGAAAAAAATGGAGGAAATGTGAATATGAGGAAAAAATATCAAGAAAAATTGGCACAATTACCAAAGAAAATTGGTAATTGAGCCAAGGGAAAACTGAAAAAGAAATAGAATTGTTGGGTAATGTTTTATGAAAATAAAATCCAACTGAGGCATCTCTAAACAGTAAGAAAAACGGATACTTCTTACAATAGAAACTCTGACTCTTTCTCAAAGCATGAAAGAGACACTCAGGCTGCAATTTCCACTAAGGAGCCTCCTAAACTACATCTTTAAAACATAAATGGTAAGAATGCTGTTTGTAACTGTCCATACATATTTTCAAAAAGAAAAAGGAGTTTAAAATTGCTGCTTTGGTGGTCTCTCTCAGCGTACTTTGTTTCTTTAATAATTTCAGTGAGATTTTATCGTATGTCCTTTGGTAACAATTATGTTTTCTTGTATTATCTTTAAGTCTGATTGCCTTTTTGTCTTCTGTGCTGAAGTCACACTGAAGGTCTTCCACATGCAAAGCTGGCACCCTGTTACTGATAGTGCCCAAAGTTTCCACCACCTCCTCCTGTTACCACTTTCCAAATCTTCCTATAGCTATTTTGAAATATACTATACACTGTCATTAACTATATCAGTTCTACTGTTCAGTAGAAACCCTGTGCATCTTCCTCCTGTCTATAAAGTGAATGATGGATGGAGCCCAGCCCCTCCTGGGTCCCATCACAGCTGCTCTGCTGGCCTCTAATAATTGCTGTCCCTCTTGGTTTCTGTGACGTCACAGTCTTAGGTCTATGTATGGGTGCAGTCATGGGGTATCTGTCTTTCTGTGCCCATTTTATTTCACTTCACAAATGCTCTCCAGGAAAAAAAATGCAGGTCATTCTAAAGCAATCTTCAGAGTTTGTTAAGCTATTACTTACAGAAGAGGAAATATCAATGGCAACTTTATCAACTTAGAAAGAAAGAGAAAAGACCAACACCGATTTGCAATATTATTTTGTCATTACCATTACAATTAAAAGAGAAATTCATAATATAATGCTTGTAAGGCTTAGGCAATGAAACATTTTTAGTGGCCATATGCTTGAGTAATTTTAAACCACAAAATAACTGGGTTTTGTGGTAGTTAAATATGTTTCAATTAATAAAGCTGAGATGATAAAATAACAGTGCAGAGGATACTTGAGAAAAGGGACATCCATTGTAGCAATAGCAACATATTAGTATTCACAGTAGCCAAAATTTGCCTGTCACCACCATGTGTGAAACATAGACATGGATGGCAACATCTGGGAATGATTTCAATATTGCAAACCTAAGAACATTACAAAACAGTACTATTAAAATTGCCTCATGGGTAAAATAATAACAGATCACAAGTAATAAAAAATAATGAAATGCTTTTCATGTGATAATAAAGTTCAGATTTTGATGAACATATATAAATGATATATGCTAAATGTAAAATAAAAGTTAATATCCTATGCTAGTTAAATTTCAATATTGAAGTATTATCCTAATAATTAGACGAAGAGTGAAAGGCAACTAAGAATTACTGAGAGAGGAAGAATTAGTCTTCAGAAATGAGTACTTAATTTATTATCTTCTACCAAATCCTAAAAACATATACATTCAGGTACACTAAATGAAATCGTGAGTTGTATTTCTATAATTATTCACATATATGTAATTACCTCATATGTTTAAAAGGCATTAAGGGCCATCTTTGGCAATATTGTATTTGAGAAGTTTTAAACCTACCATTGATAAAATGTATTCATAGATTACATTTCTGTATTGTGATAGACCAGTGGCAGAAGCAGCAGGCCGTAAGGGTCCAGAGGAAGCACGTGAAGTTTCCTAATAAATCAGTGTTGAGTACATAATAATATGTTTATATAAAAGGGTGGTTAATATTTTATTTTTAACCATATAAATGTATACATCTACATCCATCTATCTACCTAGAGAGAGAGAGAGAGAGACAGGATGACAGACAGAGAGAAAACATCAATGTCTCCCATGTATCTTTGCTGTTGTTTTATGTGGTTCAGCATTGGACCGAGGACTGATGCCAGGAGGCTGTCACTAAACTGTACCCTTAGCAACAACATTTTATTTAACTAAATTTAAAGTATTTAAGCCAAATAATAGCATCTTCAAAACCTTATATTCTATCATATGAAATAAGTACTATTAAAATTCATAATTGTTTACAGGTGAAATAACACAGTGCTCTTACCTTTGTGATGACATAAGTACCTCACAAGTTGGCAAAGGCATACCTAGTCATTAGATCCACAGTTTTATTTGATATTTAAGAAATAACCAAGAACAGGTTAAATGGGCAGAGCAATATAGAGCTCACATATCACACTAGATTTAAAGGAACAATGCGTGTGAATAAGTGTAAAATTAGAGAACAATTGTCAGGTAAAGTAATAATATATCTTGCATTTCAGTATGTGTTACAACATCAGGTCACAGCATATTTATCAATGTTCTCTTCACATTCAAGGAAAAACTCAGGTATTGGAACAATTTGTCTTTGTAGATGTCTTCCCTTCTTTCAATGTTTTTAAATCTGTCACAGTTCCACTGGGAGAAGAATATTTTGTAATATTTATTACTTCTAGATTTGCGATTTAATCCCATGGGATTTTTTACACGATGTCTATTCTAGACTTTGCCTTAGGAGATGACACTGAATTGACAAAGATATCAATTCTTATGCCACCAAATGTGCTCATTACAATTTCTTAATTGGGCATGAATCAGACCTGATGGATATGGGAGTCCAGGATTCTTTCTGTGGCCAGAAGCTGAGACACAGATGCCCTCTGGTTGTGTGTTCCTGCGCAGGTGTGCATTGCATTACTAACAGCATGGCCATTGAGGTTTTCTTTCCGTTTTCCATAGTCATTATGCAAATGATCAGGGGGGTTGCTAAGTAAAAAAGAAAGAGTTAATTTGTAATAACTTTACAATACTTAGCTGAAAGTACAGTAGACTGGTCTGAGAGACTCAAGAAAATGCTAGTGAAGTCTTTACATTTTGAAAACAGATAAACTCATCTGAGAGTTAGAACAGCTGTCTTTATCATAGTCAGTGGTATTCCTAACTTACCATCCTCAGAAGGAAACAGACACTCTATGAAAACTTTCAGGTCCATCTGTTGCCTCTCCTAATTAGCATAACATACAGAAATGCAAGGGGATCTTATATCCTCTTTCTTCCAAGTTGGTAGTTTTTGTCTCTTGCTTGCTTATTTGGTTTTGACTATGTGTAACTGACTACCATTTTTTTTTTACTGTGAAAAGAAGATTATAATTGGTATATCATAATAGAAATGGGTCCTCTGGGAAAGCTTGGACCAGAAATGCCTCATAAGAAGAAGCCAAGGCTCAGTAACATAAACTGAGAATGAGAACATAATGTGACGGAGTGCAGGTCAGAACTACTTTAAACTTGATAGCACATAACTGGAGCCCCATGAAGAGCCTCCATACACTGATCATGGGCCACTCAAGACTGTCCTCATTACATAGCAGTAATTCCTTAATTGAGGGTTGCATATACAGTAATGGCTCGCCCTACCTTCTTAAGAATGGGAACAAGTTAGTCCCAGGCCAGGACACCTTACCTATGCATCTCCTCTGTTAATACTATGTTCTTTGTTGTGTACTATATGAAGCTTTTCTATTCAGATGTGAAGATTGAATTCTTTTACAGATTGGACCATATCTCCAGCCACATTGGCAGCCCATTTGGGGAAAAGAAATCTCCTTTATGCTCCTTGCTTTTCTCAGTTCGGGACCTTTGAAGAGTTTAGAGACATCTGAGGGTATGGCAATGACATTCCTCAGTGTTAGCAGAATGTCTTTTTGCCTCAGAACTAGCTTTGGGGGCCCTTAAATCACTTGGGAATGGGACATTGAAATGCCAGAAAACTCTGGCATCTTGCCATCTTGCCACAGACCTGCCTGCTTTGGACACATGTTCATCATCAGCCACAAAAGTAAGTGACTGACATCTCTCTGTTGCACTGATGGTGAAGGGCTCATCCCAGGACTCTTTGGGAGACTCTGTTAGAGCTAGAGTCTCTTATTAGCAAGGCACCTCTTTGGTGTAATCCAATGGTCTGTTTTGCAGACAGCTCCTATAGTCTGTTTTTCCAGGAAAACGACCTATTTTAACACATTGTTTTCCAGTGGGAAGTCCCTTGTATCTTGGAACTGAGGCCATCTGGCAGAGCTCACTCTTTCATGAGAACTTCCACTTCACTCCAGTGCTCTTGCATAAAGAGCAAATTTCTAGCCCGAACATTTAAAACACTTCCGTCTAAGTGTCCTTCAGTAGAAGAATGGATAAAGAAACTGTGGTACATATACACTACGGAATACTACTCAGTTATTAAAAACAAGGAATTCCCGAAATTTGTGAAAAAATGGATTGAGCTAGAAATGATCATAATGAGTGAGTTAACCCAGAAGCAGAAAGACTCAAATGGTATATACTCACTTATATCTGCATACTAGCCCACAAAAGCCTTCACTTACCAGGAAACTAGGACAGAGAGGAGGACATCCTATTGGGACTCTAGATGAGAGAAGCATGGGAGAATAGCAAAGTAGAAGGATCCAGAGGGTCCTAGAAACCTACAAGTAGAACATTATGATAGGCAGTTTGGGCCCAGGAGTCCCACTCAAACTAAGGCACCAGCCAAGGACAATACAGGCCATAAACACAAACCCCTACCCAGATCTAGCCAATGGGCAGAACATTCTCCACAATTGAGTGGAGAGTGAGGTATGACTTTCACACAAACTCTGGTGCCTCATATTTGACCATGTCCCCTGGAGGGGGAGACCTGGCGGCACTCAGAGGAAGGACAGCAGGTTACCAAGAAGAGACTTGATACCCTATGAGCATATAAAGGGGGAGGAAGTCCCCTCTCAGGAACAATCATAGGGGAGGGGAATAATGGGAAAATGGGAGGGAGGAAAGAATGGGAGGATACAAGGGATGGGATAACCATTGAGATGTAACAAGAATAAATTAATAAAAAATTTTAAAAAAAGAAAGTAAAATGTCAGAATGAAGAATCCATATGAAAAAAAAAACAAAAAAACAAAAAAAAAACAAAAAAAAACACTTCTGTCCATAGCCATATGGTTCACATAGCTACATCCTGGCTAGGACTTGATTATTAGAGTCTGCAATTGTCAGCTTCAAAGACGTCTCAGAAATTGAAAAAAAAAAAAAAAAAAAAAGACAGGAATTATCACCCTGGCATGCACTTAGGTAGGAGAAAAATGTGAGGCTTAATGTCTACCCTTTCCCACCTTATGCTTTCTTCATGCTTCATTTACGTCATCACTGGGAATGAAAGGAGACTACCAACAATCTAAACTGCCCCTTTAAAATATGTCCGTGAAATTATCGTTTGCTGAAGGCTAGCGCGTTTCCAAAGCAAGTAGCAATTACTCATGGTGAGGGTCACAAAATAATTATTTAAAAGGCCAAGTGTCACTCAGGAATAGTAATGCTGGTCCAAAGGGCAGAACAAAAAGGCAGAAGAGCTACAGCCTTTGTGCAGTTTTTAGTCTTTTATCCTGTATGAGAAATGCAACTGAGAAAGCCTTAGAGAATAAGCCAGTGAGCAATATTCCTCCATGGCCTCTGCTTCGGTTCTTGTCCCCAGGTCCCAGCCTTGGGGCCTGCCATGATAGACTGCAACTTACCATTTGAATAAACTTGTTCCTCCCCAAGTTTATTTTGTACGTGGCATTTATCACAGCATATCCATATCACAGAAACCTAACTGGGACAGAAATTGGTACCAGGAATTGAATGACCATGTCATGGCTGAGAAGAGTGGGAGAGTGGAGGTTTGGGTTAGAAAAACTATGGGATGCTTAGAGATTAATGGACTCGAATAAAAGTCCATTGAATCACAAAAATGTTGAGAGAGATACAAGGGATGGAGCCCTTCAGAGAAAATAAAGACTCTATCGGGGCTGTTTATGTAGTATTTTGAATTAAGAATCTATGATTGGTGGATAGCTTGGGCTAAGAAAACATCTATTTTAACAAGAGGCCAACAGCATTGAAGCGAAATCTTCTGGGAAACCATGACCCTGTTATTAAAAAGATTATTTGGTGAACCCAAAGCTTTTCGGTGCTTGTCAAGGGTAGAGAGTCTCTGAAGAGAGGTGAGTAGAGGCTCCTGCAACCTTAATGGAGATCTATACTAATTGGATATGCAAGAACTGTGGAGTGACCACCAAGGACAGCAGCAAGTCTGTATATTTACATCAAAACACTCTAGCCTAGGAGGTCATAGGCCACCATAGGGAAATGTAATACTATTGTTCAGCTAAATAAATATAACATCAAACAGCCTTATAAAGAGCTGTTTATACTCAAAGAAAAATAGTATTATTAGCCTTAACCTATATTTATACAAATGATAATGAGTAAAGGAACCCATGGCTGCTGAAGATGCTAAAAAGAAGGGACACATGTGTAGAGGAATTTTAATCCAGCAACATTGCTACTCTGGCAAGACATCACATCCAAAGACCTAGGATATGGACATGCCCTTAGTATACACCTTTAATCCACCTGGCTGGAATGTAAGCACTCCTCATTGCTGGGCATGGTGGCCCATGACTTTAATCCAAGCATTTAGGAGGCAGAGGCAGGCAGATCTCTATGAGTTTGAGGCCAGCCTGGTCTACAAAGAGAGTTCCAAGGCAGCCAGGACCATTATACAGAGAAACCCTGTTTTGAAAAACAAAAATAAAAAAGCACTCCTTAAGTAAGCATCTTTAATTCCAAACCATGATGCCTAATTGAGGGGGAGACAAAGTGACAAACCATAGGAAAAAATTGAAAGAATGAGTCAGCGATAGGATATGCCCAATTCTCGGGAGAACAGGACAGAAAAAAAGAGGCAACTTAAGAGCAGCGCAGGGAGAGAAAGTGGAGTTGAGTTTGGTGCAGTTCAGTTGAATTCAGCTGAGTTTTTGCAGTTCAGCTCAGTTCCATTCAGTTTTTGCAGCCAGTGCAGTTCAGTCTTTGGAGTTCACAGACAATTTTTCCAACAGAACAATGCAGTGAAAAGCAGAGAGGAGCTATTTTGAATCAATCTGCATGGAGAGGAGTGTTGGAGTCAGAATGCCTGAATTGAACCAGCCATGCAGAGGTCAGAAAGCTAGAAACAGTGAGCTGATCTAGCAGTAGGTCATGGAGGCTGAAAACACTGTAAGCCTAGGTCAGCAGACAGAGGCAGGAAGCTGAAGACTTCAAGGTCCAGGCTTGCAGAAGATTAGATTGTATGGAGGCCAGAGCTCCCAAACCTTCCTGTCTTAGTGTTACTATAGCCTTTCTGCCTCCTCTTCTGTTATGTTCTCTGAGAACGTTTAGGGATGAGCATTGTTCTGTATGAATGGTGTTTTCATTCTTTAAGATGGGAGCTGTACCCAAGCTGGTCCTGATATCAACAATGTGACTGGAAGCAGCAATAATACAACAAATTAACTTTTTGGCAATAAGGAAGGCCAAGTAACAAAGAGGCTGCTTCCATAAGAAGCTACCCACAATTGGGTGGGTGTTTCTACATCAATCAAAGCAAACAGAACACTTCTGCAATGGAGGGTCTCTACTCAGATGATTGCAATTGATGGGAAGCTGACATTGCCACAGTAGAAACCTACTGGTAATTAATGAGTTGAGAGAATTGTTGTGGAATTAGAACACAGTAGGGGAAAGAAAATAGATCAGCAACATGGGCTGCAGAAATGAAGGGAAAGGTAATGAGGGGTTTAAGTAGAAAAAACATACACGTACATGTGTGTATTGTATTCATGTATGTTTATATACATATATTTACGTACATAAATATACAACACATATAATCAAAGAAAAAAGGCTCAATTTGAGACTGGGAAGCACAGGAGGAGTTTGGGAGAAGGTAGTTGGGAGGGGAGGAAATTGAGGGGGAAGGTGATGTAATTCTATTTCAATAAAAAAAATTTAAAAAATGCAGAATCATATAAAAGAGAAGAAACAAATGGCATTTTCAGTTACAGCTGAGAAGTAGGAGCTACAGCTTATTCATAGAGTCTTTTAAGTCTTTCAGAGTTGACAGGAGTGCCCCTGGAACTGAATTATTCTAAGTGGCAGCACAGGGAATAATACAGTGCAAGCAATGCAGAGTCAGCACCCTGAAATTTGAAGCCTGGAGAAGGAAATAAAGTATTTCATGTTTTTATTTATGTGTCCCTGCTTTTTCAGTCAGCAGGCAGCTGTTTTATTATACAGAAAGAATCCAAACCCCAAATTTGAAAAAAAAAGTCAGCAAAATTAATTCAAGAGTTAATTTTACTAAGTGTACACAAATCACATGGTCTACATTCTGCAATGAATATCATCAGGATTGCAAAGACAATTAGCACTAAAACACCACAGATTTGGTCAGCAGAGTTTTCAGATGTTTAAATGTGTTTTGTTGGTGTAAATCCTATTTACTTTGCTTGATTAAAATAAGATTATAAATGGAATACTAAGTGTATATGCTGCCAACTGATCACTACGTGGGCCAGTTTTGAGAATGTCAGTCTTATCAAATATGGGAAAAAAATTGCAAGCAATTTGATATAGGCTTTGCCAAGATAAAAATCTCTTCTTTCTATTTCTATGTATTTTATATTAAATATGAAAGCTAGTCTCAACTTTTATCTTTATGTATAAATATATATATATATATTTAAGCTCATATAAATACATATGTATATATATTATAATATATAAAGACACAATGATAGCTTTTACATAATTTCAAATAAAGTATAAAATAATCACTAAAACCTATTAACCTCATAAAACACAGGTACAAAAATAGGATTTGGCTTATTATAAATCTATAATTATTTCAAAATGAAATTAAAATACATTTAACAGATAGAATAATCTTTAATTGAAACAAATGAAGATACTTCCTGAATCACAAAAATGTTCATACTTTATGAGAAATAATGACTTAAGTTACAGAAACTAACTTCTACTGCAGAACTATTCCCTATTTTCATGTCATGGCTTTTGTATAATAAAATTAATATGTACTCTTAAAAGCAAAGTAGTACTAAAGTTGGTAATAGTTAGTGTTCCTCACATGCACTCAGTTCTGGACTTCTCACTAGAGGGGCTACTGTCAGTGTTTAGAAAGGAGCCCTCCCGGACACTTAGCTTGAGTCTTTGAAACACACATATTTGTGCCTGGTTTTCATTACACAACTCATTTACAAGTACTTGAATAGTAAATCTTATTTCATACATTTGATCAATTAAGAGAGTAATAAAAATAAATACCTTTTTTGGTTACTTTTGTCTGTGTTTGCTAAAGCTTTATAAATCAAACATTCCCAAATACCATCAGCAGGTTGTCTGTGGTGTATTGCAAATATATCCATTAAGGATGACAATTTTATTTTACTTCTTGCTACAAATTATGCTATAGTTTGATAATCGGTAAGCATACACGAAGTAATGTCTCCTGAATCAAATTCTTCCTTGCAGAGATTTCCCTCATCCACTGAGCACAGAACTTATTATTCTTGTTCCATCTCATGACAACTCTCAAAGGAGCCTTCCAGTTATACAGTTTTCTCCAGAGTCCTCCTCTAACTCAGAGTTTCATTTCACCCAGCTGTAGGGTTTTCTCCAGTATCTCACCGTTCAATTTTACCCTCTATTCTATCTTACCTCTCCCCGTTCCTTCTATTACTTTTGATCTCAGAAATATCTAAATGAGTATGTCACATGATAAACCATGTTCACAATATCTCCTAAGTAATTTGAGGTTGCTTATTTGCAGCAAAAGAAATAACTTCTTTTGAGTCTATAAATTTCCAAAATAGTAATAAAATATTTTGAGATTGAAAGATTTTTCATCTTAATGTCAATAAAACAGCTCGCCACGAAGGAGGTCACAGTTAACAAAATAAAATCAGTGAATCCAAAGGCAATCATAATAGTTAAAGTTAGTAAGAAGTTCAGATATGGAATAAATAATGACATTTATAAATAAGTTATTGTGTTGAGTTGCTCAATAAGTTTGGTAAACAATGCAGAATGTTAAAACAGCAACAGTATTATAGCTATCACTAAAATATCTCATGAAAACTTCCCTCCCCCTTCTCTCTCTGCTTCTTCCTTTTCTATTCTCTCTCTTCTTTCTGATGTACACAAATGCATATTAACTATATTTTGTTACTAATACAGACAAGGCTAGACGAATAAACAATTTAGTTTCAGGAATAGCCATTAAGGAACATAAAATAATCTATAGTTACTTGTCTGTCGACATTAAGAAATTTCCTGTTTGTCTCTTTGGTGTGGTGTTGTCTGTGTGTGTGTGTGTGTGTGTGTGTGTGTGTGTGTGTGTGTATTATTGGGCCTAATTTATCAAGCAATATGTAAAAAGAGTAATACAATATGAAATAAAATAACATTCCCTCATCAAGGTAATTCAATGGTGTAATCTATAAATGCTAACATATCTATTGAATTAAGCACAAGTAAATACATGTCCAATAGTGGGCAAGCTGAGGAGGTATAGCCATCAGTACCAAGGTCTTGAACTCAGGTAGTTTCAGTACAGAAAGATACTAAGATAATAGCTAATTCTGACAGGACAACCTCAGACTTTCCTTTAGTTTGGTTTTTGTAATAAAGATCATGACTAAAAGCGACCTGGGAAGCAAAGGGTTTAATTGAGTCACAGTCCACTAAAAGAAGCCAAGGCATGAACTCAGATTAGGGATCTGGAGAAAGAAATTGAAGTAGAAGACATGAAGGTACAGTGCTTGGTGACTATGTCCTAAGGCACGCTTAGCTTGCTTCTTTAAACACTCAGAGCTATCTTGCCACTACCCAAAGTGGGCCTAGAAAATGCCTCATAGACAGACTTGTCCATGGGTCAATGTTTGTGTTAAGTTGACAAAAAATAGCCATTAGAAATATAGTTTGTTAACAAATAAACCCATAACCTTTACTTTTTGACTTACCCCTACAGCTCATGTTAATATAACGATATGAAACTTGTATAATTTGTTTCCCTCTGAAACTTCATGAGCCAAGCATCTCTATTCTTTGTGTGATTTTGAGCATCTCTATCTTTCCAGCTCCCACAAAAGATCATGAAGCTATGAACACTGAAGGACTTTTCATGCCCAGTATTCCAAACACTTCTTTAATCCTTACCAAAATAGCATGGTCATGTCTCTCATAGAAATACCCCCACAAACTTGAGACGGAAATGGTTTGTTCAGACAATAAAGTAAAATCTATCATGAAAATAAGACAACGTAAAAACCCAAGGTAGGAACATAAGGGCAGGGACTGAAGGAGAGGCCATGAAGGACTGTTGCTTACTGACAGCTTGCTGCTCAAAGCTTGCATAACTACCTTTATTTTACAATGGAATAAAAGATTATTCAAGACAGTAAGCAACACTCAGGGATTACCCATGAAGTCAATCTTTGCTGCTGTAACAAAACTCGATGGTCATGGCTTTAAATAGCAGAAATTTAACATTCTCACAGTTCTTGAGGCTCAAAGTCTGACATTAGAGTCCCAACATGCTGAGGCCTTGGTGAGGTCTCTCTTCATTGTCTATTAACAAAACACTGTTTTTTTTCACAGGATGGCAAGTCAAAGCCCTCTGGGTTTTTCTCATAAGAAGACATATCCTCTTCTAATCAGGGCCCTGCTCTTATAACTTTAATTACTTCTCTGAAGCTCTTATATCCAAATATAGTGACAGTGGAGATAAACCATCTATATATCATTTGGGGGGAATGTTTTTAGTCTATATATTGAAGCTAAAACGTAAATAGAAATTTTATCTTTGCTGCTGTTTTTGTTTGTTTCAACTAGATAATGTTCCACAAGACAAGACGCTAAGAAAACAAGATTAAACTACGTTATTATTACTTTTCTTTCCTTTTATTTTATGTTTATAAGTGTTTTTCCTGCGTGTACAGTTGTGTACACCATGGGTGTGCCTGGTGCTTTAGGAAGCCAGAGAGCATAAAGCTTTCGTTAGCTGCCCTGTGAGTGGTAGGAATCAATGCTAGAGCCTCTGGAAGAGCATTGCTCTTACTTTGAGCCATCTCTCTAGCTCCTTACCTCCAAACAGCTCACATAACAGCCTCTTTGTAAGTTTTCTTTAAATGGAGTTTTGTCTTATTCACCCTTTGGTTAGAAAAGATGATGCTTTTTCATTACATTTCCCATTCTCCTAAAAGACAACAGGAAACATATTTTTACAAAGTATAGATCTTTCTGGGCAGGTTCTGCTTTTTAAGCAACCTGACCTATGTCGATGTTATCAATATCCTATAGTAACTACGATTTACTTCTATGAAATGAGCCCACGTTTACCTCAGAATCTGTCACTTGGAAGAGGTCATTTGTCTCCTTACAAATGAGAATATCTCTTCATACCTAGTAGAGGAAAACATTGCTACCTCTGCCAGCAGCAGCAGCAGCAGTCATGACAGAGGTCATGTGTGCATTCTGTGATGCCTCAGGATTAAATAAAATATGGAAAACCTGGATATACATTTTTTTTACAGACACAGATTCACAGGTCACTCTGTCCTGAAGCCAATGGTCCTACTAGATCGCTGGTAATTCTGACATAGTACTGCACTAGATATTTCCTAGCTTTCTCAGTGGATCTATAATTTCTTTCCATGAATGACCTACTTAAATTTGACTATAAAATAAATATGTATGAAGCAGTTTCTGTTGAATTGTAATATTTTAACAATAATTCTGCTAATATAATCCACCACAGTTTTCTTTAATAAAACTTTAATATTATAACCTTGAAATATCATTTCTCCTTACTACTATTGTATGATTTTTGAATTAATATCCTAGGGTTTAATAATATTTTCTCCTAGAGTTTATCATCAATCAAAATCATTTTTCCATTTATATGCTTCATGAATTTAAATGCCACATTAGCAATTGCTGTTTATTTTCTTTGAAATTTACTTTACTTTCTATTAGTGAGAACACATTGATTGAATAACGGCACATATTTAATTGTGCAGAAGTCTAGACCTTAAATAAAGTAAGTTGTCAGATTTAAATTTAAATAAAGCATACATTTAACTAGAAACCACCTTATATGCATGTACCTGTCTGATGCTATCTGCAGTATATTTTGCATGTTTTTGTTATTTTAGAGTACAGACAGAAGGACAGCTCAAGTCTCAGATTACTTTGCGAAGAAGTATGTGCTTGTTGTTCAATGTGTTGAAAGATACATATTTGAAAAATCTGAACTGCAGGAATGAATGATTAGGTTGAACTTTATTCTGTATATTTTTACTCCTCGCAATTTCTTCCCTCTGCTTCCTTCAAAAACAGAACAAAATGTTTTTACCATAACAATCCACACATATTTTAAAATGCAGATTCAAATCTAAAATAACTTTGAGCGGAGTTGGCAGATGCATTGCACCTACTGAAATTGCGTCTTGAGAGTGAAAAAAGAACCCGCAGTGTAAAAGAGGATAAGAAGCCAACATGTGTGCAGGAAGAAAACATGTGAATAGAGACAACTTAACTCTGCAAATTTTAGGAAGGTGTTTAATGAGAAATACAAATACCTTTGTACATACACACTATAGACAAAGCTCTCTCGTATTCTCACAGTCTCCAGTACTTTTATTAGGAATGGATGTTGAACTTCGTGAAAGGCATTTTCTGCTTCTAAATATGATGACCATGTGGTTCCTGTCCTTTAGTTTATTCATATGATGGATTATGTATTTACGTACATAAATCAATAAGCACAATGCAGTATATTATTATAGAATTCTTTCAGGTGATAAACACATTCATAATTGAACTGTCCTCTCCACTGTTCTACTGCTCTGAAGAGACACCATGATCAAGGCAAATATGAAAAACATTTAATTGAAATCTTGCTGACAGTTTCAGAGTTTAATCTATTATCATCATGGCAGAGACCACAGCAGCATGTATGATGACACTGTAGTAGCTGAGAGCTACATCCTGATCTTCAGGCTGAGCAAGCAATACTGAGCCTGGTGTGACTTTTTGAAACCTCAAATGCCATCACCACTGACAAACTTTCTCCACCAAGACTACATCTCTTAATTCTTCTTAAATAGTGGCACTCCATGAAGACTAAGCATTCAAACATATGGTTCTAAGGGGGATAATCTTATTTAAATCACCACAAACACCAAACAATACAAACACACACAAATATATCACTACCCATCATATATACAAACAACAAAACTGCCAAGAAAGAAATCAGGAGATGATGTCCTTCACAGTAGATTACAAACAGTATCTTGGAATGAATCTAACTAAATACAACGAAAAATTTTCAAAACTAAAGCAAGGTATCGAAGAAGAGGCTTACATATGGAAATACCTCTTATTCTCATGGGTTGTAGGATTAATATTGTGAAAGGGATCATCTATAAAATGTAATCCCATCAAAATTCTAGTATAGTTTCTCACAATTTTTTTTTTAAAAATCTAACATCACACATAGAAACATAAAATCCAGGAATATTCATATCTAACTTAATAATAATAATAATAATAAACTGTTAGAGGTTGTCTCTTCCCAAATTTAAAGTTATAGTCCAGAGTTATAGTATTAGAAACAGCATGGTACTCACCCATATTTCTGTAGCAACTTGATTTTTGACAAAGAAGCCAATAATACATATTGGATATGAGACAACATATTCAGCAAATTGTGCTGGTCAAACTGGATAGAAACATGTAAAAATGGAACTAGATCATTATCTCTCACCTGTCACAAAACTCAGTTTCAAAGAGAGTCAAGGACGTCACCATAGGACCTAGGCCTATATCTGATATGGCACAAAAACAGCAGAAACATTTTACCTTTTCTAATCTGGGCTGATTTGTGTGTGTGTGTGTGTGTGTGTGAAATTACACCAAGCATAAGTCCTTTGTATATTCTTTTATTTTAATAAGATAGATTCATTTTATTAATGATTATGTGCATTACTAATGCATTTAAGTGGTTTCACTGAAAACTTCTATGCAAGGTCCCAAAGGAGACAAATAGTGTAGCTGTGAGTCATATGGACTATAATACTAACATCATAGTGCACTAGTGGCACTTATATATTTGGGGTAACAAACAAGTATCAGTTGGTGCATCCATTTAATAAGAGGGAAATCCTGCTTGATCCTGTAAATCTATGCAGCTACCTATGGCTAATTAGGCCACATGGGACCTTGAGGAGAACATTCTAATGCCTTTTCCCCAACCCAGTATAACCTCTAACTGCATTCTTCATATTAATCCTAACACCTACATATATGTATACTTTTCACACCTATCAAAGAACTCTATTTTACAGCAAAGGAGGACAATTATAGAAAACCATAACTGGTCAAAATAAAGATATCCATTAATCACAATCATCCAGGTTCAATCACTACCTGTACAACTCTACCCTTAAAACTAAAGTTTGGGGGACATCTAGGAAGAATGGGTGGTAGAAGTATCAGCACTAGAGCAACCAGATGTCTGCTGTAAGAAAGTGTCTTTGATATATAACAGGCGAGGAGAAGCCATGAATTCCCAACCACATGGTTGCCTCAACAACACCTGAGCAATGACATCAGTTGACATGGCAGTGTAGATGAAGGACATCTCATATGACCCCTTTCCTACAAGAAAAGCTATAGGCAAGCAATGACTAAGGAAAGGGAAGACCAGTCTACTCTAAGGGTGAACCTCATTATACAATACCAAATCATCAGCCCTATACATGCAAGATGAACTGCAACTCAGCAAGTTGCATTGCATAAACACACATGCACTCATACCAATATACGTGACAGGAATAATTAAGGAAACAGAGATCATGTACTGAGAGAGAATGAGGCTAAGCAGAGAGACACCAGAAGAGCCACGGGGAGTGAAAAATGATATAAAAACATTATGCATATGATATTTTAAAATATTAATATATCAAATATTGTAACACTAGGAATTGAAAGACTAAGTAAAAAATATACAGATAAAAATGATTAATACATTAAAGTTCAACATCATAGAAACAACCTCACAGAATGACAGATTTAATGATGCTCATCTGATTATACAGACATCTGAAAAATTATCTGTTAAATATCACCATATAAGATAAAATGCATTTGATTATTGAGATTTAAATTCATTAAAAAATTTCACATTTAAAATTTAAATTGAATAAGTGAACATAATGCACTAAAACTCTATCAAAAAAATTGGCTATGTTTGAATTTTAAATCATCTGAAAAGGACGCAAAAAAAGAACAGGAATACCTCACGCTAGGTAAAATACAGGCTCAGGTTTCTGGTCTGATGGTAGTATAGGGGTGTAGGCAGCTTACTAAAAATCTATCATGCATGTTGACTCTTCCATTACTGTTGCTAACAAAGCTATTGATAAATTATATATAAATAATAACAGCAAATGTGAATTTATCTGAACTAATCTTTCTAACAAGGAACAAGTTAGCGTCTGATGAGGTGTCACTGACCAGTTCTGTATTGATCGTTCTGTGGCCTCTATTGTCTATGGGTTAGGAAATTATACTGAAGCCAAGTCATCAACTTTCAATCTACAGGTTGGCTTCTCATTAATGACCTTCCATACAGTGTCAGGACACAACACTCATCTGGGCTTTGTTATGTCCTTGGGTGTTATTAATACCTCCATCCTCACACACCAGTTCATATTCATCAGAGTTTGGTTCTACTTTTTGACACACCATTGCAAACTCCTTATATTCTTTTCAGTGGAAGAGAAAAGATATATCATCAATTTTATGAATGCTGAAATCTCTTCTAATTCATGCATGTAACTTCCTAAAACCACAAAGTAAAGGTTGTGGGTTTTTTTGTTTTTTTGTTTTTTGTTGTTGTTGTTGTTGTTTTTAACATAGAAGCACTCCATATTTGAGAAGAAACACAATGCTCTAAGAGAATGGGGTATGTGTTTTGCTTTCAACTTTTCAGTTTATTAATATCTTTCAAATAACCACATTACAAGTATCCCCAGCATGAGGTGCATTCTTCTCCATATTATTTAGTTGACTCACATACCAGCCGGCATCAAATACACTTTTCTTCCTAATTAACTTGTTAGTTACTTATTACACAGGAATTTTGAAGGTACTAATCAGGTGTTCTGTTTGTAATTGTGCTGCATTAACCCTGATTAGGGATGCACTTATCTCTACGAGGATTACATTATAATGTAAATGCTGAGACGGTGATTGATGTTCAATTATATCAAGCAAATCAATTATACTGGTGAACTGGATCAACTGATAGACATTGAATGTTCTGGATTCCTGACTGCATATGCATAGAAATATACTGATTTTCTTAAAGCAATAAGTTTCAAGAAAAAACAAAACTTTTTTTTTTTTTTTTGGTTAATCAGAACAAAGTTTTAAAATACTACAAACCCTGATAGGTAAGACATTTCCATAGGATTTAAAAACAGCTTTTTAAATCAAGGCTAATATTTCTTTTTTTTTAATTTTTTTAATAATTTATTCTTGTTACATCTCAATGGTTATCCCATCCCTTGTATCCTCCCATTCTTCCCTCCCTCCCATTTTCCCACTATTCCCCTCCCCTATGACTGTTGATGAGGGAGATTTCCTCCCCCTGTATATGCTCATAGGATATCAAGTCTCTTCTTGGTAATCTGCTGTCCTTCCTCTGACTGCAACCATGTCTTCCCCTCCAGGGGACATGGTCAAATGTGAGGCACCAGAGTACATGAGAAAGTCATATCCCACTCTCCACTCAACTGTGGAGAATGTTCTGACCATTGGCTAGATCTGGGTAGGGGTTTAAAGTTTACCGCCTGTATTGTCCTTGGCTGGTGCCTTAGTTTGAATGGGACACCTGGGCCCAAATCTGCCTATCATAATGTTCTACTTGTAAGTTTCTAGGACCCTCTGGATCCTTCTACTTTGCTATTCTCCCATACTTCTCTTATTTAGAGTCCCAATAGGATGTCCTCCCCTCTGTCCTAGTTTCTTGGTAAGTGAAGGCTTTCATGAGACATGCCCCTTGGGCTAGTATGCAAATAGAAGTGAGTATATACCATTTGAGTCTTTCTGCTTCTGGGTTAACTCACTCATTATGATCATTTTTACCTCAATCCATTTATCCACAAATTTCAGGAATTCCTTGTTTTTAATAGCTGAGTAGTATTCCATAGTGTATATGTACCACAGTTTCTGTATCCATTCTTCTACTGATGGACACTTAGGCTGTTTCCATGTTCTGGCTAATATGAATAAGGCTGCTATGAACATGGTTGAGCAAATGTTCTTGTTATGTGCTGGAGCATCTTCTGGTTATATTCCAAGGAGTGGAATAGCTGGGTCTTGAGGAAGCCCTATTCCCATTTTTCTGAGATAGCACCAGATAGATTTCCAAAGTGGCTGTACTAGTTTGCATTCCCACCACAATGAAGGAGTGTTCCTCTCTCCCCACATCCTTGCCAGCATGTGGTGTCACTTGAATTTTTGACCTTAGCCATTCTGATGGGTGTAAGATGGAATCTCAGAGTTGTTTTGATTTGCATTTCCTTGATGACTAAGGAGGTTGAGCATTTCTTTAAGTGTTTCTCAGCCATTTGATATTCCTCTGTTGAGAATTCTCTGTTTAGTTCCAAGCCCCATTTCTCAATTGGGTTATTTGGTTTGGTGGTTTTTAATTTCTTGAGTTCTTTATATATTTTGGATATTAGACCTTTGTCAAATGTAGGGTTGGTGAAGATCTTTTCCCAGTCTGTAGGCTGTCGCCCTGAGCCCCATGATATCCAGAATGGTCTTGAGCTGTGGCGATTCTTCTGCAGCTACTAGATTTCAATTATGGGCATCAGCTACCCCAATCAGCTACATCTTATGCTTTTAAATACCGTGTTATTGTATTATATGAAGTCACATAGTTCGACACCTCCAGCTTTGTTCTTTTCATGCCAGATGGCTTTGGGTATTTGAGGTCTTTTGTGCTTCATGTACATTTTAGGATTTTTTTTCAGTTCTGTGAAGGATACTGTGATATTTCATTGGAATTTCATAGATTCCATAAATAACAAGAAACTTCTTGGGGTTTATCTGGAGCTACTCTGTATTCAACTGTCAATTTCTTGCCCTCCCACGACCCTCATGAGAAAATTCTCATGTATCCAAAATGATGTGGAGTAAACCTTGTCTCCCAAATTTCCCTGACTGGCAAATAAAGTTGCCTATACCTGGGCAGGAAAGAGATAGACAGAGTCAAGGTTCAAGGTGTTTTGGGGATGGGAAAGAGACCATGAGAGAGAGAAAGAGGAAGGAGGAAAGAAAGGAGCAGGTTGCCATGGGTTAGTGTGAACTAGAAACAGATGGCTGGGAGGAACTTGCACAGAGGATGGGCATGATGGATAGAAAAAGCCGAAATGGAAACCATGTGCAAGAATTTATGGGGATTATGGATCTGAGGCAGACAAGATATCTTCCAGGGCTAATATCTGTTCACCCCAGTGTATTAAGGCTTATCAAAATTCTAACAGGTTTCTGTGTCTTTGATTTATATAATAGTGGGTTAAGGAATAACTGCTGCCTTAATAATTATATGGATCAATATTAAATATTAATAATCATTTCAACAACATTTTAACCTGAGTAGTTTTTCTAATCCATAACCAGAAGTTTTGTTTCCAGTCTTTGGAATTCTCATCAGCATCTTTCATCAGACGTCGCTGATATTAATACCCATGGTTAATTTGTTTCCTAGTTATCTTCTGCTGCATCATAACTTACAGTCTTTTCATAGTATCATGGACTCTGCTTAGTCATATGTGCAAATGTTACTGAGTTATGTAAGTTGATTTAAATCTTGTGGCTTGAATAGTTATCCTTTAGTTGAAGTTTTTATCCAATTGAAGGCATGTCTCCTGCAATCAGGGATGACATCCTTCCTTCCGCTCCCACTTGTATGTCTTTTATTTTCTTCCTTTATCTGTTTGCTCTTGCTAAGAATTCAATTACTCTGTCAAACAGACATATGAGAGAGGACATTCTTGCACTATTTCATATCTAATTCACTATCAAAATGTTTTATACACACATTGTATGTATATATAATGTGTGTATATATAGTATATATATTGTTTGTATGTATGTATGTATGTATGTAATCATCTTCCTGTTGATTTTGATCATTTTCTTCACCCATGGTTCATCATTCTTATTGGCATTATAACTTATAAAGCAATTATTTTGTATCGCCTGTGTGTGCTTTGTATTTTATTTGCTAGGAACTGAAGAATTTATTTAGGACATGAAAAACTGAAATATGTTTGTATTTATACAGGGCAATGCCCTCCTTTTATGATGCTTTTGATGTGTAGGCTTGTGTGATTCCCAGTCTTGCGGCTGGCTTTGAGAATTTTCCATTCTTAACCTCACTGCACCACTGGTGTCAAATTATTTTAGCAATGTCCTGTGCTTGTTGGCTGTCTAGAAAATTTTCTCAATGTCAGATTTCATGTTAACACAGGTCTTTCCTTTTTTTTTTTTTTTTTTTTTTTTTTTTTTTTTGTGCCCTAGTCTTCTTCTTGGAGCTCACTCAGTGGTATTCTTTCACACTTCGTTGTGTGATGGAGCGGACTGCAGAGAGGCATTTCCGGATGTTCTGATTAAAGCTCTGTTGTTGCCAAATGCTGACTTGTACATTTGTGAAAGCCTAAGCACCTCTTGTCCTTGATTCTCATCTAGCTAGATCTCAGGACATAGCTGGTATTCTTGTCTTGTTCCTTATTCTTAGTGGAGAGAGAGAGACAGAGAAAGAGAGAGAGAGAGAGAGAGAGAGAGAGAGAGAGAGAGAGAGAGAGAGAGAGAGAGAGAGAGAGAGAAGGAGGGAGGGAGATGTATGTCTTGGCTCTCTTAAAGGCCGGATCTTCTCATGTACTGAACTTCTCATTATATTAATGCTGCTGTGAGGGATTGGCAAATTGGGGCAGAAGAGCAGAGAGTGAGTGAATGTCATGCTCAGCCTTTGTTGTTCGCCTTTTTAAGTCCTGATACTAAACATTTCAAGGACTCTACCTGTCTCTTGAATGGCAAACTGGCGAGTCAAGGGGGAAACCTTACAACACATACAATCTTACTTGCTTTCATCCCACCATCAGACGCCTTCAATGCTGCCATCATTCTAACCCGAGTTTTCTTGGTGTTATTTTGTATTATCTTGAATAATCAAATTCTTCCCTCCCTCTTTCACTACCAGCTCATGGCTCTCTAAAATTATGAAATATCCTTTCAGTGTGATGGTTTTAAATATTCTGGAAGGCAGGAGGTACTTGTTATAGTTAGATGTGTTAGTACAGACATGCAAATCATAGTACTCAGACACTGAGACAGGAGGAATGCTGGTTTATTATTAGCCTGGGCTACGTACTGAAACTCTGTCTCACAAAAACCCAAATAAAAGTAATCACGCCTTGTCGCTTATCTGAGTTATTTTATTCTATTTGAGTGGTTGCTGATCTTTCCAGGTACTCACATCCTCCAGTAAAAATGGAATTTAAACTGAGGAGGAACAGCATGAAAGGCCTTCCATCCCACATCTGGCACCAGATGAGAGGAACCCTTCTGGTCGACATTGCAGGCAGGGAAGTTAACCACAAAGAAATAAGAACAAAACCTCAATTTAGATTGACTGTGTCAACCTGGATCACACCTAGGGGAGCCTGATATCAGGAGATTTATTGTCAGCATATTTAAAACCAGAATAATTTGGGAAAAATTGCCTGGTATAACACAGTCCCTGGTACACAAAAAAAGGATAATTACATCAAAACTCAGTGTACATGCCAAGAACATAGGTTCGAGAGCTAGGCTAATTGTACTAGCTTTAAGGCCCCAGGGAAGGGTCTGGCCTGGTTTGGTCATACAGATAATGTAGGGGTCACTTGTGTTATTAGGCAATGGTCCTAGTTATGGTAGCTTGGGGAGCCTCTGCTGATGAGGCCCCTTTAGGTTATTACCCACCTCCATTTCTGGTTGTAGGAGCGTGATATAGCCTCGCCCAACTATAACTCAGATCACCAGGCTGCTAAGAAGCCCCAGTTCCCAGTTTTCTGGATGGAAGAACATATGTGTTTAACATTCCTGGTTTTTATGAAGATTTGTGGACTTCAGGACCTTCATGTTATGCTCCCAGCAAAATAGGCCACATAATTCATTACTTAGAACATAGCTAAACAACACACAAGAAAGAAAAATCACAATTACACTGTCTCTGGTACCTGTGTCATGCCCAGAATTATGCAGGTCTAGCCATTGAATGTAAGATTGTGGCTAAGTTTTATAACAGTTCCACTTTACAGCTACAACACGAACTCCCTGAAGATGAGAAGCCTGCCAAGACAGCCATGAAGTAATTATGTTTGGAGCTTATCTGCCTAACTGGGAAGTGCTGGATGGGGTGCCAATGTCCGCAGCTGTTATCTCACATGCATTAAAAATGGGGAACAAGGAAAGAATTCAGTAACAAGGTTTTATTAAAACATTTACAGACTGTAATGGAAATACTGCTGCCAAATTGGCTAGGAAATTACCCACTAAGTTTTTAGTCATTAGAACCAGAAACACATGGAACTCAATGTAGGGCCAGAATAACAGTCTTGAGATTTAACTTCTTAAGGAAATATTTTTCAAAAAGGCAATATGACACGGATACTGCTGTTGCTTCATGTTCTGCCTTCCAGTACACAACTCCAAAAGTATAAAACATACGGTACATTAAGTTTGGATATTTCCCTGTTATGACAGTGTGGTGGTGGTGAACATTGACTAACAAATTGGCAAGATTTAGATCCACGTAGATAGACAAGCTCTGGCTATGCTTCTGAGAGATTATCTATCTTAGATTATCCTCTGATCACATCTCTAATGGAGCAGCCAGATCAGATTAATTGATTTGAGTATATAAACTGATGATAGGACTGCCCCATGATCCTGAAAAACTTTATCGTTGATATGATAGAGAGGACATCCAGAAGTTTCTGGAATGGTCCAGAACACAGAGAGAGAAAGGAGTAGACTGATTTTGGCCAGCAGTCAGAAGACAGCCAGAGCTATCTCCAAGAGAGAGGAGAATAGCAAGAACGTGGGGCTAGAGAATAGAGAACGCATAGCGAGGGTAGCAAGGGAGCAGAGAACAGGGAGAATTGCCTGGTTACAAGAGAAGGGACGACCAGCTTGCGTGAGGGGCCAGAAGCCTGCATGGATGCTTTATAAACATAGAGACATATATCCCTTTTGCAGAGCTAAGTGAAATGACTCTTTTTAGCAGATGGGAATCAGCTTCCTACGTATGAGAGGAATGCTGCCTTTGATCTAAGCATCAGAAATCCTCTTATAGTCAAGGTTGAGTCCGTTTCTGGGTATTTGAACTGCCTTCTGGAGTTTAAGGAGTAGGATTTCCTTTGGACCTGACAGTCAGAAGACCTACTCTGAATGTAGGTGGCAGCATTCCCCTGGGAGGGAGCCCTACCTGGACTGTACAGAAGGCGAAAGCTCTATGAGTGTAAGGGTCCTTTTTTTCTGTCTTCTTGTGCAGGTACAGCGTGAGCAGGATCCCCAGTCTCTGGCTGCTATGACTCCCATGCCAGGATGAACCATATCCTCAAACTGTGAGCCAAAATAAATCCACCCCCCCCAAGTTGCTTGAGTTGAGTATTTTCTCATATTAATGAAAACAGTGATTGACATATTAAATTGATACAGAGGAATCGAACAGTTTCTGTGATAACCTGACTACGAAGGTTCTTAGGGATTGATTTGAAGGAGAAATGTGGAAGGTTGCAGCTGTGGGTTATGAAAGCATTGGAGTGCTACAAGCAAGTTTTAAGGGCACATTCTAATGGTAGTTTGAAAGACAAAAATAGTAAGAATAATCTGGCCAGTTGAGTCTTAGCTCTGAGATGTCAGCTTGTGTCCTTAGAACTTGAGTGTGCTTGAATTTAAAAGTAGCATACTGAGAGTTTGGTAGAGGAAATCTCAAGACAGTACAGGATTTATACTGTGACATGATTACTCTTGGAAGATCTACTCTTAGGAAGATCTACAGTAAGCAAGCGAAGAGTGAAACATAAATATGTGGGAAATGTGCAATTTGGCAAGAAAGAGCATGTGAGAAAGATTAAACTTAACAACAAGGCATATTGCAAGATGGTTGTAGTTGTTCAAAGAGATTAACACCATTAAAAGAAACATGGTGTGTGCAGTTATGTGTGGGGAAAGGTGCTTTGAAGACAAGGCTTTACCAGGGAAGGCTCCGGCTTGTGAAAATGCACATTTATTTGAAAGTGAGAATATCATTGGAATGTTTTCCTGCTCAAACCCAATGCCTAGTGAAGTGTTTCTCAGGAGTCAGCCTTGAAAGCACCAGAGATCAATGCAGCATAGGCTGAGGACACCAAGATAAACTTTGAGTAGTAGAAGAACTTGACAGCATTATCCTTATGAAACTGGTTTTGATGATATAAAATATACAAGATTGGGAGTGCCATGACGTCTTGTTCCACAGTTTCAGAGAATGTTTGGGGCCAGGCAACAAAGTTGGAGTCCATGTAAGAAGGCCTAAGAAGCCACAATATAAATCTATGATGATGAAATCTAAGTATTTGTAGGTGCCTTAGTATGTTGGAGATGCCTGGACCTTAGAATATTCACCAGGGAAAATTGCATGCTTGAAAGTGACCTTGCCCTCAAAAGAAGCCATATGTGTGTGCAGAAGGCAGAGATGTATTAGTGGGCTACCTAAGATTACTGGAAGCACACCAAGCCTTTAATCCTTGCATTCCAGAGGCAGAGGCAGAGGCAGGCAGATCTCTGTGAGTTTGAGGCAAGCCAGGTCTACAAAGAGTGTTCAAGGACAACCATGGCTATCACACAGAGAAATCTTATCTCAAAAAAGAGAGAAAAGGAAAAAAGAAAGGGAGAGACACACAGAGAGAGGCAGAGAGAGAGAGAGAGGGAGAGAGGGGGGGGGGATTTTCCTTATATTTATTTAGCCAGGTACTTTACTGCAGCAACGAGGACAGTCACTAATACAGGCAAGTAAACTAGTTTTGAACCCATGAGTTAAGGCTTTATGTTAAAATTCTAGTTAGGTTGCTTGTGTAACACGTGCTTAGGAATATACTGGTATACTTCCAACATCTTTGAAAGTAAAATCTCAGACGTTTTCCTAAATTTTCTACAATTTTTCAAGCTATCAGTTTCAGTGTGTCTGTTCTGTAGATGGACAAATTTAGAAATGTCTTCACTGCCTATAAAAATCAAATTGCTTATTGGAGAGAATATGTTACTGGATAATTTTTCAATGTTATATTTAGGGAAGCAGAGATAGCTTAACATGTGAATAAACTTCAGCATCCAGGAATATCTTGCCATAACATGGAGTAACAAAAAGATTTTTAAAAAGAAACTTGAATATTTTCCTGCTTTATGAAGTTAACACTTCAGGAATCATTTCTTGTGGAACTCTGTCCTCAGGGGATGGTATAGCCATCGGTGTCTTGAAAACAGAGCACAGAAGACCCTCACAAAACTGATCACAGTTGCACAAGAGCTCATGGACCAGCATACTGGACGCCTAGGCTCTCCATTCCTGAAGCTATATAGGCAGTTAAAAGTTGTAGGGGGTGGTGAGGGAAAGGTGACAGTAGAATTTTCTTAAATTTCTCCAGGGAAACTTGAGTACATTTCTTTCTTGCAAGAAAGTATGCTATGTGAGGAAAATGTTCACCTAGTCTAGGGCTCTTGGGAGGCTGTGACATGGCCACAGCATCATACCTGATCCAGAACCCAGCTCAAGTAGCAGGTATGACAGATGCCAAAGGCAGAATCAAGATAAGTAGTTAGGTCTGGCCCATCAAGTTTTTTGAAGAAGGGGAGCTATACGGTGGCTGTTCAGCTTGTGCCAGGATTAGGATGTGGAGTGACTCATGGAAAATTACTGTGGATTGTGGGTGAGTAACTAAGGTGGTGCTTCCCATCTAAACCACTGTACTGATCACTAATATTTAAAGAAACAATGATTACAAATGGCGAAATCTTCTCATGCTTTATTGGATCTGGCTAACATCTTTATTTGGTGGTTCTTTCCCTATTAACTCCTGGGACCAACTATCCCTTTTTGGATTGATGGATGGCAGGTATTCAGAGATTCTTAGTCTCCGTACCAGAGTTTTGTTTATAGATCATGTAAAGCTTGCCCCTCAGTGATTTTAGATTGAGAAAAGCATCTGAAATATGTGCAAGCACACCTAATAAAGAGGGACTTAGAAATTAGTTCACACAGGGTTGTGTGGTGGTATGAAAAAAAATGACCCCCATAAGCCCATAAGGAGTGATAATACTAGGAAATGTGGCCCTGTTAGAGTAAGTGTGGCCTTTTTGGAGGAATTGTGGTACTGAGAGTGGGCTTTGAGATCTCAGATGTCAAGTCAGGCCCAGTGTTGCACTCTTTGCCTGTGTCTGTCTATCTGGATGTAAGTCTATAAACTACCTCTCCGGCACCATGTCTGCCTACATGCCACTTTTCTTCCCACTATGATGATGATGAACTAAACCCGTGAAGTATAAGCTATCCCCAATGAAATGCTTTCTTTTATAGAGTTTCAGTGGTCACAACGTCTCTTCACAGCAATAGAAATCCTAACTGATATAGGGTATCAGAGACAAACACAGCTGTGAAATTTTGGAAGCTTTTTATTTGGTTTGACCAAAATGACATCCTATAAGATGAATAAGGAAAAAAAAACCTCATGATAAGTCTATAACTGTAATTAGAACAACAATTTAAAAGTGCCTGCAAATATAGCCTGTTAGAGGAGAAAAGGGTATGCCATTGTTTAAGCATACCCCTGGAATTCCAAATATGATACAGACTTTGGCTACTGTTTTTTGGTGCTCCACTAGAACCACATAGAAAAACATTGTTGTTGAAGACATCTTATGATTTGCTTTCAAGACAATAGAAATATTAATCTAGAATAAATTGGGTGTTCTTTCCCTATTGGCTGGTATTGCAGACTTCTTTTAATAGTTACCCTCGAAGTTCCTAGCCTTACTTAGTTGCAGACCGTATGTACTACCTTATCAATGTGCCAGGTAAAATACGTCTGTTGCTTCAATAACGGCAAAACTAAGGGTGCAAACAACTACTTTCCAACTTTATTTGGAGTCTACTCCTTCCCTTGTTAAGATAAGTCTGGAAACTAAATGTGATGAAGAGAAAATCATGTTTAACAAACAAACTGGAACAGCCTAATATCAAAGGTTCAAAAAAGTAGCATGATATAATATAAGGAAAGAGAAGGAAACAACATTGTCAGTGAGAAATAAAACTATGGACTCCAAAAATACCCTCCCTTTGATGCAGTGGCCTGGAGACCCAAAGCTAAGCCTTACTCACAGCTTTTCTCTTTGTCTCTGCTCTCTCCAAACCTGTAGAACCTTGAAGCTTGCTTATATGGCACCCAGGGCTTCCTGCTTTGTCTGAAGACACTTTCCCACACTGGCATGTGGAGAATCTCAAACTTCTATGTTGAGCTTGTCTGACTCAACTTTTTAACTGAGCTGTAACCCTGACTCTTTCTACCTTCTCCATTCTCCAATCTCCATTTCACTCCTGGCAGCCTTCTCCATTCTTACTCTGTAATTCCAACTAATTTGTCTTTGAGCTCCTTTTTAAGTCCATTTCAGATTTATTTTGTGTGTGTGTGTGTGTGTGTGTGTGTGTGTGTGTGTGTGTGTGTATCGGTAAGTATATATAAGTGTGGGAGCTTGTGGAGGTCAGAGGTGTTGTGGCTTCTTACAGCTGGAGTTACAGTTAATTGTAAGGTACTGGTGTGGGTGCTCTCAACCAGGCTCACGACCTTTGCAAGAATAATAAACGCCCTTACCTTCTGTGTGATCTCTCTAGCCCACCCATCCCCACAACCCAACTACATTTTATAATCTGCTTATCTATGAAACTAAGAAACGTCAAAAGTTACTCTAATAATAAAACCGATGAAGCAGAGAGAAAATAAAACCATTGGTCTAGACCCTGGGATGTGCAACATCTGGCTGATGTTTGCATGTTGCTGTTTTTGCCTGTAACTAAACTTTTACAAAGCCTTTAGTGTCGTCTGGCACCTTCCAGATGGAACATTAATGGTGGGAGTAAGATGAAGCTTGCTAGAATGTGTTATTCTCAGTTTTGCAAATTTTAATGATTTTGCTAAAAAGAAAAGGCAGCCTTCACTCAGATTTAATTATATCCTGTTTGAGAAAGGTATTTATTCTGGTTGTGCTATGAAAGGGAGAACTATAAATGCCATTTTGGATTATTAATATTACTCATTGAAAAAATAGAGAAAACATAGGTATACCATTAGAACAGGTGCAGCCAAGGACTCTTATTCACAAACTGGTATCTTTGATCTGTCTGTTTTAAGCCCTAATATCAGTCTTTATTTTACTAATCATAAAAATCAAGTGCCTATTTCTTATTGATTATAGTCAGCATTGTCTAATGAATTTCTTGGAATTATCTATAAAATAAATGCAGTACTTGTGATCTCTTACTGCTGCACATGAGTCTATTGTATTTTTCTGAGTGGAGTTGCACAGTTATATTTGTTGATTAATAATGAAATGTTCAGATAAGACATAGACTTTGTGAGCATGATCACATCTCCCAAAGGATGAACTCTGTCCTGTTCTTGTCTGTTTTTCTGTATCACAACTGAAAGCTAAGAATGATTAAATATGTAAATAAATATTTTAATCTCTATTTCACCAGATTGCACAGCTGCTATTGAAATTTGGAAACTATAGATGAAAACATCACCAATAACCTTGACAAGAACACAAAGAAAGGGGAAAGTCAACACTCAGGGGAATAAACAATTGTTCATTGTAGCAATGACCGCAGTTGCTAAGAAATCAAAGCAATTTAAGTGTCTATCACTTCAATGGATAAAGAAAACATGTGGACTTTGTGGAATTCAATTCAAGCATAAAATGAACACAGCCATGTCATTGGTAACAACATGCACGGACGTGGGGATAATTGTGCTAACTGAAATAAGCAATGAACAGGAAAACAAGGGCCGCGATTACACAAATGTAAATGCAGATTCACAGAAAATGAGAGTAGATAACCTTCAGCAACTGCCAAGCAAAAGGTGAGAGGGAAGCGGGAGTGGAGACTGAGCATCGACTGACTGTGAGATCGGAACAATTGCTTCTGGTGAGCCATTGCCCAGCAGGGTGACCATAGGTAGCAAATATGTGTTTGTGTTCTATGTCTTAGCTAGAAAAAAAAAATGTGAAAAATTTCAATACCAGTAAATAATTATCATTTGGGAGGAAAAATGTACTTCTGGTTTAAACATCACATAGTCTATACATTAGCCACAGCACCATGCTTCCTTTCTTCTTGTGTACTGTGCTTGCGGATACGATGCTCTTGAAGACTGATTGCTGAGCATAGACCCATCAATCCCTCTTTTCGTCTCCTTTTACTCCAGTTAAAAGGGAAATGTGAAAAAAAAAGAAAAAAAAAAAAAAAAAAAAGGGAAATGTGATCAATGTAAAAAAAAAAAAAAGAGCTAATGATTAAGAATATTTCCTTCACTAACAATTATATTCACATAACACTGTATGGGAAGTTGTAAGATTGTTTTGTTGTATTGTAATAATGACAATGCAAGAAAAGGAAAGATCAATGGCTGTGAGATATAACATAAATAAGAAGAATAAGGGCTCAATATCCAGCATTGTGGACACATTTGGATAGTACAGCATAAAACTGTAAAAGATGATCCCATGAGTGAACATATTACTTTCTCAGATGTTAGCAGGACTAGTGGCTAAGCTTGGGGCCAGTGTTTAAAAAGTTGTAAAGCTGCTTTTTGATGCTATAAATATCTTATATTTATGTTAAAATATTGTAATGCAAAGAAACTATGCAGAGGAAGATAATCGGAGTTAAGATAACAAGACATTTAAATGATAGTGGTATTACACTCCTTCACTGTATCAGATTTAAAATATTTAACTCAGAAACTGAAGTTAAGCATATAGCTGATATAAGGCCACCTGAAAGATGAAGAGAAACCAAAACAGCATAAAATTTAAACATAGTAAAACTAGAATTACACTTAAAATTAAATTTTAATTTATTTTTAAATTATGACAAATACTCCAAATTATCTGTAAGATGACACAGCATTTTAATGACAGTTGATTTTATAATTTTAAAGTACAACCCTAATACTTATATAAAAATAGTATGTGCTTGTATGTGCACTTGTTGATTCTGAGGAGTTCCTTGTTTATAAATATGATATAACTTGTTTGCCATCTCTCTGGAATCCATGTAATAACATCTTTAATGGAAAATAAAATCTTAATTTAAAGCCGAAGTACAATCTATAAAACATATACTTTGAAGCTATCCATCCCTAAGCCACAAACGCACAACTGAGTTTGCCATGCCTTTGTTAGCTCTGGAACTCAGCTGTGAACATGCATACCTCTTGTCCATCGCAACCTGCGTCCTAGGCTTGACTAAGCTCTCCCTGCTCTCTCTGTTATTTCCTCTTAGCCAGCCAGGACTTACTTCTTTGCTTTTCTGTAGCATGATCCCGAGAACTCTGCTCATTTTTTGCTTCAAAGTTGCGTTACTTTTTACAACTTTCCCATAAGATCTTTTGCAATAAGCCTACTGAATTTCTTAGCCATTTTTATTTAATCATGTGTTATGATTATATTTAATTTGCAATTAAGATAGAGAGAAATGATCCTTGAGTTTCGTTGTTCCACTCATAAGAACTCTAACTGTACAACTAGTTCCATGTTTGGAACTATCCTTTTGGCAATTTGTCACTAATTCTTATCTCCATGATAGTTTTTAAAATTAATTTTATTTATTTATTTTTTATTTATCCTATTTTTAGTGGTGAGAGGCACGCCAAGTAGAGCAAAGGTCCAGTTTTGGAGAACAATTCTAAGGAATGAGCTCTACCCTGCCTCCTTGTTATCATGTTATCAGTCCCACTTGAAAGGGCATCACTAACTGCGATCTTCACCAGCTACTGGAGTCTTACAATTTCCTTTATAATTATATTCAGTTCAATGCCGGTTTCCAGGATATCATGTTATTGTCTTAAAGATTTGGTCACTTTAAATTTTTCATTGCAGGTATTTAATCATAATCATTTTGCCATACCTTTGTACAATTAATTATTATTAATTATACTAATTCAAACAAATCTATGCCGACCTTTACTTTCCTATCTTTCATTTTTAAATCTGTTTAAAAATTATTAAATATAATTTGCTTGTGTTCTTTCCCTCCCCTACCTTCTCCTTCATCCTCCATACCTCCCTACCCATATCCTAACCATATCATTTCTCTCTCTCCCTGCCTAAAAATGGGGAAAAATCAAAACATATAAACAAAAAATATAAATAAATAAAATTAATAATATCACACACAAAAAAAAATCAAAGCCCAAAACACTGAAACAAAACAAAGCACACAAAATATGGAGTCTGTTTTGTGTTGCTAGCTACTCTCAGGAATTTGACCTGCTTTGGAATGTGCTTGATATACCCAGTGACTCTCAACTGAAGAAAAATGATTGTCCCATTCTCAGCATGGATCAGTTGCAAATCACTTCTTAGTTAGAGGTGGGAATTTGTGTCCACTTATCCTTCTCAGTGCTGGGATTTTATCTTGTTTGAACCTACATATATCCTGTGCATGCTGTTTCCTTATACTGTTGAATGGATAATGAAACTGTGGTGCATTTACACAGAGGAATGTTTATTCAATCGCTAAAAAAAAAAATAAATAAAATTATGAGATTTTTCTGGTAAATGGTTGAGTTAGAAACAATCACCCTAAGTGAGGCCATGTAGACCCAAATAGACAAACTCATTATTTCCTCTTATATATGGATGTTAACTTTTAAGCCTTATGTATGTATGTTTCAGCCTGAAGAGCTACAGAGCTTATATAGCTAGTAAGGTAGCAGATGTAGGAGAAGATCGTCCAAGGAAGAGTAAATACAGCCTACTGTTTTTTTAAAAATATATCAACATTATTTTTTTATTAATTTATTCTTGTTACATCTCAATGGTTATCCCATCCCTTGTATCCTCCCATTCTTCCCTCCCTCCCATTTTCCCCTTATTCCCCTCCCCTATGACTGTTCCTAAGGCACCAGCCAAGGACAATACAGGCGGTAAACTTTAAACCCCTTCCCAGATCTAGCCAATGGTCAGAACATTCTCCACAGTTGAGTGGAGAGTGGGATATGACTTTCTCACGTACTCTGGTGCCTCACATTTGACCATGTCCCCTGGAGGGGGAGACCTGGTGGCACTCAGAGGAAGGACAGCCTACTGTTTTGAAGAGATAATTGGGAAGCTAGAAGGAAAGGATTAAGTGAGGAAGGGGCTGGAAGGCCATGGAATTGGGAATGTGTGGAGAGATAATATTAACACTAGAGGCCTTTTGAAAGCCATATGGACCATTGGCTAGATCTGGGAAGGAGTTTAAAGTTTACCTCCTGTATTGTCCTTGGCTGGTGCCTTAGTTTGATCGGGACCCCTGGGCCCAAATCTGCCTATCATATTGTTCTACTTGTAGGTTTCTAGGACCCTCTGTATCCTTTTATTTTGCTATTCTCCCATGCGTCTCTCATTTACAGTCCCAATAGGATGTCCTCCCCTCTGTCCCAGTTTCCTGGTAAGTGAAGGCTTTCGTGGGACATGCCCCTTGGGCTAGTATGCAGATATAAGTGAGTATATACCATTTGATTCTTTCTGCTTCTGGGTTAACTCACTCTAAACCCCTTCCCAGATCTAGGCAATGGTCAGAATATTCTCCACAGTTGAGTGGAGAGTGTGATATGACTTTCTCACGTACTATGGTGCCTCACATTTGACCATGTCCCCTGGAGGGGGAGACCTGGTGGCACTCAGAGGAAGGACAGCAGGTAGCCAAGAAGAGACTTGATACCCTATGAGAATATATAGGCGGAGGTGATCCCCCTCAGGAACAGTCATAGGGGAAGGGAATAATGGGAAAATGGGGGGGGGGAGGAATGGGAGGATACAAGGGATGGGATAAACATTGAGATGTAACAAGAATAAATTAATAAAAAAAAAAGGAAAAAAAAAAAAAAAGAAAGCCATATGGAAACCTACCACTATGAAAACTTCTTAAAATATGTACATATATGAGCAGAAATTAAATAGAGTCAATACATAGAGGCTCCATGGTGATAATAGCATTCATAATATAACCACTAATAAGTGAATACATATTTATTTATAATCTTATTTAAATGACTCTTCTTTTCAAATTATTTTTGAATTATAATTAAGAACATCACTTAGTTCTTGTTTGATCTTATTATACTTAATTTTGGTACATTTAAGAATAACAAATGAATGAATGAATGAATGAATGAATGAATTTAAATCTAGCCACTAGGGTAAAGGTTAACAGAACTGTCATTTATACCTGCTGGGAGACGGAAAATTAATTTCCTACAATGGAATTATATGGGTATATCCACCATTCTAGGCAAGCTTTCATACTCTCATACTCAGAAGCTCTTGAACAACAAATAATGGACTCCACAGTGTGTGTGTGTGTGTGTGTGTGCGCGCACACGTGCGTGCATGCTTGTGTTTGGTTACATTTTGGAACGGTTTTTGTTAGTTTTATTTGAGTGATCTATTTTGTTTTCTATGTTTGAGTATTTTGTTGTTGTTCTTGTAGTATTGGTTCTTTGGTTTGTTTTTGGAGAAAGAACTTAAAGTTGGTGCGTAGGGAGAACAATTGGATCTGAATGAACTTGGTCGAGGGAAAGATTCTAATCACAATACACTTAAACTTAAAAATATTTTAAGTAATACAAAGATAACAATCATATTCAGAAATTATATGTGAAAGCACATTCATTCTTACTGTCAAACCTGAAAAAAATGAATTGAATATGTAAGAATGACATCAAAACATTTCATATAATTGTGATTTCTCATAGCTCAAAATTTGAAACAGAATAATTGCCAATGTCTGCACTGTGGGGTAATTGGTTAGCTAGTTAGATAGCTGGTTTGTTTATTTTGCTAACTTGGCACAGATAGATTCATCTTTGAACAGGGAAACAAACTGAAAAAACTACCTCCATGAGATTGGCCTATAGGAAAATCTGTGGGGCATTTTCTTCATTTATGATTGATGTGGGAGACCCCACCCCACTATGGAAAGTGACACTCCTTGAAGACAGTCCTAGGATGTATAAAAAACAGGCTGATCAAGCCATGAACATAATTCAGATAACCCAGGAATCATCCATAGTCTTTCTTCAAAACCTGCTTTCTGGTTCCTGCCTTGAGTTGATGCCCTGACATCCTTCAATGGCAGACTGTGACATAAAAGTGTAAGACAAATGGACATTTCCTCCCCAGGTTGTTTTTGGTCAGCATTTAATCACAACATTATAAATCAAACTAAGATAACTGCCAACCATCAGTATTAGACAACGGGTTTGTATGTGCACATAATTACAAATTATAGCCACAAAGTTCTTTCTTAACAATATCATTCAACATTTGTCACAGCTGTCTGTTTTCTTGTTGCATTTGCTTTTTGTGCTTTAAAATTATCTTTTATATTCTTGATAATTTCATCCATTGAAAAATAATCATATCTATTCCCTATTTCTTCTGTCCAATTAACTTTGTGTCCTCCCAACATGTCCCCCTACCAATTTCATATCACAGCTCTCTCTCTCTCTCTCTCTCTCTCTCTCTCTCTCTCTCTCTCTCTCTCTCTCTCTCTCTCTCTCTCTCCTCTCTCCTCACTCTCTCTCTCTCTCTCCTCTCTCCCTCTCTCTCTCTCTCTCTCTCTCTCTCTCTCTCTCTCTCTCTCTTTCGGTATGTGTGTGTGTATATATATATATATATATATATATATATACATATATATGGATATGCATATATGTTTCTAAATATAACATCTATACAATAGTACTCACATGTATGTTCTCAATAATGACCATTTTATATTGGATAGCCAGTAACTGGTATTAACATATCAGTTGTGAAATTTCCTCCTGTGAAGCAGGCCTCAAAACCAGTCAAAAAGTGCTTAGTTATCTCATTAAAGTCATGTTATTATTGCACCAGTATCAAGATCTTTCCTTGGGTCATATATGTGGCATGTAGAGACTACCTCTGTGTAATATCACTGAAATCTTTTCTCCATCATCAGGTGAACAGCATATTCCAGTGTTATGAAAAAGACATCATAGAGAAAGTGGTGTTTTTACCTTCTTTCCACTTCTCTTCCAGTATTACTTGAGAGCTGTTTCTCTGTGAACTATATGTCTGTAGTGCCTTCAGCAATAGAAGTCTTACTATGTACTCAATGTGGGGAACTATGGCAATAGCTTGTGTTGTTTTGGAGGTATAAATGCTCTTTCTTACTTATAATTGGTCCAGAGATGTCACTGGCATTTTTGGCAGTTTTAATTTAACAACTCTTTTTTTTTTTTTTTAATTTAACAACTCTTGATTTCTTAGAACAGTCTTGTCCATACAGGATGATTTCCTTTGAAGTTGAAAGTCTAAATTTTTATTCTAAAATTAGTAACTAGTAGGTTTCCATAAGGCTCCCATAAGCCTCTATAGTTTTAGTTAAGCTAAACGCTACTCCATTCTCTCCATATCCCATTTTTCCAATCATCCATAACTCTCACTATTTCTCCCTCTTCTTGCACCTCACACATATTCTACTAACACTTCAATTTTTAATTGAAATGTGAGATGGTAGGCTTCCATATGGGGTTTCACCCACTTTTCTTAGGCCTAGTCCCCCACCGCCGTTCTCTAGTTTCTTCCACACTCTTCCTTGCTTGTGCCATTTAAACATCACGATCACATCCACATCGTTCCAATCCATCCTGTGAAGCAAGCCTTACAGGCACTCAGAAAGCAGTTAGTTAGCCTGTAGCAGTAATGATAGTATATTGCACCAACAGTCACATCTTGTCTGATGGGTTGATATTGCAGCATGCAGGGTAGTGCTGGGTAAGACCACTGATGTCTTTCCTCCCCCAGCAGACTCCATAGCATGTTTTGGAATACAAATCCTGCCAAGTTTGGGATAATTTTCTCTATGTCCTGCAACCAAAGTATGAGATCTCAAGAATAGAGTCTCTGAAATTTTCTAATGTGTAACCACACCAGGCTTCTTTCTACTTTCGCAATGCAGTGGCAGAGCCATGTTGCGAGATGTTCTTTTCCAAGAGAAATCTCTGCATCTATCACAACTGATGATGTTTATAAATATTTAAAGGATGTAAAAATCAATAATAAATATGGAATTCATTTGCATCAAACCTAAAGCAAATAGGGTGAGGGCTGTTAGTGATTTAAATGAATCACACAGCATGTTTTATTTACACTCTTCAGGTTTGTGAGTGGAATTTAAGTTTAGTTAATGTGTAATGTATTGTGATCCCTTTCTACACATGATGGATTGCTTCATCACTTCTTTCAAAGACAAACTATACGAGACATAAGACATTTGGAGATTATTATTCATATGCTCAAAGAAAACATTATGCCAGGTTGGAATTTCAGATAGCACTATCATCAAGGAGGCTCGGAGACAAAAGCCTTAACACTGGCTTCTATTTAAACTCATGTGTATCCAACACACACACAGAGACATGCAAGCACACACACACACACACACACACACACACACACACACACACACACAAACGCAGCCTAATAACTACATTTAATTTTGTTGTAGAGATATTTGTTTAAATCCTAAGAATAGGCCAATGAACTGAATTACTCAAGTAGACCAACCTTTTACACTCTGAAGCTGAAGCTAATATTGTCTTACTAAGAATGATAAGATACTCACTAACATTTTGATGCCACGAGCATAAATATATACCTGTAGTGTTAACCAAAACATATTTTGCATTCTAAGGTAGTTATAGCAGGAATGGTTCTAGTTTAACAACTTGCTTGTGATGAAATCCTTCATAGCCCAAATGTTACAATCTGCTACTGGAATTGCAAAGCATAGCCTTTTATTATTACTCTCTTGTATTTCTGTCCATCTTACTTTCAAGAACCTAGCTTGTTAGTTTTAACCCTGTGTATACCATACCTCTGATGGTTTTTACATCTTGCAAAACTCGATGGCTTTTAGTTTCTATTTTCTGTTTAAAATACTTATATTATTTTACATACATAAGTGTTTTGACTGTGTGTATGTCTGTGAACCATATGTTTTTCCTGTGCCCGCAGTGCCAACAAAGGTCACTGAATCATCTGTAGTTGGAGAGATATGGTTATAAGCTGCCAAATGGGTGCTGGGAATTTAACCAGGCTCTGCTAGAAAAGTAGCCAGTGCTCTTAACTACTAACCCTCCACTACCCCATTTCTTTTCTTATAATCTATAAATCTTTTTCTCTTAAACTACACTTATGTTGATTTTAAAGATGCATGTGTGTGTGTGTGTGTGTGAGTGCAGTGTGTGTGTTTCGCCTGCATGGAAGTGTACCAAGAGTGTGCAGTGTCCATGGTGGCCAGAGGAGGGCATTAGAATTGGCATTTCAGATAAAATTTTTGGCAAGATGTGGGTTTTGAGAAATTGCTCTGAAAGAGGAGCAGGTGCTCCAACGACTCAATTTTCTCTCTGGCCCCTTAAACTACAATTTCTTTTTTAAATATTTTATTAATTTATTCATATTACACCTCAACTGTTAGCCCATCCCTTGTATCCTCCTATTCCTCCCTCTATCCCACTTTCCTCCTACTCCCCTTCCCTATGACTGTGACAGAGAGGGACCTCCTACGCCTGTATATGCTCATTAAGTATCAAGTCCCTTTCAGTAGGCTGCTATCCTTCCTCTGAGTGCCACTAGGCCTCCCCATCAAGGAGACATGGTCAAAAATGGGGCACTAGAGTTTGTGTGAAAGTCAGTCCCCACTCTCCACTCAGTGGTGGAGAATGTCCTTTCCATCGGCCAGATCTGGGTAGGGGTTCAAAGCTTACTGCCTGTATTGTCATTGGCTGGTGTCATACTTTGAGCAGGACCCCTGGGTCCAGATCAGCTAATCATAATGTTCTTCTAGTAGGTTTCCAGGACCCTCTGGATCCTTCTATTTCCCCATTCTCCCATGCTTCTCTCACCTAAAGTCCCAATAGGATGTCCGCCACTCTGACCCACTTTCCTGATAAATGAAGACTTTCATGGGACATGCCTTTTGGGCTAGTGTCTAGATATAAGTGAGTATATATCATTTGACTCTTTCTGCTTCTGGGTGAACTCACTCATTATGATCATTTCTAGTTCAATCTATTTGTCTACAATTTTTGGGAATTCCCTTTTTTTAAATAGCTGAGTAATATTCCATAGTGTAAATGTACCACAGTTTCTTTATCCATTCTTCTACTGAGGGACACTTAGGCTGTTTCCATGTTCTGGCTATTATGAATAAGGCCACTATGAACATGGTTGAGCATATGTCCCTGTTGTGTGGTGGAGCATTTTCTGTGTATATTCCAAGGAGTGGAATAGCTGGGTCTTGAGGAAGCCCTATTCCCATTTTTCTGAGAAAGTGCCAGATAGATTTCCAAAGTGGTTGTACTAGTTTGCATTCCCACCAGCAATGAAGGAGTGTTCCTCTTTCTCTACATCCTTGCCAGCATGTGGTGTCGCTTGAATTTTTTATCTTAGCCATTCTGATGGGTGTAAAATGGAATCTCAGTGTCGTTTTGATTTGCATTTCTCTGATGACTAATGATGCTGAGTATTTCGTTAAGTGTTTCACAGCCATTTGATACTCCTCTGTTGAGAATTCTCTGTTTAGTTCTGAGCCCCATTACTTAATTGGATTATTTGGTTTGCTGATGCTTAATTTCTTGAGTTCTTTATATATTTTGGATATTAGACCTTTGTCAGATGTAGGGTTGGTGAAGATCTTTACCCAGTCTGTAGGCTGTCACTTTGTTCTGTTGACAGTGGCTCCTGCCTTACAGAAGCTTACAGAAGCTTCTCAGCCTCATGTTGACCTTAAGGCCTGGGCTGTTGGTGTTCTGTTCAGGAAGTTGTCTCCTGGGCCAATGTGTTCCAGGTTCTTCCCCCAATTTTTCCTCTAACCGATTTAATGTCTCTGGTTTTATGTTGAGGTCTTTAATCCACTTGGACTTGATTTTTGTGCATGGTGACAAATTTTTTCTAGACATCTAGTTAGACCACCACCATCTGTTGAACATGCTATCATTTTTTCCATTGAATAGATTTGGCTTCCTTGTGAAAAATCAAGTGACCAAATGTGTGTGGATTCATCTCTGGGTCTTCGATTCGATGTCATTGATCCACCAGCCTGTTGTTGTGCCGGTACCATGTTGTTTTAATTACTGTTGCTCTATAAACTACAATTTCTTAATTGAGGAATAAGAATATTTTTCTAATTGATTAATAGTAGCTAGTCATTTGAGAATACTGTTGAAGGAACTTTAGAAGTATGCTTTTTAATTTTGTTTACTCCTATGAACCTGACTGGCCCTGGGTGAGAGTGGCAGTTGTTTTTAACTGCTGAGTTATCTCTCAAGCTTCTCTGTATTATTTTTTGTTGTCCCTTTTTTTTTCTCAAGATATTCGCATATCTTATGGAGAAGAAAGTACTCATTTCTGGTAGATCTTATTATGCTTGCATCTCTATGTAAATCATTTATATTTTCTCTGGAACATTTAACCATAAAAGGAAGTTAACCATGACATTGTGATTTAAACATACCAGGAACATTAAAGCACTTTGAATGATCTAAAATATTAGATGCTCTTTCTGGAAAGCCATTCTTAGTGTATACCAACTCTCCTTTGACTGCCTCAGCATCCTGTGTTCTTCACACTATTGTATTTTACTTTCTTTCCCTTCCCCATGTTTTGCTTTCACAGTGTTATAACATCATGACTATTAGGGCTAGAATCCAATTTTCACCTATGTCTTATTTCTCTTTGTTTGCCACTGTTCTTTAGGGTTGAGCCTAGAGGACATGCCGTACTTTTCATTTTCTTACAGTTTCAATTCCACTGGTATTATCATTCTTATTTTGTTCTATATAATTATCTGTGTATGTGTGATTGCTCTCCATTCTTCACATTATATTCCCTTACATATTGCTGCAATGTTATTATTGATTCTTTCAATTGTTCTTCCCTGTCTCCATCTCCCTCCCTACATTGCTTTCTGACTCTATCCCTCTCTCTATCTCTCATTCTTATTCTCTCTTCCTCTCTTTCTTGCTTTCTTTGTGATTTTCTTTTTGTTGTTGTTGTTTCATTTTAACATGTACAATGTAATTTAAACACCATATATTTTCTTGATAGTTTTTTTCACTTGCTTAATTCCTAACTTTTCATGTAAGGTTACATGGGATGTTTTTCTGGCACTTCAATTGACACTTTTATAACTATAACTGAGTTCTTGCTTTAATTCCTTAATCTTTGCATTATTTTTCTCTCTGATTTGCCTGGAGGGATATGGTCTTTGCAGTATCCACAGTTAAAGCAAGGTAGGGCCAAGCTTTGTTGGCAATGTTTTCAGAACCCCCTAAGAAGGGGACAGAACTCACAAGTAGTGTATTATCAACTGCTCTTTGATCCCTGAGGCATTTTTGCAACTCCTCTTTTTTCTGGGGATGACATGTAGTCATAGGCTACATGGCTTGGTGAAAACACGTGCTACTTGTCTTTAGCAAACCATTTTTCCCCCTGAAGGCATAATCAAGTCATTTCCAACTGCATAATACCTGTAACTGATAATTTCTAATGAACCCTACTAGAAGCATATAAATCTACAGAGTTTCTGTGACTTTTTTAAATTGAGATAATCTATAACAGCATAGTTCTAAAATAAAGCAGGTTTCGTATAAATTGCTATATAAATAATGTGCTCTTCCACATATAATATTTAATATTCAAGTATTATAAGACCTTAAATAGCATAGATCCTCTATCTGAAAGTGAGACCGTAATTAGGTATAGCATATATGTATTATCTTACTGACTAACTTTTGTATTTGTTAAAACCCACACACCTCTGTTGGCAATATGTTTAGGCTTGGGCAAACTGAAATACTTGGGTGGTTACCAGCATCCTCGATGGATTTCAGGTGCAGATATGGTGAATTGGACAATACAGGCTTCTATACTCACAGAGTATAGTTCAGCATCTGTACATTGAATTTTTTTTTCAATAGTCTCCATTTTGCTTCTGAGTATGTGCCATCTCGAGCTAAATTCAAAGCGGTAATTAGCTAAGAATCGGACTAATGCAATATCAGGAAAACAAAGACTGCTTCAGGACAAACTATCTCAAAGATAATTATAGCTTAATGTTTTGGTCACTAGTGAATTTTAAAAAGATTTTGTTGTGAATCATAACTGTTCGTCAGTTTCGCTGGCTTCAGAAGGCTAGACCCCACCACTCATACACGTGTGCTAATTCATCTCAATACTCTCCATATTTTAGTCACTGCTGTGGACAGGAATAATAGTGTAGCCACAGTCAACAACTGACATGTCTTAGGCAGACTCACAATAATCAAAGGTAAATAGGACAGCAGGTAATCTTTTATTCTGTCTGCCCTTGGTATGGACTGCAGGAGGCCTCGTGGTAGTTCCTCCATAGTCTCACTGTTAGTGAGGACATGCCTTTTTGCATTCAAGTTTATTTTGTTCTTTGCTTTAGAGCAATTCCTATTGGGGCATCTGGAACAGTAGGGTGTCCACTAACACATGCAGAAATGAGTATTTTTCTTTGAAAGGGCCGCTTCTCAGCAAGTACTATGTTTTTCTAAAGATTCACAACCAGAAACAGTCCTACAGACAAACTCCTTTATATGCCATTTTTGTATTAATCCACCAGCAAATCAACCGAGACACCAGAATGATGGGATTTTGATTAAAAATGCATGACTGAAAAGCTCCTCTTAAAAAGAATTCGGGAAGTCACCGCTAAGAGAGTGAACAACGGGCGTGTCTTCACGGCAAGGGCCTGCTTAAATATTTACAGGCTCAATTAAAAGAGAAGGGGCTTTGCAGTTCCATTTTGTCACATTTTTCAGTTTTATATTTTAGTGTTACAGCTGGAGCATAACGTTCTATGGATTATGGATCAATATTTGCTCTTTGAAGAATATTTCCACTTTGTTCCTTTACATGCTATAGTTTTCTGTAGATTGATAACGTTGAATAACAAATTGCTAGTGTGTGAAACAGTGCTTGCTAATAGAAGAATATAGCACATACACGTGTGTGCACATGAGCTCATGCGTGTGTGTGTCTGCACACACACACACACACACACACACACACACACCACCACCACCACCACCACCACCACCACCAAATAAAGGCTCTTTGCTCATTTTGACTGTCTTTTCCCAAAGTCATGACCAAATACTATTTCCTCTGACAGAACAGAAATGGCAGAGCAAAGAAAGGATTCCATTCCAAACTGGGTTAGCCAACCAACGAATGTATTGCGGTTATTTTCAGGGGGTTTAGTGAGGGGGTTACAGTAACAAAGAGCATCATGGGAAAGCGTACCTACATCCCAAGTCTCCCTGTTGGATTTGCACGCAGCGTGACTGACCGGGCAGTTTCTTCTCTCTGATCACTGTTACTATTCATATAACCTATGACATTTTTAAGAGTCCATAGCTTCCTAATACTCCTCATCCTCTTCGACCTCCCACTTCCGTACTGTGTTTTATTTCTGTTTCTTACCTGATTCTTTCTAACAACTTGAAAATTAATTTTCTGATTAACGTTTCAGTGTGTCTTAGGGAAACAAATGTACAACTCTAAAAGTCCAGAAATGAATTTAATTGAATTGCACCAACTACTACATAAGTGAGTGCATGAACTCCAACACAATTCAACAAAAGGAATTGGCAGTAAATTTGTTTCTCCTGTGCCTTTAAACATTAATTCTGATATATTATTGGGTGTACCTGTGCATGCCCTGTGGAGGAGGCATGTGTAAAGATGAGAGAACAATTTTGTGAGTTGGGTTCTCTTCTTCCACCTTTACATGGCTTCTTAGGATCAAACTCAGGGCATTAGGCTTAAGCGGTAAGCTTCTTTCCTGGTTGAGTGTATTTCCAGTCGTACAATTCTCCTTGAAACACATACTTATGTTATCTCTTGGATTCATCATCCACTTAATGCTTGTCCATAACAAGACTCCTTGGATAAAATAATCCACAGCCTTACAAAGTATACTTATCCAACATGAAAACAAAGATGTATTGCTTTCTATTGTATCCATATAGATTTTTGTGAGAAAAAAAGTAGTTTCATTTACATATTTAAATACTGTGGTAAGCATCTTACCTTGATGTGCTAGTGAGGAATTTCATATCAAACTTTAGTTTTTAATCACAATATTAGGTTGCAGTAACATTCCTGTCTCACTTCATTTTCTAGTCACAAAATAAATATTTGTCTTCCTAGCTTAAAATAAACCAAATCAGTTTGCATCTTTGCCTATAAGTGTACTCTAATTTAATCCAGGAGTTAAAGCATCTTGTGTTTTGGAATGTTAGTTTGTATTGGCTCTGTGTATTATTTAAACAAATAGGAAAGGTGTCAAAATAAGCAAGTGAAGCATGCCAGATGGCCTGACTCATCATCTTTCAGTTAATGCCTGTCAGTAACAAGAAGGATAATTTGAATAAAATAAATTACACCCATTGGAAAGGAAAGGTATTGAACATGAAATAACAGCTATGTCAGGGCTTACTGAGCCAGAGTTTGTGGTAGAGGAAAAAAAATCATTTCATTCTTTTATAACTGATGCGGTGAGAACACCATGTGTCTTATTTAATTTCAGTGTTTTGGGTAAAATTTTGCATAAAATATCTCATCCACTAGCAGTAGAGATTAATTATCCAAAGGAGAGGATTTTGTTGTTTATATTACCAAATGGGCAATAAGATGCCAGCTCAAGCCATTGTATTCTCCTGCACGTCTCAGGTGGTGTCATTCCACACAGTTGCATCAATTTTATAAATTCAATCTATAATAAATCACAAGTAGTGACGTAATGCCTGACTAAGCAGAATACACAAACAAACTTTTATGGCTTACAAAAATATAAAACAGGCATCCTGGAGTTTTAAGGAAAGATCTTTCCCCTATGCTTCTAGCCTATATATTTAGTGTTTATAGATCATGAATGTCCCAGTTTAATCTCTGCAACATTGAAGGTTTTTCTGCATAGTGCAAGAATAAAGACCATTGACTGAGGGTTGATGGCATGGTTTTTTATATGCCTTCTGCAAAGAAGCTTCATATCTCTGGGCAAAGCCTCAAGTATTATAGATTGCTTACTTTGGGGCAAATGTGTGTAAATTTTATTTGTAAGTGATTTGATTATACATATATTAAGCAAGTTATTAATGTAAAATATTTTGTTTGATTAATACTAATATGCAATTTAATGCACAAGTACTGTACTCACCAATGCTACATTTAGGCTGAATGATATCTACCATATTTATTCATAGATCAATTCACACAATGAAGATATTAGTTCTATCAACATATTCTAGATGTTAAGGGGAATCCCTGTCAAATTTAAGTGTTTTTATTTTCTTTATTGAGGAATAAATGCTTTAAAATTGTGTTTCAAATTTTGCATATGTAAGCCATTTAAGCAAGGATCACTGAATCATAGTCTTAGTTCTTACGAGGAAAAGTGTTTTACCAATAGACCTATATATACATGGAAACTGACAGAGTAAATATGGCTCCTGAAAACAATGGCAGGCATGCCAATAAGAGACTAGCTACACATGCACACACACACACACACACACACCCATGCATGCACACACACACACAAACATAACTCACACCCTGGATTCTACATCTATGTACATGTCTGATAAATTAAATACATAACTATAAACCAGGGGATAAATGCAAATTAAAAGAATATTCAGATCAACATTGTTACAGATTAGGATAAAAAGTGGATCTTTAGTAGGAAGGCAAACACACTCACTGCAAAGCAAAAATATAATATTGTTTATTGCATACTTTTTACTTAGTACAAAGACATTAAAATAGCTGATAATATTTAAGACACTAAAATGAACCAATAATTAATATCTAGATTATACCATAAAGTCCTGATTTAATATTTAAAATTGCAAAGGAATGTAAATAGAATTCTCTCAGAAGAGACATTCCAAGAATTTGTTCAATGTCTTTATAAATCAAATTTTCTAATTATATTGAATTAAAATAAAATAATTACATTAAAATAAAAAAATCATTTAAATAGCAGGAGTAACAGCCACATGTATAACTATCAGAATGAGTGGTAGTAACATTTATAAAGCTGAGGGCTGTCACTCCCACTGCCCACTGCTGGTGTAGACAGAAATCCCACCACAGTGGACACTCATTTCAAACAGTGAGGAGGTGTGATGGATGCAATTATAGTGGAGTCAGGTGTTAACCCTGTATGGTTGCAGTCTAGGCTGCTTGACGAACTACCTAATGAAGGTGTTAAAGGTATCTCTGAAATGATAATAGGTCACTGGGGTTTATATATCTGCCACTGCCCTGCTGTTTGCTTACTTTGTTTGTGTTCATTTCATCTTTTAAAAAGCATTTTTATAAGAACAAATTTAGCTTTCCAAAAATTATTTTAAGTGTTCAATGTGTTTCTGGATATACTTGAAAAAATAGACACATGCATACATAATATATACACATATATAATACATTTACATATATATATATATATATATTGTGAGCAATTATATAGAAAAATATGACTCCCAGATGATCATATAAACAGAACCATAGGCATCCCAGGTGGTCATCACTCACAGTATTGAGCATTAGTTCTTCAGTAAGATATCATGAGGAATAAAATATTTAAATATATAGAAATTTGTTTGAATAGAAGACCAGTATTGAAATTTAGGTTTTAGATCATATACATTAAAACCTTGAGAGGTACCATTGTATTTCTCTATAAGGAACATATAGCCCAAAAAATTAAAAGAATAACTTGACTTAAATTCACTAAATGACATACATCATAGGGTGACTTTTGCCTTAAAACCTGGAAAGTGAAGTAATCACTAGTAGTCATAAGTACCTAAAGCAGAGCCTTTACCAGGAGTCAGCCCAGACTGGCCGTGACTACTCATCAGTAAGAACCCCTGTAATCGACACTGAAGAAGGAAGTCAGGATGATTTTTGTGTGTATGAAGGCAGCACAGTCTACATAGTATTTATTAACCTGGCTGTCTCAAAAAAACAAACAAACAAACAAACAAACAATCAAACAAACCATTACCAAGGGGAAAAAAAAAAACTCCAACAGCAGATACCACTCTAAATGAAACTTGATTGGCTCATCTAGAGTCTGCCTCCCAAGGAAGCTACTCAAAAGAAAGAATATGAAAGGACTATTAATAGTATTTTTCATTGAGGATTTGCAAAGCAGAGCAATAGTGAGTTGGTAATATGTAAGAGTGGCCAATATCTAAAACGCTGCCGCTGGATGTTGGTGAGTGCTCAGAGTAGCACGTCCCTTGTTTTATGGAAGTAGTGATAAGGAACATGGTTCATCTGCTTCCAAGGGAATCAATTTCTTACAAAGCCAAATATGTCCGTATATTTTAATAGCACAATAAATCTCTGTAGTATTTACACAAATGGGCTAATAAATTACATCAAGAAAATAACAAACTGGAGGGACACACGTTTATAGCACTTTTAATCACGCTTGTCAAAACTTAGAAACAGACCACATGCCCTTCTTATAGATGAATTCATCAACATATTGCGGGGCATCATAGAAAGTAATAATCAACAACAAAAGGAAATACATTAATGTAATTTATGGAATGCACATTGCTAAACAAATAAAGCCAGTGTTAAAGGAGAGCATGACTGCAAAACAAAGACATTCTTCAAAGTACAAACCCGTAGGACCATGAAAACATTACACACCACAAGGTGTTTAAGAAGGATAAACGAATAGAACACCTTTAAATTTTAGTGGAGAGAAGTTAGCTACTGGTTCTCTGGCACTCAGCCCTGTGCAGCACTGCCTAAGCACACCTACTTGCTCTGTGAGGTACCTTCTTTGTTTGTCCTTGTATGTCTCATATGCCCCTGCATGCCTTGCATGTTTCTGAGTGCTTTTGTGTGCTCCTTCATGCTATTTGTGCCCTACTCTGTCCCAGTGGTACTTCCTGAAATGGTGCTGGAGTGAAACCCATAGAACTGTGCAACTCAGAGTCAATATTACTATGAACAAAGCAATCTAGTTAATAATGCATCAATATTTGGTTACCAGTTGTAGAAAGTATGCCATATTATTAAAGGATGCTGAAGCAGGCTAGGCTTTGCCACGTGTAAACATTGATAAATTCCAAATCATTTTTCTGTAAGTTTAGACTTTTTTCTTCTCTTTGAGACATGATTTCTGTGTGTATCCTTGGCTCTCCTGCAACTGACTGTGTAGATCAGGCTGGCCTCTAACTAACTCAGAGATCAGCCTGCCTCTTGCATCCCTGAGCGGTGGGTTTAAAGTCATGTGCCACCACTGTTCAGGAAGCTACTGCTTTAAAAATAACCTCAGTCATTGATTGTTCACTCCCACAATTTTGGTTCTACTGTTACCCCAGCACATCCTGTAATCAGGACTAGTTGTAGAATAAAGGTTTTATGGTTGAGTTGATGTCCCAATCTATCCACGGGAGAAGTCTTGCTGAGTTACAGGAAATGGCCACTTAAGGCTCTGTATCCCCCATTGCTAGGAATCTTAGTTAGGGTCACCATCTTAGATTCCTGAAATTTTCCATTGTATTGGGTTTCTAGTGTGTCCCCGAAAATTCATCCCCTCCCCATTCCCAGTTGTCTCTCTCAGTACTCTTTCCCTCCATCCTCTCCCTTTGTAATCCTTCTTGTTTCCATACTGTCCCCACACCCAGATACCCACACCCTCTCTCACCTCAACATTACTCCCTGTCCCCACTTGACATCTATTCTATTTCCCCTTCTCAGGGAGATCTTACATCCCAGCCTGACACAGCCTGAAGAGCCAGGACCCTAGGCAGAACAGTCACAGGGCCTATGGTAGCAAGTGATTCCTTATGATATTCTGCTATGTTCATAGGTTGGTTCCTTGTGCAATAGTCATGATAGAGGCTTCATGCAGCAACTGACGGAGACATGCAGAGAGTCACAGCCAAACATTAGGTGGAGCTTGGGAAATCAGGCCAAAGAGGTGAAGAAGGAAAGAATGATTGTAGGAGAGTGGTCAAGGACACCATAATAAAACCCGTAGACTCAACCAATCTGGGCTCATAGGAGCTCATAGAAGTTGAACTGCCAATCAGTAACCAGACCTAGGCCACCTGTATATGTGTTACAGTTGGGTAGGTGGGTTTTCTTACCTGTCTTGATCTCTTTTGTCTGCTTTTAGGATTCTTTCTTCCTTATGCATTGTCTTGCAGCCTCAATACAACGGGAGGTGCCTAGTGTTATTGCAATTTGTTATGCCATGTTTGATTGATATTCATGGGAGGCTGGCCATTTTCTGAAGAGAAAAAGGAGGAATGGATGGGGGTAGGGACAGATACTGGGACTAGAACAGGGAGTAGAGGAGGGAAGAGGAACTGCAGTTGGGATGAGAGAGAGAGAGAGAGAGAGAGAGAGAGAGAGAGAGAGAGAGAGAGAGAGAGAGAGAGAGAGAGAGACAAAGACAGAGCAAAAGAAAAAGACAAAGACAGAGACAGAGAGAACAAAATAAAATAATAATCCTTGCTAGTCTAAAAAAACCGAAACCAAACAAACAAATAAACAAATCCTCCATTTGTAACATCAGTAAAACAGCATATTACATACATATCAAACTATGAAAGTCATTAAATTAGAATAAAAATAAAAAGTCAGGGGCATTAATCAGAAGAAAAATTGGAAGAATTGAGTTGTTATTAATGTAGGATTAAAAAATTGACACACAGGGACTGGATAGCTCAAGTGGCTAAGAGCACTTGCTAATGTTTCGGAGGACCCAAGTTTAAATTCTAACATCTATGTTTACGGGCTCACACTGTCTATAACTTCAGCTCCAGAGGATATGATACTTCTGGTAATTTGGGCACTGGCATTCATATGCACATTTCTACACAGAGACATAAACACATAAACAATATCAAAACTAATAAAACTATTTGCTCATGCTAGACGATCTTCTTTATATGTAACTGAATTTAGTATATTAATATTTTATTGAGGGTTATGCATCTATGTTTACCAACCTGTAACGTTGTTTGTTTATTGATTTGCTGATTGATTGACTGATTTTCTCTCTCTCTCTCTCTCTCTCTCTCTCTCTCTCTCTCTCTCTCTCTCTCTCTCTCTCTCTCTCTCTGTGTGTGTGTGTGTGTGTGTGTGTGTGTGTGTGTGTGTGTGTATGTGCGTGCGCAAGTGCGCGCTCGCATGTTTACCTGGTTTTGGTGTTAGAGTATTGCTGGCTTTATAAAAGTTTGGAAATGATTCTTTTGCTATGATTTATTTTTTAAAATGTGTGTGTGTCTGTGTATGCTACATGCTTATCTTTGTGTGTGTGTACGTGTGTGCATGTGTGTGTGTGTGCATCTTTACGTGTATATGTGTTTGTGCGCATGCTGATGTGTATGCACAACAGAGGTCGACACTTCAACTTCTTCTTCTAAAGGTCTCTACTTTTCCTTTTGAAACAGACTTTGTTACTGGGATTGGAGCTTACAGACTAACCAGACTTGCTAACCAGTGAGCTCTCAGAATTCTTCCTGCTGCTCTCCACATTCTCAGTTACAGAAGGGAGTTACCACAACGGACCCTACATGCATGCTGGAGGACCAAAATGAGGTCCTCTTGATTGTGTGTTAAAAACTTGGCCATGGAAGCCATCTTTTCGTCTCCTAGGATTGTTTTATTTATTTCTGATCACGTGCTGCTGAAAAGTGGTCACATGACTTCGCATCTGCGGTATCTGTGTTTGTCCCGTGAAGATACAATAAGGTGGCATAAAGGTGCTCAGAGGTGAGGCTTTTCCATAGTTAGGGCAGAAACACAGGCGGTATGAACTGCTCCGGGATGTTTGCTTGTATGCTTGTATAGGCATGTGTTACACACTTGATGTGGGCAGATTGGACTCACTGTGACAGGCAGATTATCATTATTGTGGTACAACCATACACAACTGGGGAAATGTTCATGAAAAACTGATAAAAATTATCTCATAATATCAACTATAATGAGATTGTAATGTGTAGCCAGCGTTAGCTACATTGTGGGTTCTTCTTTCTTCTACCTTTCTCTACCCCTTTCTTCTTCCCTTTCAACCTGCTGATACTAGATATGAGATTTTTTTTCAAGGTAGAGAGGAAAAGAAAGAGATCCCTGAATAAAGTCTGGGGTTGGAAAGGGGACAAAATTAACATTAGACAACTTCCTGCTGATTGGGGGTGTCAAGCTCATTAGGGCAAGGTTGATCTCTGCAGTCATGATATCTAATTTCTTTTTCTTGTTTCTTCTTTGTGAATGACTACATAACAACATAAGACCAACAGCAACCAACATCCCATACTACCTATCAGCCTAGCATTTATATACCCTTTGAAAAAGTCCCCAAAATTCCAAATGTCATACCATTGTAGAAACTATCTGCAGCTCACAAAACCACACCCCTTCCAGAGCATGAGGCAGATCAGAGTCAGCTGCTACAAAGCAGCCCCATATTGCCACACCTGGGATTAACATGAAAATATATTCATATAATATATCTGTGTTTTTTAAAGAAACCAAAATCTCAAAATTCCTACTACAGTGAAGTTCTTCTGTTTTAGTCACAGGAGCAACCCAGCAGTGTGTGAAAGAAGCTGAGAGCTTTGGGGAGTTGAGTCAAAGGAACCATAGTAGCAATTTAAAAACAGATACTTCTTTCGAAAGAGTCATGTAAGAAGCTGGTTTGCCCATACTGGGGTTCACTCTAAATTGCCATAGACAGATCTACCTCACACAGGTAAGATAGATCTCCTAGTGGAAAAGGATGCAACCAAGTCAATAGCATTATAAGCAAAGATTTCCCTCAAGCTGGGGCATCCCATATGCATTGAGGGAGCCCATGTGAGGAGCAGCCAGCACTCCCACACAGTCTTTGCTCACCTCACAGTAATCTGGATGGCCAGATGACAAAAAATGTACCTCTCAGCTAACAATAAGCCACTTGGTTTTTTTTCTGATAAAGAACAAAGCAGACCCATTTACTCCTTAATCTGGCAGCATAGGCTACTGAGATGTCTAGACTCTCCTTCGTCTTGTGAACTCCAACCACATAGGTTTTGTTTTTAAAGTAAGCATCATCGTTCCTCACAAATGGGGTTGTGAGAGGTTCCTCGAGTTTATCGAGTGACCATATGAATGTTTGCAAAAAGTGAGCATCAGAGCATTGCTAGTGTAAAATGTACCTTTTAATTACTTTATGAGATAAAATTGACACAATCCATTTGATAACTGATGGAAAGAGTCAAGGGATTAAAAAACATTGGATAGCGTAAACAGCCTAAGACAGTCAATAAACGGAAATGTTTGAGAAAGACAGTTTACTCTGCAGGACATAGTTAAAGGACTCAGCATTCTTTTTTTGTTTGGTTGATTTTGTTTTTTGTTTTTGTTTTTGTTTTGAAACAGGGATATATATATATATATATATATATATATATATATATATATATATATATATATATAGCTTTTGCTGTCCTGGCCTTGCTTTATAGATCAAGCTGGCCTTGTATTTATGGAGATCTGCCTGACACTGCCTCCCTGAGTGCTGGGAGGATTCAACATTCTTATATAGACTACTTATAATGCCTTATGGCCTGAAGCTAGCTGTTGCTGTTGGTGTTAAAAGGTTGCATTTAAGGAAGATAGTGTCTATCTTCTCTTCAGAGACAAGCTCAGAAAACGTCTAATACTATCTTTAAGTGTTGGAGGTTGGTCTGATGTATTATGATGCCAAGCCTAGAGCCTAACCTATTTGACCAATAAAAGGCCATCACAACTGCATAGGACAAATGGGATAGGTGAGGCTAAGGTACAAGTGTGTGGGGAGACAGAGAGAAAGGAGGAGGAAGGAAGGAAAGGAGACCCAAGGACAGAGGAGGAAGAGAAGGTGGTGCCATCATGGGTTAGGTGGAGGAGAAGCACATGACATGGCTGGTGTGGATAGAGACTTGGCCCAGACGAAGAACATTAGCAAGTATATGGGATTATGGATACGAGGTAGCTTGATAGAAATTGTTAGAACCAGATGGCATTGGATTGGGACAGGTAAACTATGGGAAGTAGTTTAGGGGATTAATATCTGCCCTGGCCAAAGTTAACTAAGACTATTTTTAAAATGTAACAGGTATCTGTGTCTTGATTGATGGCTAGCAGGTTAGAAAATGCTGCCGTAATAATAATTATAGGCCTGTTAATCAACATTATTAGTCCATACTGGTAATTTAACTGCAACATAAAAGTGAGCTGGGTTAAGTCAGGTGCTTCTATGGAAGTTTATGAGCATGATCAAGAATGATATACCCACTGTGTTGTTGGCCTTATTTGTGATCTCTACCAAACCAGTGTCTTAAGCAGAGTGGAAAAGCATGTTTGTATTGGTCAGGACAATGCTAGTTGCCCTGCAATGAAAGGATATTTATTTGGAGCTACAAATATTTAAGCCCTCTTCAATGTCAAGGCTCTGTCCTTTGAGCAATGAACTTCACATGGCAATTCTATCTTACACTGAAGCCTCTCTTCAGCTTTACGTTACCTCTTCTTAAGCCACTCATATAGCTTCATAGTATCTCATGCTGAGAGATATGTATACATATAAATGTATTCATCATAGTTTTGAATGCTACAGCATGCAAGATTGATTCCCCCAATAGCTGCATTTGATGAGTGCCTTAGTACTGCATCCTCACAGCGGGGAAAGAACAGAAGAACACTGAAAGTGATATACACGCTACGCCTTTCCTGGAAGAAGAGAAGGCCCTCCTGCCATCCTGTGACTTAGTCAATTCCTGAATGCTAAGTCAACTGGCGTTATAGTAAATTACAAGCACGTGTGATGAGGGACATGGCATATCACATTCTTCATGTCATCAGAGTGTAGCCAGCAAGGCTGTTTTACATAAGCAAATCTCCTTGGCTAGAAATGGCTGTTTCATTCTTACATTCTATAAGGATAATTGTAGTCTTGTTCCCATTTACACACAGGCCATTGGTGGACAGCTTTTCTATCACTAATTCACTCTTTGCGATGTGGTAAAAGGGTGTTTCCAGAGCACCAGCTCTATAAATTTACTGCACTAATCTATCAGAAGTCACTCCCTCAGCTGGTCTTCAGGGGGAGTTTGTAAAAAAAATATTTCATTGCCTCTAGTTGAGTATGAACAAAATGAATTCTGGACAAGCTGCCCACACTCCTTTGTATTTTTTTTTTCTCTCCTTCATAGGACTATTTTGCATCATGCATTTAGGTGGATACATAATCAGAGCTGGTAAATAACCAGAAATTTTAACAAACTGTAAAAGCATATAGCATAATCATTGCCACTATTACTTTTATTTAAAGGTTAAAATGTGATGAGATAGTTTGAAACAAGAGTGAAAGTGTTGATCTTCTGTAGTTTAATATGTAACTAAGGGTAAAAATTAACACTGTTTGGGAAACTCTAAACTGGGGATGGTGACACGTACATATAATGGAATAGCTACATTAGTGTCAACAAGAGTCTGTTTCAAAAAATCAAGCAAGCCATGTGTGCCGGTACTGCCATTATCTGTATACAAAATCTAGACTGAAACTGGAAAATCACTGATATTGAGAGTTAAGATATCCCCATGTGTTCCATGTTCCATACCTCTGGACTTTGAGTAAAGAGTGAAAAAAGTGAAATTTAAGTTCCACTGACATTAGAAAAAAATGTTGAAAATACTTTTAAGAATGAAATGATATCAATGGAAGACAAAGAATTATTGATCTGAAGTAATGTTTGATGATTTGAATAAGGTGACATGTAATTATAATCCCCTTCTGATGGAGATCATGATCTTGATACATTTCTGAAATAGAGTTAGGAGATATAGGTAAAACTTACATTATCTGTGCTGATCATGTTCTATGAGAAATTACTTAATAGGAAATATTTTCTGTCCTGACAATACTGTACCACCCAGTGCCATGAATCATTCGATGGTTTAAAACTGTGTTAGAAAGAAAATAAAATTATAAACTAGAAATTCAAATCGACTATTTCAAATTACTTTTCAATTTGCTAGGTTTAGGGTATATAACTGCTCTGCTATCTTTCCTATTTAAAATCCCTTTGGACTATAAAAATTCAAATTAATTCCCATATCATTGTTTATTCCATTTAGTTTTAGATTAATTTAGCTCACAGGAGAATAGAAAGTTAATCTCACAGGCTCTTGCTAGTCCACAGTTAAGAATGCAACAGAGGCTATGTTGACATTCAGAAACATTGTATGAAACCTTAGCTCAATTTATAATATTTGATTTAAAAGATAGTTCCCACAAAAAGATAGCAAGAGGGCAGGCTTAACCCTGCCTTTAAATTTGAAAGCAGCACCAATTTCTGAGTATAGAGGTAAATATTTAGATGACAGTTCGATCCTGTGTTCACTTAACAGCACAATTCTACTAGATTATCCACTAAGGCCTGTGACTGCTCATAGTTCCTGTCCCAGGACAAGTACCAGCTGTGAGTTCTGTGTGGAGTGTGCTGCACATCCAATCAGAAAACATTTTAGCTCATTGGTGCTGCAGGGGGCTTATACACTATTATAATGCATATTATAGTATATAACTTTAACACTCTGTATGTTTTGGTTTGGGATTCTTTCTTTCCCAAACTAAATATGAATGCAGCACTTTTCTTTTTAGATAGAACATATTTCACAAGCATTTCTATTCTATTTCTAGTCTGATGAAGTCATGTTAAGTAAAGGCTGATACTGATGAAGGGACTTTGATGACTCTGTGGTGATCAACGCTGAAACCAATAACTTTACACACAGTAATAGAGATTTTGTTTGATTGTCATTATGTTCATCATATTAAATTACTTCAATAATAGATATGAACAACAAAACTTGAGTTACATATATATATATATATGTATATATATATATATATGATGAACGATAAAACAGTAAAAGATCTACATGCCTACAGCAGCTAAAGTAAACTAAATAGATAAAACATATTTTCTTCTGAAATAAAATTTGATCTTATTCTGTTTTTCTGTTTGCTCACGAATTTCCACCTTAATACCACATCCAATAAAACATTTGTAAGTACATAGGTGGTTGCCTTTAAGAGTTAAGCTGGGTGTGGGTTCACAGACTTGTGATCCTAGCTCTAGGGAGTTGGAAACTGAAGAATTACTTCAAGGTCATCCTCAGTAACACAGAAAATCAGAGGTCAGCCTGGACTACGTGTGAACCTGTTTCAACCCACAACAACCCCCTTCCAAAAAAAAAAAAAAAAAAAAGAAAAGAAAAGAAAAGAAAAAGAAGGAAAGAAACAGTGAAAAGCTACATTTTTATCATTACAGAATGTGCAGATCGTATATGTCACACAAACACAATAACTGAAAAATAAGTGTACAAACCCACAGCTTTAATTAAAATCTTGTTAGATATAAAATATAATTACACATCCTTAGAAATTAATAGAGGTGATCGAATTTTAATGAATGAATCAAAAGCACACAGCCCTATCAGTTTAAAATCCTGACTGAGGTAAGACAGACCCCTCAAAAGACAGATGCCCAAATTCTCTCAGATGTGGACACTGGAATTGGATATCCATATATGTGTGTGTAGAAGGCGAGAAACCAGTAAGGGATCATGGTCTGTGATCTCGTTTGAGCTTCATCCTTACTAGCTGGCATTCATGGTGCTTGTAGGTGCTGTGTATATCACTGCAAGAGAAAAGTAATGAACAGTTCTACCCACCTGTGAAACAGCAAGCTATCATAATGACTGACTTAGATATACCCAGTGGAGCAATGGTGACACCAATATTACAAAACTAAGAAACCACGTTTTGTTTAGATCTATGAGCACTGCATGAGGTATAAATTCATGTGTGTCCCAATTAGCCAGGTCCCTAATGTATGACAGGCTAAGTCAAGCGTACCAGAAAGAATCTAATACTATTATTCTGTTATGTGAGCTCATGCACCTCACAACCCTGACTAGAGAAGCTTCATCTTGCAATAGATGGTGATTGTCAACTTTTACTGAATAAAAAGGCCATGGAGTGAGTGGTTAGCATAAAATGGGGCATCTATTTCACGCTCTTCGTTCACGACTCAGGGATCACGGCACAAGCGTGGGCAAAAAGACTCTACAACCCAAAGGTAGTGGACATCAGCAGCAATACAGGGTTGTATTAGATATGACAGTGCTGTTGGAAATGAACTCATGGTGGCTGTGGCTGTACACTCAAAGTCTGTGACAAGATGAAGCCAGCCTTAGTTCCAGGATGCATAGGGAGGCTCATGACACTCCAGCCTAAAGTAAGGAGCTACTAGTGGCTGGCGGCTTCTGGGGATGGGAGATTTAAGTCTGTTCAGGAGACATCTCATGAAGGGCCACTACTCACACTGTAGTAGATCCCATTGCTTTATATCCATGCACATATAGATGGCCCTGTGTGTAATTCCTGACCTTAGAAAGATAATTGTATGAAGTTGAGAGGGAAATGTCATCATGTCCAGTGTGGTTGGATTTGATCAGAGCAGGTTATATGAATGTACAAAAGTCTCAAACAGTAAGAAAATAAGTTTGCCTTCTGTGATTTCACTAAAAAACTCACACAATGCGTTTAATGAATAGTATTTTAAATTTTTTAAGAGTGAATGTTTGGAAAGTGTGTGTGTCATTTTAAGAGGGTCCCTTGACTCTTTTAATCTCTAAAAGTGACTCAAACCTCTGGTTTGAATGAAATAGAACTGAAATATATGGCTGTTGGAATGCAAAAATTCATTGAAGTGCACTGATTCATTAAAATACTACTCAAATTCAAATACTGTGACTGAAGATTTTCAACAAAAGAACATGTCTTATAGGTGGATATTACTGTCTGCAAGAAAGCTTTCAGTGTTTGCATTCTTAGAATGAAGCATTGCTAACCCTGCTTTATTTGGGTAAAATAATTTATTTCTTTGGCTATGTTATTATTGAATGAGGCCTTATGTATGAAAACCTACCTCTGTTTTCCTGTTGAATCCATGTCTGAAACAGGTTAGCTCATGAAAGAAGTCACTGTAACCGCAATGCTACCTGATAGCAAGTATTTACAAATGAGAAAAATGTGCATATATATATGCACAACAAGAATTCCAGGAAAGAACATCTCTGACTTCTCTCAAACCTAAAGAATACATTCCTGTTTCTCGGAAGGAAAACCTTAAGAGACTATATCACACTGGCAAAGCATTGATCAAAAATTTCTTTAGGGAGCAAGCCAAGTCATTACATTTACACCCACACTAAATCTTTGTTACAAAGAATTTTTGCACAGAATATTCATGAATAATGTCCTTAAAGCAATAAAAAAAAAAAAAACCCAGCAACATGTAACCATGAGGCAAGTGTAGGCATGAGTCCTGATTATTATAAAGATTACACCATCTGATGTTGGGATGCAATTGGCCACCATTTGAGGCCTGGAGGGTTGTGCATAGCAGGTGCTGGATCCACACAGCTCACAAGATGGAGAGACGCAGCCCTAAGATGATAAGAAAATGCTTTCTCACTTTCTGGCCACTGTTTGAAAATATCTCTAAAACAGAAAAACAGGGTTTCCATGAAACCCGTATTTTATTCAAGTTGAACATTTGTCAAAACATCTATTGATACTTTCTCAGAGTTTATCAAATAACTTCTATACTATAAATTTGTACTTGAACATACTATGAATTTTAACATAATTATATTTTCAGTAAAAAAAATCACATTATAAATCCTATCCGTCATTTAATAAAGGGAGTGTTTTTTTTTCTGAGAAACTAAACAGTTTCCTCAAATGCTTTGAGTTTCTTCACTGATCATGAGATTGGCAGGACGGCAAAGATCACATTTAATACATACTCCATATGTTTTAACCTCATACTTGCTGTTGTCTTTTGTAATATTTTATCAAAGTCCAGCTTGACATCAACAGGGGAAAACTGAGGTGGGGCGTGAATCCTGTGGCTGGCTGGCTGATGACCCTGTAGACTTTCTCTGAGGGCAACCTTCCAATCTGGACTGAGAGTTACTGGCAACAGCTTCCACTGATGGTGGCAAGCTGGGGTCAGGGCTGATGGCTCCTAGTGGGGCTAGCATTGATGGTGACAAGCATCTAAAAAAGACAGGGAAAGAAAGAAAGAAAAGAAACACACACACACAGACACACACAGACACACAGACACACACACACACACACACACACACACACACACACACACACTTACTTACAATAGACCAAGTAAGACAGACTCCAGAACGTAGGTTTCGACACGCTGCTGCTTCTTTTTATTATTATCTTTTTATTTTCATCCTTATCCTTATTCTTATCTGGTTTTTTTCTCCTTCCTCTTCTCCTTATCTTTTAAAATTCTTCTTCTCCTTCTCCTTACTCTCACAGTTTATATACTCCAACAACAAAATCTTTCAAGCAGTACAAAAATCACAATGTGTTTATATTCTCTTTCTCTATAGATAGATAATTACAATGGATATGCATGAGAAAATCATGATCCCCAATACCCTCACATGATCAAATGTTTTACGTATTATGGGTGAGGAACAAGCATGAATAACAAGTTATTTCTAAGAGTCCACATACATTTGTACATAAGTAACTTGTTACACATTAAGAGAGTATAAGCAAGCAAGGTAATTTCTCAGCCAGCTTTTCTTTACTGCAGTTTACTGTTACAAAGGAGGAATCAATTATCTTAAGAAGTAATTTTATGAAGGAAGTTTAAAGGAAGAACAAATCTAAACTCCCATATAAAAATAATCAGCCATTTCTATTTTAAATCATAAAGGTACTCATCTATTAAATCATATCAGGAAGCTGAGGGCAGAAAAATAGAATAAGGAAATCAATCATCAAGTCGGTCACTAGCCCATCTTGAAAGAGTCATATCAACCAATGCTGCCATGGGCCATTGTTCTTGCTTCTCCAACCTCAAAAAGTCCCTACCTTTACTAATGAGAGTGTACTTTCTACTAACTTCAATTGTTCCCTAAGATTTCCTACATCAGGGCCAATAACAAAAACATCTTTACCTTACTTTGCTAAACAATTTGTTTTTACCTAAGACTTTCTATGTGATAGCCACTAGCAAAAACATCTTTACCTAACATTGTTAACAGTCTATTTTTCCAAATCCTTTCTAAGGGTAGTGATCATTGTTAGTAACCTACATCTGCAGGTTGTTTTCAGAGATGGTGGTTGAATCATTCATCTGCTCCAGCTGCAATGCCTGAAAGAGATCAAGCATTGCTATTGCGTATGCCAATGAAACTGCCCAGTGAGGGTCTGGAAGGCCCCTTTATGGTACTCCCACAATTCACATATTAAGGGGATTATAAGGACTGCAAAGGTAATATGCAGAGCTATGCTCCATAACAGCATGAAGTCTTCAGGACACATAGTTTTCAGGGTTATTCCTCATTGGGACACATCCATCAAGGATATGCTAACCTGTGGCTGCATTCCATGAGTTCTAGAGCTGTTCTACTGTTCCTCTTGCATGGATCCCAACAATATTTTATTTTAAACATGTGTAGCTTTTTAAACATATATAACTTGTGAAAAAGTTCAGACTGTTCTGCCTGTAGAAGAGGTAAGAGTTTCCAAATCATCAGTCACTCACTAGGAATTAATCTCAAGGTCAATGTTAGCTTAGCTTAGATATAAATATAACACATTTTATATGTAATCTATAAGTTATATGGTTTATTTTCTCTGATGTGCTGGGGATGTAACACAAAAGTTCCTAATGCTGTACAAATACTCCATCTCTCTTTTGTATGACAAACCCAGGGGTGTGTTTGTGTGTGGTGTTGTGTGTATAGCGTAACAGGTTTTAGGAATTAAGTAAAAAAATTTTATCACTCTGCACTTTTAATTGTTCCCTGATGTATGAATAAAGACTTCGCCAAGTGCAGCAGATAAAGAAGTATAGCTGTGAAGGTCCTCAAGAGATGGGATACTCAGCATATTGCTAGGAGACCATTCAACCAGCTCCACAATAGAGCGGTGATTATTTGCTTCCTGGTCCAGAGCATTAGAGGGACTGTGAGATACATGTCAGCATGCCTTGGAACTAGCTCACACAATCTTCTTCATCTGTTTCCAGAAGCTCATGCACCAAGATGACCTATAATGTAATCAAAGTAAATTGTATGTTTTTGCTGCACTGGCTCTTTACTCCCAATTTTTATATGCATGCTTCTTATTTATTTTACAAAACAGCCTAGCTGCAAGGAAGACTCAGTAAATGAATTCCCCCCCCCCACTTTCCAACTCAATAAAGGCATAGCATGTTTCAAAGTGAAAATTCCCATTATATTCAATATATCCGTTTTTAAAAGATTTCATTGAAATAACTTACCTTGGTAATTTGTATGCCCTAAAGCAACTGAAGAATGAATTGATTCACTTTTATTATTTAGATTACTTGAAAGACCAAGTACACATTTATCCAACAATGTCAAGTCCTGAAATTATTTTAATAATATGTCTTGGTATTAGAAAGTAAAAGTCAATTTAGAATTCAGAGGCACTGAATGTCCTTTCAATTTATAGAAGCCACATCCCAGAGGAAGAACATTCCCATGTTATTTCATGAGAATATTAAACTCTCTCAACCTCATTGTATGGTGAGTGCAATTCATTTCTCAGAGGGTTGCTAAAGTGATAATTTGATAAATGTATGAAGGATTTTTAACCCAGTGTCTGGAAATATGTAAATGGTAGGTAGTCTTACAGGATTCTTCTCTGTTTAGTATCACCTTGTATAAAGTCTCCTTAGCTTTTTATCACTCAGTGAATTTAAAAGGAAAGACTGGCTTTAAAAACAGAATGCACATTTGTGTGTGAAGAACTACATTTATATGCGGAGTTTCATAAAAATTTACTGATAACTCATTTATCTCCCTATCAATAATCTATTATCTATTAATCTTTGTCTACCTATATAACCATCTCTATACTTACTTTCTTTTCAATTTTCAATTCTTGTACTGAACACATGTCCTCATCATGCTAGGTAAGAGCTCCTAACCAAGCTGTATATTATCTAACTTTTAAAGTGTTGAATTATTTAAACATAGCCCTTAAACTTTCTATGAGCTTTTTAGAATCCTGGCTCCCTTGTTGGAAATAAATCTTTACTGAGCTGGTTTCATTAATATTAGCCATCATATCTGGGCTGATACAGCTGTAGAAATATTCCTTTAGATAATTTCTGGGACAAAATCCACTGAGGTGAAATACCCTAAAATAAATGAATGAGAGCTATAGTGATTGTGTGTTTTTCTCTAATTATGTGGTCGCAGCGGGTACATGTTGTCTCTTCCAACTTTTGCTCTCCTTTCTTTGTCATGATATCTGAGCTTTAGTCACATTGAAGTGAAACCTCAAACTTTCTTCCTTTTTAAAAAATATGTGTGACCAGGCTGTTGTGTTCACATTGCCATCATGGGGCATCCTTTGCCAGTATGTTGCTTTTGTGAAATGCTCTGCAACGTGTTAGGCGTGAGCCTTATTCATCTTCCCTGTTACCTCAATAAAGAGCTATTCAATGTATCTTCACCTAAAATCATGTGCATTGAAAACAACCTTTGGGATTGCAGGAGGAACACCATGGAGGAAAATATTTAAATTAAATGCTTGTAGAACCAGCATAAGCTTTTGGTCTACTTGATTATTGGCTTCATCTAATCATCAGAAACCAGCTTTAATGCTGTCTAAACATAACTCCGCTGAATGTTACATACTGCTGAGGCAAACTGTACACAACTATGAAAGTTTACTTTTCTAAAGTTTAATTAACTTGAAAATCAGAGTGAATATTTTATATTGATAATATTATATTGATGTCAATACCAGATGATCAGACTGCAATGGTAATTCCTAGTAAATTTTAATAAACAATTCAGTAAGGAAATAAGCTAAACCAGTGAGGAAACATGGAAAGACAAGATTCTTTCTACTAAGCATTCCAACCATTATCTGGTTATTGATAAATTGCCCTTGATAGTTATATATTCTTAACATTATTTTCTGAAGGAGGTAGACACACTATAACACTAACTTTCTCTTGCTATAATTCTGACCAATATTTTAAATATACTTTTAGTTACACTTACAGGGTGGTATAAATGCTAACCTCTGTATTTCTTATTGCACTTATAAATTACAGGCCAATTGGAAATAATAACACACATAGCTTAGTTCTTTGGTGAACAGACATTGTTATTCAGTTGCTTCATATATAGGAAGTGATGGGTGTTACAGCTGATTGAAATTTTTAGAACAATTAGTGAAATTCAGAGATTGAACCAGTCTAAAGTTATTCATATATTCAAAAGGAGGAAAAGTGTTGGTGTTAGAGTGGGACAGAGATTAAAGAAATCAAATGGAGAAAAATTACATACTCTAGAGGCAGAAAGCAGAAGAAGGACAATATTAGAGAAATAGGCTTCTTCTATACATATGGGCATTTCTTTCTTCAGGTTAGGGAAGTTTTCTTCTATGATTTTGTTGAAAATATTTTCTGGGCTTTGGAGCTGGAATTCTTCTTTTCCTTCCTTTCCTATTATTCTTTGATTTGGTCTTTTCATAGTGTCCCAGATTTCTTGGATGTTCTCTGTGAGGAACATTTTAGATTTAAATTTTTCTTTGACTATTGTATCTATTTCTTCAATTATATCTTCAACTCAGAGATTCTGTCTTCCATCTCCTGTATTCTGTGGGTGAGGTTGTATCTGTAGATCCTGTCCTCTTCCCTGGGCTTTCTATTTCCAGGATTGTCTCACATTATGTTTTTATCATCACTTCTATCTCCATTTTTAGGTCTTGAATCCTTTTATTCATTTCCTTCTCCTGTTTGAATGTTGTTTCTTGCCTTTCACTAATTTCTTTAAGGGATTTGTTTAATTATTTAATCGTTTCATCAAATATAGTCAAGTTTAGGGAAGTAACTAAAATCGTAGAGTTATACCGACCAAGAAATAAATAAAAATTGAGACATTTTACAACCAAGTCACTTGACCCAGTGATAAATATACAATCATAACAGAAGTCAGAATGGGCTCAACAAATGTTCCATGGGGCAATAAATTGATGATGGATCTGAAAGTAGCTTTATGAGGGAAATATCAAAAAGTAAATGCTCTTATTATTTAATGAAGTTATAGAAAAAGCAAACCAATTGATAATTACAAAGCTCACAGCCTGGGCTGCTGTTGGATCCAATGTCTTAACATCATGGGAAAATGAGCACCATGATGAAACTTGGTGACACACTTGTGGTAAGCAGATCTATTTATTATGTTGAATTTATTGGTTCTTTCATAATTATATACATTTTAAACATGAATTACTATGTATGGCTTAAAATGGGCTTAGTGCTGCAATATTGGAATTATATCATTTTAGATTCTGAGGCAGGTGGTTTATGAGTTTGGGGTAAAGCTGAATTATAGACCATCAGTGTATCTCAAAAGCAAACAAAAGAGATTATTGGATAGCTAAATTGTAGTGCTTTCATTAAATAGAGTATTTACTAGCAGTATAAAGATATAGACTATTGATATTAATAACAACATTAGTTACTTTCAAACAAATAAAACTTACTAAAAGAAGGGAAAAGATAATGCATACAGGGTCAGGAGATTTATTTGACAATCTTAAAGTATACAAATTAATATAAAGAGATGACTGATAGAAGTGTGTGGTATAGAATACAATATAACAGAGGAAATGTTTAAGACACCCAAGAGTTGCTCAAAATTATTAAATGAAAGCTAAATGACACCAATCTGTATATCTTCAGTATGTTTGGGGGTCAATCTTTACTCAGCTTTGCTGCAAATATTATCCATTTGTATATTCCTCACATTCCAGTAAAGTTAATGATAATATTATGACATGTAATCTAAATCCAAGAGCACGTTGATCCAGAAATCCAACCTTTTACCCTAAAATTCCTGCTTTATGTATCTTTCTTTCCAGTTTTGAGGGACAGGTAAATGTCCTTTTCACAGGAGACCATAACCCTTCGGACAGCCAGAGTCAATATCTGATATTTCCTTTATCTTCTTATGTAGAGGAAGAGGCAACAGTGTTAAGATAACTCTGCATGCTTTCCAGATGGTTACTGCACTGATCAGTAGCATATTAAGAAAAAATATGAGAAAACAGAAATACATAAAACCTATCGCCAGTGTCTACAGGGAACTATGAAGAAGAAAGAGATGGCTACATACTGTCTTCTGTTTTGGAAAAGCCCACATGAACACTTTGAGGCAGCTAATTTATATTCTGGGAACAACTTATGGTAACAGATGGGAAGGTAGTTGATCATGTAATATCTTTGGAACTGTATGAAACTGTAATTATTTTCTCCTATTTCATGATTAAAATTTTTAGTTAGTTTCCAGTGCCTACTCAGCATTCAAAACCTACATTAACGTTAAGAAAATAGTTTCTGAGAAAGAAACACTCACTGTCAGTGTTTTAGAAAATAAATCCTTACAATGATATTTCCTATCCTTACCTAGACATACACCAAAATTACAAAAAATAAGTATCAAACTATGTAACTATTAGGAAACGATTCCTCTGAAATTTGTTTTAATCAATGAAAATAGAACTACAAGCTAAACTATCTCAAATATTACTTTAGATTAGAGTACCAATTTTATGTTCTTTTAAATGTGAGCTGTGTAAACACTATACATAACTGTGAAACCAGCAAACTCCAGAGGCCTTTGTGTGGTGAACTCAGCCCATCTCAGTGGAGACAAATAACAGCTTTCTGACTGAAAGGTTTGATAGGCATTTACTCTCTACTATGAGAATATACTTAGAAGTAAGTAGCCTAAAAACAAAGGCTTGTTCTTTAGAATTTTATTTTTACAATTTCAATTACATGTTGTTATTCATTAAGTTATATAATTATAGACAAAATTCACTTCACAGTAGCTTTTAAACATATTTTACAGCATATGATTTATTTTTACTTAGAGATAATTTATTTAAACTTGATTATTAAGGCATTGGCCTTTGCATGGATAAGAATTGGATCCTAATTAAGGATATACAACTCTAGAATCTTACTTAACATAATATGTTTATATGTTATGTAATATGTACACACTCTATGTATGCTTAACCAGTGTTGAAGGTTGCTGTTGGGATGGCTGGAATAATGGCTCAATAGTTAAAATCTCCTAGAGCTCTTGCAAAGAACCAAAGTTCAGCTCCCAGAATCCATACCACCCAATTACCTCCAACTCCAGCTCAAGGGAATTAAATAACCTCTTGTGGCTCCTGTATGTACCTACAGGCATGTTCATTTACCTCCATGCAGACACACATATATACAATTTTAATCTTACAAAAAACCCAAAGTTCTTTTGGAATAAGAACACTTCAGTCTTACTTATTAATGTGCACACCAATAGTTATGCATGATTCATGATTTATTTATAAAACCAAAGGAGAATTAATTCAAGTTTTTCTTTCTGTTCTGTTTCTTTTTTTAAACCAAAATCCACCCAGATTTAGATCTAGACAGCTACTAAGTACTCTTGTGGAAAATTTTATGTTAATAAAAACACCATAACTGAACTCAATTATGCACATTTATAGAATGTAAATGTTACTGTAAGAGTGAGACTTGGAAGAAAAAGATGCAAGCTTCATCAGGAATGCTGATGAGTTTTCAAAAAATTGCCAGACAAAATTTTTAATGTTTTCCAAGGCAGCACAATTCAGTGACATGGAGACACAGAAATTCTCAGTTGAATGGAACTTTTAATTCACCTGTTGGATGACCCCTGCAAGACACTTAACACAATAAAACATCATCTGTAAAATTGAGTTGGCAGAAATATGGCTGGCAAAGAGTTGTATATAATTGTAAGTAGCTATTAGAGAAAAAAGTCCAAGTTTAAGTGGGCACATACATTAATATTGTGTAACTGCAATTGTTTAGCAGGAAATACCAATCCAGAAGCAAACAGTTAACAAAAGAATTATGAATCATGGTTCACTCTGTAAGCCTTTCCAAATCCTTAATTTGACACAAAGCTGATGAATTAAATAAAAAGCAACACTGGGTTAAAACAGATCACAAAGAACAAGTGGAATTCAATATTAAGCCAGAACCTAAGTTCCTCAAACATCAAGAATATTTCAGTCCACAACACGTTGCTTGACTTCCACTGAGTCCTATGTGTTTGATGCATTTCACTTAGCTGGGTGGACTAAGTAACAACACACAACATCCCCAACAATATGTGTAAATATTAGAGAAAATGAACCAATATAATAAGTGGGTAGAAAAATAGAGAATTTTAAGGGATTTCAAAGTGTTAGTGGAGTCTAGGAAAACATGCACATGGAGAAACATGAACGTGAATTTAGCCATTTCAGGTGAGCTTCATATGCCTGAAAAGATTGTTCTGAGAGGACATTATTTGTCCTTAATGAAATGATTTATAAAACTTTTAAATATTATGTTATTTGTTTCCTGTTAGTTTTCTAAGTTAGTCATGAGCAATTAATAAAGATATACAAGACTATTAAAAATCTCAACAGAAAGAGTTCATAAATTCTTTCTTCCCAAAGTTCTCATATGTGTCATAAATTTTACTTAACACAAACAAATGTATCAGAGTTCATAGAGATATGATTATTACCTTCCTAGTCCTACACAGTCTCCACATTGCCCCCCACTCTTTCTAGTATTCTTGCCTTGTTCAGTAGACTTTATAAAGGATACTAGAACTGCAAAATTGCTGATTCAGAGTTAAAGGAGACAACAGGATTTATGATAGCTTCCATTCTATCCAATCACCATTAAGTCTTGGCATGGAAGTGCCGCCAGAAACACTCTTTCATACTCCGTGGTCAGAGAATCAAAGCTCAGTCCAGAGATTTGAGCACTCATCCATCTTCACACTGACCACAAAGAGCAGATCACTGGAGATATGCTGTCAAAAGATAAATAAGTCCTTTCCATTAGAGTTGACTTTATTTCCTGAAAAAATAAACTATTTAACCTAATTAAGATATTCATTTAATAGAAAGAGAAACTAGTTACCAGTGCATTACAAAACAAAACAGTTGTGCACATAAATAGCTGAGAACCGTCTTTGTTATAGAAGATGTTTCCTTCTTATTGCCTTTGAGAAATAAAACATGCTTATGTCAATCATATCATAATATGAGTTAGAGTTACTGGATTTTATGTATTTCCTTTCCATAATCTCTACTTTCTAATATTTTTGAGACAGGTTCTTATTAGCTGGGACTAGTCTTGAAAAAAATGTGTAGCAAAAAGTCATTGTGAGCTCCCAATCTTCCTGTTTCTCCCTTTCTGAGCCCTGGCATTACAGGCATCCGCCACTGGTTCAGGATTCTGTTATTGAACAAGTCTCACAATAATGGATTCCCACATATGGTTAAAGGTAAAGTTATGCACTTTACTCTCAACCAAAGAAGCTTGTGCTGAGATTTGATGAAATATAAATTATGTGTCAACCTCATTGTTTGGATTTTAGATGAGTCAGTAATAATGAACCATCAGAAAACATTATTCGATAGTATCACAAAATTGGTAGTCTAGTTGACAACTAGTAATTTTTAAATACTCATTGATTCTTTAATTCACTGTCATTCTAGAATGAGATTTCTAGAGTATCATACTTAGCTTTATATAATCCAAAGGGAAAAAGAGGTTAGCAATAAAGCTAATATGATTGAATCTAATATATATATATGAACAAATACAGTTCAAAATTATTTTGTGAATATTTAAAAATGCATAAAGGTGAAGCCATTCATCAGGATGCTCCATAATTAAATGCACAAGGGAGACTTTTGTCTTTCCATCAACTCTTGTATGAATTTTTAGTGCAAATTCATTTTACATCATGAATATTATGAGATGCTATAAAGTATAATGCCACTTTTAGCTATTTTAATAGATGTCTAATGTGAGGTTCATGGAGGGAATGAGAGGTTATTACTTGGCTCCACATTATTTTGTTTGGCGTGGCATCATATTGTAAGACAGTCAGTGCAGCTTTTGATGTTTGAAGTGTATGTCGACGCTTTGTAAACTATGGCATGAAAATTGAACTGAAGTAACAAGGACCTAGCAAGACAGGAACAAGGCTTGTCAGTGCAGCAACATGGAGAACAGAATCCAGGTATCAGTCACCAAAGCACTTGCTCTAATGAATGCAGCTCTCTATGGAAAGGCAACTGCCTTCCACCTACAGCAGCCAAGGGCCAAGAGAAGGAAAAGCCCAACAATTATAGAAATTACATTAGAGGTTAGTTATTAGTTTTTATCAGCAAGATGCCCAGGCATAATAAATAATATAACTTCTGAAAAAGATGAGGGATAATGTTGGATGTTTAATAGTGTGCAGGAGTCTATAATTTATAGCTGATATAGAAGACATTCCTATATCAATAGAACCAAGGTACTAGTCTATAAATAGGGGTGATATTTTTATCTTAATATATGTAAGGTTTAGTACCTTATAGGAAAATTTATTATAAAAACTACATTTTTATAGGAAATATTGACTCTTATATAACCTTTTCAAATCATTATAATAAAGTGGATACATAGGCAAAAATATAGATGCTTAGATTGTGTAAAGAGATACATGAATTGGGAATGATTCTTATTTTTAAATAGGATTTCAAGTCAATATTACATTAAGAAAACTTGCCTGTAAAATGACATCTAGAAACTGCATAGGATGAAATTACAGATGGCCTTTAAGGTTAGGAGCAGCAAGAGAGGATGTTATCAGGCACATAATCCTGACAGTGTCTTCCCATTCCAGAAGGGGTTCCTCACCTGACATTTAGGAAGGTATTTCCTTCTTTAAGATGAGATAATGGAGTTAAAGCACAAAGTTAACATAAAGATTGAGATCCTGAAAACTGCACCAGGATAGAATCCAGCTTCTATAACTTTATCATAGTAATCTGAACCACTCAAATGCTAGCTGTCTTCATTATGTGTTCAAGATGTAAATAATTTTTTTTCTAAATTAAAGACAGTGGAGATATTGTACCTGAGAAGATAGTGGGAATATATAGTGGGGATATATATTGGGGATATATAGTGGGGATATATAGTGGGGATATATAGTGGGGATATATAGTGGGGATATATAGTGGGGATATATAGTGGGGATATATAGTGGGGATATATAGTGGGGATATATAGTGGGAATATTTTTACATATGGCCAGAATGAAGCTAATGTAGGGAAAATTCTGGATCAGTTACTTAGTAGTTATTGATTTCAGTTTAGGCTGTAGTCTCATGAATTTATTTAAGGGAGAAGTTAATACATAAGCTGTGAGCTGAAAAAAAGAACACTTTTAATGTAAATAAATTTTAGTTGAAATTGAAATGTCAGATTTGCAATTATATGAAACTCTTCATCAAAAGTAATTTTCAATTTCCATACTCCCAACTCAAGAACGAGAAAGATGAGTTTGTAATAATTGTGGCCCTAAATTCCTCTGTAGGAGAGATGGAGAGGACAGAGATGAGAGAATAGAAAGGTGAGAGAACAGAGGGAAGGCAGAGAGAGAGAGATAGAGAGACAGAGACAGAGACAGAGACAGAGAGACAGAGACAGAGACAGAGACAGAGAGACAGAGACAGAGAGACAGAGACACACAGAGAGACAGACACACACAGAGATAGAGACAAAGACAGTGAAAGAGAGAGACAGACTGAGACAGAGATGATAGAAACACACACAGGGAGACAGAGATAGAGACAGACAGAAAAAGACAGAGCAAGAGAGATACACAGAGACACACACAGAGAGACAGAGATAGAGACAGAGTCAGACAAAGAGATAATCACAGAGAGAGAGAGAGACAGAGAGAGAGAGAGAGAGAGAGAGAGAGAGAGAGAGAGAGAGACAGAGAGAGAGACAGAGACAGAACCTCACAATTACATTACAAACTCTACAAATACCACTTTTAATGAAATAATGACAGGAATTTATTATTATTTAATGACATATATTCAATCATATAAAACATTCAGACCTTACATGTTTACATGTATTCTTATACTATTAAAAACCTTTATTTACACTATTTTGATTATAATATCTCAAAGCACAGAACTTAGTGGCCTGTATGGTAGACTAGTCCATCAAAACAACAGTGCAGTGACTATTAACTATAAATGTTTGGATGTGGTCGTATATGTCACCTAAACAATTAATTGAGTTCAGTGTTATTATCCAAAGCACGTTTTGCAAGAATATTTGCTGCTAAAATATGAGAATGAAAAAATTCTTATACAACAAACATACTGGATGGAAAAATTAAGACCTTAGCAAAACTTTTTTAATTAATGAAAGAGAAAATAATCCTGAAGCGCAAATGCCTAGTAGTATGCTAGAAGCTTAATATGTACTTTTAGTTATATAATAGATACAGAAATTATTATGGAAAAATTATGACTCATTTATATTTCTGAGCACTTTACAGCAACCCAGGGTACTTTGGAACTAGGATGATGACTGTCACACAAAATTGTGCTTTGGCTTGGTTTTTACCGTCCCCTCTCACATTTTCTTGTACTATTCTCCTCTCCCCAGGTATGTTCTTTACCTGCTCTCTACACTGACTTCTAAGTAACTTCTCATGTACATATTCCATCCCAGACATCCACCAACACTTGGAAAATATATGATAATGTGCAGAGATCATGGTGTTGGTAGAAAGCCAGGACCTGATTAGGAAAAAAAACCCTGAAATTGTGTTTTCTTCGTTTTGCTAAACAATATAAATACGAGTTTATCTCCTAATTTTATTAATAGTTGAAAAGAGATGTTTGCATTAAATTCCTTTCTAGCTGTACCCCAACTATCTAACTTTAGTCAGAAAACAAGCCACATAAATATTCAAATATTTACCATACAAAATGTTGACTGTGACAGCAGAGCACCATTGCCAAGGATAGCTTCTTGGCAGCTTATTGAATGTAGAGGGATCAAGTTTGTGTGACCTAAGCATGTAGCCTTCATCCCTATGTTCCAGTTTCCTTAGCATGAGGAGACACTCTGCAGGCTGTGGAAAGAAAAACCTGAACACCTGCCCCGTGACAAAATCTTCTTCCTACAATCTGTCCTGCCTGCAAGTTGTGCTGGGGCAGTTGTGGCAAAGAAAGAATTTAAATGGCCAACCAATGTGATTAACTTGATTGAGCCCCACTCCACAAGAGGGAGCCCATGCCTGATGCTGCTTGGATGGCCAGACACAGAAGACTTAATAGCCCAGAGACCTAGAGCCGAAGGAAACACAAGCAGTTTTTAAAATGAAGTTATTCCTAATGATATTCTGCTATACTCATGGATCAGTGCCATGTGCAGTTGTCATCCGAGAGGCTTCCTTCATGAGCAAAAGCGAGTGCCTGCAGACACTATGTGAAAAGAGAGTCTAAACTGTACATCTTCATCCAGTCCCTGCGTTTGGAGATAGAACACCTACAGAAGTAGTGAGGAAAAGTTGTAGGAGTCAAAGGTGATGGAAGATACCAGAAGACCACGGCCCATGAAATCACTTAAGCAGAGCTCACATGAGCTCACAGAGAATGGACTGGCAAATGGGGCCTTCATGGGTCTGCACCAGGTCCTTTGCTTATAAGTTATGTAGTTATCTCGGTGTCATTGTGGAAGTCCTAACAGTGGGAGAGAATGTATCTATTACCCTTTTGCCTGTTATTGAGGATTTTTTTCTCTTATTGTGTTACCTTGTTTGGCATCTATATGAGGATTTTTCCCTTGTCTTATTGCCTCTTGTTTTGTCCTGCTTGGCTGCTGTCTTCTGGAGGCCTGCTCTCTTCTGAAAATGAAATGTAAGAGGAGCTAATTAGGGGTAGAGAGGGTAAGTGGCAGGGGAGCTAGGAGGAATAAAGGGAGGGGAAACTATAATTGGAATGCATTATATGAAAAAATAATATATTTTTTAAAAAAGAAAAACACGTAATTATTATGCAATGTAAAATACTAATGTAACAAATTTTAACCAGTAAAGACAGATTTCTATAAAGGAAATATTTTCTCTTATGTAGAGGATATTCACACAATGTTTCTAGCCCCTATGTCCACCTTTACCCGGTCATGTCAGTCTGCATTTCACTGTTAGGAGCTGTAGATTCAACACTGTCAGAAGAAATGGCCTTTGTTATTTATTGTACAATGCGTCATGTGGGTTGACAAAGCCTTCTGCTCCTTGTTGTAACTTATAAAGCCAGGTTGACTGGCGACTTCATTCTGACAAATGCTTCATAAATATTGCACCACGGAAAGAAGCAGAAATTGACCACCAGAAATAAATGATCTGACCTGGAAGCGGAATGCATTTCCTCTCCTCATGCATCACCAGACAGAAGTAATCACATGGCTGCATAAAACCTCAATGGAGAGGAAAACAAATTCTTATTCTGAATGCTAGCTACAGTGAGTAATATAAAATTCACCCAATTGTGTCTCAATTTATTTATCTGTCTTTTTTGCATGGGAATTACATTGGACCATTATATTTCGATAATATTGGAAACACTGCTAATATCTTCTAGACATAACTTTCAGCCAACACTTGAGAGACTCAGACATCAAACACATTTCAAGCACCACTGAACAAAGAAAGGGAAGTTTGAATATGAAGCTAGAGCTTCATTTCAAAAATATTACAAATCCTCATGAAAGAAAGAACACTGGAGTGCAGTAATCACAGCCGTGCCCTAGAGTTTCATGCTCAGTGAACCAGAAACTGACAATAAAGACATCCACTTGCACACACTAGAGATGTTTTCTAATTCTTTCAGATCAATCATTCATGAGCTGAGATTTATTAAACACACTCATGGCACGAGAGAGTTTTTGGCACTTCCTAAATGTAGGAAGCTATTTTTCAAAAACTGAAGATGGAAATGCAACCGTCACTTTTCAAAATTAACGTACAAATAACACAAAAGAAAATTTTAAACTTCTACTTTACATTCCAAGAACATGAGATCAACTCTGAAGAAGCCATGAGAAGTATGTTTGGTTTTTATTTAAGCATCATTTTAAAGTAGATTGTAATAAACATATATATTTTACCCTGTGGCTGAGTCATAGGCTACAGAGAAAACACATGGTTTTACTATTAAAATCTTAAGTGTAGGTTCATTCAGTTGTCATTTATTTTGTCAAAATAGCTATGTGCACAAAGCAAATTTCTCTGATAAAAGATTATTTGAGAATACTACAGGAAGCTACAGAACACAGAGTTAAGCGCTTCACAAAAAAATAATGTAAAAGTTAAACATCTTTTGTTCTCAAGAAAAGCAACATTTATTTTACTTAGGCGAACAAGCCATAGTAGCAGATGGAATGTGTCCTAAAATTTTATTTGTAGTACTGCTAGTTAGAATCCTAAACTTGCCTCAAATATGCAATGTGATGTAATGTTCAACCATTGTTTCAGGCAAAATTCCATTTAACATACTTTATCTGAGTTACATTATTGATATTGTTCTCCAAATCCTAGATCTGATATATTTCCAACCATGAGAGAAAAAATAAAAAAATGAAACTGAAGCTCTTTGGCTACTGTGGTGCAACATGTTTGAATACAGCTTCTGTGTATGCAGTTTCCTATCATCCTCTGTGTGCTCCAGTCCTATTTCCCAAGAACTTGTGCCGTGTCATGTGTCATCTTGACCCTTCAGAATTACCATTCTATGGGTCAGTTTGAAAGAAAAAAAAAACTAAAGTATTAATTTCCTCTCCAGACTATAATATCTTTGAACACTGAGACTGAACATGCATGTGTATATGTGCATATGTATATATGTGTTAATTGCCTCAGCACTTTCCATGCCTCTCTTGGAAGTCTGTCATTTTCCTCAGTTCTACTCACCCTTTAGAAGATCTTTCAATGACTGTGTTGATTCATATTAATTTACAGATTGTGTTAAAGTTACATATTTGGTAATGTTTTTTAGAAGTTTTATGTAAAAATTATCAATGTAGAGTCAAAATATCATTTTAATAAACACATCAAAAATACAATTGAATGTTTGTGGATTTTTATAAATGTCAATATTCTATTTATTTGTGTAGTTTCTTTAGTGGACTGATTGACCGTGATAATTAGCTTAAGTGATAAAATGGTAATTTAAATAATTCATCCTCTACTGTTGTTATGTCTTAGCAAATTATTGGTGAGAATAGGATAATAAAATTTTAATTTTTAGGCTGGAACATTCAGAAGATATAATACTATCCAACAGCCCATATTATACTTATGATTTCAAAAAAAAATCTCCAAGTTTATAATGAATGCAGCCTTTGAATGTTTTGTTTTTCCTTTTGCTGAAACATAAGCAGGACATCCATTGCCAAGAGTGCGGGCCTTGGGTCATGCTCTTTTGTTCAGTCAAGCAAGAGGCAGATGCACTACACTGGACAATCACATGTGCAGTCTAGCATGAGCACAAGAGCTCAAGCCTGAAATATGAAATAAACAGAGGTTCAGTTAGAAATGTGTGACAATAAAAGCAGAGGGGATATTACTATTCACTCTAAAAATCAACTTTATTGAATCCAGAAGTTAAATCTGAGACATCTGTACTCCATTAGGCATGTTATATGTCTCAGCATGATGTGCTGCTTTCAAATTCTGCCGCTCTTTAACACAGAGAACACTAGCCCCTCATGCTAATGAGCCCTCTCTCACTGTACCACGCATATGAAGTTTGTTTGTTTATTGGTTGGTTGGTTCACTTTACAAATTGAAGTGTTGTGATAAACCTCATTTGATCAAATCAGCTGGTACTATGTTTTCAAAAATGTAGATTCTCTTTTAGCTGTATAAGTTAATAAATACTTTAAAAATCAGGCATGTGCATTTTTCTTATGTTGCTGAACACTTAATAGACTGTACTGTATGGTAAACAGGGCTTTACATGTGTTAGTAAACCAAAACTCATTTGACTTTAGGTACTGCTATGGTTTTATTCAGTGGTCTATACCTATCCCATAATATTTTTTGTAGTATATGCTTGATTTTATATTGAATATATGCACGTTATATATTAAAAATATTGAGGAAATGACCCAGTCTCCAATTCAGGATTTCTTCATAAGTTGATAAAAGCAACTATAACTCCCTAAAATTTCCACCCACAAACCATTTCCTATTTTGACTTGATTATTTATGATGAATGCTTCTATCAGTCTATTTCAATTTAAATATGCAAACTTTCTTCCTTTAATTATATATACTATGACAAAGTACTGAAGAAACAGATGTCAGGAGGAAAGATTTGTTTTTATCTATTTTGGCTTATGAAGGAGAGAGAAAGAGAGAGAGAGAGAGAGAGAGAGAGAGAGAGAGAGAGAGAGAGAGAGAGAGAGAGAGAGAGAGAGAGAGAGAGAGAGAGAGAGAGAGAGAGAGAGAATCCAAAGCCCTCAAAGAAAGAGGTAAAAGACACACCCTTCAAAGATACGTTCCCTGTCACCTCTTCTTCCATCAGGACCTCATCTAATGTAATAAAATTTCATCAACCTTCAAATAATCACATAAAATTATGAGTTCTTCAGTGAACACAGACCCAGAAAACAGGCACGTTGAAATTAAGTCTTCAACAATCATGCATTTGCAGAGTGGCACCTTATATCCAAATTACAACTGCTCAAGTTTACTACTGAGCATGCTCTTTAGAAAATGCCAAGTCAATCTACAGGAATTTTCATTCTTTCACCCTTGAGCATGTTATGTTAGTTGCCTTGGGATTATATTAGTTGCAAAGAGGTTAAGGTCTGCCCTTTATATTTTCGTGTTTATGACTGAGTCTTTCTGTTGTGTAATCTGCATAAATTAAATATATATAATATATAAGTACACATAATTCTGTATACTTATATACAACTAAAATAAAGAATAGCCCCAAAGGCCACTTGGAAAAAGTAAACGTATCAAAGAAAAGTCTAAAGAAAGTGAGAATAAGAGGATACATCTGAGATAAAGTAACAACATCCAGTATAATCCAAGTTATTAGAGTACATAAAGTCTGTGGTAAAGACAAAGTGTGAACTGATACAGAAAATCAAGCACCATAAAAAGCACCAGACATTGTATGCCTTAGGCTTCACAATACTTTGAGAACATTTATAGACTGTACTATTAGGCTATCCTCCATGTAAGGCATCAGTCAGTTTCTTTAAAAAAATATTTCGCAGGGACATATTGAGCAGGACCAAAATATTCACTGTCTGATGCAGTGAATAAAACAGTAAGTGTCTTAAGGCTAAAGAGGCAGGAGAGGGAGGGCAGTCCACTATGTGAAAGGAGGAGAGTGTCAAGAAGAGATGCCTCATACCATAGTAACAGGGCATAGAGAATAACGCCTGGTGGGTGGGAATGCTCTAGTCAAATGCCCCTATTCTAAGAGTTCTGTGTCCCACACTTTCTTTACTGGGACATCCCTAGGACAGCTAATGTTATGTAGATGCAGGGTTTTGCGAATGGGGACAGTAAGGGAACTTTTGAAGTCCCCACAACTGTTGATTTTTCTCAAAAGAAGAAAGTAGAAAAGATAAATAAATAAATACAAAATTTTAGAATTATTCTAAATAAAATATGGAGTATTCAGTAACATGTATTCAATCTAGTTGAGTTGAAATTATTCTAAAAAGTGATATTTTTAGGATGGGGCATGAGGTTTCTGTTAAGGAGACAATAGTGTATCAGAAATTTGAAGCATATTTGTAACGTGTTTTAATAAAATCATGGTGACAGAAATGTTTAAATGTTGTCTATAGACAAAATGCACCCATGCTTCAGTGTGAAAAATAAGATCATGATTTAACTAGAAATTACAAAAAATTCAAAATATAAGAATGCGTTCTTCAATTTAAACTCAAATGAACCTTAATAGTGAAGTTATTTTTTTATATCTTTGATATTTGGAGTTTAAGAGACCTAAAGAGGATTTTCAGCTGCCCACAAGCACTTCAGGTTTGTGTGATCGTTACCAAGCACCCTCCCTTATCTATTTCTGTTGATAATAAATCAAAATAAAATGATTTCTTTCTCAATTGGAGAAAGCAGTGGAAAAACCATCAAAATCTTTCAAAAACAGATGTTAAAATATCAAGTCAGCAAAGTAAGTATGTGTTTTCCTACAAGTAAAGGCCTAAACATTTCTTACTTTCTTTCTTCCTTTCTTTCTCTTTACTTTTTATGTCTAGGAAAAAAAATTTTTTTCTTTTATTCAAAATTATTATAAATTATTCGTATTACATCCTGATTGTAATCCCCTTGCTCTTATCTTCTTGTTCTGGCAATCCCTCCCTCTTCTGCCCTATTCACCTCCCCTAGACCTCTGGAAGGCGTCCCTCCTCTCCCACCATCTAACCAGAGCCTATCATGTCTCATAGGACAAAGGAGTAGGTGAGCCAGCCCTGCCCTGAGACACAGGAGCAGGAGAGCTTGCCTTGCCATGACGATATAGGAGTGAGAGAGCGGGCCGTGCCGTGAGGACAAGGGATCGTCTCTGATCCAGGGCACTGAGTGAACCTCACCCCCACATCTACCCCATGTATGATCTGCTAGAACACATGAAGGGGCCAGATCTGCAGATTCAAAGATTAAGAATCTCCTTGACACACTGCAAAAATGGGATATCCGACAGCAGTCCCCGTCAGGATCTGGTAAAGATGGTGTAGGCCTCCAACCAGACCCATGACTCTTAGCAATGAACATTTTAAAGTAATCATAGGTGGACAAAAGGCTATACAGTGTGATACACTACAGCTTCTGTGACAATACTTTTTGTTTGTTTGTTTTATTTTACTCGGGGGAGGAGAGGGATTTTGGTGCATGACGTGTAAATGATAGACATTCAATAAAAGTTGAAAAAAAGAAGAAGAAGAAAAAGTAGTAAAGGGCCCCAAGATCTCTGTCCTTGGTGCTGAAGAGTTCACCCATCCTGCGGTGTAGGTGCTTCTTCACTTGTACTGATTCAGGATTCCAATGTATACTAAAGACGAACTGAGATATCTGGACTCATGACCTGAATAACTACTGGACTTTCTTGGACTTTCTATTGGAGATAACCACTGTTGAATTAGCTGGACCCTAACCTGTAAGACATTCTTCTGGAGAACCACAATAATACATACAGCATACTCACGGTCCAAAGACCTATATGGATCAAAACACTAAATGACATAAAATAAACTCTACCTGTTAATTGTACATTTCCCACAAGTAGTTTCCCAGTGCAGAATTGGCCAGAAGACAGCTTTCTACCTAAGTCTCGTGACAAAGATGGGAAACCAAAATGTATCAAGGAGTAAAAATTCCATGGGATTCTGTGAAAAGATTAGAAACAAAGATTACATAGCACCAAGAGCATTTGAGCTTTCCATGTTATGTATTTCTGTGCCTCTCCTTCAGGTGTAGCAGCCCTCCTCCAGCAAGAAGACAATAGAAAAGTCTAGGTCATGAGTGTGCCAGCACACTCTTATACAGAGACTTGGCACACTTAGCTACCCTTGCAAGCATGTGTGAACACCAGAAGGGCACATGGTTACTAGGAGCCCGAAAATGTTTCTTGAAGATGTGTAGCATTTTATTGGCATGTTGACATGACATTTGCTAGCTTTCACAAGTATGATATGCATCCTTTTATAATCTATGAGTTACCTTGTCTATATGTCCATGTTGTAGCAACCCAAAACATTTTTTAAAAGGCTTTGATTTCAACAGCCATGACATATCCAGAAGACAGAATGACCAAGTTGTTTTTTAGTTAACTGGGCATAACACAAATTACCTTCTAAATATACATTTTATCCTTAGAGCCTAATGTCACCCTCAGCTTTAGGCCAAGAAGCATATATTCTGCAGTGGGAAGCAGTTGATACAGAGACTGCAGCTGGCTAAAAGGTTTAGAAAAAGTGATTGTTCGGTGCTCAGTACTAAATGAAAGCTCATGGTCACCTCCTTACTGCCCTGGAAACATGATGGAGGAGGAAGGGAGAATGTAAGGGACACGTGGGAGAAAAGTGCTGTTCTGGACATGTCATTAGACCCATCAAAGCTCCACAAACCGGGACTCTCAACTTCAAATCCAAGAGGCACCCAGGAGGCTCTAGCTCTCCCTTTCATACTAAAGCATTGGTAAATTGGCCATGATCCAATGAAAATCCAAATCTACTATTCATGCTCATATAAGCAACTGTAATCAAACCCAATTATCAGGAAGAAATAAAAGACATGAAAGTAGGAGATAAGGTATCAGCAGTCAAAATACAGTTTCTACATGTGAGACATACAGTAATGAAGCTCTGAGTCAAGTAAGCTAAGAAATCTGATTTATTTATAGACTGTGGAATTTAGTCTTTGGGCATAGAGTGCATCAGGAATGACACATACTCATGGGCCCAGCTGCCTACTTCAGCTAAAGTTAACCTAAAGAAGAATGGCTGCTTAAAGCTATAATTTAGCAGATCTTCAAGTAGTTTTACAAATCCTTCCAACCTGAATGAGCTCCTTTTTATACATTACACCTACCATACCTGCAAAGGAAAAAAAAATTAACTGAAGGATACAAAGAATACACACTTCGTCACATTGGACAGGACAGCTACTACTAAGGGCTTTGTGGGGGTGTCACATTTTCTCTTCTAAGATTGACTTACGCATTGCAAATCATACTTTTGCAGCATGTCCAAGTACTCTACAGCAAGACAGTTAGAGGGAAAACAGCATTTAATGTCTCTAGAAGTAAGTCCCACATATCCCTATGAAACTAGTTGCATGAGCATGTGCCATAGTTTGCCTCTTTTGGGGAAAGACAGCTCATTAAAGAGATAAATTCGATTATGCCCACACAAATTGCATGTTCTTACTAATGCACACATGATTATGTTGAAGGTGTGTGCTTATGGTAAGGATGTGTGCTGATGGTTAGAGTGTGTCCTTGTGGTGAGAGTGTGTGTGTACGTGGGCACTTTCATGTGTTCTCACATAGAAACTTGTTTCTATCAACATCTTTTGATAATGGTGTGTGCCTATGGCATACAATAAAATTTCTATCAGTTTTGATCCAGAGTATTCTGGCAGCTTGGCTATTACTTTACTCTGTGGAACAAGGAAGTCTGCTCTGTTGATATTATTTTAGTTTTTTTCTTTTTCACATGCAGAAATTTAATTATTATGCTTTTTAACTTTTAATCAGTCTTAACAATTTAAGTCATCTACCCACCAGCATGAAGAACATGATCCATCTCTTTCAACTGCACTTAAAGATAAATAATCATAAGTTTTAGTGCAATTGCTGCTTTAATGTATATCGTATCTTTAATTTGGTTCTCATTAGTGGGGCAAATTAATTAGTATTTATGTCAAGGAATCTATCATCTTTTTTCTGTTTGCCACAAAGTATTTCAGCAAAACATGTGTGTGACAGATGATGTTTGTGTCATTCTTAGATTGTAGTGGTAATGGCCATTTGGCTTTAATTGGAACTCACTATTTGATTCAATATAAAATTTTAAATTGTAAAATATTTTAAAATGATAATGTGATTAGGGTTAGTGTTGAGAAAATTTCATAATTTTGTCTAATTTATGAGAGCCTTATCTGAATCATAACCATCTTTACATGGTCAAGTTTTGACATGGAAATATTAAAAAGAGACTAAGAATTAGTACAGCCCCATACGAAATTAAAATCATTTTCCATTAAGAATGTTATCATTTGGGAAGTCTCTAAAGTATTTTTCATTTACAGGATACCAAAAAAACCTGTGTGTGTTAGCGTATGGCAGGCAGAGTGTGAAAACTAAATATATTGCAGGTTAAATATGTTTATCTCTTATGTGGTGTATTTACTTTTTTGGTGAAAATCTTCAAAACCTTTTTCCCCTAGCTTTCTGAAAAGTAGAGGACAACATGTTAATCTCCAGTCAGCATTCGTGGCAATAGTACACTGACCTTCTTGCTCTTATGTGCCTATAGCTTAGAGTTCATTATTCACTCATCCCCACAGACATATCAATATTCCCCAATACCAGTATTCTACTGTTCACAACTACAACGCCATTTTCTTTGTATTAACACATGAGTTTGTGCTGCTGCAATTGTTTTTCTACTCCTGGCTTATTACACTTATCATATGAACCTCGATCCTGTTCCATCTGTTGTGTTGCACATGGCACCCTTTAATTCACTTATGGATGAACAATATTCCACTGATTACACTGAGAGAATATGCTTCTAAATATGACTTGGAGAAGCAATGGAATAGAGTCCTGATTTCAAGCTTCATTCTTCACAATCATGTGTACAATCATGGCACATTCACACTGAAACACATGTGAGCCCCAACAGATGAGCCTAATATCTGTTGGAGTTTAACCCATACAAAAATAGGACTAACCTATAATAATGTGATGATATTTAAATGTTGTAAGAAACAGGGAATTTATTTCTCTCTTAATGACCTCATTATTTTGGAGACAACAGAGAAAATCTTTCTGAAACCACTGAGGAGAGACATGGTGACATTTGGAAGATATTATGGATGTATCATAAAGAGTATCTGTACAGAGGAAAATAAGTACCAGCCAAGCAAGCATGACTGTATCAAAAGGAGGACAGACTTGGGGAGGAGTAAAGTTGGGGAGCACGTGTAGCAAAACAAATGGAAAGTGCCAACCATATAGCCATGATGGTCTGTACATATTAAAAGACAAACACAGGTGAGTAGAGCAGGGAAGATTTGGCAGAATTCTAACAGGTGTGTTGAACAACAGTATTTTGTCCTCTAATGACGATTGTTCAATTGATTAACTATTCATTGATCCAGCACCAAGGGATGAAAATGACAATTAGTGTGGTGTTTATGAAGGGCTCCAGTTAGAATAGAGCCCCTTTACCTTTCCAAATATATAGAATTACATATGTGTCCACATATAAATTTCAAATCTAACGACTCAACAGGATTCCAAAGGAAACCATCTCCTAATAATGCTCTCCTTGTTTCAAACTTACTGAGATACTTATCAATTGAAAGGTTACATTCATTTGCATAATGAACACTCAACATTTGATTTGCATATATAATTATGATTCTTTTGACTAGGATATAAATTGAAATATTAGATTAAAGTATCTGAATACTTCAAGAGAAATACAGAATCATGGCAGCATTTTGAAAGAAAAGTCACTTTTTAACTTGTAAATGTATGACTACATGAGACCTTACATTTCATTTAATGCAAAACATAGTCTATTCACTAGTGCTTATAGTCTATTCACTTGTGCTTATAGGACGAAAAATTTTAATTTTCAAAGAAGAATGTATCGGCTTAATAGTATCTTACTGTGTTAATGTATCAAGTTTTCACTATCCATTCATTAGTGACTACACATCTTGGCTATTCCATTTCTAGTTTATTATGAATAAAGCAGCAATGAACACAGAAGAGCATCTATTGCTACAGTAGGATGCAGGGTCTTTTTGGTATGTGCCCAGGAATGGTACAACTTGATCATGCGCTCTTTCTATGTTTTTGAGGAACGTCCACACTGATTACCATAGTGACTATACCAGTGCGCACTCCTAGCTTCAGTGACCAGTTGCTCTCCTTTCCCCAGATCCATGGCAATATTTGTAATCATTTGGCATTTTATCTTGCCCTCTCTGACTAAGGTAAGGTGAAATGTCAAAGTAGTTGTAACACTCTAATTTATACAGAGAGCTAAAAACGAAGAATATTTTAAATGATTTTCCACCATTTATATTTTATGTTTTGAAACCTTTGTTTAGTTCTTTAACCTATTTTTAATTGGATTGTTTCTCTTTTTATAACTTATGTTTCTTTAAAATTTTCAGGATTTTATAAGTATGTACTCATACCATTTGCAACCCTACCTCTCCCACCATTACAATCTTCTTATTTCCTCCTTGCTTTCTCTCAAATTTATGACCACTTCTTTAATTACATATGCATATATTATGTTATACATATACAATGTAATAAATAAAATATAATTAAAGCCCTGAGACATTTGCCATTGACATTGACATGTTAACTGTTGTAATTATGAAAGCTTTGCTTAGACAACAATATTTTGGGGATTTTATGGGTACAGTGGTCCAATTTCTCTGATCCATATAGAACACTGTCATGCAGCAGATTCCCTGCTGCCTTCTGAGCAATCTGTGTTCTGTGTCTTGTCTCCCCTCTGCTTGCTGATTGCAAACTGGCCGAGGTTCTCTGATCCACAGTACACTTGTCACTAGAGTGTGATTTCTAAATATATTAACTTCCAGCTGCAAATTACAAAAGTTCCTCTGAAATAGCCAACATATTGTGAGTTTTATGTTTAATATTCCCTCACAGGGACTTTAACACAATCACATCTGGAACTGTTGGCTACAAGCTGCTTTAAATAAGACATCTAAGTTTAACTTTCATAGCAAGAAATCTTCGTTATTTATCATTATGTCAGGTTTTGCATCATTAGTTTTAGATAGCTTTACTGATAAAATTAGAAAGAGTAAAACCTGATAAAATATCTGTTTGATTACCATTTCACAAATTCATTCTATAAAGTATACAAATTTAGGAAGTATAAAATTATTTTTTCTAGAAATTTTTCCTCTCATGAATTGTAAATATTCTATTACATTCTTTCTCTTTTAGGCTAATTGCCCAGAAGTCTTAAACAATATCTAAATGTAACAGCATTAACAAGACAGCAGTTCAGTTATCATTGGTATTCTTCCAGTGCAGCAAAATGCCTGGTAGAATAGAATAATATATCACTGTTATATATATATATATTTTTTTTTAATTGTAGATTGTCATGCCTCACATCCTGGAATTTTAACACATTCATCTTTTTAAAATACTTTTTCTGGATCATAAAGTTGATTAAGCTATATCATATTGTCAAAAATAAACAGGCATAACATCACACAGAACTGAATACAGACTATTGTTAATGCTTTCATACAACTTTATTTCTGCATCTTTATTAATATTTTAGACATAGACTATTATAAATACAACTATATAACCTAATATATCAAGTTTATGAGGAACTTGGTTCTGTCAAAATATTTCTATTTTTGATCATCCTATATACCAATCTGAATATTTGAAATGTCACAGATGGACTATGGAATAAATAATTGAGATTTTCAAATTTATTTTTGTGCACATATAGATTATAATCAGAAATAGTCTCTGTAACTTTGCTTATCGCTTGGAATCATTTCTGATAGTTGCTATGGCACTGTAAAATAGAAGAAAGACTGGCTCAAACTACATTCAAATGAATTAAGCTGTTTGATTTATTTCCACACAAAGGAAAAATAAGTAGTCCAGATGGTAGTAGCCCTACATTGAACAATAAACACCAATTCTCAGTGTACTAAGTAAATAAATGTAAATCATTCATGTCTACAAAACACTTGGTTTCTGAAACTCTGAGATCAAATAAAAAAATGCATAAGGATATTCCTGAGACAATGAGGAAGGTGCTATGAATTGGATCATTAAGCTCCCATATCTCTGCAGTAACAATAAGACTCCACTGTGTGTACACCCAAGAGTTGTGTTGTTGGAAAAGGTAGTAGATGTATTTCTAGCCTGTAGAAGAAGTAACAAACATTCTTCTTTCTTCCTCTTCCTCTTCTTCTTCTCTTCCTCCTCCTTCTCCTCCTCCTTCTTCTTTGTCTTCATCCTCATCCTCCTCTTTCTTTTTTTAGAATATTTATGTATTTATTATTTATATAACATTTCTGCCTGCACATGCGCAATCAGATCTCATTATAGATTGTTATGAGAGCCACCATATGGTTGCTAAGAATTTAACACAAGACCTTCAGAAGAGCAACCAGTGCTCTTAACCTCTAAGCCATCTCTCCAATCCCTCTTCCTCTTCTTAATTTTAGCCTTTCTGAAAGAAGTAGGTAAAGTCACAAAGGGGTGTTAATTTGCATTTTCCCCAATGGCTAAAGATTTTAAATATTTTCCAAATGTTTCTAAGCTTGCAAGTGTTCATTGTAATGAGTCATGGATCAGGTTGGAGACTATCCAGCTTTTGCTACATTATCAACACTGGATCCTCACCAGACTTGCCCTATGTCATGGAGATCCTGTGGCTTTTGATCTGCAGGACTGGCCCCTTCATATATTCTATCTATGTAGGTTAGAAGTTGAGGTCGGCCAACTGAAAAGTGTATTCTGTGTCATACACTGTGACACACTCTAGTTTCCATGAGAAATTATTTATTATTATTTATTATTATTATTTATTATTATTATTATTATTATTATTATTATTATTATTATTATTATTATTATTTATTGAAGGGGAAGTTACGAGGGTAGAGGGCAGATACAAAGGGATGGGGTAAAGAGTGGGATTCTTTAAAAATGTTTCTTAACCAATTGTACCTCATCTTTTATTTATTCATTTATTTTATTTGCTTTCTCATTTTTCTTTTTCACTGAAAATATATTTTTGTTTTGTTTTTCTAATTTTTTATTACAATTTATACATATTACATCCTGATTGTAAACCTCTCACTCTCATCTTCCTGTTCCCACCCTCCTTCCCTCTTCTGCCCCATGCTCCTCCCCTAGACCTCTGATAGGTGGGGTCCTCCTCCCTCACTTTGTGACCTCAGTCTGTCAGTTCTCATCTGGATATACTACATCCGCTTGCTCTGTGCTCCCACAGGGTATCTCTGGCAAGGAGCAGTGATCAAATAATAGGCATCAGAGTGGGGAAGGGAGAGAGAGAGTGGGCCTTCCTCTGAAAATAGATTTTTTTTCTTACAATATATTCTAATCATGATTTCCTTTCCTTCTTCTCTTCCCAGACACTCCCCACTTTTCCACCCTTCCAATTCCTGTCACTTGTTTTCTCTGTTAAACAAACAAACAAACAAACAAACAGAAGGCATGGTACTGGCATAGAAATAGGCTGGTTGATGAATAAAATTGAACTGAAGACCCATAAATAAACCCACATACCTATAGACACTTGATTCTTGACAAAGAAGCCAAAACTACACAATGGGAAAAAAAGATCTTATCCTCAACAGATGGTGCTGACCTAACTTCATGTCTACATGTAGAAAAATGTAAATAGATCCATATTTATCATCCTGCACAAAACTAAACAAATGGATTAAAGACCTCAACATAAAACCAGACACACTGAATCTGTTAGAAGAAAAAGTGGGAAAGGAAATGGATGGAACTAGAAATGATCATCTCATGTGATGAAACGCAGACCCAGAAAGACATGCATGGTATAAACTCACTTATACGTGGATATTAGCCCAATATAGATCTTCTCTGAAAGACTCCACCCAGCAGGGGATCGGGACAGATACTAGGACTCACTGTTGGACTTTGGGTGAAGCACTGAGAGTGGTATGAAAGGATGGGGTGATGGAAGGACCCAGAGAGAGACCATCAAGGCCATTGGATTTGGACCCAGGGGGTGCTGCACAAATTTTTACACCAACCAAGGATAATGCATGCAGTAAAACTAACCCCCCTGTTAATATCTAGCCAATGGGCATCTCATTCTCCATAGTTGTGGAGAAAGCATGGACTGCCTCTGACATGAATTCTGGTGCCCTCGATTTGATTTCTTCCCCTTGGAGGGAAGGCCTTGTGAACACAGAGAGGAAGGTGAAGCAGACTGTCTGGATAAGACATGCTATGCTATGTTCACGTGGTGGGGGATGAGATCACCTACTGTAAGCGGTCCACAGGAGGATAATAGGGCAGAAGAGGAAGGGAGGGTAGGAACGGGGAGATAGAAGTGAGGGAATAACATTAGGGACATAAGCTGAACAAATTATAATAAATTTAAAAAATGAATGAAGAACAAGACAATTAAAAAACAGAACAGAACAAAATAAACAAACAATGCTACAGAAGAGAGCATTAGAAGGACACACACAGAGAGACACATACACACACAATACTTGTGAGAAATATGTAGACCTGTAATCCACTTTCCCCTGTTATTGAAAATAGATTATTTTCTCATGTAATGCATCCTGATTATACTTCATCCTCCCTCTACTCCTCCCAGCACCTCCCTTCCAGAACCCCTCACTTTCTGTCCCTCATTAGGAAAGAAGTTATTTAAGAAATAATATTAAAATATAGCAAAATAAAATATAATACATTAAATCAAAACCCAGCACACTTAGGTTATAAAAAAGCAAACAAATGGAAGGAAAAGAGCCTAAGAGAAGGCTCAAGAATCAATGAACCATTTGGTCACCTACTCAGGAATCCCATAATACAACTGAGCTAGAAGCTGTAATGCATATACAGAGGACCTAGTGTAGACTTGTGCAGTCCCTCTGCTTCCGGCTTCAGTCTTTGAGTTCATGTGAGCTGTGCTCATACTGACTCAGAGGGCCTTGTTTTCTCAGTATCCTCTATCTCTTCTGGCTCTCACACGCTTTCTACCTCCTCTTCAGCTGGATTCCTTGAATTCTGAGGTGAGAAATTTGATAGGGACATCCTAATTAGCTCAAAGGGAGACAATCAAGGCTGTATCTGGGTGAATGGGGGGTGAGGCTGCACAAACTGTTGCACCAACAACATAATGTCCGGTGTCTATATTGATTCCCTCTGCTGCAGGAGAAATCTCCGTTGATGGTGTATATTCCCTCTTTTAATTGGGTTGATCATTTTTTCTTGCTTTTCAGTTCTTGTCATTCTTTACATATTCTATATACTAACCCTCTGAGATATAAGTAACTATAATGGCATGTTAGTATTCTGTTGGATACTTCTTCACTCAAATCATAGTTTCTTTTGATGTAAAGAGCTTTTTAAATTAAAATGCTCCTGTTTGTCAATTTTTGGTCTTAACGTCTGTAATACTAGTGTCCTGTACAAAGTGTTTTCCTTTTTCAATAAGTTCAACTGTATGCTCTAATTTCTCTTCTATTGTATTTGGGGTATCCAATCTAACATTGAAACCCTTGATTCATTTGTAGTGGAATTTTGTGTAGAGTTTGAGATAAGGATGTTCTTTCATTTTTATTCATTCAGGGATACAGTGTGACCACCACCATTTAATCAACATGCTCTCATTCATCTCCAGTGTATAGTTTTGGTCTTGTAGTAAAACATCACATTGTCATAGAGAGTGTGCTGATGTGTAGGTTTTCACTTCTATTTTGGTGATCAATGTGACCATTTGTTGTACCAGTATTATGTTATTTTGATACTATATCTGTGTAGTATAATTTAAAATAAAAGGTTGGAATACCTCCAGCAGATTGTTTCATTTCATTATTATTTTGGCTATCCTGAAAAAAACACTTTTGTTCATTTGTTTTTAAGCTTGTTTTGTTCATGCTTGTGTTTTTATTTACATATGACATGTAAAATTATTTTCAAGTTTTGTTAAAAAGATCCTGGAATATTTATCTTATGTAAATAAGTACCCTACGTTTGGGGTGCTAATGTTTAGAACTGTTATATTCTATTCTCTTTCTGGGTTTTCTTCTTTTAATGAGTATGAATTGAATTCTTCCTGCCTTTGTCTTCTATTTTGTAATATATGAGCATAGCTAAGATTTAATAGTTCCATTTGCTTACAATAATGTTTTTCATTCTTTTACCATAAGGTAGTATCTGTCATTGATAGGGATGTGTTTCCTGGAAGCAGCAAAAAGAGGGATTCTCTTTCTCTGTTGTCCCACATCTTTTTGTAGGAGATTTGAGACCATCCATATTTACAGTCATTATTAAAATCTGTGTGTTAATTCCTGTCATTTTGTTGATTCAGTCATATTTTATTAGTTATGTGCTTGTTAACTTTTCTGTCATGGGTTCTTTAGTCCCTGTTACCTCTTAAAAGGCTTTATCTTTCTCTTCAGATTTAAATATTTCTTCTAGTATTTTCTGTAGTACCATCCTACTGGTCATTATTCCTTTAACTTCTTTTTTTTTTTTAAGTTTTTATTTTTCTTTCAATTTTGATTTTGTATGCATGATTATGCAAGATTAGCATGATAATCTAGCTTGACAGCTGTGGACTTTCAAGACTCGAATTACATTGCCAATGGTGGATTTAGTTCAATTAAATACACCTATGGAACAGGATAATACCATCCTCAATAAACTCACAAATTGAAAAACAAATCCTTGGAATTAAAGTTAGATTGCTTTTCAATCAGAATCAAGAAACAATGATCACTCCTGAGGATCTTGGAAAGTGAGTATAACACATAAATATATTTTTTAAATGGCAAAGGTCAAAATTCTAAAATATATTCAGAAAAGAAAATATTGGCATATTCTAAGAAATTGCTAAACTATAGTATGAACTCTATCTAGGTCCAGAATAAATTAATTTTTGGATAAAGCTTTGTAGCATGCTGGGTTCAGGGATGAATTTCATTAGATTCAGGGTACAATTTCACTCTTTTTTTTTAAACAACAGACATTTGTGATATGGTAAAAATTCACCGACATTTGCTTTCACACTTCATGTATTGTCACCTTTAATCCCCAGGTGAGAATTTATGTATGAACTGGCAATGAGACAAAAACATGTCTTGGATTGACATCATAAAGCCTCAGTGAAGTTAATGTTTCCTGTTTAGTAAAAAAATTCAGCAAGCATCTCTACAGCATCCAGGAGGCATAGAGTGAAGGCAACTTGCCACCATTTCCAGGATACTCAAGCTCTAATCATCTTATTATCCTCTCTCCAACAGTGTTGTGATGTCCTAGTCGAGTCTCAGCATCTTTGGTCCCTCACAAGTGCCAGGCCTGATCTCATAGCACTTTCCTTGTTTACCCACCACTCAAGTGCTGCTCCTGATTCCATCAAGTATGCTTTATCTTTTTAACAACTTTGGTTTCCCTTCTTCATATTTTATTGTATCTTTCACTTACTATTTTCATTAAATTTACTCTATTAAAATGACTGACAGGGATTCTGTTTCCCAAATGGCTTTAACTGAAGAAAACCTTGTATTTGATCTAATAAGCTTTTGGCAATGATTCTGAATTTTTATTACACAAAATGAGACATAGCATAGTCACCCATTGTCACTTGACTGGAAGTCTTTCCCAAAGGCTACACAGCCATACATATTTAGGATGTTTTGGTAACTTTTAGTATCACCATTAAATACCCAGTAAATAAATCTGATAATTATTCTATAAAATTAATCTTAATCATAAGCAGAAGTGGAATGGCACTAGCCCAAAAATATTGGAAAAGAATGTCTTTTCTGAAGTTCAGAGTTGCTTGAGGTTTCCCACAAAAACCTATTTAAACTCATAATTCTAGAAGTTGTGATTGTCTGATTTTGTTATTCTTTTTGAGCATTAAATAGCTGAGAGAGGTATGGAAGAGTCGGGGGAGCCCCACAGGAGCACCACCAAGGCAGGCAGATCTGATGCACCAAACAAGGACAGCGCTGCAGAGAACCTAGATCCTTTTCAGGTGTAGCCGATGGACAGATGGACAGCTCATTCTCCAAGGTTGTGTGGGGAGCATGGACAGCCTCTGACATGAACTCAGGTGCCCTCAATTTGATCTCTTCCTCTGGGTGAGGAGGCCTGGTGAGAGAGAGAGGAGAAGGAAGCTGCCTGTTTGGATGAGAGCTGATATGCTGTGGCCATATGGTGAGGGATGAGGTCACCTTCTGTCAGAGGTCTAAGGGAAGGGACTAGGGTAGAAGAAGGAGGGAGGGTGGAAACAGGAAGATACAAGCAAGGGGTAAACAATCAGGATGTAATATAAATAAATTATAATAAATAAATAAAAAATGGTTACTTCTTCAATTTATCAAAATTAATGTTAGAATTGTAATTTACCTAATTGTAATTGTAAATGATTTAATGCACTTGAGTTAGATAATTACAGAAACAATTGGTAAAACCTTAGTATTATTAACATTATAGAAAATAAATAGATGTATATAAAACCTGATGAGTTAAAACTGATATATTAAAATTGATGGTACAGTGATAAGACTACTTTTGCACAATTTCCCCAGAAATTTCCCCCATTGAATCACTTATACTTTAAGTCCTATTTCCTTTCTTTAACTTTGACTTACACAAGGAAAAATTGGATAGCATCTTTTTCCTTCCTTTCCCTCAAATCTTTTCCCAATATCCGGTACAAGTATTTCAGAAATACTAAAATTATTATGAGAGGATTTTTTTTCCCCTCTTAATAACACAGCCATCAACTTCTGCTGCTGAAGTTTTTGTTGTGTGGCTGTGTGACTTCTTCTTGGCCTTTAGGTATGGTGTGGAACAGTGACGAATGGTGTATGAGAATGATTTATGTAGATTTTCTTGTTTACAGCAGCTGAAATGATCCAGAATTACAGGAAGTGCTGAAGTGTTTTACGGTCAGCTTCTGTGTTCTTGCTTGAAAAGCAGCATACGAGTGACCATCTTGATGTTGCGTTTTAAAATTCATTTCAGTCTAGGAAGAAAATGTTACAGAGATAGCAAATTAACCAATAAAATCCATGTCCCCAATCTTAATTAGAAACTTGGCAAGGGACAGAGTGCTCTGTGTGTTCCAGGCTCCCTGGCATCTGGATGTGACCACATAACTAGATTTTGTCAAGAGACTATGAGGCAAAGTATTACCTCCTACTTCTGGACCACAAGGATTAAATCAAGGTGTGACTTGCACCATCTTTCCTTCTTTGCTGGCTGTTGCAAACAGTAGCATTGCAATGAATGTAGCTCTAAGACAGGCTTTGGGAATGAGGAAGGCACTGAAGAAGAGGAACTAAAATTAGAGGTCTGTTCTGTGTTCTAAATGTAGAGACAGGAATTTTATTCCAGCAACATAGCTACTCTGGCAAGGAATCATATCCAAAGGTCTAGGTCTCTCTGATCTGGCTGGCATACAGACACACCTTTAGTACAGACCTTTAGTTCCAAACATGACTTCTAATTGAGGGTCAGACAAAATGACCAATCAGAGAAATATTTGACATAATGAGTCAGTGATAAGATGCTTTTTTTTGTTGTTGTTTTTTCAAGACAGGGTTTCTCTGTGTAGCCTTGGTTGTCCTAGACTCACTTTCTAGACCAGGCTGGCCTTGAATTCACAGTGATCTGCCTGTCTCTGCCTCTGCTCTGTCTCTGCCTCTGCAGAGATTAAAGGCATGAGCCACCACACCCATCAATAAGATACTTTTAACTCTCATGTGAACTAACTACCAGTGTGTGTGTTTGTGTGTGTGATAACATATTTCAATATATTATATATAATAATATATGTTGTGAAATATATATTGAAATAAAGTACTATATACTGAAAATTCTTAAATACCTATATCCAAAAAATTATGGAGTGTAGTCTGAGAAGATGACTCTATCAGTAAAAGTGCTTGCTTTACATGCATGAGGCCTTGAGCTCAGGTTTTCCAAATTTACCTAAAAGCGTGTCTATGTACACAGTTGAGGCTAGCACTTGATGCATGCATGGCCTTGAGCTCAGGTTTTCCAAATTTACCTAAAAAGCCAGATTCTGTAGTATGCCTACACTTCTAGTGTTGAGGAGGCTAAGATTCCAGTGGTTGACTGGCCAAACAGACTAGTCAATGAACAATCTCCAGGTTCAGTGAGAGACTCTGTCTCAGAAAGTAAAGTGGGAAAGCCACTAAAGAAGACACTCAAATAAATTTTGGCTTTAATGTGCACATCCCTACACAGGCATACACATAAACAACCTGCTGGAGACATGATATCCTGCAGAATGTTATTCACTGTTGTGATTAGATGCATGACTGGAGCTGTGGTTCTCTGACATTGTTCAATGTTGCAGGAAGGTATTATACTTCATACTACTAGCCTAGGAAAAAGAAAAGTTTTGAAGTTAAAAAAAAAAAAAAAAAACATGGCTTTCATAGAATGCTTCCTGCTCTGCCTCATTGTAAATTTAAAAGTCAAAAGATAAAGATTAACTGTCATAAACTGTTGGCCATCTGTGCCTAATGAATATCTCAAATATATTTTATGTATGAATAGTATATAATGTTTAAAGAATACAAATAAGTTAAGGGTGTCTCTGTTAAAATTATTTACCATTTAACATGTTCAAAGCACTATTTGGAAATAACTGCATTGACAAAATGAGTGCCTCCTGGGCTCCAGGTATGGTCCCCAGTGCATTCTTACATTCACTCCAATAGAAGGAAAAGACTCCCAACATCACCAAATAGATCTGGAGGGCCAGCACGATTAGGAACATCTAATAACTTGATAAAAATGAATATTATCCAGCCTTGATAGGATCTATTAATTCAGGAATTCTAGTGCTAAGCTCCAGTGATACGCATTTCAGTAAGCATTCCAAGTGTTTCTGAATCATATCAGTGTTGAGAAGAACTAGACCTTCAAAGAGAATGTGTGCCTACTGGAATAACAAACTTGTAAGTTCTCCGGTTGTTACAGTGCCTACAGGTGGTGTATGTAGTATCGCTGTGATTAAAGCTGGAAAGTCACACAATTCTTGAGAATTAATTTCTCAATGCCTAACAACATAAATACCCAGGTATCATGTTTAAGTAAATATTCTGAATTTATCATAAGTAATCTTCATATTTATACAAATGACAAAAAAAATGCCTGGCTTGGGTCTTTTGTAACTATGCCTGATTTTCATGCATCAGCGATTCATCACCACAGATACTCAGATTCTCAGATTTACATCACTACAGTGTGAAGACTTAAAAATAGGGCCACACATGTATTTCATTCATATATATATGTATATATCCATATGATTCCACTTTCCATAAGACTGATCTTGCCTTCTGAGCTTGCTTGCAAATAATTCTAGCATATTATGAAAATGGTATTTATGTAAATAAATTACAGCATTCCAAAGGTATGTCTGTAAAGTAATCTTCACAGCTAAGAATACAGAGACATATATTGAGCACCTAGAGACCAGAGAATGTACTTTATATTAAAATCTGTTAAGAAATATTTATAGCAGATAGGACTGTCAAAATGGTTTATCACTTAAAATAAGAATTAAGAACATAATTGTCAAGATGACTCACTGGGAAAGGTTGCTTGCTTGCTTGTCTGCTGACTTTAGTTTGATTTCCAGACTCCATGTAAAAACAATATGGGAGAACGAACTCCACTAAGTTATTTTTGACTCCCACATACTCCTGTAGCATGCATAACCTCTACATCATGCACAAACACATACAGCACAGATATACACACTTTCAACAATATAAAAATGTTGTTCAATGCTACACAGTATACTGCACCATAAGAAAGAATATAAATGTTTTGTGTACACTCTGGAGGATTTTGTTGGTTTCCCAAATCATTGGAAGGACAAGTGTTTCCATAGACATATTAAATATTGGAAATCAGTAGCTAAAACCATGTACTTCAAATCATTAAAGATGTCTTATATAAAATGTACTGTATTTCCAATATCCTATGTGTGCTGAAGAAATATGTAATACATGGTGCAAAATATGAAGGAAAAATCAATCAACACTACTTCTAGAATGAGTAAAGAAGCACCTCCAATAAAGGTCAGTTGTCTAGTGATTTTTCATATATTGTGTCATCTTCTGTAAGGTGAGTGAATATAGATTTGTGAGCTCATGGATTGAGCATCACAACACCTCTTCGTAACTAACTGCAGGTTTACATACCTGTATTCCCATAGGCAAGATGGGTTGTAAGACATAACAAGGAAAACTTGGCTTTATTGCTTTTGTCTTCACAGCAGTAGACTGGAACAGTTTTCTCTTTTAAAAAATTGCTAAGATTGATTTCCATGTGAAAGCTTTTTCAACATTCCATTAAATTGCTAGGTTGCAATTGATTATTTAATAAAACTATTTGATAGCTTCTGAGAAGATTATTTCAAAGCATTTAGCTTTATGTGAGTCATTAAATTTGCAATGAAAAGCAGTAAGAAACAGGAGTGACCATAACAGGAGTTCTGTAATTGCTTCCCTGAATAATTCCACCATTCCCTGGCTAGCTCTGCAGCTCCCACACTACCAATTATATTGCCATGCATTTCCATGTGCATAGGTATGTGTATATATACTAAATGCTTAAATATTCATTACCACTTCAAGACTTCAGGAGCTTATTTCATTTACACTAAAAGTTCTTGGAAACCATTCTCTTTAAACAAATGTTTGCGTAAAATCTCTTGTGAGTGGTAGATCCCTTTTAGATTCTGTAATGTACAGAACAATTTGTATTTATCTGGGTTGGCTTCCTAAATGGTATGTACTTAATTCATCAGTCAGAGTTGAACTATATGTAGATATTCAAAGTGGAACATTAAATATTCATGTTATTAGGATGGAGTCTACTAGAATGGCATAATTTCAAGAGCAAAAAGAAAAGTAGATTTAACTTTGGAATACCTTTTCCTTACGTGATCTCCATGAATAACATCACTAGTCTTCCAGATGGTCTCAGAAGAGTAATCCATCATCCACATGATCCTAGACTTCTAAAGGCTTTGCATCCCTATAAATCTAAAAGAAATTCAATACATTGTAAGTCAAAAATACCTTGATGCCTTTATCCTGACAAATATCATGGCATAGCAATACAGTGCCTTGTAGAAGACGGGCTATCTGCTGTTATGAATGCTGTCTGAATGGGAGTTATGGCTCATTGCATCTGCCAGCATCATGAGACAGTTCTATGCTGCACATCAATAGCCTGGGAAATGAGAGAACTTCAAGCGTCATAGTAAATGTCAACTGAATGCATGCTGCTTTTGTACTTGCATACAATGAAACAATTGTAAGTTAGGCCATTTGCAGATCACTTGTAGACAAAACGTAAACATCTTCAAAGTATAAAAAAGCAAATAATTAACTTTTAGCACTGACAGAAAACAAGGAGGTATTACAGTGGTCTCTTGATGGTGAAACTGGAGTAAGACAGACATAGCTATAATTTATATCTTTCATTACTATGGAAATCTACATGTATTTGAAGAAAAACCAAGTAAATTTACTATATAGGACTAGGTTTTTAAATTAATTAATAAATAATAGTCATTTTATTTTCAAATGCTGCTGTAAATTATGCAATATTATGATATTTATTATATAGAAATAGCCCTAGGAATGATTGTTGTATAACAACTGTGTTCCTACCTGAAAGACTGTGAGCATCTTGAAGATGTTAAGATATATTTTCAATATGAACCTCTTGAAGAGATAGCCTAGGATTTTCTTCAATACTCATTTCATTTCTATCAAGCATCACACAAGTTTCCTGTGGAGACTCCTCACCCCCAACCAATTATTAATCATATCAGTAGATTAAGCTTTACTCCAACTCTAAGAATGGGCCTTCGAAGTTCTAGTGTGATCAATTTACCCCAATCTCTTAGAGCAATGTTAGGTTGGTTGGTTAGGTCTGGTTTGTTTTATGGAGAGGATTTTTCCTTTGATGAGTATGAATTGCCCTTCCTCATTTCTTTATATTAATTTTGCTTGAAAGTCTATTTTATTAGATATTAGGATGGCTACTCCAGCTTGCTTCTTGTGTCTGTTTGCTTAAAAAACCTTTTTCCCATCCTTTACTCTGAGGTAATGTTTATCTTTGTTACTGAGGTGTGTTTCTTGTATACAGCAGAATGATGGACCCTGTTTCTGTCACCACTCTGTTAGCCTATGTCTTTCTATTGGTGAATTGAAACCATTTATATTGAGAGATATTAATGACCATAGATTGTCAATTCCTGTTATTTTGAGGTTGATATTGTTAGTATGCATGTGTTTGTGTGTGCTTCCCTTCTTTTGTTTTAGCTGGGTGGAATTATTTATTCCTTATGTTTTCTTGGATGTGGTTACCCATGTTGGGATGGTATTTTCCTTCTACTAGTTTCTGAATGGCTGGATTTGTAGATTGACAATTTTTAAATATGGTTTTGTCTTGGAATGTGTTGTTTTCTTCATCTATGAAAATTGAAAGTTTTGCTTTCTATTCTATAAGATTTAGTGTATCTGATTTTATCTTGAGGTCTTTGATCTACATGGAATTAAATTTTGTGCAGGATAATAAATACATATCTATTTGAATTCTTCTAACAGGCTGCCATCCAGTTAGATTAGCACCAGTTGTTGAAGATGCTTTCTTTTTTCTATTTTAAGGCTCTGGCTTATTTCTCAAAAATCAAGTGACCCTTAGGTGTGTAGGTTTATTTCTGGGTCTGTGATTCAATTCCACTAGTTGACCTTTTTAATGCTAGTACCGTGTGGTTTTTATTACAATTATTCTGTATACACCTTGAAATGAGGGAAGATGATACCTCCAGAAGTTACTTTATTGTACAGGGTTGTTTTCAGTATCCTGTGTTTTTTGTTTTTCTATAAGAAGTTAAGAATTGCTTATTCAAGGTTGGTAAAGAACTGTGTTAGAATTTTTATGGGAATTGCATTGAATCCATAGACTGCATTTGGTAACATGGCCATTTTTACTATGTTAATCCTACAGATCCATGAGCATAGGAGAACTTTCCACTTTATGATATCCTGCTCAGTTTCTTTCTTCAAAGACTTGAGGGTCTTGTCATACAGCTCTTTAACTTGCTTGGTTAGAGTTATACCATGATGTTTTATATTCTTTGTGGCTATTGTGAAAGGTGTTGTTTCTTTAATTTCTTTCTCAGCCCACTTTTTTAACTTAATTTTGTATTCAGTCACTTGCCAGAAGTTGGGTTTTTGTTGTTTGTTTTTGTTTGTTTGTTTGTTTGCTTTGTTTTTATCAGCAGTTGAAGTTCTCTGGTAGAATTTTTGGGTCACTTATATATTATATCATAACATCTGCAAATAGAGGCAGTTTGACTGCTTCCTTTCCAATCTGTATCTCCTTGATCACCTTAAGTTATCTTACTGCGTTAGGTCATTTGATTCATGACATCTCTTAGTTTCATTGTTTGTCTGTTTAGTTTCTGCCTCAGTGATCTCTCCTTTGGTGAGAGCAGGCTGTTGAAGTCTCCCACTATTAATGTGTGAGGTTCTATACGGGATTTAAACTTTAGTAATGTTTCTTTTAAAATGAGGGTACAAGTGCATTTAGGACATAGATATTCAGAATTGAGATATCATTTTGGTGATTTTTCCTTTGATGAGTATGAAGTGTCCTTCTTTACTTCTTTTGATTAATTTTGGTTGAAAGTCTATTTTATTAGATATTAAAATGGCTCCTTACTTCAGCTTGCATCTTGGGTCTATTTGCCTGGAATGTTTTTGAAGCTTTTTACTCTGAGATAATGTTTATTTTTGTTGCAGTGGTGTGTTTCTTGTATGCAGCAGATTGATGGATCATGTTTTTACATCCATTCTGTTAGACTGTGTCTTTTCATTAGTGAATTCAGTCCATTGATGTTGAGAGATTTTAATGACCAATGATTGTTAATTCCTATCATTTTGATGTTCATGGTGATAGAGGGTTTATATGTGACATGTCTGCTTTCTTTCATTTGGTTTTACTGATGTGGAATTATTTATTTCCTGTGTTTTCCTTGGTGTTGTTAGCTTCCGTGGGTTGGAGTTTTCCCTCTAATATTTTCTATAGGTCTAGATTTGAGCATAGATACTGCTTAAATTTGTTTTTTCATGGAATACATTGTTTTCTCTTTCTATGTTGATTATAAGTTTTGCCGGCTGTAGGAGTCTGGGCTGACATCTTTGGTCTCTTAGTGTTTGTAAGATATCTGCCCAAGAAATTCTGGCTTTTAGAGTCTCTGTTGAGAAGTCAGGTATAATTCAAAAATGTGATTTGGCTTATTTTCCCATTCAGCTTTTGATATTCTTTCTTTGTTCTGTACATTTAGTGTTTTAATTATTAATTCTCAGGAGGATTTTCTTCTTTGGTTCAATCTACTTGGTGTTTTGTAAGCTTCTTGTATGTTTATAGGCATCTCTTACTTTAGGATGGGGGAAGTTTTCTTCTACGATTTTGTTGAAAATATTTTCTGAGCCTTAGAGCTGGGAGTCTTCTTCATCTACCTCTTTTATTCTTACATTTGGTCTTTTCATAGCATCCCAGATTTCTTGGCTGTTTTGTGCCAGGAACTTTTTGGATTCAAGATTTTCTTTGACCAATGTATCAATTTCTTCAACCACATCTTCTATTTTTGGGATTCTTTCTCCAATCACTTGTTTTTGTCTTGATCATGTTTATCTGTAGTTCCTCTTCTCTTCCCTAGATTTTTCATCTCCATGATTCCCTCTGTGTGTGTGTGTGTGTGTGTGTGTGTGTGTGTGTGTGTGTGTGTGTGTGTTATTGCTTCTATTTCCATTTTCAGGTCTCAGACAGCTGTATTCATTTCCTTCCCTCATTTACTTGTGTTTTCCTGTATTTCATTAAGGGATTTATTCATTTTCTTTACTTGTTGGTTTGTATGATCCTGTATATTTTAAAGGTGTTTGTTCATTTCCATCATTTGATTGATTGAATTTTCCTGTGTTTTGTTAAGTGATTTATTCATATCATCTTTTCTATCATCTTTATAAGCTTGGATTTAAGGTCTTTTTTTTTTTTTTTTTTGCTTCAGCTGTGTCCATGCGTACAGGGCTTGTTGTAGTGTAGTGGGATAGCTGTTTTCTGGTATTACCAGCTTTATTGATTCCGTTTTTATACTGGCCTTTCGGCCTCTGATTTACTGTGGTCTTGGTTGGATGTTTCTGATGCTGACAGGAGTCCTCAGGTAGGGAGGAAGAGCCTTGGACCTGATAGAAGAGCTCAGGGAATAGCAGGCTGCTCACTTCTACTGGCTGGATATTCCCGTGGAACTGTAGACCTGGATGTTCCTCTGCTGGCTGTGTACCAGCTGATCCCAGAATCCAGGGGAAAGAATGAGTGGGGTCTAACCTGGCTGTTCCCAGGGACCTACAGGCTTGGATGATCCTGAGGCTGACAAGCCTCCTCCAGAGGGAAGGATATGGATCTGGGGGTGGTGGTGACAGCATGCAGTTCTCTTCTGCCTTCTCCCACAGCAGACAGGGAAAAGCTGAGTGGACTCTAACATGTCTGTTCCTGGGTACCCAAAGGCCTGGATCAATACTCCTTCTTCTAATTAAAGGAAACAATGGTCCACCAGTGGTATTTTTTTAAAAGTAGAACATCTTAAATCAAAATCAGCTCCACTGATGATCAGATGGAATTAAATAAAAAGGCTGAGATAATCAAGAATCAGCCCTCTACAGTGTAATAATGTAGTTAGGATTGTTTAAATGTAGCTCACTTAGGCAAGCATACTCTGAAGATTAAAATCCCTCAGCTGTCAAAGAAAGACACTGCTTAACTTCAAGTGCGTCTTTTCCTAATTGGTTTTTAATTAGCAAACATACAATAAATATCACGCTTTAGAATTTGACCTATTTCCTAACCTATCTGGAGTGAAGTGCCTGCATCCACACTTCAGAATCTACCTGGAGAGATTATATTTCACTTTAGTAATTAGTATATTCATCATTAAAAAGAACTATTTTTAATTACTTTCTTTTAAAATATAAGTAAAGGAAATATGACTAAAGATAAACAATAACTATAAATATGAGATGATCAATTTCTACAAAGTCTCACTAGTAGTATAAAGCAGTGAACACAGAACTTATATGACATGGGGATTTTTACATGTATGTCTTAGATATGATAAACTATCAACTATCAAAAAATCAACAAAATTTAACTCTTTTCAGTTATTCTTATGATTGCAAAATATTTTTTCCTACACAGAGAAACCCTGTCTCCAAAATGCAACAAAAAACCCAAAACAACAACTAAAAATACCGTTTTAAAAATACAGATAGTTGACATGTTTGCAATGTAAAGAATTCCCTACCCCCACATCCTTCAACATGGCCAACCCGAAATTATTTTTGAAAGGCATAAAGGAAAACTTATTATGTATTTTCATAAAACATAGCTCATTTTATATGTCCTGAGTTTTGTGTTTTGAATTTATGTCATTTTCTACATAAAAATTTAAATGGTAAATCTGTAGTTAGTTTTAAATTAGTATCTCCAATCTTGTTTCATTTGATGCATACTTATTTAATATAATTCTTTGGGATAAAATTAAAAGCATAGTCATTATGGTTAGGCATATGACTGTTCACTTATTTAATTTTACAAGACTAAGAAAAGTATTTATCTTCACTGAAGACCAGAATATTATATCTCAATAAGCAAAATGTCAGATACATCTTTTGGTGATAAAAAGAAAACTGCAACAAAGTAAATGACACTTTTTCATAATTTAAAATTTCTTTTTCTATAATATTATATGTCTAAGTAAGCTAGGGAGGTTACCAGCAAACTATAATTTCATACCATGTTTATGTAATTACATGGAGAATTAATCATTTAACTTTATTTGCTTTCTCTTCTTGTGTTGATGTTAAATCCCAGATGGACTAAATAAAGTGCTATGGACAACTTGCTCCAAACCCTGTCAAACCAGCACCCTCATTTCCATTTTCCTCTGAATTGATGTAGTCATAACTTACACCTATCAATGTTTACATACTGAAAGCTTTATTCAAAGATAGTGGCCCATGCCCTTTCTACTATTGGGTGAGATACACTTACACTTTATATTGGTCACTTCTGTTACTCTCTGCTTGTGATTTATTGTTATGTGTCTCCTCAGTTTTAAAGGGAAGATTCCTCATTGATGATTATCTCAATGCAAGGGGAAATGCTTGGTTTTGAAAAACGTATTTATTTCATCACTCTACATTAAATTCAAAGATCTGCGTCCAGCAAGTGAAACAAGAAACACTTAAAATTTGCAGTTCCAGATCGGAACCTACCAGCCCTCATTAATTTCCCATTTAATGGAAGTTGACCTTTTATCTTGTTTTAAAACTGAACATTTTTCTCTCATCTAAAAAAACAAAAAAAAACAAAAAACAAAAAAAAAAAAAACGCATCCACTCAGAAAGCTGTTTCTTTTCTTTTCTTTTTTTCTTTTTTTAAAAGAAAACATCTAGACTCCAGTGATTGTATGTTACTTCATTTACCACCACTGTGGTTGAGATGATCTGCAGAGCCAAAAAGCTTGTTTAGTGGTCCTGCAAACCCTCTCTGCTGGTTTCTATATGCCAGACAGGTGATTCTTTTAAGTACCAGGTGACAGATGTTGGGAGAACTCCTATCATATATTTTGTGATTTTCCCTGTTTTATCTTTTCTAAAGGTCAACATCATTTAGGGGGTCTCCGTGGCACTGCAAAGCCTTAGTCCGTCACTTACTATGTTGTTTTTCAGAGCTAGAACCACTGCAGCAGCATAGGCATGGATTCTCCAAGAGAATCAAACTATACAGTGAAAGTGAAAGGCTTATATGAAAAATTAGATCAAGAAAACCACCCTAAAAAAATCTTTAAAAGTAACACAATCTCACAGTTACATATGCCCAATGGCTAAGAAGTAGGGCCCGAGAAGGTGGCGTAATGACTAAAGTACCTATGTTGCAATCATGAAGACTCAAGTTCTCATCCCAAAGAAGCCAAGTGATGCCTGACACAGCTGACTTGTATGACCTGGATGCAAATTAAGGACACCTGAGAAGAAGGATCTACACTTACGAATTGCCTTCATCAGGTGGGTGTATCTCTGGGTGATCTCTTGATCTAGGATTATTGTATGAGGGCCTAGTCATGTATGTGTGCCTGGATATGCAGGTACATCAGCTTTTACTTGCACACAGAGGCCATGGAAAGGCCTTGGTTGTCTTCTATTGTTGTCTCATTCCTTTGAGGCCCTGTTATCTTACTCAACCTAGAACCACATTTTTTTTTTCCTGGTAGATTAGCAGACAGGAAGCCTCAGCCATCCTCCTATTTGCTCTTTCCATTCTCCTTATCCCAGTTTTGGGCGTCCAGATGCATTATGGGTACACACCTAGCTTTGATATGAGTGTTGGGATCTTAATTCTTGACCAATGTTTGTAAGACAAAGACTCTAACCATTCAGCTATCTCTCCCATCTTTACAGCTGTTCTAGAGTAAAATGAACAACTGTATGAGACTTGACTCCGTTATATGTAAAACTACGAACAAAATTGCTATATTTTCATTGATGGATACCCATAAATGTTGTCCAAGTTTGCTATTTTAGTGAGAAAATGTTATTATACACTCACACAGCTTATATTGTGATGCGTACATCCATGAAATTACGATAGACATCGCTCTAACAATTTGTTTGTTTTTTTTTTTTTTTCACAAAGTCAGTTACGCTGACTACTCCTTACTTTTTCTCTCTGGATACCTGGTTATTTGGTAATGATCTTAAGACAAGTCAGTTTTAAAGTGCTCAGTGTTGACAATTGATAGGTCAATTTTAAAAGATCAATTTGAAAGTTATGGATGAAAATAAACTAAGGTCATTTTGTTGTTATCTTTAGTTCAGGCTTGTTGATGCCATTTCTGACTCTACAAGTTTCTAAATACTGTAATACTTTAAATATTTGAAGAAGTATAATATAAGAATAGCAAAAAAAAAAAATCCATAAGAGGTAGGCAAAATAACAATGAGAAACACTGCTGCAGTATACTCATTTACGCTGTGTCATTAACAGTCTCCTCATAATATTCATAGGTCCTAGAAATAAGATCCTGGGTTTCCTTGAATTTGGAGACTTATTTGCATATTTTAATCTTTGGGTAGTACCCCACTTTCTATTTTCATGCATGGGTGCTTCATTTCTTTTGTACACATAAGCTTCTGTTGGGTCTCCCTTTGTTTGAATTATGAAGAATTGTACCTGGATTCCTGAGACTGGTGAATCTAGTAATTAAATTCTAGATTTATGTAAGCAAAAGAGAGAGTTTCAGGTAAAAAGAAACAGTTGGCTCCCAGTCCCCAAGGCTAGAGCAGATGTAGTTTGTTTAAAGCCTCGTGAGAAGTGGTGTGGAAAAGACAGTGGGTTCAGGACCCAGCACTGGAAAGATTATAAACTTGTTCAGAGTGAAATAGTTCAGAATGCGGTTTGTTTGTTTTTTGTTTGTTTCTTTTTTTTTTTTTTTTTTTTTTTCAAGACAGGGTTTCTCTGTGTAGCCTTGCCTGGCCTGGATTCACTTTGTAGACCAGGCTGTCCTCGAACTCACAGAGATCCGCCTGCATCTGCCTCCCAAGCGCTGGGATTAAGCCAGAATGAGCTTTGAAAACATGTGGACTTCAACTTAGAATGCGTTTGCCCAAACTCTCCTAGAAAAATTCACTCAGCTTCCATGGGACTGAGCCGAGTTGCCTGAGTGTTAAGTTTCCCAATTCCCTCTCTGTGTTACAGTAGCAGTCACACCACTGTATTATACATCGTCCCTCTTACTCTGACCTCAGGAGGTTTGTAACTCTTGTTAGCATCACAGTTCTTTTAATATTTTATATGATTTGATTTGTAAAGTGTTCTCTGGCTGTTGAACTCAAATCAAAGTGAAAGTGAAAGGCTGATGCATTCTGTTACACTGCCCCTGCTAAGTGTGGCTGAGGTGTGTGATGAAAGCATTCTTTCAAGTTAGAGTTCCTTTCTTGCTCTTTCATTCACTGAAGCATTAAAGAAAAGGAAAAGTAGCACACAAAAGAAATAGATGTTCCCCCAAGAGAACCAATGATTAGCATCTGTAGGGATGCAGCACCAACCCTTCCTTCAGAACCTTTCTTCAGCATCAAGAGATTTATGCCAAGATGAATGACAACATGATCAGTTTGACTTAAACATTGAGTCCTGCATATTTTTACCCTTTTGTCATTATAGTTTAACTAGGGCAACATTTTGTGTCCAAAACTTTAAAATGCACTTCTGTTCTTTGATAACCACTGCTCATAAAGTTATTTAAATTCCCTTACCTTTCTGGATGGGGGAGTTTAAAAACTCATAATTTTTTTCTGGGGAAAAGAAGTTAATATTCACCTGGAAACGCATTTATTAGATTACATTTCAGGACTTCACATCATTTCTTCTTTTCCTTCTCTGCAGCACTGTGTTCACGGAAATCACATAACATTGCAATAAAAAGATGTATAGTAGTTAGTAATAGTTAAAAGCTAATCATAGTTAAAATCTTTTGTTTCTAGAGCCTTTAATATCTATTTAAAGTTTTATACACATATATCATAAAATTACTTTCATTTTTAACTTCTTGTATAGAATCATAATTTCTACTTTGATTATGAACCTTATTTATATTAAATTGGTTAAAGACTTTAAGGAGGCATTTTATTTCAGACTTTCAGAATCCTGCAGAGCATTTCTTAGCCAGTTATAACTTAATATTTTTTGTTTGTTTGCGTCCTTTAATATTTTCTTTTTAGTAATATTATTAATGAATTTCATAGCGTTAATACTTTTGAACAAGTGTTTTAAGCATGAACAATGTATACAATTATATTTTGAAGGTAAAAGAAGACTAGAAAAGCCTTTTTAGATGCTCATAGGACACATTATTGTTTTTTATATAACTAATAGTAATTTATATTATTTGGAATAGAAAAATCTTTATAAATTTCATTATAATTTGTCTAGGAAATATGAAAACCTTCTAAAGAATGTATTTCCAATTTCATACATTTTAAAGAATGTTAATAGATGAATGTAACAGGCAGTGGACATTAGAAACTTCCTATTTTCCCAACACCCAACAAGGAACTACATTTTAAGGAGCCATAAGAGACAGGATTGCATGGAGAAGTTGGTGATATATAAAACTGAGTTGCAACAGCCATCATTAAAACAGTGACCAGATAAAATCCAAAACTACTAGTCTTTAAGTTTGTTTAAAAAAAACAAAAAAAAAAACCCACTTAATATTGGGCATGGATCCTGAAATCTAAGAAAAAATAAATCAGCTATATATGACATGAATGGAAATTCTAAGATGGGGAGTAACTTCCTTAAGGAATTTAGTAAAACCATGTTTATCCTCATTCAACCAACAAAAATTGCTTTCATTTAGTGTATTCTACATCAAGAATACCAAAGATATTTTGTAACGCAATTGGTGTGCTTTTTCTCTCAAGAAGGCCACCTCTTCCATTTCTAGCTTTCTTCAGTTGCCTATGGTTTCGGTTTAGGCCTCATGTATTTTTCTCCATGCAGTTTGGCACATTTCTTGATGTTATTTGTTTGGCAATCATGTTGGTGAGACTATCTGTGTGTCACTTCTAATATTACTAGGAGAAAAAGAATAAGAAGGGTTATATGAGAAAGTGTTATAGAGAAAGGGGAAAGGAGAAATGCTGTAATTAAATTAGAAGCTCATAAATTGAAAAGTATTCAGAAAGCTACTCAGTCACTCCCCATGACCATAAATACTTCTGCTGTGATGGTGCATCCAACTAGGGTGTCATCAGGCTCAGCTCAAAGGAGCATCCTGAGAGTAGAGCTCCACTACTAACTGCTTTCCTGGTACTAAGTATGGAAAAATACTTAGAAGAATATATCACAGGAGTGCTTATAATAGTGTTTGCCCCAAGACAGAAGTAGGGGCGAAGCTAGACCTGCAAACAGCCGTTTTTCTTCTAGTGAATTTGGACATTGCAACAAAAACAAAAAAATATCCACACCCTCCACGGCAAGTAAACTATACAATGACAGGCCTGGGGATAGAACAGTGGAGGCCTATCTTCCATCTCCTGGAAAAGAAAGAGATAACGGCTTGCCTTTCATTTCTGTTTTTCATTGCCTTGTCTTCCCCTGTGTTTTTGTCCTTGTGAACCACCACAATGTAATTATGCTCAAGTAAATTAAAAATCTTAGAACAAATAGATAGATTTCAATGCATGTGTTATCTATGAAAACTGAAGCAAGAGACAACAGCCTAAAAAGATCTATAATTAGTGACACTGAAACAATCATACCTCCCATAATAAAAAATAAGACTCCACAGTTCGCTTGGTGAATTCTACCATACTTTTAAATAGGTAGTAATACAAATACTGCTCAAAACACTTTATAAAATAAAGAATATGAACAGTTACAAATTCATTCTACCAAACTAGAACTGCCCTGGTATAAAAACCAGATAAGGACAAAACAAAAAAACAAATATATAAAACATTTCCTTGATGAACATACACACCAAAATCTTCAGTGAAGTATCTTTAAACTGAATTAAAAAACACTTCACAAATCTATATGCACCATGAAGATGCAGGTTTTATACCAAAAATGCACAGGTGGCTGAAATATACCACCAAAAGCAGAGTCTGTACAATGTATATATAAAACATGTGTTGCATAAATATAATTATAAATAGAAATCACAGGTCTTCCCAATCAATAAATAATAAATATTACAGATGGCAAATTAACAGATATCAGAATATTGAGTGGGAAATACCTTAAGTATTTCATGTAAAATCAGAAACCCAAAAAACATAGAGATGAGATATGATAGATACTGATTTTTATTTAGAATTTTAGACTCACTGTTATAGGAAAATATTTTTTTCAAGGTTGCCAAATACTAACAGCCAAAACACTATGAATGTAACATGAATGTAATTCCTGATTATTCTGTGGTTCTTCTTACTGTATGTAGTTTATTTTATATATGTGTAATTATATAAATGTATATGTAAAAATAAGTAAATAATAATAATAATAAAATAAGTTTAAAATGTCTTAGTGAGTAAAAGTGCTTATTATACAAGTCCAGAAGAACCCATAGAAAGGAGGAAAGGAGAAAACTGGCTCCCTGAAGTTGATATTTCACCTTCACACTCACACTGTGGCATGTACACCCCAACACAGGTCATGAACACACAGTACCAATAAAATATTATACTTGAAAAAAAAACACACAGTAATGACTTATAAAGACTACAACAGACTGGGGAATGAAGTTCACCAGAATAAAGGCAAAACCACCATTCATGTAGAGTGGTGTAATTAATACTGTTTAAATGGTGACATTCCTAAAATGATCTCTTTGTAAAAAGATATATATTAATACTGGAGATTATTATGGCAGCAGTTATTTTTTTGTTTGTTTTAAGACAGAGTTTCTCTGTGTAGCCCTGGCTGTCCTAGACTCGATTTTTACAACAGGCTGTCCTAGAACTCACAGCAATCCACCTGCCTCTGCCTCCCGAATGCTGGCCTTAAAGGTGTGAGCCACCATGCCTGGCTGGCATTTATTCCTTAACTATCTATTTTCCAAATAAAAGACACAGAAACTTGTTATGCTTATAATAAGTCTTAAAGCACTACAGCTGGCCAGCTATCAACACTTTGAGCCATCTGTCTGCTTCCCAGCAAAAATCCCCATAAATACTTGCAAATATTCCATTCAGGTTGCGTCTGCTCCATCAGGCCAGTACTCAGAGCAAGCTGCTCTTGGCTACGTGATTCTGGTTACCCCATGGCGAACTCCTGTCTTCTCTCCATATCCATCCTCCTCCTTCTCCTCTTCTTGTGCTCCTCCTTTGACCCCCCAGCAGGGGAAACTCAACTCTACCTACCTCTCTTCTGCCCACCTCAGGCTGTCAGAAACTTTATTAGATAATTAGAGGTAATTGTGGAGCATTCCTTACATCACATGGATATAGAAGATGATTTGATACATATAGCAGGTGGTGACCAGATCTCAGTGCACTGAAAGCAGCCTCTAAAAACACCTTACAAGAAATGTCCTCCCAACATCTCCTTTTTAGTCCAATAAAAGGCTCTTTTTAGTTTTCACGTCATAATAAACTACATAAAATAAGAAAAACTATGAAACAATAAGCAAAACAATATATAAGAATTACACTTACAGTGTTTAGTCTACATGTTTTTGGCAATCTTTGGAGAAAGAACTGTACTCTTTATATTACCTTGGTAAGGCCTACCTCAGTATCTATCTTAATGTGCATTAACAACCTAAAACATTTTTAAGTGCTGAAGTATTTTTCTAGATCCTAAATAATCTAAGTCTAATTTTGAGACTAACTAGCTAGTCTTCGGTCACCTCAGAGTCTTGAGAAGGAATATTATTATTTGAGTATTTAGGAAGTGCAGTCAAGCAGCTTCGAAAAATTCAGAAATGACAGACACAGCTGGCTGCCTTGACAGCTACCCAAAATTTCCTTATGTATTGGAGCATCATCTTCAGCCTTTTAGCCCAGCATATCTGGCAGATATATTTGTGAAGCAGGAACTATGAAGGACTTGCTTACCCTTCTTGGCAGAGCTTGGTAGTCAACTTCCTTATTTTGTACAAATTTTGTCCATTTCACACAGCATTCTGTGTACAGTGAAGTGAGAGCATTTTCTTTTGGCCTGGTGGCTATCTTGCTACATTTGAAGCCATCTTCTAATTGAGTTACTCATCATCTTTCAAATGGAATTGGTTGCTGTCAAGAGCTGACATGTCTCATTGCCAGAAAAGCCTTAAAATAATAATAAAAAAGCATTTTTAAATGATACATTTTGTAGGTCTCTGAAGATTTTGAAGACTATCTAATCTATATACATTTACATAGTGTGCAATCAATATCTATCTATCATCTATCTATCTATCTATCTATTATCTGTCTATCTGTCTATCTATCAATCTATCTATCTATCTATCTATCTATCCTCTATGTATCATCTATATATAGTATATCTGAATAGACAAACATTATTTGTTTCTAGTTATTCACTGTCTGTTTAAACTAGGATACATATTTTGTGATAGACTAGACTAGTGATTGACATGACCATGAATTTGATTGACTATTAACTTGCATCATTTAATTATCCTAAATAGTTTATAATAGCAACTTTTAAAATGACTTGAAGTAAACCTTGCATTTATAAATGAGTTGCAAAGGTCCAATACCTTATACAAGAGTTGAAACATACATTTTGTTGTAACAAAAATATCTTAATTTTTGTGTCAATATATGATAATCTATACCAAATATTTTAGGATAACAATAGTTCTTGTTGCAGGATATTTAATCCCATTGTGAACCGCAAGACTTTGAACTGTAAAAGCCTGTTTCTTGCTTGATGTGGTTGATCCCTAACATAAACCTTTAATCTAAAAACTTTGCTTATTATAAACAGGTGATTATGGTGTGGTTCACCAAGCCCTAGCCACACCCTTAATCCAAGAGCTTTCTGTACACAGGATTTGATAAAGTTAACCCTAGAGGTGTAGCAATATACCAGTTGACAGGGATTAAAGAGTAGGAGGGACTTTGATTAGATGCGTATTTAAGACTGGGTGGAAAAGAAAGGGATTTTTGAGCTTTGAGCTAGCAAGCTCCTTTTAGTTTTTTGGCTTTTCCTCCTGGCCTGTTAGCTGAGATATCAAGCTTTTTGTCCCCGTCCCGCAGGTTTAGTTATTCGGGTTCTCGAAGGGGGTCGCGGCCTGTAAATAAGAACGGGCGGGAGAGAAGACACGACTCTTGAAAGGTTGGTCTTATCAAGAGTCATTTACTGAAAGCAGGAGTATGATTTTTAAAGTGTGCTTCAGGAAGGGCGGGGGAAGGAGGGAGAGCAGTGGGAGAGTACAGAATCTTCTGGGGTAGGAACCCCTGGGACAATGTATGGGGCGGGGGGAGGAGACAGGTGGCCCCGCGGTCCTCTCCCAGAGAGCACAGCACGTCAGATGTTCATGTACCGTGACTCCTGTGAAAGGCTACAAAGCCACGGTACGCTGAGTGTTCCTTTTTCTCAGGGCCAAGTTCCCTCTCCTGGGGCCAAGCACGACGTTTGCGGTTTGTCCGTTGCCAGGCAAAATGTTTGATAAGTTCTTTCTGTATAGGCTGGCTGGAAAGGGTCAGCTGGAGTTCAACGCAACCAGGGTCTCTCAGCTCAGCCAGGGTCTCTCGGCTCCCGACAGCTTTTGGCTTTAGGCTTTGGGCTTTTTGTTTTTTCTTCTGGGCTGTGAGCTGAACATGAAGGTCACTTGGGTGCTTTCTCTGCCCCTCTGAACTTCTAGGTCTTTACCCCAGAGTTGAATGAATGATTTTGGATTTACTTTCTTTAAAACAATATGAACTATAGTTAAAGTGTAGATTCAATTTTCTACCATTTTCTTCTATACTTCCTATATGATAGTACCATATCTCTCCCTTTTTCACAATCCCTTGCCCCTTAACTAAGTAAAAGAGAAGGAAGAGAGAAACCCTCAGTATAAGCTCTGGTAACATGTTTTTCCCTCATCCAGACTATTAATAACTTATAACCTACCTCCTTTGACAACAAGCATCCATCACCTTGTAGAACAACCAAAACCTATACACCCCAACCTAAGAGGATGGGACATTGATCTTGAAATTGCTTCCTGATGAGTTAGGGTATGAAATACCTTTTGGGGGGGGGTCACAAAGGAAATTGAAAAAAACAGTTAAATAAGCTATCAGTAATAATTGTTGTCTAGTTTCTAAATGATGAGAAAATGTGGGCTTAAATGAAGTCCTTTATGGAACAGTCTATGATGCTGGACCATTTTGGATCACTGGTTTTCTTTAAAGCTATCCTGGAAGCAAGCTTTGATGGAACAGTGACTGAAGCAGTCTGAGGAAGGATGCTAAAATAAATGTGTCTCAGCATGCTTCTCATCATCCCTGCAGATGAATCTTGTCAAGGCCATCTTTATTCTATTGGTGCTTTGTCCTTTTCTTCTGTAAACATATAAACCCTTACAAATAATATACAGTTCTCCAACTGTATATGCATGGGATGTGAACAAATCAGTTAAAGATTTTCTTTCCCTTTATATGAGCAAGTGAAAAACACCCGCCTTTCTTTATAAGCTAGTTTGGGGTGTGACCAAATTGCAATACTGATTTCCATTCATGCCATATGAAAGGGTAGCATGTAATAATGATTTTTGAGGACTCTATAGCCAACAATATTTAATAACTATGCAAAGGCATTCATGTCTTAGCTAGTCTCAAAGACGTTCCCAATTACGGATATCAGCAGTAAAAATTACTTGCTTCATTGCTTTGTCTGTTGCTAAGATTTCTCAGGAGACCTCCCTCTGTCAAATCTGATTCATATTACTTTGTACGGAATCCAAAGCCTCTTCTTTCCTGTTGACATAAACATAAAGCCTCTTTCCCAGTATAACATGCCATTCGTCCTGCAGTTCGAAGTCATTGTAAGTATAAGTTGATTTAATTCAGCAGTCTCTCTTCTACCTAGGTTTGCTCCATTTTGCCCTCTCTCAAAGGGGATGCGTAAAATTATCGTTACTGCTGAACATACAACCATTTTCATGTTGATAATCAAAACATGACTGTGTGGGACCCAAATATCCTCTACAGTGATCCTTTCCTCAGAGATTTACTTCTTTTTTTCTAAAGATTTATTTATTTGTTTATACAGTGTTCTTCACGCATGTTAGCTTGCACGCCAGTAGAGGGGCACTGGATCTCAGTATAGGTGGTTGTGAGCCACCATGTGGTTGCTGGGAATTGAACTCAGGACCTTTGGAAGAGCAGACAGGACTTTTAACCACTGAGCCATCTCTCCAGCCCAAGATTTACTTCTTATGTAGATGTATTTATCCTTCCTTGTATTCAACTTTATTTAAACTCTTACTGTCTTTAATGCTCAAGCACATTTTAAATAGACTGTACCTGGTTAGAGGTTTGGGTCTGGATTCACTTCTTCACAGTAGGCTGAGCTGCCATCAGTTCTTCTTTGTGAGCCCCATATCTAAGGAGGCTAGTTAGCTGCTCAGAGCAGCATTACAGCACACCTCATATTAGCTTTCAATAACACTTGGCTGCAGAGGGCATTCACCTTGCATGTTCATCTCCCAGTCTAACTCTGGGTACTTATGTTCATCTCCCAGTCTAACTCTGGGTACTTACATTGAATAACAGACTATATCTTTTCTGGGGCAAAATGGATTTGGGGGAAAAAAAGCAGTTGTTTCGAATTGAAACTATAAATATACTATATGTGGATAAATATACGTATATTTCTCTTTCTCCTTTTATAAATTTAAGATTTATGTGTATTTATCTTTTAGATCAGTAAGGATATTACTATTTATTACTAAGCAAAACCCTGTATAGTATCTTTAAGGAAAAACTGTGCCATTTTAACTTTTAGACTATTGTTTGTATATACACATACTCTTATAAATATATATTTATAAATTATATAAATATAATATTTATATATTACATTATATTACATATGAAAATATATTATATATATATATATATATATATATATATATATATATTAAGTCCTTTTCAAGAAGTGGTGCTGTGAAATCTGGATATCTGCATCTGAAAGATGGATAATTGTATTCCTGCCTGTCACCCAGTATAAAAACCAAATTTAAAAATAATGAAAAGCTTATTAATATAAGATATGAACTTTAAAACAATTAGTGGAAAAAATAGAGAAATATTTCAATATACAGGCAGGTCATTTTTACAATATTACTTCAACAGTTCAAATAGTGATAATTTACAAATGGAGACCTTTAAAATTAAGAACATTTTGTACAATAAAATAAATAATTAATATATTAATCTGACATCCAACAGGATGGATTCAAAATGTCAATTTCTTGATTCAATGAGGGATTAATAGTCATGCTACCTGATGAAAACTGAACAACAAAAGAACAAAATTCAAATCAGTAAATGTACCAGTGGTCTAAAAACACATTTAAAAAGATTTATTTAAATAAATGTTTGTACATAAAGAGAATAAAATTATGTTATCTGAAGAACAACAGAAATGAAGGTATGCCATCCCAGAATGCCCTGTTTCAGTTTTTCTCTAATGGAATTTAGAGGTAGGAGGACTGTAGAACAGTATTAGAGACTAGGAATATAACCAAAAGATACCTAATGTATGTATGGAAATGTGATACTGACTTTAATTTTGTACAATTAATACCTGGTAATAAAAAGAAATATTATATGAATATTCAATTTAAGAATGAGCTTTTTAAATTAAAATTTATAAATGCTATTAAGCTGTATTTATGGAATTTTGGAAAATCGGTCAATAAGTTAAAATTTATTCTTAATAGCTTCTAAAGCCTTGTTTAATGTTTTCTTAAAGGTTATTACAAATTGAGAATCTTGAAGACCTATAAAATAAGAAGAAGAATCTAGGGATAGGATTTAGGATAAGTTAGTAGGCTTGCTCACAAAACAGAGAATCCTATCTCAGTAGGTATTGGAAGTTCCCTGATCCAAGGATATGTAACTATGTTACGTTTGTACATTTTATTCCTTGGAAGTAGAATCCAATATCCAGGAAACTGATGTTGTTGCTAACATCCCTTTAAGACATTGTCTGTGGCCTACAAAACATGTTAAAGTTGTATCATTGGTCTAGGAGGAGACACACTTAAAAGTCTAAGTAAGATATGGCCAGAATGTAGCTTTTTGTGTGGACCTATGCATAAAGAAATCCATATAACAAAATATTTAAGGTCAAGAACTGGAAACAAACTCTACAGAGATTAGTTTAAAGATTTTTCAAGTCAGAAGTTGGCATGATGGCCTTGAATTTCATTTAAAAATAACCTAAAATGATAATACAGATAGTGGTAGCATTAGGAGTCATGAATGGCAGAATGTAGAAAAGTGGGAATTTAAATTAGAAAGTAATTAGTTTTCAGGGGTTGTACTGTTGTAAATTATAACCCATATAGAATTGTTTTCATAAAATAATAATTAAATGGGTTCTTTTACTACTCGAGGATACAGTTATTGCCTAAATAAATTTCCAATTTAGTGATACCATAAAATAATACAATAATCTTTAACATTCAAGACAGGGTTTCAATTTGATAACATAGTTTTGGCCATTCAGCTCAATATGTCAATATTCATACTTCTTATAGTTCCAGAGTAATTAAATTTGCATTTGTATAACTAAGTCACAATGAGTTTTTCATAATATTTATAACTTAATTAAAGCACTTTAACAAACAACATATGACCAAGCATACTATTGAAGAATATTGCTTCTATAAAGTAATTTAGTACCGATCCTGAAGGTTTTACATTAAAGTCAAATTATGGAAGCATCTGAGGGGATCAATTGACAGGTTGGATATGGGCTGTTAGATAATATGCTATGAGTTATAAATTACTGTCTACTTATTGTCTTTTTTGTTTGTTTGTTTGTTTGTTTGTTTGTTTTTCGAGACAGGGTTTCTCTGTGTAGCCTTGGCCATCCTGGACTCACTTTGTAGACCAGGCTGGCCTCGAACTCACAGCAATCAGCCTGCCTCTGCCTCCCGAGTGCTGGGATTAAAGGCGTGCGCCACCACGCCCGGCTCTCTACTTATGGTCTTAATAATTAAGATGTGGAAGACTATAGGATGCATTAGTTTACTGAAAATATTAAGAAGTCTCTTATTGTAAATGTCAGTTTCCATATATATTATAAACTTTCAAAGGCAACTCTCTTTCTCACGTGTGTGTGTGTGTGTGTGTGTGTGTGTGTGTGTGTGTGTGTGTGTGCCTTACCTTCCACCTTGGTGAGGCAAAGCCTCTTTGTTCGCTGTTCTTATCCCAGGATATCTTTCCCAAGAGATTCCAATGATTCTCTGTCTCTACTTTCCATGTAACTGTTTAAGACTGTATGCTCCCACATTTGGCTTTATATAGATTAATGTAGTAGATGTTTTTCTTATGCTGTGTGTGTTTTTGTTTTTATCCCAAGTGTGAGAGGTGATACCACTTTTGATGCTTTGTCAGCTGGAAACAGACTATTGAGAGGGTTTGTGATCTTTGTCAGCTGGGGACTGCCTCATCCAGAGACGTGGTTTTTGCCAGCTCAAAACATCCTGTTTTAGACTCTGAGATTGGATAAATAAGAGCCCAGAGACAGAGAGAGTTCACTTTGCCTTGCTTTAAATCACTTGGCTTTGCATCACTTTGCTTAGCTTCCTTATGAGATGCTCCTAGAGCAAAACACTCCGGAGATAACTTCAAAGAGGCTGCTGATGATTTGGTCCATTGTTACTGTTTCTGTTTGCTATTTGCTGCCAGTACTTGCTATTTGACAGGACTGCTGTAATCCTGACAATGAAGAGTGGAATCACCCCAAGGAACCGAGTCTAAAAAGGCTTACATTCCCTGTCCCTGATAACCTACTTTCTCTCATACCTAGGGTAAGTGGGTTTGAAGGGAGGTAGAAACATTAAAAAACCACAAATAGAGTAGGTCTTTAAAAAAAAAGTCAAAGCCTACAAAATCAAGTGTTCACACTTCTGTAGCAAGAGCTTTCTTTGCCCATGGAGCTTTCTTCCTAGACTCCAGGGAGGCTATTGTATGAACAGATACACAATATAATCTAAAATTTAATAAAGTAATCAGAGCTGGAGCTACATGTTTTGCTCTTTAGAAAACATTCATAGCATAACAATGGATCTAAGGGTAGGTCCCAAGCACTGAAATCCATGTAAGTATAGATTATACTGTCCTGGCATCTAGAAAAAAAAATGTTTTAAGAGCTAAATAATAATCACTTGTACCAAATATTTTGAATGACTTAAATAAAGAGGATTCTGTGTTGACAGCTGGGTTTGGCTGTGTGGAGGTAATAGTGACAGGATTGCTTTTGAAAGAAACAGAGAGAAGTCAAGCCTTATTAGAGAGAAAGGTGAGAAGGGAGCTGGACTGCAGGTGTTTAGAATTCAGAACATTGTTCTGCTTCATAGAGAACCCCAGGTATGGGCGTTTTTTCATAAAAGCACACAAGGCTCAAAATCACAAAACATCTAAATACTGAGAATTCTTCATTATATTTGTAACTGAAAGGAAGGAATGAAGACAAACAATGTTTAACGATCTTACTAACTAGTTGAGTATGAATGATTCCTGAAAACTGGCCCTGATGAGAGATGGTACATAAAGGAATGCAACATATTCAGAGAAGAAACCTGGGAGTGACCATTCGTAACATTATTCTGGTTGATTTTCCAACCTAACCATCTATGGTGTATATTAGCTTGTTTTGATAAACATGATTAAATGACTTTTACAAGTAAATAAATCAGACGTCTATTACCTGCCATAATAAGCTTCTTTCGCATGTAATAAAGAGATTTTTAATCATCTCCCTTAGCAAAATTTTATTATACAACAGATATTAAGTATTGTTCTTTTGTTATATTCTTTAGATTTGTTCTGGCTATGTAATTTTTATTGCATATTCTTTTGAGACAGAGGTGGGGAAGCCATCCCTACTTGTGGTACTGGTCAGGATATAGTTAAAAATCCGTGGGACTCACTTATTGCTAGTAGGAATTCCTTAAATTCTCACTGTTAGTACTCCTTTGGATATGCGTTTTCTTGCAAGTATTGCAAGAGTATTGGGGGATAAAACAATTTAACTCACCAATTAGCAGCTGTTGTATACTCCCTTGCTGCTGTGGAAGCCTCGAGAACAAGGGCTGTTAGTCAAGTAGCCAGCAGCACTACCATATAGAATCACCAGGTAGTTCGACCGAACAGTCCACAGAAAAGCCATACAATGCTCATGGCTAATTGCTTTGATTCCTGAAGGTGCACCTTTAGCCAGGGCTATTATAAGCAGCATAGTATCAGAATATTTACTATTAAATGCCTGGGTGATCTCTAGATGAGTCCTGTAATCATTTCCACCTATAACAAAAGGGAAGCACTTCTCCTGGCTGCCTGGCAGAGAGCTGATGTCACTGAGGTGGCAAAGGTTGGTAGGTGCACATGTAAGCAATTATGTACAGGTGAGGGCGCTGTGATAAACCCAGCTATCCCTCCTCTGGTTGTGTCGTGAAGCTGTTAATTCAGTGAGTCAGGTGGAGACGCTGTCCGGTGTTACTTACTTTGGATTGCACCTTTGGTTTCCATAAAGAGTGCTCTTTTTTATTGGCTTCTTTTGTAGTGTAGGCTGAAACCCATATCTCAAAGAAATAAGCAGCAAAGACATCAGAGAGATAGTGATGGTAGATGCAGCAGCAGTGATGGCCGAGCACTGCGCAGGCTGAGCTGCAAAAAATGGTAAGGCCGTTATCTGCATGACTGCTGACTCCTTTGAGCAACCAGAGCAGGAGTAAGGGGAGTAGTGGAAGGAGAAAAGACAAATTTGGGGGTCAAAGAGGGATAGAAGGCTGTGAAAGTTAGATAAAAAAAAATCTGAAAGATCTCTAGAGGACCTTCTACTCCAAATTACTCAGATAGCGCAGACCTATGAGCTATTATGCTGGCTACTGAGGTATCCTGATACCTCACTTGCCTAGAAGATCCAGTCCCAGAGACTGTAGTGGGATGGAGATTTCTGACATTAGTGTGTAGCTTCTGGTAGACTGCCCATTCTCAAGCAGTGAGCCTATAGTCATTTACATATGGACACCATTAACTGGACTTAATAGATTTTTTAAAAGACAATAAGATGAGAGAGACCACACTGGGAAAGTGTCATAATTCACTATACCTCTCACCTGGACACAACCCAGAGTCACCTGGGAAGAGTGAATCTCAACTGATAAACTGCTTCCATCAGATTGCCCTGTGAGCATGTCTGTGAGTCATTTGTTTGATGTATGTAAAAATTTCCACAACAGTGTGGGTGGTGCCCTACCTAGGTGGGCAGTTATGTACTTGTAGCTAAGCAAGCCAGGAGAAGCAAGGCAGGGAAAGTAAGCCAATAACAACCCATTGGTGATGGACTGTAACTTATAAGCTGAAATAAGCTCTTTCTTATTCAAATTGGTTTTGATCAATTTTTTTTCATAGCAACAGATGTGGATGTGAGGGAATTTGAAAGAGAAAATTAGAAATAAAAATAGCTTTATTATTATTATTATTATTATTATTATTATTATTATTATTATTATTATTATTATTTAGTAAATAATAGTTCTGAAATTCTAGTCCTACATGAAAGCTATATTACCTGTAGAGTTAAGGGTCTGATAACTAAATTTAGAGGAGGTCTGCCAGTCTAGAATCAGTCATCAGCTGCTTCTCCCATTTGCTATTGTCACTACTTGTGGCTGGCAAACAGAGGGACATCAAAGCTGTCAAAGACTAGACCTGATGAACTTCTGACCTACTTAACGCTTTACTAATTATGTGGATTCCACAAGTAGACACTCAGGAATTACCTTTCTGTACTGTAGTATTTCCTCTAAACTCATTTGTGTTGTCACAGATGAAGTGTCTATAATCCTTGGGCAGAGCAACATTCCAAAGTACATGCATGTGTTGTGTCCCACATTATTTTTACTCATTCATTATTGACAGCATTTTTTTGGTCTTGTGTCTTGTGACTAACTCTGAAATGGAGATAGAATTGACAATTATAGTTATCGGGTACTGATTTCATCTCTTTAAGGGTAAGGGCCAGCAGGCAGATTATCAGGAAATAAGGTATTTTGATTTTCAGTTTTCTGAAGAAGCAGCAGCAGATACTGCTCTTTTGAATTCACCAAACTCTTTTCACCTACAGTGATAAGGTCACCCTCTTACTCCATATGTTTATCAATATCAGCTATACATTTTATTATTTTTATCTCTTCTTGAGAATTTATGTGTGACATGTTTCGATTTCCCATCAATCATTTGATCATCCAGTAGGCTTTCCTTTCCTAGATATCATGAATACAGCTGCAGTGAAGGACGTATCCCTGCAGTAAAGTGTAGAATCATTTGGATATATATATCCAGGAGTTGTATAGCTACATCCTATAGCTGAGCTAGAGCAACTAGACAAGTGAAAGGAGCCAAAGGGAGCCAAATTATCCCTGTCCACAAATATTATATTATAGATAAGATATCCAAAAGATTTAACTTTAACCATTGAGCTCCTCTAACTAACCAACACTTTCAGCAAAGTGACAGAATACAAAATAACACACAACATTCAGTAGTCTTTGTCTGTGAAAGGGCAGAGGCAGATAGGAAGTAGTAATGGACCTGTGAGTGATTGTGTTTACATTTTCCCTCACATTTTTCTTGTAAGAGTTTAAGCTGTAAAAAACCCTTCTTGGCTCTGTGCTGTGTATCGTTGAGCTTGGGCTGGATTTGGTATGTAGCCATGGCTCGCTAGCTCCTCTTGTTAGAGATAATAGTCTTTCATGTGCAAGCCACACCTGGGTGACAGTTTATGCAAGTGTCTGCTCTTCAAACATTACATCAAAAAATCCACATTTATGACACTATGGCCATGACTGTATACATATTTTAAACCTATGTTAGAAAGAAGGGTTTGTAAAGAAAGGGTTTCAGCCTAACAGTGTTAGTGATTGGCATTAAGGGTTAGGTTTTATCTGTCACAAGTCAGTGAATGTTGTTTTTAAAAATAATTGCTACCATACTTAAGTTTCCAACAACATAATTTCATACTTTTAAACCTTTTATAAAAATTGATTTCAGACTTCGTGTACTCTATGTTTTAAGAATCCATACTTTGCTACTTCAGTTTACTGTTTGATTTTGAGTTTTAACATATAACTATGCGATAATGAACAAAGTTTTTCATGAAAACCTGAAGCATTTGTATGCCTGGATGTAAAGTGTCCACACCTCTCATTCAATCTTCTTGTTTTCATTTTTAATATACTTGGCTTCGATTGGTTCACGTTTAATAATATTGTGTTTCCAAACATTCTTGAGTGTATTGTTCTCTTAGCTATATAAATAATCCCTAAAGTTACAAAACCAAAATTGTTTGAATTTGTTTTTCTTAATGTTTCACACAACCTAGAATTCATTCTGAATTTTGTGATGCTCCTCCCTTTTTGTGTATATTTTTGCTCTATAGTAGTTTTAATGCCTGTATGACAGAAAAAGCAAAGAAGTGACCTGAGAATAGAGTACCTTGAATTATGGTGACATCAAGTGTATATTCACTAAGTGGTATGATTATTATGTTTATGCTCATGACTTAATTTAAAATGTCCTATTACATCCCTCCATCAAAGTGAATGAGCATCTGAATGTTCTCTGCAAAGCGGTATAAGTGAGCTTAGTACAAAAGAAATCTACTTCTACTGACATTTAGTATTTACACAGATATTTGCCAGGCTAATTAAGAAAAGAGAGAGTGTGACAGTAATAGAAATACATTTGATAAAGTCTGTGCACTTGAGACAGGAAGTAAATACTTTAATAAATGAACAGCAAGCTACAGCCTGAAGAGAAAGTCAAAGGGTTCTGCAGTAAGTAAATTACTTCTGACATCAGGAAGCAGCCTCCGCGAGGTGGCCTAGAGTCAATGAAGAAAGGACTACAGTAAATTACTTCAACAGAGGAAGGCATGCACATAAAATCAGATTGCTCTGCCTTAGCCATAGAAGAAAGCTTTCTGGTATAAAAAAATCTAACCAATTTCACCAATATTTTTTAAGAGTAAGATTTCTACCTAAAAATAATGGGGCTGGAAAAATGGCTCCACAATTAAAAACACTTGCTGTGCTTTTAGATGACCTAGCTTTGGTTTCTATGATAGTAATATTGATTATTAGATCCAAAGTATCTAGAATCATAGAGGAGGAAAATCTCAGGGATGTCTATAAAAGAGTTTCTAGGCTGAATTAATTGTATTATACTTCAAAGCAAAATTATTCTGAACAGATAAAGAGGATCAATTCATACTGAACAAGGGAACAATTCATCAGGACAAAATTGAAAATTGAGATAATTTATGCCACAAAGAATCTCTCACTTCCATAAAACAAACACCAGCAGATATGAAGTCAAAGATTAATCTCCACACCATAAAAGTAAGTGATTTCAATATCTCAACCTCATCATTAGATAGAGGACTTAAACCAAATAAACAAGAAAATGTTGAAATCAATGATGTCATAGATCAAATGGATCTTACAGACATATGTGTAATATTACATATGTGTAATATTCTACCAACACAACTGAACTCATATTTTTCTTTAATTATTACTTCAATACCATTTCTTACTATAGGTTTTAAAAAATTATTTATTTCCTCTTGCTTTAATTTTGGTAGCTAACATGCTTCCATAAAAATTATTTTGTTTATAATTTTTCATTTTAGAGGAATATAGTGTTTAAGGTATTTCCATGTAGTTTTCTAGATTTCAAAGTCACCTTTTGTAAAGACTTGTATTTCAATTCTAAAATTGCTATTTGTGGTCTTCCCTCTGCTTTGTTCCCTACCTATGTTGAGACTTGCTCTCTGCCCTAATACATGATTGAGTTTGGAAAATTTTGTGGGCATCTAAGAACATGTGAGAAAATGGCCATCCTACCAAAAGCAATCTACAGATTAAATACAGTCCCCCATCAAAATTCCAACACAAATCTTTTCCGAAATTGAAAAAGCAATTTTCAGCTTTATATGGACATACATATAACAAAAATATAATAGCTAAAATAATCATGACTAATAAAAGAACTACTGTAGGTATCACTGTTTCTGATTTTAAGTTGCATTACAGAGCAATAATAATTAAAAAAAAACAGTATGGTATTTGCATGAAAGCAGACATATTGATCAATACAAACAAACTGAAGTCCCATATGTAAGTTCACATACCTATGGGCACCATATTTTTTATAAAGAAACCAGAAACACCCACTGTAAGAATGACAGCATCTTCAATAAATAAATGGTGTTTACCACCTTGCCCAAAACTTATATTCAAATGGGTCAGGGAAAATTACAGGCCTGACCCTTTCCTAATAAGAAACCACCTTAGTGTGCACCTGGGGACTCCTAAAAAAAAACCCATCCTATGCTGATGAGATGTCTTGGTGTCTTGGCTTTCAACCAATGACCTTTGACCATACCTAGGGTTCTTCCCCCACCTATAGGTGATAAATAAGCACTTCATTATCATAGTCCCTTTATCGTAGGACTGTGTGATTGCTTATAAATAATGTATCCCTGGCATCCCTAGCCCCATCGAATCAAACACATTCACCCTCAAAGCCAATCCTAATGCCCAGATTTATAAGTCTCTGTTTCACACAAGATTGATGAGATTCTGTTACCTATTTCACCAAGATACTCTGGGACTTGCCATTTACTCTGGGGAAGAAAGGGCTCCCCTACTCGTGAAACATTAGCCACTGGGTACTCTGGATTGGCTGTGGCCAAGAAGCCAAAGCTACCTCGCGGACGTTGCTGAAGCCCACTCACCCAGTGTTTGGCAGACATGTGTCTCATCACACCGACCAGGCCCAGATGTCTGCCTGTATCCTCTGCTGTCAGCACAGTAGCTTAATCAAAGGGCTGTCCATTGTGGTATCAAAACTGGTCTTGCAATGCCTGAGTTTTCCTTGCTGTCTGGTACTGGCAATCTTATTGAAAAGAGCTAATTGTAATACAGTGGGAAGCTCTTTCCCACATCCCAGGTGAGACCGGGAGCCTCAATCAGAGTGCACTAGCCATTCCTGAGAAAGGTGGAATCTGAGATGCTGAGGTTTTTATCTGCAACCCCCAAACTAAATATCAAGAAAACAAGTGGTCCTAGTTGATACTTTGTCAATTTAACCACAAGCTACTGCTGTATGGGAATAGAAACCGAATTAAAAAATAACAAAACGAAACAAAAAACAAAATAATGTATCCACGTGATTGCCTGTAGGCAACTCTGTAGTGCATTTTCTTGATTAATGATTTATGTGGGTGAGCCCAGCTCCCTGGGAGTGGGGTCATCCCTGAAAAATTGCCCTGGATGGTATAAAAAGTCATCTGAGCTCACCATGAGTACCAAACCAGTAAGCAGCATGCCTCAATGTCTTCTGCTTTAGTTATTACCTCCAGTTTCCTACCATGAGTTTCTGCCCTGACAGTGCTTGACTATGACCTGAGAGTTATAAGATGAAATAAACCCTTTTCACACAAAGTAATTTCTGACATGATATTTTATCACAACCACAGAAATCAAGCCATGGTATGAAGCAAAAAAAAAAAAAATGGTTTATGGAATTGAACATCGAGTTCTCAAGAGATTAAATACAAATGGTTAATAAATACTTTTAAATGTGTTCAATATACTTAGCCATCATGGAAATGGAAATGGGATTTTATCTTACTTCAGTCAGAATGAAACAAATAGCGACAAATGTGGCCAGGATGTGGAGAAAATGAAATTCTTATTAAATGTTTAAGGGAGGTTAAACTGGTACAGCCACTATGGAAAGCAGTGTGGCGTTTCTTCAAATATCTTAAAGCAGGATTCTATGTAACCCAAGTGAGTTATATTCCAGGCCATATGCCCAAAGGATTCCTTATTCTACAATAGGTATAAGCTTTTAGTGCAGTATTCATCAAACTGAGCACTGGTAAAGGCCAAGAAGATAGAAAAGGCCTTTTAGAGGAAGGGCAGGGTCCAGTCAAATACATCACATGTGAAAGGGGAGGGAAGGAGTACTAGAAACAGAAACATCTACGGAAGAAGAAGGTAAGCTGGGCAAGGTAATTCAACTACATAAATACCAAATAGCCATATGCAATCAACTAGTCAGTAAGCTTATTAAAATACTATTAAAAAGACTTTTAATGGAGGTCCCTTTTATGGATGGATAATGCTTCCTTAGAATCCCTGGTTATCACACTATTTAAGTAAAAATTCCCATGAATAGTTATGGAATATCTATTAGTTGTTGGCCGTGGACATTGCAGAGGTTTCTAAAACAATACAGACTATTGCTGGTCCCTCTTGTTACCTACCAGAAGTTGATGAAAATACCCTGTTGAAGACCCTGTGTACTTAGGTAACAGGACACAAAGAAATCAAACTGGGGCTGAGCTGGAGCCTTCCTCCATACTGGCTACTTTTAGATAGAAAAATGATATGATGAATGATAAGGAGAACCCTTGTACCCAACTGTGAATCCTGTGAGAGACCTATAATAATCACTTGCAGCCAAGTTATGCCCTCTAGTACAACAGAGTATAAACTGTTATGGGGCTAAACAATCACATTCTGGTTGGGCTTGAAGGTAACACTTCAGGAAAGAACTCATACCTGGTTCTGTGACCTGTGAAAAGGCCATGACTGAAAAATTCACTGGTCCTTTAGCACTATTGTTGTACTAAATGTTAATAATTGTCAAAATTCTTCTATGTACTTATGTCCTTCCCTATACATTGGTGCTGTGAATAGCCTGCATTAGTCATTGCTTATCCTACGAGAAGCAGTGGTTAACACAGTAAACATTAAACCAGCTCAACTACTGAGAATAGATAATGCCTGAACGCTCAATGTGTCAGCTATAGCACCCTCCAGAGTTCAGAAAACTTCATGAAGAAAATATCAGAAAGAGTACAAGAGTCAGAAAATAGGTGATAAGTAGGAAAATTTTTTCTCTTCTGTGCATAACATAGCCATCACACTATGAACTGACTGTAGCTATGGGTATCTCCAGAAGGCTCGCACAGGATTGGCCTCAACAATTCCATAGCACAGATGGGAGAGGCTCCTTATGCTTCCACATCAAACACACTGCCCACAGTACGTCTCTCCATCCCCCATGCTTTACTTCCTGTATCAGGCATTAACATTTTTGGATCTGGTGTGTGCACATTCAATCAGTGTGCTTATAATATTGCTCATTTTCATTAAGTGCTATGGAAATATTTTATTTGCTAACATGTGCCTTCCAAAAGAAGGATGTAGGCATATTCTCCATAGCACATTCACATATACACAGAGCCACACATGAGCCATGAAAAATTTATTTTTTTAATTTTTTATTAATCTATTCTTGTTACATCTCAATGGTTATCCCATCCCTTGTATCCTCCCATTCTTCCCTCTCTCCCATTTTCCCCTTATTCCCCTCCCCTATGACTGTTCCTGAGGGGGATTTCCTCCCCCTGTATATGCTCATAGGGTATCAAGTCTCTTCTTGGTAACCTGCTGTCCTTCCTCTGAGTGTCACCAGGTCTCCCCCTCCAGGGGACATGGTCAAATATGAGGCACCAGAGTTCATGTGAAAGTCATATCCCACTCTCCACTCAGCTGTGGAGAATGTTCTGTCCATTGGCTAGATCTGGGTAGGGGTTTAAGGTTTACCGCCCCTACTCTCCTTGAGCCATGAAAAATTTAAATGCTTGATATTTAACAGAAAAATAGAAAGGTTTTAGCAAGGAGTGTTGCTACTGATCAGTATCAGTGGACCTTTCTTCACTGTACTTGAGCAGCACTTTCTTCATGAAAAACCAGCAATTTAATGGCAGAAAAACACAATTTTGTTGTGTCCTTGCTGAGCCATGTAAATGATGTGCCAAACTGTGCATCTAAGTTGTCTTCTTTCATAGCTTATAAGAACGTGCTGTGCTATATTCCATCTGGTAATCCGTTTATTAAAATTGGTTCTGGTTCAGATGTGTAACCAGCTATTTGAGCATATTTATAGGTCCAGAATAGGCTGCTGATGTGCACTGTACTCAACTAGATGGGCATTTATTTAGCTTAAATAAATCTTAAATAAAGAAATAGCTAATCTGTTTGGTTTTTCTTATAAAAAGCTAACTAAAACCCTATGTTCTTCATGTTGAATTTAGAATTGGGAAGAATTACATCACGACAGGGGTATTGCTAACTTCTCTTTACTTTGACAACCCAAGCTTAATCTATTTGACCCTGAAGATCAGTGGAGATGCATATGAACAATATCACAAATTTTCATGTTTATATTTCTTTCAATATCTACAGATATAAAAATGTCACACATTGAGAACTTTTAAAAATATTTCTTACCACAAAATTAATGGGTATTTTTATGTTAATCTTTTAAAACGTTTAGTGTCCTAAGCATAATTAGAAATACACATGAGCTAAAACCATTACCACCTCCTTTTATCCAGTTGATTGTCTAATTACTAGTATGAGTCACTGGGTCACACTCACTGATCACAAAGTGAACGGTGGAATATTGAAGAGGAACTTCTGTCAGTGCTTGGGATGAGACATGCAAGCCTATGAGGGGCAGATCTGCCCCACAAGGTCGAACTCTTCCGCTATCTTCCACTCATCATCATCATCATTGTCATCGTCATCATCGTCATCATCATGCCATTTTAGTAAAAAGAAAGTGTTTAGAAGCATTTTCTAAGTCATGAAAACCTCCAGGGAAATATATCTTTTTAAATTTTAAGTAATTTATTCAGATTACATCTATTTTGTTATTGCCTCACTTGTACCTTCCTGATCTCCCCTCCCTCCCTCTTTCCTCCTATTCCCCTCCCCAGGGTCTGTGTTAGAACCAGACTTCCTCTCCCACTATATGATCACAGCCTATCAGGTCTCATCCTAGGTGGTACTCAGAGGAAGAATAAACAGGCTACCATGGAAATATATCTTCACAGGCTGTTTTCATCATGCTTAAATGTAGGATTTTCATTTAGTTTCAAAAGCTGAAGTAACATGCTTAAGGCTAGGGGGAAAAAGAATCTGATAATCCCTTAATTTCTTTGCAAAGTTTCTCTGAATTTCCTTCACTTGTGTACTTTCTGTGCAAAGTATATAGAATGAGTCCAAAAACAAGTGAAAATTTCACAATAATAACAATTTCCAAATTGTAATCATCAACTACACTTTCCATTAGGATTATATCTAGTGAAAAATATTACTCATATGATAGCATAACATGCACTAATAATGTTATTATTTATTAATATTATTAGAAAGAACTAAAATGAACACCATCACCTTTATAGATCATAGGGGCTTATCACCGTGATAGAAATCATATTCCTTTTAATTAGCACAAGAAAGTCGTTTGCCCCTCACAGCATTACCTAATCAGCTTAGCTAAAGAAATGAGTTAGTATAGCCCTTCAGTTAATGAGCCTGTGAACCCACAGAGGTTATTGTTGAGAGAATTCTTTTTCAAGTTTCTCACAAAAAAACAAAATATTATGTATGTTGTGAAGCATTGTACTTTGCAGATTCATGAAATCAGAGTAGTGGAATCTGTGAGAAACCAAGTCCATAGCACCAAAAACATTCCCTATAATCAAAATCAAAGTGCTGCTTACATGAACAATGAACCAGGAAAATTACACCTGAAAGCTAAAGACCAGAGAAACAGCTATGTCAATTAGTTCCAGCACCTGTAATGCATCAAAGTTTAGCCAAAGTCAAAGATGCCATTTGGAATTTAGCAATACTTAAATTTGTGAAAGGGATAAAAAAAAAAAAAAAAAAAAAAAAAAAAAAAAAAAAAACCCTTGTTAACTTTCTAAAATCTCCCTCTGTGAAGTGGAAGGGATTATAAGCAAGTATTGGCTGTCAGAATTCTCATTACCAAATATTATCAGTCACTGTGCAGAGAGAAGCGGAACCTCTGATGGTGACAACATGACAGTGACTGATAAGACAGAAGATCAAAGAGGCCCGGAACCTGCTGTCCTGAAATAAAATGGCAAATGGAGGTCATTGTTAAAGAGAATAATAACACAAATATTAAAAAACACAAAAGGGGAAATGTAATTCTCATAAAATAAACTTTACTAAAGGAAGTATATTACCTCTTGAATATTCACAGTAATCGTTACATACAAGACAAATTGAGAATTAGATAGTCTCTTTATCTCCTTGTTTATTGTTCCTGAAGAATAACACCAGCCCATACAGAGAAACAAAGAACAAAACAAAACCAAATATCACGTCCAGCTTCATCTGGGAATATTGTCAGTTTTGCTACTTTTCTAGATTACTGATTTATAGTGGATATTTTTGTTGTCTTTAAAAATTCAGTTATGTTACATAAACATGTTTTTGTTTTAAATCTTAGGTGTGGGGTATGGGTCTAATTCAGATTGTCCACAGCAGCAAAACTATTTGCCTCTTAGGGACTCTAAGAGGGGCTCTTTGCCAATTGCAAGTTGTTTAATTCTGAGGACTCTGGAGAGGGAATAAATGCCAAAGCCTAGTGAAAGACACGGGCCTCTGATCAGGAAGGATGCTGGTGCCCGACTCTCCGAGCTGCTCCAGTTTGCTGCTGATGCAGTGTGCTGAGAACACGTTGGAGATATCCTGAAACAAAGCTTGGATTTGACCCAATGAACCCAAGGACTCTAACCAGCAGGAAGTAGCTAAGAGACCTATGGCTCTTTTCCCTTGTAACTATCTTTCTCTCCTACCTAGGGTTGTGGGGATAGAAGGGTGGTAGAGGCTTAAGAAACCCCAAATAAAATACAGTTAAAATAGCACCAATACTGATTGATGTATCAACTTGCATCAAAGTTCGCCTTTATCTAGTCCTAAATGAATAGCATTTAAATATCACAGGGCCTTTTAAGGTTGATAGAAAAGGATCTTGACTATGGTGTCATTTCTAGGAAGTTTGCAGTGAGTACATCCAGTAACAATAGCCTCTAGCTGAAAAGCAGGACCTTTCCTGCTGTAACTTGTCTTACATACCAAGGTGCCATGTCCACCCAGCCTTCAGTTTTTTCTTTGAATGAGACTCTGGTCCCTTTACTGATATGATTTTAAAACACCAACACTATCTCACAGACAAAAGAATAATATTAACTCCTCTCTTGACACTCACTATTTTCTTATCATTGCATTCACATTTTTTGTGATTTGCAAAAGTAGATATAAAAGTTTTTTTTTAATTATGAGAAATGTCAATCTTAGACTTAACCTAAATATTTAAGTACGTGATATCAGTATTACATTTTGAGTGTTACATGGTATGATGAGTATTTTTATTTACATAGATACTGAATATTTTTAATGTATGTACTTAAGGAATTTTAACAATAGTTTCTCTCTTCCACTACTACATAGCACAAAGGTGTATTACAGAAGTCCTACATAAGATTATCTCTATGAAGAGTATATTTCTGAATGTGTAACACCCACAACATTCATATTAAGACATGAGAAATCCATTGATAGAACTATTAATTTGCTTGTCAAACTCTGTCATGGATTGTGAACTCCTTTCAAAGAGAGGACACTACTACCTTTGTGTGTTTGCATGTTTAGACAGAAACTAACCTACTAGACAGTGTTTCACACTTAATGTGGGGGGATAAATATTATCTATATTCAAACATTGGTTTGTTTGATATAGTTAAGGAAAACTGCTAACTTGTGGTGAGTGTTGGGAGTCAAGTAGAAAGCCTGCCCGACATGTAGATAGAGAGTAAGTTACAAAGACCAAAGGAGAGAAGGACCCGGGACAAATAGCACTGTCACTGCATTACATCTGTAGGCATGATTTTCCCTAAGGACTTCTTTAATTCAAACATTGGAAAATAATTACTTGAAATGTAGTCTTGCAGAGTCCCTGTTCTGTTGGAGATCATATGTAAATTTTTCCTTCCAGAGAACAGGAAGAAGAGCAATAGTTTTTCCTCTAGAAAGTCTAGAGATCGAGAAATTCGCAGTAGTAAAAATGGATGCTATCACAAATGCGAACATTTGCATTCATACTGCATCTGGTGTATATTTACACTATGACTAAATATATATTTGTTGTATGCATATTTATTTGCTGAGACTGCAGATCCCCAAGGGATAAATAGTTTCTAAGAATATTCTGGAACTTCATCACTGCCTTAACCAATAATAATATGGAAATCTAAATCCCCAATACAGTAAGAAATGTAAGTGCTCTTTGTTTACTTCAGAGAAGCATAGCACTGACCAACTTCTGGTAACCTAAATTGAAAACTCAGGATGTTTCCAAGGCAAAGTCCAGAAAGTTTAATAAAAGATACATTGCTTGAACTTTTCTACCGCCTTATTGAATTCACAACTACACAAGACATGGGGGATATTCCTCTACTTAAAAACATGTTACTAGGACTGGACACATTCTATGAGCTTTTCTTGCTGCTTCAAAATTACTGCAATTTGTGTGATTAAAAAAAGAAACAAAAGTGAGATAAAGTGAATCAAAATTAGACAATTTCACAAGATATAAAAGTAATACAATTGTGAAAGCAAAACATGGAATGAAAAAAATTTTTAAAGCTTTAAAGCTATTCCAATTCACCCTTATTCAGTCTAAGAGCAAGACAGGTCATAATGATAATTGAGTAAATGCTAAATGAGAAAATTCAGAAGAAGAGAGCCCTGGGGCCTTATGAAAAGCAGATTAACCTGTAAGACACAGTAGAATTTATCCCATCCTGCAAGGAGGCTTATTACATGAGTATACACTCAAGAATTAACCAGTTGGCTTTTCACTAATACTGTGATAGTGATCAAAACACAGGTATACACTCTGTCTCTCTTTCTTTCTATCTCTCTGTCTCTATCTCTGTCTTACTCATTTTTTTTTTCTGTCCTGGACTCACTTTGTATACCAGGCTGTCCTTGAACTCAGCAATCTGCCTGCCTCTGCCTCCCGAGTGCTGGGATTAAAGGCATTTTTTTGCCACCATGCCCAGCTCTTTCTCTCTCCCTCCCTCCTCTCTCTCTCTCTCTCTCCCTCCTTCTCTCATTGATGTACAGCTGAGGAAGTGATGCTTTAGCAGATACAGGGGAATTAAGGTTATAACATAATTTTCTGATCCGTAGAGCTTGAACTCTTCACCTTCTTCTATGTCTTGCAGCTTTATTTGTAATACCCAGAAACTGGAAACAATCTTGATGTCTCTTTCCCAAAGAATGGATAAAGAAAATGTGGTACATTTTCACAGTGGAATACTACTCATCTAGTAAAAACAAAGATATCATGCAACTTGCAGCTAAATGAATGACACTATTAAATTTCATCCAGAGTGAGGTAACCCAGACCCAGGAAGACACACATGGTATGTACTCACTTAAAAGTGGATATTAGGCATAAAGTACAGAATAACCATGCTATAATCCACAGATCCAAAGAAGCCAAGAGGCCCAAGGGAGAATGCTTGAATTTCACTCAAAAGAAGACATAAAAAGGACATCTGAAGTAGAGGAAAAGAACTGAATGAGAAAAAGAATGGGGAGGGTAACAGGGGTAGGTAACAGGTTTGGGGACAGTGGGGTTGTAGGGTGCTGGACAGAACTGGAGGAGAATGAAAATTGGTGGGGGACATCTCTGGGACAGAGGAGACTACCAGGAGTCTATGAGGGTGATGCTAGTTGATACTTCTAGCAACTGAGGATATGGAGCAGGAAGCCACCACCTTCTATAGCCAGGCAAGATTTCCAGTGGAGGAAGGGGACCACCAACCCACCCACAATTTGTCCACTCTACAAGAAGTGTAGGGATAAAGATGGAATAGAGATTCAAGGAATGGCCAATCAGTGGCTGGCCTAACTTGAGACTCATTCCTTGAGAGAGAGCCAACCTCTGACACTATTAATGATAGTCCGCTATGCTTGCAGACAAGAACCTCTTATAACTCTTCATGGAGCAGTTGATGGAAACAGATGTAGAGACTCGCGTCCAAACAATAAGCTGAGCTCAGGGAGTCTTGTGGAAGTGTAAGAGGAAAGATAAAGAGATCTAGAGCAGTCAAGGACACCACAAGACCTACAGAGTAAACCAACCTGGGCCCAAGGGGGCTCACAGAGATTGAATCAACAACCAAAGAGCATTCATGGGCTAGACCTAGACCTCCCTACATATATAGCAGTTGTGCAGCCTGGTCAGTGTGTGGGTCCTCTAACAGTTGGAGAAGGGGTATGCTGGGGGGGTGCTGTTGCTCTTTGTTGCTTGCCTTTGAATCTCTTTCTCCTACCTGGGCTGCCTCAGCAGGCTTCAGTGGGAGAGGATACCTTTAGTTCTGCTGTAACTTGGGATTCCAGACTGGTACCCCTTAGGAGCTTCCCCTTCTCTGAGGATGGAACTGGGAGGAGAGGAGGGAGGGGCCAGGATCAGACTGTAAAGTGATTAAATAAATAAAATAAATAAATAAAGTAATTATAAAAGAAGATTACAACATAACACTGAGAGATGATGGGGTGCCTGGACTCAAAATAGAAGGTTCACACCTACCCTCAGTGTGATACAGAAGTGGAAGACATTACTTAAGTGTTTGACACAACATAACGCACCCTCACCCAGGCCATTAGGTCAATACTGTATCAGATTGAACACAGACTGTGATGAGCCTTCAGTAGCAAGTGCCCATTAAGGTAGTGTTTATAAAAATAAATAAATACATTTTTAATGAGTCCACACACAAAGGGATCATAGAGAAAATTAAACAAAAGTTAAAGTAAGTTTCCAAATGAAAACAACTTTGTCACAAAATAGTAGTAGTAGTAGTAATAGTAATAGTAGTAGGAGGAGGAGGAATAGAAGGAAGAAAAGGAGGAAGAGGAGGAGGGGGAGGAGGGGGAGGAGGAGGGGAGGAGGGGGAGGAATCAATAACAAACCACCAGCCAAAACATTAGTGATTTTAAACACAAGCCCCTATCTATTTGGAGATCCTTATTCTCCTTGAAAGAAAAATCTGTGTTCAGGTGTTTGGAGATGGTGAAGTAAATATTACCAATGTTCATTTAAATAAAAAGTCGCTGCTTTAGAATGATAAAGGGCACCCCCCCAAAAAAAAAAACTGACAGCAGGGGTGGATTTGAAAGCTGTTCTTGAGTTTTGAAAGGAGATTTGATAGCTACTGATTTCTCTTTGTCACACACCTCTGAAATTCTCATGATAGTGTGAGGATAGTGACGAACAAATCGACACTGAAATTTAGAATCTCAAAGGAGACAACAGAGACACAAGTCAATGAGCTGGAGGCTACTGTGCTCAAACTTCTCAAAATGGGCCTGTGAGCAACCTGCACATCAGTATGTGAGAACACCTGCTTGAAATCTGTGATACCCAAGAAGGAAATGAAGGCATTAGATAAACCAACATGTTTAAATCAATCAAAACAGTAGTAATTTTTTCAAAGACAAACCCCAATCTGGGCATATAGCAACATAAATTCTTAAAACGGGCACTCACAGTTAAGATAGGATTACAAGTGTGAGTCATCCTGGGCCACAGATCAAGACTGTCTCCAGCCATGATACCACAAGCAAAAGCAGAAACAACAACAAAATAAAATAACAACAACAAAAAGCTAACATCCATGCCACAAAAAAAAAAAAAAAAAAAAAAAAAAAAAAAGAACAGACAGGAAAAACAATAGGAAACCACAAATCCTTAAGCCTATGTGGGTTTCCATATAGATTAATCAAACAGAATTCAGTTGAAGAGTTAATTCTTTTGCCAGGTTGATATATGCATTGGAACAAAGTACATGTAAAAGTACTTAGCTCTTGGAAATATGCTTGTCTTTGATGAAAACTTCTCATTAGTGCATTAAGTTTTGAAAGAGAGAAGTAAGGAATTATTGTAAGTTTTCTTCTTAAATCTAATATTACTGTTCTACTTTCCAACCATCATTCCACTCAGGGATTTTAATTTTCTGTGAACCATAACACCTCCTCAGTAGCTATGGTATGAAAGCATTCCAGGGAGCCCTAGGAAATAGGATATATGTTGCATTACTTACATGAGCTACTTCTAGCGTTGCTCCTAGGTACTTGAACAATAATTTCCCATGCTCATATTCATAAGCTTTCTCTAAAAAATCTGTCTCTCTTGTGTTTTTCTCCATTTCAAGGAATAGTAACATATTATATCTCCAAAAGAACAATCTGGAATCAATTTGACAACACTCACTAAAACTCATGTTACACAATTGTCCACGTCCTATCATTTCTGCCCACACATGCTCAAAAACTATCTCCCCTTCTCCCGCCCCTCCCCTATTCCTCAGAAAATGGGAGCCCCACTTCCAATCCACCCAAATCATCAAGTTGCATCAGGCCTGAGTGTATTCATTTCCCCTGTTGCCTGGCAAGGCAGTCTCAGGAAGGGGAAGTGATAAAAAAGCTAGCAACAGAGTCCATGTCAGAGAAATACCCCCACTTCCCTTTCTAGAAGACACACATGAAGCCTGAGTTGCTCATTGGCTACATCTTTGTATGGATCCTAGGTCCAGGCCATGCATTGCCCTTGGGTGATGCTTCACTCTCAGAAAGCCCCTCTAAGGCCTAGTTAGTAGGCTCTGTTGGTTTTCTTATGAAACTTCTGTTTCCTTCAGGTCCTCCTCCCCCCCCCCCCCCATTTTTTCATAACATTTCCTAGGCATTGTCTGACGTTGGACTGTGAGTCTCAGCATCTGTTTACAAGTGCTGCTGAGTGGAGCCCATCAGAGGACAACTCTGCTAGGCTTCTGTCTGCAAGCATAGCAAAGTATCGTTAATAGTGTCAGGGGTTGACTCTTTCCTATGAGGTGCATCTTGGGGAAGGCTAGGCATTGGCTGGACGTTTTCTCAATCTCTGCTCTATCTGTTCTATCTTTATCCTTTCACATCTTGTAGGCAGCGGTGAATTTTAGGTTGGAGTTTTTTATGAATGAGTTGATGTTCTCTTCTCTTTCCTGACTTAGGACTGCAGCATGTCACAGAGATGCTCCCACCTACAGCTTCTCTTTTCTCTGTAGGCCCCTGTCATCCTACCCCTACCCCAAACCCCATTCCCATATATATATATATATATGTGTATATGTATATATGTGTGTATATGTCTGTCTGTGTGTATGTGTATGTGCAGACATATGCAATTTTAGGAAATTATTCAATGGTTCTGTATGAATTTTTCATATAATCATTTTTGGTTTTTTACCACCTTCCATGCTTACTCTCTAATTGTCACTCCCCCGTTTTCCCTCATTTTTCCATTCACATGACTTGTGTCTTGCTGTCCTCTTTTCCCCTGTCCATTTTCACTTCATGGTCCCCTTTTCCTTTACTAGTTTCTGCAGTAACTTCAGATTATACTATATGAATATGTATGAAAAACCCCAGATGAGATAGAACACACGACGTCTGTTTTATTTTCTGAGTTACCTCACCCAGTATGATTTTTTCTATTTCTATTCATTTATCTGCAAATTGCATTATTTCATTTTTTATTACACCTGAATAGTAGTTCACAGTGTATATGGACCACATTTTCACTATCTGCTCTCCATTGTAGAACCCTGAGGTTGTTTCCATTCTCTAGATATTGTGAATAAAGCAGCGATGAGCATGGCTGAGCAAATATCTGTGGAGTGGAAGCCCTTTCAGCATATGATGCATCCTCCACACTGTTTGCCAGAGTGGCTGAAACTTTTTAGTACGTTTTCATTTGCTTAAAAATCCTTCAGTAACTTCTTTGAACTTTGATTAACATCCGAAATCCTTGGCCTGAATCTCAAGGCTTTGATTGACTCTTTGCCCCTGTTCATTATACCCCAATGACCCTGCTATTCCTCCTGTATTGCAAACACGTCATGAGCAGTTTCCTTTTCCCTTTCCCACATCAATAAAAATCACATTTTTTTTCATGTAAGATCATTGCTAACATAAATATAACCTTTTTTTCTGAATGTTTCCCATTTTTATAGTACTCATTAGAGTATTATAAAAATAATGATTTGTGATTTTCTTAGTAAAAGTTACTGCTCTCAATGAATTTTTAATTAACATTAAAACTCAACTTCATGCCACACCATCTGGTGCTTGGTATGTATGTCATCAATAAATATTTCTCCTGTGAATTAAATAAATCAAATTACTACATTTTTGTGAAAACATAATTTATTTTCAGTTGTTTAAGATCTCATAATTTATTTTTAACTAAGCACCATTAAAACTCAGAAATAGCATTTTATATGATAAATGTTAATTTGTCTACAATGTTATTAGTTTATTTGATGATTTGTATGTGTCCTTTTTGTTTTTAAAACATTAAGTGAATTAGTTTAATTAATATTTGATTTTGTTACTGTTAAAGATGTAACATTTAGGCTGAAAAGAACTTCATTGTAGACTCAGAGTACATTCTGTTTTGATTGATTGAAACTCTGAAGCATTTTAATTAGATTTAAGATTTTTAAACCAGCAGAAATTAGTTGTCACTTGACAACACCCAAGTACAATTTTAAAATATGCAATTGAAATTTTAACATACAGAAGCTTAGTCAGGAACTCTCTTGTGAGAAATAAATATGAGTGGTGGAAGATGTTAAATTGAAATATGTTAGGGGCATTTTAAACCAGGGCTTGATAAAAATGTAGTTCAATTTCTTTGAACATTTAAATGAACATGAAAACTACTGGGGAAAATAGGTATATACATAAAATTTGTATGGTCAAAGTAGTCTTTTTAGATTTTTACCCCAACTGAACTGTGTTTTTATTTTTAAAAAAGAACAGGGTCTTCCTTGTTCTGATCTAATTACATCAGGAAATCAAGGTGGTTTCCTTGTGTTTCCTATATATTGATTTATTTAAGCTATGAACAAAACCCAGCTACCCATATGTGGTTGAAGAAAGAAAGAAATGTTTTAGTTGGGGTTCCAATGATGATGTGTACTCTGCCCTGATACTGCATTTAAATTCCAGGGATGATTGATTTTTGTTTTGCTTTGTCTAAATTAAGCAAAACATGGAAACTGAAATCAGACCAAAAAAAAAAAAAAAAAAAAAAAAAAACAACAACAACAAAAAAACCCTTTCCATTCTCTGTTTGATTAAAACCTCTTGATTTATGCTGTATTTTGAATGGAGCTTTTACTGGAGTTTTTATATAACCACAATTAATTACGTAGAAATGTCAGCTCACTGAATTTACAGATCTTTCAAGTGTTGAAGTATTTAACTGTATGATAGAAAAAATCGTATTTACCAATAATACCTCCAGTTCCATGGGGCAATTATGTAACACACTGATAGAGTGCCTGCTTAGCATGTATGAGGTCAGACATCTATCTCCAGTCCCAGTAACAATACACAAAAGATGTTAGCTCCTGGTAACAGATAAAATTATAGAGGGGACCTAATCTCCACAGAAAGCTTTGTCTTGTACAATGACATATTACTACTGTCATTTGTTTTCGTTAAACCTACAGACCCACTTCAAGTCTGAAAATGTTGGTCCCCTACTACAATCTTAATGGACTTGCTGTTGCTCGTTTCATAAAAACAAGTAGACCAGCTCACAATAAAGAAGCAGTATTTGTTCACATGGAACTTGTTTTTTTCTACTCTAGACCACCTATTATATAATGAGTTACTCAGTAGAATAAATTAGGTTTTTTTTTTATCACCAGTACTCTACCACTGCATCATCATCATCATCATCATCATCATCATCATCATCATCATCATCATCATCATTATATTTCTCTGGATTCTTCTCTGTCCACAAAGCTCTGTATTTTCTCTCACACTGTAGAGATGATCACATATGATTTCTGTGCTTACAGCACAATACTCTAACACACATTCCTAATTATATTATATAACTTATTGAAGACAAATAACTTGCATGTCAGTACAACACCCAAAGAGCCCTGTGGAAAAGTTTAAGTGCTAAAACAAAAATAGTTAGTCAGTGGAGTGTTAAGATTTCCTGCAAAGAGCCAAGTAAGTCGGCCACCTTGAGAACAAATCTTCTTCTAAGTTCAGTTATTGGATCCTCGCAGGACACAAAGTCTGGCCTACCTTGTAAGGTATTATTGGAATCTAATCCATGGAATCTGTAAAGTAATAAATGACCATTGCCTTAATGTGCTACTCACATAGGCAATTTTCCAAAGTGGTAGATAAGATTTATTTATTCATGAAAGCATATAAAATATTATAACATTAAAGGTAAAAATCATCCAAAGAAAAGTAAGATATTTATATAATTAAATTTCCTCAAGTTATATAAATTTATAGGGGACAGTAAGGGATGAAATAAAAATTAAGAGAAAAAAGAAGATACAAAAAGAGAAAGATGTTTGAAACTTCAAAAATGAAATAATGATAATTATATAAATGCATAATTAATTTATACTTGAGAAATTAAATATGTATGTACTTTATTAAAGCCTAAGTAGCTATAATAAATTGAAAAAAATTCAAATGAGGCAAATTGGCTTTTAAAAATGTCTATCAAACAAGATAGAAACTTACTAATAATATGTAACTTATTATAGTACATATAATAGTCAAAATAAATAAAAATTTTAAAAATCTATCTGTATCACAGAAAGGAGAACCATAGACATAAGCATAGTAATTATGATTTATTTGATGTTACATATTTTTATTATTGTTTATCATTCTAATCCAATGTCTTTGGAAGCAATTATGATATCTGCATGGTAGGTAAGGTGAAACATTCTAGTTACTTCATTATCTTGCTATGGAGATTAATGGAGTTAATATATGATAGAATGCTTGGTGTTTTTCTAGCTTATGATAAGTGATATATAGTTATAAACTTCATTTTCTGCTTTCAGAAACAGTAACTTTATATCCAGATGTATAGGTGGAAATAAATGTCTTGGTTCTCAACAGCCCACTGGAAGGTTGATCTCTGACTAAGAATACAATCTCAGTCTCAGCATGTCCCAGCATCAGTAGAGAATAGATCAAACCAGGCCTAAATTGGAGCATCCTAACATCGTCCTTCCCATTCCAAAACTGCAATATAAGAATGTGTGGATCAGGGTGGATACAGTAACTCCTGCACATAATCTCAGAACTCTGGAAGCAGAGAGAAGAAGATTTCTGAGTTTTAGGCCAACTTGGAACTTCTAAAAATTAGAAATAAAAAGTGTGGAACACCCAAAAATTGCCCAGCTAAGTAGACGAACACTGCTATATATCTTACAAAGGAAAGCCAAGACTTAAGTCTCGTCAAATGCTTTGAAATAGTTATAATATTTTGAAATTGATATTTTCTATATGATTTACAGCTGGCATTGGAAATACATGCTGAAGTCTCTTTCTGCAAAAGCAGCATCTATGGCTGCATATATACATTGAATATACATTATACTGTCTCTGCCAGGATTTGTTTTAACAATGTGTGGATGCATTTCTGACCATCCTCATCTGAGAAAGCCTACTGGCATCTGATGGCTAGAAGTCTTAGATGCAACTAAACACAATACAATGCATAGTACTATATCTTGTGACAAAACAAACAAACAAAACAAATTATGAATTGTGTAGCCCCACATGTCAACAATGCTAAGGCTGTAAAACTGCAGTGCATACAATTGTGACCATATTCTGTCCCTGCCATGCAGAGTGAAATCCAACAGCTTTAAATTTGTTGTAGTAACAAGCTTCGCTATGGCTGCCTTCAGTTTCTGTTTATTAGTTATTAGATATACTCTTATCCAAGTAGTGTTTTCACTACCCCTTTCTTCTTCCTTCCAGATAGGAAGAGAGTCTGACAATTTTTTTCAGTTCCTATAGATCTTAACATAGAGTTTTGTGACAAGTAATGCTGGATCTGTTTGGAACAAAGGAAGAACTTATTCTCAATGAATATCAACTGTCCCCTTTCTCTTTTTTTAAAATTGTATTTTATTAATTTATTCTTATTACATCTCAATGGTTATCCCATCCCTTGTATCCTCCCATTCCTCCCTCCCTCCCGTTTTCCCCTTACTCCCCTCCCCTATGACTGTAACTGAGGGGGACGTCCTCCCCCTTTATATGCTCATAGGGTATCAAGTCTCTCCTTGGTAGCCTGCTGTTCTTCCTCTGAGTGCCACCAGGTCTCCCCATCCAGGGGACGTGGTCAAATATGAGGCACCAGCGTATGTGTGAAAGTCAGACCCACTCTCCACTCAACTGTGGAGAATGTCCTGTCCATTGGCTAGATCTGGGTAGGGGTTTAAAGTTTACAGCCTGTATTGTCCTTGGCTGGTGCCATAGTTTGAGTGGGACCCCTGGGCCCAAATCTGCCTATCATAATGTTCTACTTGTAGGTTTCTAGGACCCTCTGGATCCTTCTACTTTGCTATTCTCCCATGCTTCTCTCATCTAGAGTCCCAATAGGATGTCCTCCCCTCTGTCCCAGTTTCCCGGTAAGTGAAGGCTTTCATGGGACATGCCCCTTGGGCTAGTATGCAGATATAAGTGAGTATATACCATTTGAGTCTTTCTGCTTCTTGGTTAACTCACTCATTATGATCATTTCTAGTTCAATCCATTTGTCCACAAATTTTGGGAATTCCTTGTTTTTAATAGCTGAGTAGTATTCCATAGTGTAAATGTTCCACAGTTTCTTTATCCATTCTTCTACTGAGGGACACTTAGGCTGTTTCCATGATCTGGCTATTATGAATAAGGCTGCTATGAACATGGTTGAGCAAATTTTCTTGTTGTGTGCTGGAGCATGTCCTGGGTATATTCCTAGGAGTGGAATAGCTGGGTCTTGAGGAAGCTCTATTCTCAGTTTTGTGAGATAGCACCAGACAGATTTCCAAAGTGGCTGTACTAATTTGCATTCCCACCTGCAATGAAGGAGTGTTCCTCTCTCTCCACATCCTCGCCAGCATGTGGTGTCACTTGAATGTTTGATCTTGCACCTTGCATGAAACTCAAATACAAGTGGATCAAAGACATCAACATAAAACCAGAGACATTAAGTCAGTTATAAACAAAATTGGGGAAGAGCCTGGAACACATTGGCACAGGAGACAACTTCCTGAACAGAACACCAACAAGCCCAGGCCTTAATGTCAACAATTCATAAATGGGACCTCATGAGGCTGAGAAGCTTCTGTAAGGCAGGAGACACTGTCAAGAGAACAAAGCGACAACCTACAGACTGGGAAAAGATCTTCACCAACCCTAATTCTGACAAAGGTCTAATATCCAAAGTATATAAAGAACTCAAGAAATTAAACACTGCCAAACCAAATAACCCAGTTGAGAAATGGGGCTTGGAACTAAACAGAGAATTCTCAACAGAGGAATATCAAATGGCTGAGAAATACTTAAAGAAATGCTCAACCTCCATAGTCATCAGGGAAACGCAAATCAAAACAACTCTGAGATGCTATCTTACACCCTTTCTCAAGTGAGTGATATCTGAGAGAATTAGTTCTCCCTGAACAAATTCATAGAACTCCCAGGTAATGATTATAAAATCTATTTGAGCCAAGAGCAGGATATGGGCTCTACACCTCTATTTCCAGAGAGGGTGCGGTTGTCTACAAATCTGACAACCAAATTTATTTCCATTTGAATCTTGTACTTTTGACTAACAAATGTATGTGTATGTCTCTGTATGTGTCCCTTTATTTTCTTTCTTCAAACTCTTCTCATGTACCACCTCTTATTTTTGGCAAATCCAAGACCTCCAGTTCTTTACCTCTATATATTTACTAGTATTCTCAATTATATAAATGTAACCTGTCATGTTTGTTTAATGTAGCTTGTATGACCATGGCTTGAGGGTTGAATACTTGGTTATATAAATCAATTTGTGGTCTCTTGTAAATGTAGTTTTTATTTTCTCAGATTAAAGGATATGATGAGAGCCATGCCCAGGTTTTACAAATACATGGCTTGGGCTAATCCCAAAGTGTTTCTATCTAACTATTCCGAGCCTAGACCTAGAAGTTCTAGCCTGCATACAAATTTCTATAAGCCTAGGCCTTGAAGGCTGCAGCTTCCAGTCTCTGTCAGTTGGCCTAGGTCTAGAATGATTTTTTAACATGGTATAAGATTTATTGTGGAAGCATGGGGGAGTGGGGAAGAGTCGGGAAGTGCCGCAGGGGGACAGAGAGACAAAGTAAGAAAGTAAGAGAGGCAAAGTAAAGACAGTCTAGAATGTTTTGTTTTCTGAGATTTACTGCTGAGTAACCTCATCCTTTCTAGTTCTTTCTAAACTCTAATTGGCTGGTTCAACTCAGCTGTTATGGTTCAAAATTCTTCTCCAACCTGACTGAATTAAACTGGATTTTCTCTGTTTCTCATTAGATTGCTTTACTTGGAAAAACTGTCTGTGAACTCCTTCAACTGAACTGCATAAAATCAATTGCAGTCAATAGAATTGTCCCAAACTGTATGTACTGTACTCCAAAACTCTACTGTAATGTCTCCATGAACCTCTCTCTCTCTCTGCTGCTGCTACTGCTGCTGCTGCTGCTGCTGCTGCTGCTGCTGCTCTTAAGTAGATTCTCTTTCCTGTCTGTTCTCATGAGCATTGGGTACATCTATCTATGACTCATTCTGTTAAATCTTTCTCTGATACACCACTTTGCCTGTCCCTCAATTAGACATGATTGTTTTGGATTAAAGGTGTGTACTAAATTCCAGCCAAAGGAATTAAAGACATGTTATGTTTATATTCCACCCAGAAGATTAAGAGTCTTTATATTCCTCATGGATCACACAGACCTAGGTCTTAGGATGTGATCCCTTGCCAGAACAGCTATGCTGTTGGATTCAAATTTCTCTGCAGTCTCGTGAGAAAGGCTATTAGTCAAGCTCTAATAATTCTGTAGTTGCTTGTAGCCCTTTGTTTAGTGTAGAGGCTTAGTGAAATTTCCTGTTCCCATTTTATCATGTCTATAGATGGAACTCCTCTACATAGTTCCAGAAAAGTGACAGGATTTTATGGTCACTCTACTACACACTGCATTTTATTCTCTTACTATTTTTTAACATTGACTGTAAAATCTATAGCAATACTCTGCTGAATATTTCCAGTATGTTCCTGACAATCTTCTGAAAAGCCTCTGTTCATTCAAAATATCCTGGAAATAATGAACAAATTCATTTTTGAATAGCTAGGCATTTGATTTGTATTAAAGAGGAAAGGTGTAAAACCCTAGGACATGGACAATGATAGAACACATTCTTGCCTTAACCTGGTTTCTAGTCCTCCTCTCAAATATGTGCAAACCTGAAATAGTTCCTGAGCTCCTTCTATGTGTTTCTATGCAGGCATTTGGATCCTCTTCCCCCCACTGTGGGAGAGTCTTAATTTGTTTTTTATTTTTCACTTTTCTTTCTTTCTTTCTTTCTTTCTTTCTTTCTTTCTTTCTTTCCTTACTTTACAACTGGGCCATAGCCTGTTCCTCCTCTCCTCCCAGTCTCACAGACCAACAGAGCTAACTAACTAGGGCCAAGGCGGGCATGAGGAGTCTAAAGCACCAACAAATGACCATACACAGACCTTACCTAGGTCCTCTACATAACTGTAGCCAATGGGGAGCTCAGGATTCATATGGGTCCACTAGTAAGGGGAAGAGAGGCTATCTTTGACATTTCTTTTTTTAAGATGATGGAGTTAAGAAAAACCATGGCCACAAATAAAATATAATAAAATTTTAGAGCTTAGAGGCAGTGTCCTTCTAGGAAGGCAGCTGAAGAACCTTAGGACGTGTGGAGATTCTGTCACTCAGCTTTAGATATATTGCCAGGAGCTCAGGATTGCCAGATGTTCTAGTATTTTTTTTAAATTAAAAACTGAAAAAAAATCTAGGTTTTTGTATAAATGCCTAAATTAGAAATGATCTCCTGCTATTCTTTAGCAAACTAGACTATGGTTGCTTTCATTTGGGTGTCAAAGTCCTGATTATTTCATTTAACTGCTTTCTTACAGCAGCACTGCTCTGTTGATGGGTAGGAGATGTACTGCCTGAAAATGGAAACAGAACCCACTGTGAGCTTGATCCACTTCTGCTCCTTCCTTGAGAACATTCATTAAAATGCACATCATTTTTGCATTTAAGTCTATATAATTGCTACAAACTTATAAGCACAATGTGTACCTCTAGGTACACATTGCAGTGAACTGAGAAGATTCTTTCACAATAGTACCTTGAGTCTGGGACACTCTCAGTGGCCACCAAAACCAATCTAGAATCAAAGCAAAAAAATCTGTCAGATACAAAAAATAAATGATTTACTCATTTTTATTCTTCTGTTCAGCTTTGTAATTCTGAATTGCACATTATAAAGAGCACAAAGAGAACGGTGATTCTGTTGTAATGCAATGGATTGTGTTATATTGTTTGGAGTGACATACAGTTTTATATAGAAGGGAAAAATCGCAGATTACAGTTTTAATATTTTAGCTGAATAGAAAGCAGTCACAAAGGAACAATAGGTTAATCAATATACCAAACAACTTTATCTAAAAAGAGCAAATTCCATTCATAATAATTACCCCCAGTGGGTTAAGATATGAAATAGAGCAGAAAAAATATGTTGATTGATTGCTATGAATTTTTGGCAGATGTAGCCTCTGAAGCATGAAACCATTAGTATCCTCTCTTGATACCTCTAATAATTGCACTGAGTCGGTGTTTGTCTTATGCTAAAGGCACTCACTTTACTCACTAAATAGCCTGGGGCTGAAAATTTAACATGAATGAATAGAACAATCACAGTCTTTTCATTTGACATTCAACCGACCAAAGTCACGAATACCTGGCACCATACTTAGTTGATAGGGGCGTGGCTTAACATTCATTGTCAAGACACTTGTTTCCTGTACCAGTTGTTAATATAACCAGTTTCTAGTTAAATTTATTGCATCATTGCCTTTTCTGTATGGAGTTTTCCATTATGAGTGTGGATATTATGCAGTGAAAGGGAAAAAAAATGGCATTTCTTTGGGACTAAATTTGGTGAAGCTTTAATGTTTTTATTCTACTAATTAAATGATATTCAAAACAAGATGAAAACAAAATGGGTTTATTGCACAGCTAGGTTTTAAATGAAGCTTTCATTGACTGTAACTTGATAGAGAAATAAATGGCTGATTTTTATCATAATTAAGCACCAAACACTGTGAGAGAAGAAGTGTGCCTATAAATGCATATACTAGTAGATTGCACAGAACAAAATGTTTCAGATGAGCAGAAATATAGCACTCTAATATTGAATTTTCTTATATTTCTTTTAAAAATAAAAATATACACTTACGTACCCTATTCTAAAATAATTAGAAAGTCAATAGCTTCAGAAATATTAACACAGCAAAGTTTTTTTTTTAGTTCATTCCATTGCCTATTAAATTCTGAAAAATAGCAGGATCTAACTGGTGCACTAGGAATTGAATGTGACTTTGTCTACTGTTTTCAAGGTAAGAGTTTGGTGCCATTGGTATTGGTTTCTATTTAGCACTGCAGTTAAGACGGCTGGCTTTAAAGCTTGCGCAAATCCATGCTGAATAAAGAAAATAGCAACGCTTCCTTGCAGGGCCACTTTAATTCTTAGATGAAAGTGGCTGTCTCAGTGTACAACACTATTTGACAGAAAGCAAACATGCAGCAATTATTAAATGTAATATTACTAATACAATTTACCATTTAATTGCAATCATTAAAATTATTCTAACAGGAAGAAAAACTGATTATTTTGCTAAAGGTTGACAAAGTGATTTGTCTGAAGGTAAGAACAGATGGTCATTATGCATCTCATGCCAGCCCTGTCAGGGAGTCTACCTGAAATAGCTCAGCGGAAGAGCAGCCAGCTCTTCCTGTCTTGACCTAGGCAGCAGTTTGTGAAAACAGTCCTCTCTCTCATGTGAGCACATGGTTAGATATGGTCGCATTTTTAAAAACATGTCAGTTCATTTTCAGGAAGTGCAGTATTGAGGAAAATATCAATAATTTTTGCAAATTTTGTTCATTTTTCAATTTTTTTCTCGTAAAATGGCTGTTCTAGAAAAATTAAATACATTAGTTGTTTGACAGAATTTGAGGTAATAAAAACAACCTTTTTTTTTTTCATGAACAGAATATAAAGAATCCAAATGAAAGACAAAGCTAATTGGTTAAGTTTCTTATCAGGCTAGATAAATCCCTATTTCTAAAACACAGCTAGCTTGTGTATAATTAGGGTAAGAAATAACTATCGTGATGGTTTTCTAAACTTGAATCATTAAAGGCTCATGAATATGGTCTTTAATTGTACATTTAATGAATATTACTTATGTCCAACAGCCTCAGCATCACACAAAATAATCAAAACATATTTAGAGAACTCCTCTTACTAATGAGCTGTACAGAAATTGGCTTTTGTTTCTCGCTGTAAGTATCACACACTATTCTACACTGCATAGCAATTAGAGTCAGAATAGCACATCACAGTATACCATGGTGCTGTTCTTCACTAATCCAAACAATGAAGTCTCCAGATAACATCTTTAGTAAGTAAATATGAGGTCAAGATGTGCAAATAAAAGTAGAGAATCTTCTCTTTGCTGTAGCACATTTTTCAGCGGTTTATGCTGTCCTGGATTTCTTCCTTGGACTTTGCTGTATAGTATAGACATTACCTTCACTCCATAATGGCGTTGCTCTACAGAAAATTCCTTACACCTTCAGGTTTCTAGAAAAATCTACTGCATTAAAATGTTTTTACTTCTGGAAAGATTTTTCATTTTGAATCAAAATATCATTATGTAATTTTGGCCCTATGGACTAGTAATGTCTCATGTTCTAGGAGACAGAGTATTAAAGTAAGGACACACACACACACAACACACACACACACAACACACACACACACAAACACAAAGGAACAAGTGCTTACTTATACTGCTGACATGACAGAAGGGAGGAATTCCTGTTTTCAAGTATTCAGTTTTGAAAATTGAGATCTCTGCATTGTAAGTAGCCTGATGGAAATTACTTTGTTACAAATAAACAAAATGTATATGTTTGCACTTAATTATCATCATTACTAATATTATTGTGGTAAGACATTAATAAGCTAAAATAAAGCATGAAAATGTACGCTACTTTGTTTTCTTTTGCGTTAGCAATATATGTTAGCATTTAGTAGATTATATCTTATATGTAAATTATACAGGAAAATGTTACAGTAATGACTTCGTGTAAAGAGACTAATTTAAAATATTTAAGTAATGCAAGAGAAATGAATCTTTCATTGCCTGAATAAATCACAGAGAAAATATTCTAACATGTCCTCGAGTCATGAAAATAAAACAAAACCAGTCAATTCTCTGTGTGTATGTTTCTGATTCTTCTTGCCTTCTCTGTCTGTCTCTTTTGATTTTTCTCAGTTTTATCAATTCATTAGGAATTTCATATAATGTGTTTGATCATATTTCCTCCTCTGCTTACTCTGGCAGATCTCCCCTCCACCTCTCCTAACCCATCTTTGTGTCCTCATTGTTATGAGCATCAATAGCTGGTGTTCTTTATTATTTTTTTGGAATTTTTTTTTAAAGACAGGGCTTCTTTGTGTAGCCTTGGTTGTCCTGGACTTGCAGACTGGCCTCAAACTGACAGCGGTCTGCCTGCCTCTGCCTCCCTGAGTGCTGGGATCACAGGTGTGTGCCGCTACACCCTGATGCCATATTCTTTAAGGCCACGAATGGCCTTGCACTGGTATGTGGTCAAACAACCAGGGACCACGTACACAAAGAAACCAGGTTCTTTCACTCCTTCCCCCTATCAATTTTCAAAAGTTCCTCAGGGAGAAATAAGAATCAAGGTACATCTTCCTGAACACACTGAAGTATTTCTGGCTTGAGCTTGTATAAGTGTTGTGCATGATGTTGTCTCAGCTACTGGGAGCTCATAAGTGCAAGTACCCTGCTCGTTCTAAGAAACATTGTTTCCCTGTAGTCATCCCCAGCAGTATTTAATCTCTGAGTCTCAAGAGAAGGAACATAAATATTGAATTTAGGGTTGAGCTGTCCATAGAACCTTATTCTTTTCAGTTTTAACCACTGTAGTTCTCTGTTTCCCGCATATAGCAAGAAGCTCATAGGATGAGGATTGAGAGATATACTTCTATGTGGATATAAAGATAAGTCATTATGGGACTAACCTTACCTTGGAAACTGCCATAAGGACTGGCATGCCAAGATATGTCCACTGGTGCAATTGTTGCACTAATAACTTGGATATCAGTAACTATTTTCTGATTGTATTTATGATTCATTCCACAAATTACACATACCTGGAACTCTGTAGGAGGGGCAAGAACTTGTAGCAAGACAGGACTCTGGAGGGAAGAATCTACTCCTACCATCTTTTTAAATAGACATAGTGTTAAACCAACTACTAATGACGTCATTTTACTGGTATATTACTGTTTCTTTGTTTCCCTTTTAACATGAAGTTAATACTTAGTACTGGTTAAATATACCTTAAGCACTACGAATATAATTCCCTGAAAGATGACTAAGTGGACTTCCTTCACCTACAAATAACAGGAATATAATAAATGGTTTAAAGAATAAATTAAAAACATCAATAAACGTTAAATAACTAATTGTCCAGTGGAGGCAAGTATGAGTTTATATCATGAAATTCATGTAAATTTTGGCTGGATAAAACATTATCTTTTAGTAGAAATAAATACAATAAAGATCATCTGTATAATATAAACATCATCAAATAATAGACTTCATTTATTGGCAACATTATAACTATATCCTGCCTGGAGTCTTAATAGTTAGCCCTGTTTTGCCCCCAATATTTTCCCTCCTGTTTCTTTCTATCTCTCATGTACTTAAAGTCAAAATGCAAATTCTAAGACAAAGTAGCAACTTTTGTCCACAAAATATTTCAAGGAGCATGTTATTGACAAGATTAAAAGTTGTTAAGATAACTGAGAATCAATCGAACAACAATAAGCTATTATGAACTGTTTCAATAACCACATTAGAAATGTGGGGGATTTATTTGACCAAAATAAATACACTTCACTCCAATGGTTTAAAAATGAAAGTGAAGAACCAGCATAAAATTAATCTTAATAATTTTAGGAGTAGAATCCAAAAGTGTTGAGAAAAAAATGACTTTCTAATATTTAAAAAAAAATAGATATAAGGAGCTCCTTAATGAAACCTCTACAGTCTCCTTGGAGCACACATAAATAATTAAAATAGTTTGGGTGAGAGCTGACTTTGAGGGAATCAGAAACACATGGCTTTGGGAAAAAACTCCTTTAGGCCAAACTCATTAAAGGCTTTGCAAATGCAAAACATTTGAAAACCAGGGGATATAATGCAGAATCTAAAACAGCTCAGATTTTCACTAGATTTAATTACCAAGCAGAAGGAATGCACATTTGTCCCTTCATGACATCACCTTCTACAAAATCCTTACACAATCATACCAAAAATTCCATGAACTCATGTCAGTGTCATTTATGGATAATAGTTTTAAGACATTACAAAAACATTTGAACCACGATGCGTCTATCAACATTATGAGTTATACTGTACAGATGTGATATTTCCTTTTTATGGTCCCTATATGTAGGGTTCATGATGTGGTTATTTGGTCTCACTGTTGTATTTATTTTGTTCAAATAACCCTCAAAGTACTATATATGGTTGTTTTCTAAGATCCCTTCAAATTTTAAGCAGAATGGCCTCCACTTCTCTTTATCTGGTTTTGAATTGAATTCTTCTGTATTCAATACATCTACCCTGAGTTTCTTGAAATTTTCAGGGAACTCTAGAGTAGATTTGCTCATTTACTTTGGTGAGTTTCAGGAACTACAGGTCCACTGATGATATCAGTTTATAATAGACTTGAGCATGCTGCATGCCTTGAATGGCCCAAGCAGGGAGAGAAAGAACAGCCAGGTAAGTGTGGTTTTCCATTCCCTAGCTCCTTGCTTTCTATGTCGGGCAGAAGACTAACATATGGAAAGCGGTGGGGGAGAATGCAGTGTACGTAAAAAGAAGCAACAAAACAGAATTTCAAATTAAATTATTTGAAGCTACCTTTTTAATAAATTAACACAATTTGCATCTTCTCCTCAATAATTCTCAAGATTTCTTGTATGTGTGTGTGTGTGTGTGTGTGTGTGTGTGTGTGTGTGTGTGTGTGTGTAAGCATGAAAGCCAGAGGACAACATTGGATATTTTTGCTAAGGCTCTGATGGTCTTCATTTCTGAGGCAGCAGCATCTCCCCTGGCCCGCGAATAGCCCATTAGGCCAGGCTGGCTGAGCTGCGAGCTTCAGGGATGCTCCTGGCTCTTTCTCAACAGAACTGAGATTGTAACTGTGTATTACCAAGCTCTACATGTTTATGTGGGTTCTGGTGATCAAACGAGTCCTCATTCGTGGTCCATGGGATACACACTACCAACTGAGGTATCTCTCTAATAACTTTGCTCTTATTTTTAACTATCACACTTCAAAAGGTGGTCAGCTTTTCTGTTCCCAATACCTGAGCTTTTTAGCTAAATATGCATAGGGATGCAGAATATGACCACAGAGATGGGGAACCACCGAGCACTTCCGTTCCGTTTAAAGACGTATAGGTAAATTTTGATGGATTTGTTCACCATACTCATGCTCGAAAGTAAACACAGAATAAGTGCAAGTAGCATGGCATTCTTTATAGAGTCTTAAACAGAAAGAAATAGAGGTGGGTATTCAACAAACTGATTAGTCCAGCAGATGCTGCTTCCATGATGACTTCCCATGCTACATTTATAACCACTCTACGTGCAGAAACTATACTAAGCAATCTGGACAAAGTACTGACAATATTGCGCAACACCTAGAGAGAAAGTTAAATACCCACAAAAAGGCAGGATTAAACGAGAGAAAGAAAAAAAAAGGAGGATGGGTGGGTGGGTGAGGCAGTAACATTAGTACCTCACCAATACAGGAAGGCAGACTTGAGCAGGGTATGGCTACAGATCCACCAGTGCTCTTCTCCAGGAGCCACATTTGAGGGAGAGGGCTAGATGCTTGCAGTAAGTAATTGTCACTAATCTCACAATGCAACTCACTTCAGAATAATATGACTAGGAACATGAAAATGGGGTCTCCCTTAAAGTATTTGTGTTTACATTGAACAAAATGAGGAGGGACTCAAGACAAGAGGTTAAAAATCAGGTTGGAATATCAAGAGTAGGAGTGAAAACAAAATAAAGGGACAAACATAAAAGGAAGGTTCAAAGTAGAGATTTTGAGCTCATTCCAAAACTCTCCTGGGAAATAATGGGAGAATCTAGTCTTTTTTAATGATGCAAGTGGCAGCACAGGAATCAGCTTCTGACTTGATACCACTGACTTGATACCTCTATCCTCCCATACTCGGGGTCAGGGAGAAAGGGCATCCCTTGGTAATGAATAGATGAGCTATAGAGATCACGCAGGGAAGTCTGGGGATCCGTCTTCAGCAGCCCCAGACAGAGCAATCAGAGATGGGAGCAGCTTCACCCTGTGTGTGTCCAGAGCTGAGCAGTGTTTAGTCTTAGAAAGAGTTAGCTCAGACCTAATTTTTCTCATCAGAAAGATTGGGAAAAAAATGTAATATGGCCTCATACGTCTCATTGTAAGAAAGTCAGCTGATACGTTTGAACAGACATGTTGTAGCAGCTTGTGTTAGTTGTGAGGAGATTCATTCTATGATCTTGGCCATACCAATCCTGCCCAACAATTACCTTTCTTTTGTTGTTGTTGTTGCTGCTGCTGCTGTTGTTCTTTTGAGACAGGATTTCTCTGTGTAGCCTTGACTGTCCTGGACTCATTGTGTACACCAGGCTGGCCTCAAACTCACAGTGATCTGGCTGCCTTTGCCTCCCGAGTGCTGGGATTAAAGGCGTGCGCCACCACCGCCAGGTAACAATTACCTTTCTTAATTCCAACTACTTCTTCCTGTTGCTTTTATATCTTTTCCTCTTAGTTTCATGAGATGAATGGCCAGTGTGTGTGTTTGTGAGTTTGGCTTTATCTCACCTATTTAGGTAGTCTAAACTTCCATCCATTTTTTTTCTGAAGCAACGTAATTTCTTTTTGGTTTGGCAGAATCAAATTACTTTATGTTTAAATACCATATTCATTCTGCCCATCCATTTGTTGCTGGACACCTGTGAAACAATTAACTTGAATTAGAAACAATATAAAGAAACATTATGAAGTATTGTTCTTGTTATTGATGTTTGGTTGTTGCTGTTTTCTGGAGAAAGGCAGGAATCCATGTGATAGTCAGGGATACTTTGTGGACAGAGATATGGAGCAGGCGGATCACTGTGAGTTCGAAGCGAGCCTGGTCTACAAAGTGAGTCCAGGACAGCCAAGGGTACACAGAGAAACCCTGTCTCGAAAAACCAAAAAAAAAAAAAAAAGAAGAAGACAGTTGGTTCTAGGAGCTGTATGTTGTTCATTTCGATATACTCCTCCTATTTAGGATTGTGATTGTGTAATACTTAATCCTCATTGACCAACTCTCTTATAACAATGATTGTTTTAGCTCTTTTGTGTTCCATCAAACTTTGCTTTTAGACTCATGTGTCATTGTATTTGTAACACTCACGTACATGGTACTGCTTGGCTATTACTTTTCAAATTACAGACTGTCAGTTTTAAATAAGGTTTCCAGGGTTTTAAGAAAGAGTGTAAATGAATTCTGAGTTAACAAGTAGCTAGTAAATCGGTCTTCACGCCATTGTTGTGGCTAATGTATTTTCTTGCTTACAAAGGCTTAACAAGAGCTTCTTTGATTCTCTCAACTTTATAGCATCTAATAAACCCAACACACTACTACTGCACAAAACTGAATAGACATTAATTTGAGTATAATGTGTGTTCATATGTGTGTGTGTGTGTGTGTGCACATGTGTGTTTGTATGTGTCTATGTGCGCGTTTCTGAAAGATTTGTTTTTTATACACAGAAGTAAATTATTATAAAAAGAATAAAATAATATTTGAAGCAAGCATTATCCTTCAAACAGCTTCCATAGGAATGTAAACATTATGAACAAAAGCAATAACCACTTGGCCTAGCAGGGCCCAGCATTTTCTTGTATGATCCAATTTTCCTCTTCTTTATGAGATTGAATAATACCTTGTCAACCAGTTTGCCTCAAGACATTAGAAGACAAAAAGTATGCCTCAGTGGTATACTTTGCTTTATGATAAATTGAGAATTCAAATAATGCTTGAAACATAGAGGTCTTTAGAGACAGATATTTCTTGTTAAAACTGTCACTAAGTTCACCTTGAAACTCCCACAAGTTGAGGACTTTGAAGTATGTATTTATTGTACAAAAGAAACGTCTAACTAGCATTCATACAAAGCTGAAATGTGTTTCTTTATATAGAGAAGTAAAGCAAAACTAACAATTGTTACATACTTTTGTTTAGTTGTTCCATACTGCGCTTGGAACAGATCACTTATGGAAACATCTATAGAGAAAAGCACAGGGAGAGATATATAAATGGAACAATAATTTCATCTCAAAATTGATACAATAAATTTACTCAAAAGAGATGAAAAGCACAGTATAAGCAACATTTGCCTAAATACTATAGTTGAAAACCCAGATTGACTTTTGAAGTTACTTCATGGGCCAGAGATTATACACGCAGTTGGGTGATGGGTTTTCTTTTCTTCCATTCCTTCCTAAAAATAGCCTGGGGTTCTCCCTAGATGTCCACGATGTAGCTTATCACCAAGCCTGCATTCTGTTTACCACTTTGTACACAAACAGCTGTTCTAAATCTTTTAAAATATATGTTTAATCCTAAATACAAACTGCCAAGACTAAAGAAATAGTGCCGATTTTGAAAACCACAACTAACGTTCTCTCCCAAGTTTCTTAAAACTCTGAATGATATCAAAATCATTCCTAAGCTTTATTACCAGTCATAATGGCTCTTTCTGGGGCATGAGTCCTGTAACCTTGAAGCACATTTCTCATACTCATGCCTCCTCTATTCTCCCTGCCTAGAAAAACTAAAAACACTCAAACTATGGCACCAGCCAAAGATAATACATGCAGTAAACTTCAAACCCCTACCCAGATCTAGCCAACAGACAGGACAGTCTCCACAAATGAGTGGAGAGCAGAGTCTGGATTTGACACATGTCCCCTGGATGGGAAGGCCTGGCGGCACTCAGAGGAAGAATAGCAGGCTACCAAGAAGAGACTTGAAACCCTCTGAGCATATACAGGGGGAGGAGGTCCCCTTTAGTCACAGTCATAGGGACAGGAGTAAGGGGAAAATGGGAGGGAGGGAGGAATGGGAGGATACAAGGGATGGGATAACAATTGAGATATAATATGAATAAATTAATAAAATATATTTAAAACAAGAAAGGATGTAGAGTTGGGTGGGTAAGTGGGAAGGTAGGGAGGATCTAGGATGAATCAATGGAAGGGAAACTGTGATCAGAATATATTGTATGAAAAATCATTTTTCAATAAGTATGTATATTTATTGTTGATACATTTACAGAAATATCAGAAGGTCCATCATTATAGAAATATATGTTGAAACATATAACAACAGGAATTGTAAATTTATTGAAGCCATGTCCTCATTTTCTTGCTATTGAATTTGATCACAAATGTTTTGGCCTCAGTGAAAAATAGGCAAGGCACCCTTAAACATGTTCTTTATAAATGTTTTGGATGTTAACAATGTTTTAGTTAATGAGACCATTTGTTCCCAACAGCTAAAGGAATTTTGAAGAACTCAATTAAGTGAATAGAGTTATTCAAATGAAATGAATTATTCAAATTAAATGAATAGAACACCAAATCTCTTGCATTCTATAATGTAATAATGATGTATTCGTGGATGCTGAGTCAATGGTAATACCAATAATTCTGTAAAGATTTAACAGGCTCTAGTCTCTCTGCCAATTCCACTAACTGTGCTTTTCACTATATTTGCTTTCTTGCTTTCAATAACATGCCTCCTTAGGACAGAATATCCATTTTTAGGCTTTGTTTTCATGAAAGATTGATTACATTGACTCATTTCTTAATTTCTAAAAGGATTTTAGAGTTGTTTAAATTATCTGAAAAATTATTGATATATTAAATGGCATGCAATGACAGTGGACTGCAAAGGAAAATTCAGAATATTAAAAACTAAAACAAGGCAGCCATGTATATTTTCAAGAAAATGTTTGAAGAATCATAACATTGCTCTTAGTATATTTTGACTTAAATTATTTCATGTAGAATGTTTACTTTATTACTTTAAAATGAGCCTTTTCTTCAATATTTGATAGCTTAAAGCAAAATACTGAATTACATTAATTAGAAAGAAATTACTCCTGAATCAGAGCCAACAAAATGTATCAGCTGGTAAAGGTAACTGCTGTAGCATCCACAAACAAATCTTGGACATGAATATGGGCCAGGAAATCCATATAAAGCTGAAAAAATTTGACTTCACAATGATGACCTTGTCCTCCATCTATGTCCCATGAGTACTGTCTCACTAACATACAGCAATAATGAAGTAATTAGTAAAAACAGACCCGTTCCACTGTCCCTAAAGAAAATGTTAATGGAAAACCTAGTTTGTGTTATGAGAAAGACAGAAGGTGTCAAGGAGACAGTTTATTGATTGGAAAGAAAGAAAACTTTATACTTTTAAAGATTTATAATGAAGTTCTAAGGCCTGCTGGCACAGATAGCAAAGAACATAGTAGCATTTCTGAAACGTGGATCTCTATCTAGGTAAAGCAGTGAAGACCAATTCTGAGAGCCAAAGAGGCACAACCGTGGAACTGGCATTAGTTCACACTCCCCATCTTCCCTAGAGCAGTAGCTTTGTCTACCCCTGTAGGAAGGTGGATATGATTACTTCCCTAATAGCAGTCCTCCTATGTGGATCATCTCAGCTGTGAAGTTGATTTGATTACAGCGCCTCTCTTAGGGTATGTACAAATAGTCAATGAAGAGGAAGGTAGATACTGGAACATGGTGAGACCACAAATGTGATTATTTGTTTAGCAAAGTAAAACAATTCTTTTAAAATCACATTTTACTTTAGTGCATGGATGACTCTTTACAGTGATATACATGTGAAAGGCATAGGGTAATTGAGGGAGTGGCTTTTCTTCCACCAGGTGAATCCTAGGATTGGGACTCCAGTCTTTACCTGATGAACCATCTCACCAGCGCTTCAATCGTTCTTAAAAAATATATTTGCATATAAAAATCCTTGACAAATAGGAATCAGATAAAATTTGACACTATGGTTACGTAAAATAAAGAAGCTTTTAAAAATTAACTCACATATGTTTCTCTTGTTATTTGATATATGAAAGAAATAAGAAGAAATAGTTTTGTGACCTGGCCTCAGGGTTTAAAACCATGTCATAACCTTTAGGTAAACTTCAGTATGAGAATAGCATATTTTTCAAAGGGTAGCAATGTAGTATATTCTTTGAGGAAAAATAAGGGGGCAAGAGGAGCCAGGAGGACCAGGTTAAGACAGATTTCATCTCATCTTTCCCCTAAACTCAGGGACCATACTATCATCAGTAATGCAAGGCTAAACTCAGAACTGTTTTAGGAATACTGTGTTTTCTGTCTAAAGACAAGCCTTATTGAAATACAATTTGCTATATAAACAGCTGCACATGTAAATTTAGTATATGCAAATACCCATGATACCATCTACTTTCTAGTACAGGAAACAGACATACAGCACACCTCCCCAAATTCCTTGTTTTACTTTGTTTTTGTTCTATGTGATACTAATATTTAACAGGAAATATAATCCCAAGCAATTTTAAGTGCACAAAAGTCTGTCATGCCAGATAATGAAGTTCTAAAGTTCAGTAAGAGAGAAGTAGACAGAATATTGGCCTGAACACGTGGACAACTACACAGCTACTTTAAGCATTCTGTATTCTTGTATAAACCTAAACAATTAACAGTCCTCATCACAATGCTCTGCTTAGGTGTTTGAGTTACTTTAAAGTCACAAGCAAACCTAGCTTCCTCGTGTCAACACTTCAGGTTAAGTTTTGAGATTTCCATTAAGTTCCACATTTATAGAGGTTCTTGAAGAAAACCAGAGTGCATTTCACAGAATGCCTTTTATTGCAAAATTGCTTCATAGGAAATCACTCATCTGCAAAAGATGTAGCCACTCTTTTTTTTTTTTTTTTTTTTTAAATCACAGAGTCAGAAAATGCGCTTTCTTTTTTATGAGCATCATTGTACTCTTTCTCCCAAATCTCTTATCTCTCTTAGGAACAAAGAAAGACTCTTGAGCATTCCCACAAAGGACACCAGTGGCGCTGCCTCCTTCTGTAGTTAATGTACATCTTTCAACACATGAGGGTAAAATCTGGTAGACCAAGACTGCCAAGGGAAATCCGTCCTTTGTTTCCAGTATTCAATCTGCAATGGTAGCCAATGGCTATTAAACATCTGTAAACTTTCTCCTCTCTCATTTTCTTTCTCTTAAAGTCAAATCATAAATATAAATGGCTTATTCAAGTCACAGACATACAACCATATGTGTTTCTGAACTTCCATCTAGCTTAGTGATATAGTCCAATGACCTGATCAAATCCCTTTAAGAAAGGAGGAAGAAACAACATTTATGCTACAGTTAAGCTCTGCAATAAAAGGACAAAGGCATCAGTGGTAAAACGGCAGACTATCTAGCCCTTGCTTCTCCCATTGCATGGAAAGGATAGACATAAAAATATATAGATTAGCTAAAAGGAAATTACAGGTTCTTTGTCTCTCAGTGGCAATAAGCGGGTGGAAAAGAGGTGAAAATTGGAAACATTCTCTGTGAATGTTCGGCCAGTTTGGAAAAAGTTATGTTCAGCAGTGCTTGTGTACCTACTCAGTTTTTGCAGCCATATAAATTGCACATTATTCATTTGAGTATAAGACTATGATATTATAGACATTAATATTTCAATTGGACCCCATCAAAACTCTTTTCAAGAAAAAAATTCTTTACACTGTAGCCTAACTTACTGTCCTGTTATGGACCTGCTCACTCTGCCCTCATGAGTCACATGGGCCACCACTGAACAACAGGGCCATCATTACTGAAAAGTCTCCAAACTTACTCTAAAGAAGAACTCCTCCATCAAAGAAATAAGAGAGATGTTTGAATCAACAGCCAAATACAAGTGAGTATGGCCCAGGAGTAACATGTTTCAATGGATGTAAACATGTTTTTGTTTTGATCCCAAATATGGTATTGGAAACAGACTTGTGAGCATAACTGCCCCTTTCGGGGACCTGGTCTTTGCCCCCTGAAAAACATCCTAGTACTGACTATGAGAGGATACAGACCCCCAAAACAATAGGTTGGGCCTTTTGGTCTTGGCACCTGTTCCTATCGTTTGTCTGCTCATCACTCCACTTTGAGATGCTCCTAGAGAGAACCACTCCAGAGAACACCTCGAGGATCCAGATTCCAGCTGCTGCTCCAAGTTTTGGCTACTGCTGTCACAGTCACCTTTGCTGAATTGCTGGTTTTCTGCTTAAAAGATCTGCTGGAATCCTGCTGACTATGCCAGTGGAATTGTTCCCAGGAACTGAGTCTAATAAGGTCTATTTCTCTTGTTCCCATTAACCTCTTTTCTCTCTCATCTAGGTTAGGTGGACTGGAAGGGTGGTATAAGCAATAAAGAACCCCAAATAAATTAGGTTTGAAAAAGTTCAAAGCCCACACTCATCCATTTAAGCTCACTCTTTAATGCACTATGTTAAATAGGATGTTCTTTATGCTTCTCATTAACTTATTTTCTCTTTGACTTCCTCTTCCTTTCAATGCATCTTCTGTTGCAAACATGTCTCCTTCCATTACATCTACCTGTGCATACAAGAAGCCTCAACATAGCACCTAAGGTTAAAGCTTTCATCTTCTTGTCTCTGAGAAAGAAAGTATTGAAAATAAAGGTGTTAAACTAAAGAAAGAAGCATGAGAAGAATAATTTACTGACTTCTACTGCAAAATATAGAGGACATGCTTTTTATTTGAATCTTCATAAACATGCTGTCTTAACAAAGCTGTAAGACTCCTCTCTCTCTCTCTCTCTCTCTCTCTCTCTCTCTCTCTCTCTCACACACACACACACACACACACACACACAGAGTAAAATTTGTTTAAAAACCTCTGTTATTGGAATTATGGGGACTTTACAGATGGTATATTAATGCCAGCTTCCCGCCCCCAAGAAAAGCAGTTGCTGCTGCTCCCTCGGCTTCCTCTGCTACACTTATTACTCCTGCAGCTCCTGCTGTTGGTAGTGGTTGCTGTTTACTGGATTACTTGTAGCTGGTTGGAGATATCCTGAGGACAAAGTCAAAACTTGCCACCAACAAGCTCAATGCTCCTACTGAACAGGAAGTAGTTTAATATGAATGAAGTCCCTTTCGCGTCTACCCATCTTTCTCTCCTACCTAGTGTTAGGGGCCTGGAAGTGATAGGAGTGGTATAGGGAGGTAGGAAAAAGAACCCAGTAAAGTATCTAAATGTCCAGCTACACACACACACACACACACACACACACACACACACACACACACACACACGCACACATGCACACAAGCATATATGTGCAAAATATATAGGAAATCTGCTCTGTTTCATGAACCACACACAAACTAGGTTTAGTCTGTCTTCCTTTTCATGCCTCTCTGCTGCTGTCCGTGAAGGTGGCTGTACTCACCATCTTAAAAGTTTTGGAGCTGGACATAAGTTGATAATTAAACATTTTAGCATATTTCCCCTACCAATGATAAACATATGTTTCTGCCATTCTTATAGAGTTGACCTGGATTAAATGGAACTGTACACATTTTAAGTCCAGAGCCAAAATAATAGATGGCTAGAAAACCTTAAATACTTGTTCACTGGGTACTAACTAATCTATTTCTTAATGTTACATTATGGTAAGGCAGAATTTTAAAAGAAAAAAAAAAAAAGAATGTAGCCTCAGGGACACTCATTTTTCCTTGCAATACTCCCAGAAAAAAAGAAGAAACTATACTCAAATCAGAAAAGGAAAATGTCTGCCTATATAACTAGAGGAAACATGGTGATTTGGTTTTGTTCCCCTTTTTGCTCTTCTCTTTAGTTATACTTTATACTTCTTACTTACAGTGCAGTGTGAGAATCAGAAGACTTATCACCAGGGATCTCATTAGAAATATTCACTTGTGGGTTGCATGTTGCATCTCAAACCAACTGATTCAAAAATTTGTGTAGCAACTTGATTCTGAAGCTGTTTTGTAACATTTCACAGTATGAACTACATGTTGAATAGTATGTCCTCTTTCCTTCAGCCTTCAGATTACACCTTTAACATAAAGATTAATGTACCCATTTACTTTTATTTCCTTTTTTATCATAAAGCCAAAAGCATTAGGCAACGAATAATGTCTGTTGCTCAGCCAGTATAATCATCATTGGGATGTGTGTGTGTGTGTGTGTGTGTGTGTGTGTGTGCGTGTGTGTGTGTGTGTGTGTGTCTTTGGGAAGAGTGTGTGTAAGTATATGAGTAAAATACAGATGCATATACATTGGCTTTTATGTAAAACGTGTTTCAGACGTTTTGTCATGGATGTAGGAAAGATGGTTGTCTCACTATAGAATTTTCCCTGCTCAACTGTTGTCAAAAAATGTGAAGACACATCAGCTGGAGCCTTCATCAGACTAATTCTAACCCATATTAAATTCAACTTTATCTGTTATTGGAGGGTGATGTTTCCATCATTAATACACAACAGAGACATGTGGTAGAAGAAGAAAGTGCGTGCAGCAGCATTTCTTACCAAACATTGCCAGGTATACTCAGCTTGGCCCCCATCCATTACTATCTCCTGTAAAGACATGTTTCTATGGTTAAGGTTGAGTGACATAGCTATCTATAATCATATAAACATCTCACTACAAGTTAGCATCTATAACACTGTATAAAAGTCCAAGGTTCAGTTTATCTTCTGCAACCAAGGGCACTCTCTCAAGCTTGACCTTCTTCAGTAAACATCACATTCTGTAAAATGGTCCAGAACAACATATTCCTGCTTCTTTGACCATATCCATAGACTTCAAACTTCTTTCTACCTCAGTCTGCTCTATATGAAAGACTCAAAATTTAGATATCAAATATAAATCCTTTGAAATGAGTAAAATTGTATGCTATTTAAAAGATTTCAAAACATGGTGATTTGAACATTGTGAATGGGAGTAATTAACATTAACAGAAGGCTAAAGAATCAGAGCATACAGTGGATTCCCTTTGAGTTCATTGGACATCCTTTGAGTTAAGTGGATGTCCTTAGATTTCATTGAGTTCACTGGGCATCCTTGAGTTCATTGGGCATGCATTGAGTTCATTGGGCTTCCTTTGAGTTTATTGGACACCCATTGAGTTCACTAGGTACCTTTCTACTTTATTAGGTACTGTGATAGTTCTCCACAATGTATTCAAAAGACCATTAAAAATTTTAGTCATGTTTTCAAAACATAGTGGGGAAAATGTGTGCCAGTTCAATTTGTTGTTATTGTCAGTTTGTAGTTACTATGTATTAGAAAAAAATAAATGCAGGGAAACAGTGCCAACAGTCAAGATCATACACTATTAACCAAATGGGTGAAATATCCTAATTTCTCCTTTTTCAAATCCCAGCTTAGAAATGTAAGAATAACTGTAGTGGGAGAAGGAAATGAATGAAAGGATTCAAGACCTAAAAGTGGAGATAGACACAATGAAGAAAATACAATCAGAGACAATCCTGGAAATGAAAACCTAGGAAAGAGGACAGGAAATACAGCCAATGGTATCACAAACAGAATACAAGAGATGGAGGAAAGAATATTGGGGTAGAAGATATGACTGAACAAATTGATACAACAGTCGAAGAAAATCTTATTTATAAAAGGCTCTTTACATGGAACATCCAAGAAATTAGGGACACAGTGAAAAAACTGAACCAACGCATAATAGGAAGACAAAAAAGAAGACTCCCAGTTCCAAGGCCCAGAAAATATTTTCAACAAAATCATAGAAAAAAAATTTCCTAACCTAAAGAAGGAAATCCCCATAAGTATAAAAGAAGTCTACAGAACTTCAAATAGATTGGAACAGAAAAGAAAATCCTCCTGACACATAATAATCAAAACACTAAATGTAATGAACCAAAAAAATAATATTAAAAACTGCAAGAGAAAAAGTCCAAGTCACAAATAAAGGCAAACCTATCAGAATTATGCTTGGCTTCTCAGCAGACACTATGAAAGCCAGAAAGGCCTATGTGGATATCATGCAAATACTAAGAGATCACAGATACCAACCCAGACTGTTACCGCCAGCAAAATATTCAATCACCATAGATGGATTAAAGCTGGAACTGAACAACAACAGAAACAATAGAAACCCTACAAACTCATGGAAATTGAACAACTCTCTACTCAATGACCTCTAGGTAAGGGATGAAATAAAAAATGCAATTCCCATCAAAATACCTACACAATTCTTTACTGAACTTGAAAGATCAATTCTCAACTTCATAAGGAAAAATAAATAATCCAGAATAGCTAAAACAGTCCTGTACAATAAAAGATCTCATGCTGTACTATAGAGCAACAGTAGTAATAAAAACAGCATGGTATGGAATAGATATAGGCTGGTTGACCAACGGAATCAAATCAAGACACGGAAATAAATCCACATACTTGATTTTTGACAAAGAGGCCAAATTGATACAATGGAGAAAAGATAGCCTCTTCAAAAAATGGTGCTGATCTAACTGGATGTCTACATGGAGAAAAATGCAAATAGATCCATAGTCATCATCCTGCACAAAATTATTGTCCAAGTAGATTAAAACTGGACACACTAAATCTATTAGAAGAAAAGTGGAGAAGAGCCATGAACTCATTGGCACAGTAGAAAACTTCCTGAACAGAACACCAACAGCCCAGGCTCTAAGGTCAACTTCATGAAACTTAACAGCTTCTGTAAGGCAAAGGACACTGTCAACAGAACAAAACAGGAGCCTACAAACTGGAAAAAGATCTTCACCAATCCTACATGCAACAAAGGGACAATATCCAAAATGTATAAAGAACTCAAGAAATTAAATACCACCAAACCAAATAACCCAATTAAAAATGGGGTACAGAGCTAAATAGAGAACTCTCTACAGAGGAATATCAAATGGCTTAGAAACATTTAAGGAAAAACTCAAAATCCTTAGTTATCAGGGAAATTGAAATAATAAAAACTTTTGAGATTCCACCTTACACCTGTCAGAACGGCTTAGATAAAATAACTCAAGTGATAGCACATGCTGGCTCAGATGTGGAAAAAGGGGAATGCAAACTTGTACAACCACTTTGGAAATCAATCTGGCTCTTTCTCAGAAAATTGGCAATATTCCTACCTAAAGACCCAGCTATACCACTCCTCAGCAAACTAGATGTCCCCAAACCAAAGAATGCACAAAAAGCTATGGTACATTACACAATAAAATACTATTCAGCTAAATCTTGAAATTTGCAGGCAAATGGATGGAACAAGAGATGATCACCTTGAGTGACGTAACCCAGGCCCAGAAAAACATGTAGGGTATATACTCACTTATAACTGGACATTAGCCTCGCATAGATGTCCTCTGAGAGGCCCCACCAGCGGGGGATCAGGACAGATACTGAGACTCAAAGCTAGACTCTTGGTTAAGAGCTATGAGTTGTATGGAAGAGATGGAGGATGTAAGGATGGTGAGGAGGTTGTGAGAAATTCCACAAGAAGACTATCAAGGCTGTCAGATCTGGACCCAGGGTTTCCTGCACAAACTGGTCAGCAACCAAGGACATTGTAAGCAGAGAACTTAGACCCCCAGTTCAGATGTAGGTGATGGACAGCTCATTCTCCACATGGAGAAGGGGAGGGGAGAGTGGGAGACTGCCTCTGACATAACTCTGGTGCCTGCAAGTTGATCACTGCCCCTTGGAGGAGAGGCCCTCTGGGAACACAGAGCAAGGGGGATGCAGGCTATCCAGATGAGACCTGATAGGCTGTGGTCAGATGATGGGGGAGGAGGACCCCACAGGTCAGAGGTCTACAGGATAGGAATAGGGCAGAAAAGGAGGGAGGGTGGGCACAGTAAGATAAGAGTGGGAGGATTATAATGAAGATGTAATATAAATAAATTACAATAAAAATATGTATAAAAATGAAAAAAAGAATAACTGCTGTGAATGTGCATTTTTCTCATCAAACACAAGCACAAAGTTTTAGGATGATTCCACTCTGCTAGTCCTCCCCCTCCCCATCTCTCTCAGGTGGACAAGACTCAAATAACAAAGTGGCACCTCAAAATGCATTCAAGTAGATATGGTTCTTGCAACTATCCTTACTGTCTTTGTATAAGGAATGCAATTTAAGTTATGTTCTCTTGGGAGCTGGCGAGATAGCTCAATTGATTGGTTGTTCATTGTACAGCCAGAAGGATCAGAGGTTGATTCCTATGACCTATTTTAAAAAGCTGGACAGAGCAACAAGGCCTGTCATTCTAAAAGTGCAGAAGAGAGTATACAGGAAGACATTTTAAATATACCACTGGGCTACACACACACACACACACACACACACACACACACACACACACAATCTCAGATCTTTAAGGCTTGTATATAGTGTGTGTTATCTCCTCCCCTGAACAATGATACCATAACATCAGTTTCAAACAGCATTGGCCTAGGCACAGCATGAGCTATTGAGGACAGCATTTCAAGAGGTCTTGGTGTGTAGAATTCATATCATGCACTGTGTACTGTGATTTTGTTTTTATTATACCTACAGATATATGAAAATATCTCTTCCATGTTCTTTTGAAGTACCATACTTATATTTTTTAAAGCAAATAAGCTATGCAATTCAGCTTCTACATGAAATTAATATGATTAAAATGTTGACTATTCTTTATTTTAGTTACTGGAGCATCTGGTAACTACTGTAATTGAAAATACCTCAGTTGCCATGGATGCACTCTGTTTCTTCAGTCCATTGCATCATGAGTGAGAGAAGCTCTGACACAATGGATGTCCCTCCATCAGAAAATTCAAAGCTGAAAAGATGTTTCAGAAACTCTATTTTCAGAATTAATGGTTCAGAGGTACCATTTCCATTGCAAAGCTACTTCAGGTTTGTATCACTCACAAGAATGGCATCTTTTAAGACTGATGAACTTCTATTTTTAGTTTATTATATGCATTTAAAAGCTGGTAACATTTTCCAACCCAATTTCTATCTGATAAATCTGATGCAGAAAGCATATTTCAAAGAGTAATGCTTCCTTTGCAGGTTCAGTATATTTGAGGTTTTATCAAATTCCATATTGTATAGTCTGTTTTCTGGTTATGAAACCCCTTAAAATTTATTAGATATTTCAGTTGCCCTAGATAATATCATAAGAAGATGTAGTAACCCATGCTATAAAATAAATTTGAATACTCGGGATAGTTTTGTACTAACCTAAGTATAATTCATCCTTATCCCAAGTTTCCACTTTCTCCAATTTATGTGCACTCTGGTGCTTAGTACAAGTTGATAAAGTGCCTATTTCTTAGAACATAACAAACCAACATAAAACTTTGTAAAGCTACAAATATATTTACAAAAACATACAAATCATCGCCTGTCAAAGATTAAGGCTAATTTAATCTCACACATGGAAACACTTAAAGACTTTTTGCTTTCACTCACTGCCTGTTAAATTAGTTGCCTTGTTAATGAAGCTTAATCAGTTATTACTCAGGGCTATAAAATGCTCTATGTAGCAATAGTTTTAGGGATAGCACAGAGTGAAATAGAAACCATTTAATTCTAACCTTTAGAATCTGGAAACACATTTTTAAAATTTTATTTACAGGTTTTTTTTTTACACATAAATACAATACAGTACATTCAACAAAAGGAACCACAAAACAATCAGGAACTCTATAAATGTTACTTTCTTAGTGTTTTGGCTATTTGTATTTGGCAACCTTGGAGAAAACGTCATTGCTATCTTGGTGAGCCTAAAATTCTGAATGTAAATCAATATCTATCATAGCTCATCTCTATCAACTTAAAACATCTATCTAGACCTAAAAATAGCCTACCCCATAAACAATAAGCTTAGTTGTAAAACTATCTGGTCTTCAACCCCTTCAGAGACTTGAGAAGGAATAAAACTTAATTACCTGAGTAAACCAGAAGTACAGGTTGGCAGCTTCCAAAATGAAAAAACAAAATGACAAAGACAGTTTGCTGCCTGAGCAGTCATCCAAAACTCTCTATAACATTGGAGCATAATCTTCAGCCTTCTAGCCCAGTATATTTGACAGACATACTTGTGAGGCAGGAAGTATTGAGGACTTGCTTACTCTGTCTAGGCAAAAATTGACTGTTGTGTCTGCCTGCATTCAAGCTTGCTTGTTTTTAGGCAGATTTTGTTCTTGGCAGAAATGAGGACACTTTGCCCGGTGGGCAGGAACCAATAGGTGAAGTCCACATGTAAGGTGAGTCTTCCCTTTTAATAGACTGATTTTTAAAAAAAATCAACATCCAGCAGTTTGTGTTTTAGCCAATTCTATTACACTTGATTCAATAACTGAGGCTATTCCTCATCAACTTGACACACATCGGCATCTTATGTAACTTATAATTTCCAAACATAAATAGTACCAATGTCATAATTCCATATAACACTGTACAATTGCACTACACACAACTGTTTCTAATATATATATTATATATATGTATATTTTAATAGATGGAAAAGTCACTGGAGGAATATGTAGTCTTTTAGTGTTGCATAATGTAAGACTGAGAGCATAAATTTACGACACATAACTGCCAATATTATTTCAATTGATGTTATACTATATGAAAAAGAAATAGAAAACTCAAATGTTGGCTTAAAAAGTGTATACATTCAGTGTGTGTGTGTGTGTGTGTGTGTGTGTGTGTGTGTGTGTGTGTTTAATATGTGGCAGAAATATTCATGTCACCAGCAATGTTTGTATCTGCAACTGGCCACATGGCGTTAGGTGGTATATATAACCATATTTTGTTACTACTACTTCCTCCAAACTCAAAAAAGCACCAACACAGGTACTGTTTCTTTCCCTAGAAGTTGACAGATGTTTCCTCTTGAAAGGTCTGGGTCTTTGTTAGCATGCCTTTCTCTTTTTGTTGTTGTTTTGTTTTGTTATCCCCATTGGTCTCAATCCCATAGTGCAGTAACCTCAAGAGATGCCTTAAAGAATCTCCTGCATTCGAGATGTAATCTCATTTACTTTCCTGCTCTAGATCCTCAGGCAATTTCCACCTAAATGATGCCAAAACCGCGTATTCAAAAAAAAGGGTCCATTCCAGCATCGTATCAAACAAGTCGCGTAATAATGGTGGGAGGCATAATGAGGACAGTAAATTGAATGAGAGTGGGTCTGCGCTTGCACTTCTTTGGCTGTGGTGAGTTCCTTGATCAAAAGAAATCCTGTATGGATAGTACATGATAAGGTACAGTGTACATTCAAGGGTGATTGGTTGAAAAGGAAAAATCAATAAGCAGAATGAGTATTTCAATAAGGACAAAGTTTTATTCTTATGATGATAGAAGTTATCTGAAGCAGTGTACATGTCACTGTATGGTCACCTATGTGAATGACGCTGTATTGGGAGCTCAGTGTTGCTTTATGCAGTGGGTAGACCGTGCTTCCAATAGCAGCTTTAATGAGTTAAAGACGGCTCTGGTGAGTTAAAAATCCATGTAATCAAGTGCATGCGTAACATCTGTCTCTATCACCATGTCAACTGTGTTCATGCACTACTGGGAAATGACAGGAAAAGAAAATATAGGCATTTGCACAACGACATGTAACTTGCTTATGTCACCAGGATCTGCTTAGGACCAGTCCTTTATGTAGCACTTCCATTGAATGATGAAATGAAGCTGCACACATCCCACTTTATGGCTTTGTGGGTCATATAACACCCAACTCATAATGGGCAGCTTAGGCTACATGATAAGTTGGAGGCCCATTGTCAAATTCAGTTTCAACTAAGGCAGAGAGCTATCTCTCATACAGAGAATAGGTATTTTCAGAGAATTTGAGGGACTTGGCTCTGAAATCATGAGGAATTAAGTGTGAAACATATTTTGAGGTCTTCTAGCAACTCCAAACATCTCTAGCTGCTGTTGGAACCTCAGATAACATTCGGTCTGCTGATTCATATACTGCAAGATGTAGAACAGCCTCTTCAATTCCCTGGCCTGGTTAAGTACTCTATCCTTTTCCAGGCTCCACTCAAAGCTAGAAGCCTTTCAAATTGCTTGTTGTATTGACTGGAGTAACAGCATACTTAAATGAGTAATATGTTCCTTCAAAAATCCAAATAAGCCTACAAAGTGCTATTGCTTTTTTTTTTTTTTTTTTTTAATTTTCATTTTTGGTGGTGGGGTGTGCCACGTGCAAGAACTTATCTTTCACCTTAGAAGAAATGTGTCACTGGCACCCTAGAAATTTTCTCTGGGGTAGAATGACCTGGAAGCTGAGCTCAGTTCATTTCTTATCCTTTGATGTGCATGTGCGTTGCTAACAAGTTCAAATGGCTTGCTGTCCACAGCTCACTTGAACCCAATTAGCATCACACAATCAATATAGTTGACAAGTGTGATACTTTTTGGAAAAGAGATGCAGGCAATCAAAATCCCAACAAACTAAGTTATGACAGAGTGCTGAAGAATTAACCGGATCCCTTCAAGCTAAGTCATGATATGAGGATGTAGAATTAATGTTTTCTTAAGGTTTAGCAGTAAAGGTGTACTTATCACCTTGAGAAATGAAATCTGATTGCTTCTGGTGGTCCTTATTGATTATTATAGAAGGGCAAACAATTTTCTAGGATAATAAGTGTATACCAGGTAGATATATTAATTTACGCAAGGACAGTATATCTGGTACAAAGGTTACACAGACAGTTACTACTGGTTGATTTCGTGACAGTAACAGTCAAGTCTCCTTCTCCATTTTTCTTCAACCTCTCCAACTTTCAAGTCCTTGAAAGTGAAACTAATTTCTGTAATGTCTCCTGTGGTACAATATTGGTGTTTGTTCACTATTTTCTCTAGTAGAGACTACTCTAATGACATCCATTTTGCCTTTCCAAACATAAAACCCATTACTTCCAAGGTAATAGAACTAATGCAAGTCTTCTACCAACGTCTAAATACATCTCTACTCAAATTATAGGATAATGACCATGCAGTGAGTTTAGGTGCCTACTGAACCCACAGACTGTTGAAATTTGCCAAAATTCCATTATTCTCTTGACTTTCATAGTCCCTTACTTTGACTGGAGGGACATAATTTTTCTTGGGTCTTCTTGAATTAGTGTCAATTAAGAATCATTATTCAATACTATCTAGAATGTGTAATTATTTTCTTCTTTCCCAAAGATGATGTTATCATTTGGAAAAGATTGGAAGGAAGACTAACAGGAAACTAAGATATTTTAAACAAAGATGCCCCAAAAAGCACGTAATATTTTTCTCATTCAAGTACTTTTGAATCTGCAATTGCTTCAACATTAGAAGTTGGTTGTTAGGCAGGAATTCCCTCTAATTACTAACAAATGTAGCCTTTAATTCCTTTGTTCTAGAGTTGTAATGTTTATACAAATTGAATAAAACCTTAGTGGATTACTCATTTTATTCCCATGTTTGATTATCTACTATGAAAGGTGTACATGAAAGTCATGGCATTTTAAATTTGGCTTATGAAAACTATGCTCAACTTGCCATTGGTGATTCAATGCCTCAACGTGGCTCAGTTATCCTGGAGCACAATTAAACCCATTATGTTTAACTGATCCAATTCACTAGCAGCATGTCCAATCCTAAGTTTTGGCACAATGAGAAGAGCAACTCCAAAAGCCCTTCAAATGATCTAGTGCCCCTCTCAATAGATATGATTCTGTAGATAAATAAGGTAAGATAGTTAGATAAGATCTTCAAAAACCTCACAGAGACCTACAGAATATGGCATGTAAAGATGTTTTTATTATTTTAAAGATTCATTGACAATGAGACACGTTAACTCCTGGCAACACCCACCCTACCTCAAAGAGGATGATGAGCATCAAAGAACCTCCTTATTGAGATCGCTACACATGTGGCAAACAAGCCACTGGGAAAAAGGTCCTCATTTCTACCACAGACAGAATTTTGCCTAGAAATGGACAAACTTGGATGAAGGCAGAGTTGACGGCTGATTCCCATTTCTTAATTGGGCTATTTGTTTTGGCGTTGTATAATTTCTTTAGTTCTTTATATATTTTGGATATTAGCCTTTTGTCAGTTGAAGGGTTGGTGAAAATTTTTTCCAAGTCTATATGCTGTTGCTTTGTTCTGTTGACAGGGTCCTTTGCCTTACAGAAGTTTTTCAGTTTCATAAGGCCTCATTTATTAATTGTTGACTCTAGATCCTGGGCTGTTGGTGTTCTCTTCAGGAAGTTGTCTCCTGGGTCAATTAGTTCATGGCTCATCCTCACTTTTTCTTCTAAAAAAGTTAGTATATCTGGTTTTATGTTGAGGTACACATCTATATTCAATGCTACTTTATTAAGAATATCTAGGAGAGGTAATGTCTGAAACTGTTGAAATTCATACCAAGTCATATCCCCCAGCCTCAGAAAGTCTTACATTTTCCCATGTACGTGAATCCAAGCTTTGGATATTTTAACTTTATCTTAAGTTTACATTGGAACACATATGGAGAACAAAATGAAACAAAATATAGGATGCAGGAGGTACATTAAGTGAAGAAATAGTAGAATATAGATGAAAATGAAAGTGGAGCTGGGCAATACTTGGATGGGAAAGACTTAAGTTAGTAGGGGAGAGATTATGGAAAAATGAGAGAGGAAGGGGTCATATGGAAAGAAGAGGTGAGGAAATAGAGGCACATAAAAAGGCCATGTGTATATCAGATAGCAAACACATGAAAGAAAGAGGAGAAAATGAAGGATTAAAAGTTTAAGCATAGTTTTAAGCTATTGTATCTTCCTGCTTCCAAAAGACATGGATAAAGAAAGATCTCAGCACCAGGCTTAGGATACTTCCTGAGGGATCTCAGGGAGGTCCCAGAGACCCACAGAATTACATAGTCCTTTGACATTGCATTTTGGCTATTCACTATAACTAGACAGCATAACTATCATTGAAGACCCTGTACAGTTGGATGCAGCACATAAAGAAATAAATCTTTAACTGACCAGTAAACTTCCTTGCTGCTAGATAGCATTCATATTTTTGAAAAGTGTTGTTCAGGCCACTGAGAGATAAAACATACTGATAATCTTACTCCTCACTGGACCCTCCATGCTACAATATTGACCTCCATGCAAAAATGTGTCTACTTTCAGGTGTGTAGCAAACATGTTTTGGTTGGATTTGAATACTGATCCACAGGAGGAAATTCATATCATTTACTATAAACCTGGTTAAAAGCCCATGTCTGAGGAGGTCATAGGTAATAGTGAGGGGGTCTGATATTGTTTTTTTGTTAAATGATTTTATTGTCAAATAGTCTTATGAGTATTTATGCATATACCCATGTGTCTGAACCAATCTCAACACTTGTTAGAGAAACGCCTTTTTTCAGTGGGCAGCTGTTAATGCAGAAACTCACATTGCTGAATGTGCTGAGTGAGATTAAGAGTGACTGTGAGTTATCATCCTTAAATGGGACATTTATATGAAGCTCTATTTCCCCCAATACTTAAAATAACACCATACAAAGTAGGACAGAAAGAATAGAAGAGCTAGATGGAAATTGTGTGAAATACTGTGACATTCTGTCTCCCATAGGTAACATGGATATTGCATTCAAGTACTCATCACAGCTGTGTTTGCCTTCATCAGACCTAAACAATAACAAGGTGGTAAAATTTCTGCATGACTGAAGAACTGCTCTCAGTAAGGCCTCACACATAGCTTATGACCTCATAACAGTTAATGGTTGATGGAGGAGGAATAGCTACTTTTCTTTGGAAATGTGGCCACTAGTAAGTTGTTAATGTTCTGGTGTAGGTCCCCACATCCATGTGCATATAAGTAGTCCTGAGTGTACTTTGGGCAATTAAGTAAAAACATACGGGTTTTAGAAAGAGATAGGATGGGAGCACTAGTGAGAGCTAGAAAATGTTGAGGTAGATTGAGGAGCTGAGAGGGAGGAATGAAGAATGGGTGTGATCAAAATATATTGCACATGTGTATTTGATCTTCAAAGAACAAATTAAAAATACCATTTTATCTATCAAGAATTTATATTTATATTGAGGAGAAGTCCATTTAATTGATTTTAAAAACCTACAAAACCATCTAAAACTTTATTCAAAATATAAAAAGTGTTTTACATGGAGGCTTCAACATAGCTATATAACCATGCCAACTGTACTAGCAGTAGTAGAGAGACACTGAAATGTTCACTGTGCAACAGAAGCTTCTTGAACTCAACTGAGTCCAGAGGACAGTAACCAAGGCAGGTAAACATACAATCAGGAATATAATCAAAGTATATTTATAACTCTATTTTAAAGGTTCTTGAGCTCTAGACCTGCCAAAGAAGGGTAAAAATCATCAGAAGGAATTCTGTTTTGCTTTATGTATTTGCCTAAAAGTTTCGCAGAAGTAAATTGAGGATCCCATTAGTTTACTGGTGTTCCTACTTAGAAACTTTGAAACACTCAATCAGATAATTCAGGTATCATTCCTCTATCTCAGGAAAGGAAATGTGCTTTGGTTAAATAAGTAGCATCACCTACTTCTTAGCCTATCTAGAGGCAAAAGCACATAAGTTATCCAGTGGAGATATTTAGGGGATGCTGTTAAGAAAACTTGATAAGTCCAGTAACTGATGAAAAATGATGTAATTTCAAATTATAACAATCAAAATAAAAAACAAGGTTCCCACTTTTTTCTTATTCCTGACACAGCAGATTACATTCTGATATTCAGAAACACTAAATCAATATTGCCTGAAAGTCTCCATTTTCAAAATTATGATATTTACAAATACTATAATTTAAATAGATAAAATATCTACTTAAAATAGCATTTTAAAGTTGAGTAGTACTCAGAAAACACAACATATTACAAAAAAATCACATGAAAATGCACATTAAAATTTATCTCTCATAATATGGAAATACTGTCTCATAGAGTCACATGGGGCACTCTCCATTTTAGACTTATTTTGCATTGAAATGTGTTATACATGTCACAGCATGCAAAGGACAATATATACTATGTTATGAGCTCATCGCTAGACATTATGCCATTTTATTACTCATTCCTTTTGGTCTCCTTTTGCAAAATCTTGTAATGTAACCATACACACACACACACACACACACACACACACACACATACATAATAGGCTAGGATCTGCATATAAGGAAGAACATGCATTTTTTGTTTTGTTTTGAGTTTGGGTGACCATGCCTATTATACCTTCTATATCTACCCATTTCCAATGAATTTAGGCATTATATCTCAGTAATGTTCCATTTTATGTGCATGCAGGATTTTTTCCATATATATGTTTATGCACAACTAGGTTGTTATTATTTCCTTGCTCTAGTAAATAAAGCAGCAATAGATATCAGAATGTAAATACCTTTTTGGTGGGTGTTGTGTTCTCTGGGTATCTTCCCAGGAGTGAAATACTTGGGTCATATGGTAGTTCTATCAATAATTTTTTGAAGAATCTCCAAACTACTTTCCTAATGTTCATAATAATTTTTACCCCCATCAGCAGTAAATGAAGGTGTCTCTTTCTTCACACCCTCACCAACATTTCCTGTCAGATTCCTTGATGACAGCCATTTTTATTGGTATGAGGTAGTATCTCATAGTAGCTATAATTTTCATTTTCAGATAACTAAGGTAGTTGAACACTTTTAGACATAGTTATTGGCAAATAATATTTCATTTCATTTAAGAAGTATTTGATTCAGTACCCTATCTATTTATTTCCAGTTTTATTTCATTGCTATAATATCTGAAGTAAATTGTGAGTTAAATATATATATATATACATATATATGTATATATACATATATATATGTATATATATATATAGTCTGAGGTATAACTGGTAAAGATTTTCTTCAATTCTGTTTGCTATTTGTGTACTCTCATGGTAGGTCCTCTCTCTTTCTCTCTCTCTCTCTCTCTCTCTCTCTCTCTCTCTCTCTCTCTCTCTCTCTGTCTCTCTCTCTCTCTCTCTCTCTGTCTCTCTCTCTCCCCCCCCCGCCTCTCTGTGCAGAAACATTTTAAATATTACCTAGTCCCATCTGTTGACACCTGTGATTAGTTGCTGTGCAATTTTCTGTTCAGAACATCCTCCCATACCTTGATGCCACAATATCTTCAAGAATATTCTTTATATCTCATGTACAAGTTCTGGCATTTAAATTAAGAATGTGATCAATTTAAAATTGTGGGTGTGTTTGTGTGTTTGGGGGTGTCTGTCTGTCTAAGGTTAAAAATAGGTAGTTTATTGTATATACGTGTAATAATATAAATGTATATGTAAAAAACAAAAATGCTAAAAAAAATAAAATGTCAAAACATATAAAACTAATCTCATTACTCTTCTAATGGATGTTCAGCTTTGATATCACCCTGTGTTGGATGAGTTATTTTTCCAGTAAGGAAAACCTATAGTTTTTTTCCCAGTAAGAAAATAGAGCTGTTCAAAGAATGTCAGAGAACATGTGTAATGCAGTTCTAAAATCTTCTTCTGTGAGGCATATATCATTAGGTTTATTTTAGATTACTGTTTGAAACCACTATTAGAAGAAACATTAAGCATTGTGTCTACAAAATCTTACTTGATTACCTTATTAAATCCAACTGAAATTCCATCCTTACTGTCAGCTTTAGCAGATTTAAAGCACTTGTTCTTCCTTGGTTTATACTGTCACATGTATGAGATAACCTTCCTATATTAAAAGAAAAGTAAACTTAATTTTAACTTAGCTTCACTTTTAAAGCTTGAATTCATACTTAGTGCATATTTACTATTCATATTTCTAACATGGACTTGGTTGCCTACATTTTGATCACTCCCCCCTGGAGGAGCTGCCTTGCCAGGCAGCAGAGGAAGAGGACGTGCTCAGTCCTCATGTGACTTAATGAGCATGGATGGGTGGGTAGTGGGGGCTCCCCTTTTCTGAAAAATAGAAAAAGAGAAAAGAGGGAGGGAGGATGGAACCAGAAGGAGAAGAGGGCAGAGGCTATGATCAAGATGTAAAGTGAATAAATTAATTAATATTTTAAAAGGCTCTGCACAGATGTTGTTACAAGTAACAATCCCCTATATTTAGTTTTCATCATCTGTACTGAAATTGAATTTAGTCATAATTTAAAAGGAAATTAATTAAAACTGCCTCAAGATTCAATCTCACCTCATTCAGAATTGCTATTATTAAAAAAAAAAAAAATCAAATGACAGATGGTGGCCATGTTGTGGGGAAAGGATGCATCTTATTCATTATTGATGAAATGTGTAGACTGATGGAGCCATGAAATAAATCACTGTTTAGATTTATCCAAAAATTAGAAATAGGAGACTGAAGAGATGGCCCCATTATTAAGTACAATGACTGTTTTTTTTCCCCCCCACAGGACCCAAGATCAATTTCCAGCACCCACATGGAATCTCATAACGATCTTCATTTTGGGTCTGTGGTATTCAACACCCTTTTATGGACACCAGGAACACAGATATAATATATACATACATGTAGACAAAATATTCCCACAAATGTAATAATTACTAGTAGTAGTAGTAGTAAGTTAAGTTAAGTTAGAAATAAAATTACATACAGCACAGCTATACCACTCCTGGTATTATATGTAAAAGTGTATTTCCTACTACAGAGATACTTATCAATGTTAACTTATTATTGCTCTCTTCAAAGTGCTTAGAATATTGAATTAGCCTAGATGCCCACTTAATGATGAATGGATGATGAAAATGTTACACATATAAGCAGTAGAGTGTTTTTCATCCGTAAACATTACAGGTAAATAGATGGAAGTGAAAGAAATTATTTTGAGTTAGGTAGCCCAGGCACAGAAAGACAGGCTCTGGGTGTTCTCTCTTTAAGTTTGTGTATTTAGCTTGGAGTATCTATAGCAGCCAGAGAATCAGAAAGAGGGCTGCTTTAGGGAAAGGGAGCCAGTTGATTATAATTATTCTAATTTGCTTTCTATTTCTGTGATGAAGACTATGATCAAAAGCAACTTGAAGAGGAAACGGGTTATATTAACTCATTACCTGTAATCCATACACACACGGAAGTGAGGGCATGAAACTAGAGTCAGGAGCTGATGCAGAGGTCCTGTATGAGTATCAATAGGTGGCTTGCCTCTCATGAACTGTTTAGCCTACTTTCTTATACACTTCAGGACCACCTGAACTATTAGCACTGCCAATAATTGATGGGCCTTCTACATCACTAGGTTGTCAAGAAAACGTCCCACAGAATTGTCTAAAGGACAAACTTGTGGAGGCATTTCCTCAATTGCAGTTCTCTTTTCCCAGACATGTCTATGTTTGTGTCAAGTTGACAGAAAAAAACAACCATGGCACCTACAAATGCCAATTCTAATATTCTATGTAAAATTGTCCATGGCTGCAGTAGTGGCACACCTGGTATGGTTGTAATCAACTGTCTTTCATTGCAACTTCAGGCCTATTCCTGGTACTGTAACCCTTGGCAAAACCTCATTGCTGAGGAGTTCCTGAGCCCTGGGGAGATGCACACTACTCTTGTTTAGCTAAATTGAAATTTCAACAAACAGTATTCCAAATATTTGTTTATATAGACAAGTCAGGGTGTATTACAGAGGAGGGAACAGAAATAATATAAGACCCAGGTAATGAGGGGGAAAGTTTATGAAATGCTATCCTCAGGACACAACACAACCACTGAAAACCTGTTATCTCAGCAGTAACAGTTGCTTTCGACAAGCCTACATGTTATCAGGTCTATAAATAGCAATCAAAGAGATGCAGAAGACTCATTAGGACTCCCTTTTTCATGCTAAATTATTGGATAATGATAGATTCTGGGGAAGGAACGTTTATTCTCTTCAGTAATATACTCAAGAACTTACCAGGCTCTTATGGATAGTTATAAACTTGTGGAAATACAGAAAGTCATGACTAAAACCTAGTACTATGAAAGCTAGCCAGTAGGTATGAAGATGCCAGTTGAGTAGCAGCTGCATTTCTGCATGTTCTATGACTGAAGTATGTGACAGCCACAGCAATAGAATTTTATTCAAGTTTTAGGTGGTAGCAAAAAGCATTACAATAGCTCATAATATTAGGGGATAGGGTTTATGACACTATATTTGCCAACAACTTAAAAAACAAGTGATACAATTAAAAGAAGTGCATGGAAGTGCAAGAGAGGGTAGCTCTACATTAGCATGTGTAGATTTGTTACATTCCAAATTTAGAATGCAGAATGCACTTGCTATGTTACCCAGTGGTATAACTAAATGTTTTGGTAGACCTGGTTTTATCTTTTTGAGGAACTTCAACACTGATTCCCACTGTGGCTGTGGCTGTGGCTGTTTGCACTCCCAAAATCAATGAATAAGTGTTCCCATTTTCTTGTATCCTTGCCAGTACCTGCTGTCATTTTTTTAAGTTATTATTATTAATCTTGGCCATCTGACTGGGGAAAGATGAAATCTCAAAATATCCATTCTGAAGCAGAGAAACTGCTTTAGATTTTATACTTCCACTCTCAATTACATTTCTATTACTTATTCAAATAAAAAAGAACTGGAATTTTTCATGACAGACTTAAAACCAAACACAATTAGCTATGGAACGGTTGAGTGTCTAGAAGTTCATTAAGATGCACAGACTCAGCGATGGTGCAAATGCTTGTTTGAGTTGCTATGCTAATCTTACATTGAAACATTTTCATTTAAGTCCTTTGCCATAACTTTATTCTTATTTAAAATAAGGTTTAACTAAATATAAAAGGTACATTTTGAGAAAGCATTAATGAAAAGTAAATAATGACATTAATCTAAATATTGATTAAATTTTATTTAATAAATTTTTTTTTAAAATGACAATAATCTAAATATTTATTAGAATTAAAAGAAATGTTTAAATCCTTATTAACAATAAACTAGCATCCTAATACTTATTGTGTATCCAGTCACCAATATGAAAATTATTAGAACTTTTGACTTACATAAAGGAGTGACCAACTTTTATAAAGCATCAGAAAGAAAAATTTGTTTATTAACTATACATTTCTCAACAGAATTAACTGTACTTAATGTGTATATAAATGTGTTTGGAAACAGATGGACACATTTTGCCTTATCTCTCTCTCTTTCTGTCTCTCTGTCTCTCTGTCTCTGTCTCTCTCTCTCTCTCTCACACACACACACACACACACACACATATATAGAGAGAGAGATACACACACACTTATATATACATATATGTATATATGCACAGTTAGACAAACCATATACATACAACCTATGTGTAAAATAAGCTCTTTAATATTACAATGCTTATCTAAGAATGCAATTTACCCTATCATAGAGTCACAGTAGTACATGGTACTTAAATAGTGGAAAAGTAGAACATGAGGGCTTGAAAATGAGGGTAGAATCTACTCCTGAAACAAAATCAGTTTGACTTCACTCTTGACATTTGCTTGTTCTATCAGTCTCTGAGTTATGGGTAGCAAAACTTACATAAAATATTCAGTGTTAGAAAGCAAGCCATATTTTGTTGGCAGACAATGCAAAAGAAGTATTTCCTGTGAACACCTGTAGCCATGAACTAATTTTAACACTATAGGTAAAGCACTGGCCAAATACAAAGCCAAATCTCAAGGAGTCAACATCCATGCATTTGATAACATATAAATATGTTTGTGTTCTTTATAGATCCTAAACTGAAAGATTTTCTTGCACCTACAATTCAACTCAGCAAAGATTAACATGTTCTCACATACACCCTAACAGAACCTTGAGATACATCTGTGCCTTGCCTGAAACATGTTTCTCAGAGTCAGAGAACCTTAGTAATAATTTTTACAATATTTGTTTTGACCATGTGTACTCAGGTTTGCTCTGTAAAACAATAGGAACTCCACAAATAATTCGATCAAAAATAACCTGACCATCTTTCTGCAAAAGTGGTTTCTAAATAACATGGTGGAGAAAAAAGAAAGACATGAAACCATAAAGTGAGAGGACATAGGATTTGTATTGAAAAAACTTGCCTGACTTACTTAAGAAGCAAAATTATGGTTTCATTTGTATGGTCTTTCATAAACACTTCTCATACCACACTAGGCCTGTGTGGTGGTGTACTTAATGATGTGTAGACTCAGTATGCATTCAAATATATCATCACCATAGATAACCATTACAGGCAAAGACTATTGGTGATAAATTATCTAGACTAGAGAATTGCATGTGAAATGAATTGTATAGCAATGAGGTTTCCCATTAAAATCTGTTAATTTAGTAAATGTATTTATAAAATTTACAGAATCAAAACCTGCCTGTGGTGAGGAGGAAAGCCAAGTATTAATTAACAGTATATGGTACTAAGATGGCATCGGCATAAGGGGAATATTCTATGATTGGTTGATAGCAATGGCTGTATAGTTTGATCAGGTTACTGAAAATATCATTGACTGTGCTTGCAATGGGTCATGTATTTGCCACTGGAATGTATAAAATATTTTATCCCCATAAAGTATTTAAAGATTATGAAGTTAAAAGAAAAGCAACTCCATAATGGGAGAAAAATTATTTAAAGTTATTCATGATATGTGATATGCATGGATGTTCTCAGTAAGGTTCTCTTTCTTCTGGGATCTGTAACTGTGGCTCATGGCAGCTCTCCATTATAGGTAACACTGCCACAGGCCAGAGTTGTTACCTCATTCCCCCTGTCATTGGGTGTTAATAATTTTTCAAAATTAGCAACCCTGGAAGTTATGGTTCAAAACTTCAATTTGTTATTGTAAAAAAAAAAAAAAAATGATTAGCAATCTGGGTTTGGTAGAGCCAAGCCCATGCTGCAAAGTTCAGTATGAGACATCACTGAAGTGGCATATTGACATTGGGCCTTCATAATCATGTACAGTAACCAGATGTGATCTCACTGTCAGGAATATTTCCCAGTACTGACTCACCTCCTCTAGCACATTCTATCTTCCTCCTATGGCTCTGCAGCTCTTTTTTTGCTAATCTGTTACTGTCTCCATGAAATCACATTTGAACTCACAGCTGACTTTTTGGCTTGAAGACAAAGTTCTACAAAGCCAATAATGGCTTACCATGCTGACATGGAAGCAAGCGTTACACTCATCCTAAGCCCACTGTAGTAAAGTAATTCAAAAGAGGTTTTATATTTATTTGAATCACAGAAAACAAATTATGAATAGTAAAATGAAAACAAGTGATATATCATAGGATGTAATTTGGGAAAGCACAATTGTCTAAAAGAACTTGATTGTATTGGTAAAATGCTTTGTGCTTACCTATTCAGGGGAACCAATCCAATCATTCCTTATTAAGCTTAATCTATGCATTAAATGCATAGAAATAGTTAATCGATATCTTATGAAATTTGTCATATAGGAGCACAGTGGATTTCATGTGTAGCTACCTTAAGACACTCTGTAATTTTTTGAGGCCTCCCTGGTAGAAGTTGTATAATTATTTGAACAATAAAACCACTCATCTGGTACCAAATAAATACACTTCTATAATCTTCAAAATGAACTGTGCACCCTCTACCTAACATTTCAGAAATAAAGAGACAGTAATAAAAGGAACTTTGGCCACATTATTTTCCAGGTTAAATAGAGCTATGTAATCTGATGATTAGGTTGGATTTTTGTATTTAACTTCTACTAATTCCACAGGAGACAACACGATTTCCCAAACCGGTGATAGGATGGATAACGCGTGAGCTTCTCCGAATCATGTGTCTCACCCTGAGAAAGTACAACTTCATGTGTCACTGTAAAGGTCACCTTTTACTCCCTCTTTCATACCCCCTTGGTATTTACATTAGGAACTTTGCACCGTAATTGTATTTTATAAAGCTCAAGACTCATTTAAATGGCAGAAAATTAAACCAAAGGGATTTCACTTACCACTGGCTGTGTAGAGGATAGAGTTATACAACCTCTATTAATGATAATGGGGATTCGTGAATAAATCTCAGAAATACAGAGAAAAATGGATCCCAAGAAGGACATGAAATGGAGAAAATAGGCAAAAATAAATGGCAGCTTGATTCCCTGAGCTGAAACCTCATAAAAATGAAGTCACTTACACTTACCGTCATTTAAGACTAGTGATTTTTTAAATAACAATTCACTTGTCTCTTAGGCAGCTTAACTCATATAACTTGCAAGAACAATGATTTTTATATTAACAATAATATACAGTTTTTCAATATGTAATAATCAGGGGACAACTTATATCATATTTATGTGCTTTGAAATTCTCATTTAATGACTATTCTGATGACAAAGTACATTTGCAAATGTAAATCACCACAAAAATTGTGTTGTTATAGTTTTAATGCTAAAATTAGAAGGTACAGTGCACATAAACTTCAATAAATAGTTGAAGAATGGACCTTTATGTGTGGATTACTGGATGTGGTCCACTTACTTTTAAGAGTGCCAATAATGTTAAACTAATATACTGTCATTGAAAAAAAAATATACTGTCATTGAATGTTCAGAAGTTATAAACTAATACATTTTGAATCTTCTAACTTTTGGATTTTGCTCTATGGCTGAGTTTTTCGAATATACAACTACATTATTTACTTCTCAGATCTTATATCTCATCCGGTGTTGTTTTATAAGAACAGATAATATAATGCTACATGTGCATATGTAATGAAAAATCAGATACCTATGTATTTAATGTGAAATATACATAAGCTAATATACTCAATGTGTGCTTAACTTTGTTCAATGTAAGGTTACTTACCCTTTATCAGAACTTATATTTTCTAAGTATGTCATTAAAAGTAAATGGCTTTTGAAAATAGATGTTTGTGTTGACTAATTTTTATCAGCTTGACACAAGTTAGAGTCATTTATAGAGAGGAAACCACAAGTGAGAAAATGTCCTCACAAGACTGGCAGATACACAAAAAGTCTTCCATGCTTTTTCTAGATTTAGGATTTTTGTGGGAGGGACTGGCTCACTGTGGTTGGTGCTGCCACTGGGTGGTCTTGAGACCTGTGAGAACACAAGATGAGCAAGCCACAGGAAACAGGTCACTAAGCAGCTCTCCTCCATATCCTCTGCTTCAGTTTCTGCCTCTGGATTTCTTCCTTGAGCTCTTGCCCCGGGGCAAGCTGTGAGATGAACTAAACCCTTTCTTTCCCAAACTGTTTGGTTCATGGTGTTTTTGTAACATCAATAGAAACCTTAATTAAAGCAACACTTCTACCGCAAAACTCTTTATCACTTAATTTCTTAACAAATAATGGATTAACGGTGTCAATTCTTTGATGAGATATAGGTCAGTGGTAGAACTTGCTTAGCATGCCAGAGGCTTGGATGCAATATGCTGTACATCAAGTATAAATTCAAATTCTAGTCTTGTATATGCTATTATACTGTCGGATTTTTTTGTGTGTGTGTGAGATTAAAGCCTCACTACACAAAATCATTCAGCTTATAAATATTATTTTTACTACAGGCTAGTAAATAATCCTTAAAGAAATGGTGTGGGCTACCTCCTTTCAATTCGTTGGTCAAGGGTATATCAGAGACTGCTTAAATATCAGAGACTATGGCCATTTCTTCTGTTTGTTCACCAGCTCTTGTTGACAGGCTCCTACTGGTGCAAGCAGCCCAAACTTTGATCACAGAACGTGGAGGCATCAAGTTGCTACTGGCCAAGAAGGTTTTCCCTACTGGCTAGCTTTCATAGTGCAAGAAAGTGCTTTGCAGTCTCCTTGGGAAGTTATCAACAACATGATCCCTGTGAGCTACATTCATGACTGGAGAAAAAAGACGTGTCTGAATGTCATGAGGGAAATAGGACATTATCTTTGTGGAGTTAAGGCCCAGGTCAGGGAATGAAACTCATGGCTGTTACTGTAATTCTGGCTAAGAACACAAGTCCCAGGGGTAAAACAATGACCATTATTTTGCTAAATAAACATAGTATCACATTGCTTTGAGTTCCTTTTTCATACAAACAGATAAGTGCAGCTATCATTGTGCAGTGCAGAGTGGTTAATATTGAAATTCACAACAATTGACATGCAAAGAATGAGTGTCAGTGGGATGCTCAGCCACAAATGGATCATCTGTACCACTTCCTCTCCCCAAGGCTCAATGGATCCAGGGGACTAAGATGGAAACAGTGTCTCCTGGACATTTCAGGACATTTACACTCATAGACCCACCAGTGCCTGTTGGTTGCCCATAGAAAACTGTCTCAGTGTCACTTAATTAAGGAAATATGCTCCCAAGACACCATCATCAAAAAGACAACCAGTCCTTTTCTCTTTACCACTGCTGTGATGTGATTCTCAATCTGGATTTAGTGACAGCTCAGATAGAAAGCAATAGAAAGGGTCCTTATCCTAAAGCCCCTTAGGGAATATATTGGTCATAGGCAAATTGAGTAATTACTGCATCCAAGCTATGGAAAATCAGCAACAACACACAACAAACTTCCTGAAGGGTAGTAGAAGAAAAGATAAAATAGTGACGACAACCATTCTACTTTTCTCATCTTCCTCCCAATATTACCCCTCCCAAACCTGAAATTCAAGACTTCACATGCTCTCAAAGTACAAGTGCACTTGCTTGAGGGGAGAGAACAAAAGCAAGATTCGCTTACCCAGTGGCTTAGTCCAAGGCTTCATCGTTAGTCCTCTCAAGGGGAAAGCAACAGTATACTAGAGTGATATTAGCATTGCTTAGATAAACAAAATCCACCTAGCTATGCTCAGCCTATCCTCAAGGCACCATTGACACAAGCGTGACCTCACTTAAGGTCACCACCACTAATGGCAGTCGATGCCCATGAACTCCTCTCTCCATGGCTCAGTTATTCTGTGAACATTCCTAATTGACTTTGTCATTTCTGAGGCCATTTCATTATAAGCCAGGGCCATTTCTGCTGTTGCTGATGATTCGACCGCTTTGTGAAGCCAAGTGTGGAACCCTAAAAGACAGAAGGCCAGTAAACAGCAGTGTGTGTAAAATTTCAGCTCTACCTTACACTGTGAAGAGAATGCTTTTCAAGCCAAATTCACAAGCATTCTTGGGAGACTTATTTTCCTCTTCCCCAAGGAGACATAATCATAACAATATTTTTGAGAACTCCCTCATACCCTCTTTGATGGAGTTTCAACTTAACACTCTTCTTTTTATCTCTTGGGAAAATGAAAAACTGGCTAGTTTAAACTACTCCAAGCCTTTATGATAGAGAAAAAAATGTGCCCTCAAGGGTAGATTAGTGTGGCACATATGCTGAATACTGATGGGAGTTCTTTTGTCTCAGCCCTAAAAGTACATTAACTCATGATTCTTTTTAAAGAATTCTTCAGTAATCTCCAAACTTGTTTTTGGACTCTCTGGGGTAGGAAAGTCTTTACTCTCTTTTATTGCAAAAGAAGAAATAATGAAACCTGTCTTGTGGTGGCCCTTGTCTCCTACAAGCAAGTCTCCTGAAAATGTCAGTGACTGGAAGTTGTACCCAAGGGACAGAACCAAAACCTTCACAGGCAAAGCAAACAAGGTATGTGTTAGCAACATAGAGGGTAATGACAGCTGATGATTGTGCAATGTTCAGGTTGGTGGTGCCGGCAGAAAGAACTGTGAGTGGTCACACTTAGTGGTTTCCATTCATTGGTTCTTTGTGGGGCTGTATTACAACTTTATTTTTCCTTACTTCTTCTTACATACATATGCATCATGTACCTTTACACGATAACATCTAAACAGTTTTGAAGGAAATAATATGAAAATAAAATGCCAGTTACTTTGTACTCCTTAATACTTTCAATTTTAGGTCTTAAGGTAATTGTTTCAACAAATGTGTTAGGCATAAATATATGTGTGAATTTTATTGGTTAATATTAAATATAATATATGTATCCAAAACAACCAATAGGTGTTCACTACTCTACCACTCTTACCCTTGGCACTTCAAAACAATTGTTATGCGTGTATTTAAATATATAACATATCCATACATAATTTACTTTTTTATTATATCCGTAACACACATTTTGATGCAGCAAGTTCAAACTTCTTTTTCTTCACAAAATAAAAATCCTGAGAGAAATCATGCCTATGCAACTCAAGATAATTGGAATGTGGTAATCCCATTTTAAGATTTTCAAACACTGGAATAAGATGTGTGTCCTACCTTTCCTACCTGTGAAAACATATTTTTATCTTTTTAAAAGGTGTATTGTTTTATAGCTAACACGCACACTTGGTTTCATTGTGGTAATTTCCTGTATGTGCATCGTGTACTTCACTCTTACTCACTTACACTAAACTTTGCTGTTACTTTGCCCTGTCGTTCTGGTCATCTTCCTCCTCTTAAATAGTCTCTTCGCTACTTTAATGTCACATGTATAAGAAGCATATGATATTATTTGAGAGAATGAAAAATTATGTGCTCCTATATATATCTGTGTTCATTTACTTCCATATGCATTTTATTTTATTTTATATGTAAGACTGTTGTGCCGGGGTGAATGATGTCTGTGAATGTCAGGAAAATGCACACTAGGCTGTCAACCTGAAGTTCCAGGTGTCTGTGAACTGCTATCTGGGTGCTATGAATAGAATCCATGTCATCTGGAAGAGCAGACAAATCTCTTAACTGCCTTGCCCACTCTCCAGCCCCTGTATGTATTCTCTTTAAATGGGTACCAGAATGTTAGGCCTAAAACCACCAATGAATCACATATTAGTTACAAATAGTTGATTGAATATATTTTTTTTTCTGAAATCCAAATTATTATTTTAACTTATGTGAGTTGCTTTGTAGGGTAGCTTCTTAGTCACAGATCTATAATGACCTCCCTTTTCCTGTAGTAGGTTAGATCCTTTGTTTCTTGGATACTTTCCCCCATCAGAATATCTATAACACCTTCTCTATGAATGAGATGTAAACTGATGCTCGCTGTCTGAGCCCTGCGCATTAACGGAAGTTTGATTCTTGCCCATCCTTGAAGGTCTTTTGTCTGATTGTTGATTCTTCTATGCACAGCTTTGCACTACTTCACCATGGCTCTTGATTTTTGAAGGTTGCGTTGCCCTCTCTTGTATTTGAATAAAGTGCTAGGTCAGATAAACAATAATTTTAGTATTTAGTGCTAGGTGGTAGTTATTGACAGGGCAAGTACTCATTTTGGCACTGCATTTTATAGGTAGAAAGAGATTATCTTTTGAATCCCTTTTCTAGACTCATCTAAATTCTGTTTGCATTTGTATGGATATAAATATTAAATGTGTATCCATGCTTTCTTATATAGCACAGGACTACCTGCCTTGGATGGTACCACACAAAGAGGGCTAGGTCCTTCTACAACAATGACAAATCAAGAAAATACTCCACAGTAATTATCACACCTCAGCATGATGGAGACAATTCCTTCATTAGGATTTCCTCTTCCAGGTCATTCCGGTTTGTGTCAAGCTCATAAAGCTATCACGTTAGGTACCAAGAGCAGTGCAAGCTTATCCTGCCTTGGCTAGCATGATGACATGTGCTCATGCAATGGGAACATGCCCTGAAACTCACATGCCACTCACTCTGGAGAAGGACATGTGTAGCAAACTGTGTTCATCTAAGTATGGACGTACCCTTGTGCTGTTGCTAACTTTATTACATCCTACTTTGGGGAAAGTATTTTAGGCTTTATTAAGGAATGGAAAATTGAATCCACAAAGTAAGTTGTACAAAAGAAAAAACAAATAATAGACGCATTGAATCCTTGGAACTCATTTAATTTTGTCTCTGAACTCTCTTTGGTTTGACAAGTTGGAAATTAAATGTTATTCCCTAACTCCTAACCTATACATTCCCCTTTATCTTTTCCTGTTGTGTTTACTGTTGTCTCCAATTCTGAAGATTCTTTTCAAGCCTTGGCAATGAGTCTGTAAGGGGTAATTGCCTTGATGTCCTTCCATGCCCTCACAGCCATGCTAGCAAACCCAAATCGCAGCATCCCAGAAGTTGCCACCCTTAACGTGTTCTGTGACGTGCTCTGTATTCAACATGTTTTAAGTATTAGAAACTTTATACTGAAATCATTATCTACTGACAATCATTTTTAGTTAAGAGAATAGCTTCTCTCTGGAGTATATTCTATGGCTTTTGAAGGCCTATGAAAAATTCTCTTAATACATTCCTAACATTTTAAATGTTTTGAAAAATTATGTACTGGTTTCTTAGTATTAAATAACGTACAGAACCATTGTTCTAGTGTGTTTCAGCAATGATCAATTAGTGGAAGTTGTAAAACAAACAAACAGATTGAGGTTTATACCACAGTAGTCCCCCATCACAGCAAACAAAGGCAAAGATCTAATTTTATTTGATCTGGGATGACCACTCTGTCCTCTGTTGTTTCAGTCCATAAGATGAATGACATTGAAATAATCAACACAACTTTTGGTCCCACTTCTGTTACTTCTATACTCTCTTCTCTGTGAGGCTCACTCCCTCAGACTACTGAGCAGAGCACCTTTCCAAACCTTTGTAAGGGACACAGACACAGTCATCAATCAGCAGGAGAACCAATTATCTCTTTGAACTTAGTTGATGATTGGTTTTGTTAACATCACTATATGCCAGACATTAGAGAAAGACAATACACAGGGACAATTCCAGAATACTAGGGTGTATAAAGGCACTATGTGCTAGCATGAACTAAAAGAAGGGTTGACTGATCAAATACTTAAGGAGGCAAGTCAGGGTGGTGTGAGAGAGTATAAGAGGAGATACAGATAGCACAAAGTGGTTAAAATGGGGAAATTGTTTGAGAAGCAACAGTAAGCAGTGAGTGGGGCTGAAAGGGCTGGAGGAAAAGAACAGTTGACAGAAAAGAGCCCTGTGAATTCCATTGTACTAGAGACAGGGAATTATTTTCAGTGTAAGGAGTTACACTTCTAGGTAGGAATAAGGATTTAGAATATAATTGGACATTATACTGGTTTAGGAAAATGGAAGCAGTGAACTTTTTCTGTAGGGGATATAAATTCTGAAGCCATGGATAGAGACATTGGAAAGTACAGGGACCCATAAATTCTTTAAGAAATCACAATTTTCAGGCATAATATCCCTTTGCTTTAGTGATACCTACTGTTGGCTGTTTCCGAGGAAGAATTACAACAAACCGAGAAAATATTTTTAAAGTTAACATAACAGAAATTACATGATGCCAATTCCCCTTTGGCAAAATAGTTAGTTAGAAGGCAATGGAACACAGATGAACAGTCCTTTGGAACAACATGAGGAGAAGAAGCTACATATTGCTCCCAGATGGAATTTCCACAGAGCAGCACGGCATGTGCTGATCTTTTCTGCCAATAGGAGCAGAGTCCTTATCCCCCAGGTGGAATTTGACTTTAACATTAGAATCAGCCAGCAAGTCTACATGAGCCAGGAAATATAAGCCAGCTGCTACTGAACTGGCAAGGACTCATTCATATGGAATCTTACTCTATCGAACGTATCTAGGAGCCTTCTGTACTGTGTCATCACATCATAGCTGGGTGTCTTTATGAAAGAGTTAAGAGTATTCAGGGTGTTTATAGATATGCTAATTGGGTAGCAATCTGGAAACGGTGCTTGGAATATACATAAAAGGAATAGGCAGCTTCTATTTATCAAGACATTTTGTGGTTATATTTATGATGAAAAGTTGCTTTGAGCTGTGTCTGCAGATGTGGGAATATAAGGACAATTTTAATATTTAACTGTGAAACAGTTCTATATGATTATATATTTGAACTTAAAGAGGAAAACTGGCTCTAATTTTGTTATTGGTTTTTTCCTTCCTCAAACTAGTTGAGAAATACAGAACAGGTATGTCATATTGTCTAGCACTTGTTTTAGCAGTTTTTTTTAATATTGTGGCTTAGCAGTGTATAAATTATTTTATTGTCAACAGATTGTAATAACCTCAAAATAAGCCATGTTTTCAGTGGTTTGCATTACCAAAAAAAAAAAAAAAAAAAATACAGTGATGTCTGGAACACAGCTAAGAATGGTTGTAATACTTTCATATTACTGATGTGTCAGGCATGTTGCCTTTTTCTGGGGATAGTGTCAGTCTAAGAATTAACTGTACATATGGGTTTGCTCTTCTAGTATGAATTACTCCTTCATAAAAAAAAAAAAAAAAGAGGCAGGTATATCAATCTGATGCAGGCTAAATCCCGAAAGGGAAATGTTAGTAAGAATGGAAAACATATGAGTTAAATAAAAAGAGCAAAATGTCATTAGAGAGATGCTAGCAATGCCATCTAAACAATACAGCTGAAATTGAAACAAACAAACCAACAAAAAAACAGACAAGTCATTGAACAGAAACAAGTGTAGGCAGTCTTCTATTGGGATTCTCACCCTTCCTAATGCCATGACCTTTTAATCTAGTGTGGTGTGGTGATCTCCCAACCATAAATTTATTTTTGCTACTATTACGAATCATATTGTAAATACCTATGTTTTCGATAGTCTTAGGAAACCCCTGTGGAAAGGTTGTTTGAACCCCACAGGGATCAGAAAGCACAGGTTGGAAACTATTGCTATATACTGTTTAGTTACCTTTCCATGGCAAAATGATTCGGAACAGAACTCCTGGCAAGTTACCAACACCCCATTCCTTTTCCTGCTATCAACTGCTCAGTCCACCACTCAGCTTCCACTGACAACTTAGGGAGTCTTACCTGGAATTCTGCTCACCCATCAACAGATCAATAAACCTAAGCCCCGTGCTACCCAACGCTTTGTGGACTCTGACTCAGAACTCCAGATACAAACTCCAGAAACACTCCATCACTGCACCTACCAAGACTGAATAGTTTTCTTTGCTACCAGCACCAGACAAGTACCTGTAATCTGACTTTCACATCAGCAACCTGAACCTGAGGAAGATGAGTCATCCTGAGTCCCATTCTTATTGAGCACTGCTCACTACTACTGAGATTCCACCAGCTATGGCTCCAAGATCACCTTAAGAAACCACTGAGCCTTTTACAAACTTCTAAAGGTTGGTTAAAGGAATTATTATTATTATTATTATTATTATTATTATTATTATTATTATTATTATTAATTTATTCACATTACATCCCCTCACTAGTTAACCCCTGGCTAGTATCTTCTCATCCCACCCTCCCACCTTCCTCTGCTCTATTCATCTCTCCTAGTCCTCTGACATAAAAGAATATTCTAAGCCTACAGAAGGTTTACTCCTTGTCTCAGAAGCTGCACCTTTCCCTGGCCAAACTGACACTACTTCTGACACCCATTCACATACCTTCACATGGTGGCCCCAGTATTGACACATCGGACTAATAGCAAACAAGGACCCAAACACCCATTCGATAAAAACAAGAGCAGATATATACTCCAATGACTTTACCGATGACCTAAGTCCAGGTACCAAGTCCCACCTAAAAACACAAACAACGTCAGTAACAAAGACAAGTGTCTCCTCTAGAAATTAGCTCTCTTACTGCAGTGTTCCTTGAGAAAAGCAACTTAACTAACATACATGACAATGAATTAAAAGCACCAATTATAAGTATACATAAAAAAATTTGTGGAGGTTCAGCCTCTGTGAGGCCCCATGAGCCCAGGTTAGTTATTTTTATTTATTTATTCATCTTTTCATTCATTCATTCATTCATTATATGTGTGCATACTTGGGTATGTTCCACATGCATATGCAGATGTTTTAGAATAACTTTGGGGGTCTCAGATCTTTTCTCTGTATGGGTCTCCAGGCTTATATCAATGCCTTAGTTAGCTGAGCGTTCTTGCTAACCAGTAGACTTAAAGTAGGGGAAATGTATAAAACATTAGTTTGGAATATAATAAAAACTAAGAATAAAATACTTCATATCTAGCAGTCTGTCATCTATATCTACCTATAAAGAAATATTGATAATCTAGAACCTTATACAGTGAATCGATACACCTTATGCTAGCTAGCTTTATGAAAATAACACAAATTAATGTCATTTGAGAAAAAAAAACTAACTGAGAAAATATCCCCACCAGATTTACCTGTAGGCAAACCCTTGTGTGACATTTTCTTGATTAATAATTGATATGGGGGGACCTAGCCCTCTCTGCATGATGCAACCCCTAGGCTCTTGGTACTAGAGGCTGTAATAAAGCAGAGAGAGCAAGCCATGAGGAATAAGGCAGTAAGAAACATCCCTACACAGTTTCTGCTTCAGTTCATGCCTATAGGTTCTTGCCTTGGACTTCTGCCCTGACTATCCTCAGTGATGGATTGTGAACTGAGGCATGTTAGATTAAAACAAAATTTTTCTTCCCCAACTTTATTTTGGCCACAGTGTTTTATCATAGGAATAGAAATCCTGAGACTGTAGGCTCAGTACTCCAAAGACTGAACTAGGAATATACTCCAAAATAAGACTGCCTTCTGTACATGGTAAGATGTCTCAAAAACTCAAAAAATAAATAAATGAATAATTAACAAGAGGGAGTCATCAATATAGATCCTTGAGACACTGAAGAATATAGACAACCATTTTCCATTTTTATTATAATTTATTCAGATCACGTCCCAAATGTTATCACCTCACTTTTATCTTCCCGTTCCCACACTCCCTCCCTCTTTCACCCTATTCCACTCCCCTAGAACTCTAACAGAAGGGGACCCTCTTCCACACCATATGACCACAGATTTTCTGGTCTCATCTGGATAGCCTGCTTCCAGTTCTTCTATGTGCCACTGGGCCTCCACACTAAGGGGAAGTGATCAAACTGGGGACACTAGAGTTCATTTCAGAGGTAGTCCTAGCTCTTCCCACAATCTTGGAGAATGAGCTATCCACTTCCTAGATCTGAGTAGGGGGTCTAGGTTTACTGTATGCATTGTTCTTGGTTGATGCAATAGTTTGCACAGGACTCCCTGGGTCCAGATCCACCAGCTTTGATGGTCTCCTGATGGGGCTCCTGAACCCTCTGAGTCCTTCCATCTCCCCATTATTCCTTTTTATATGAAGCCTAATACAAAGACATGAACTTATTTTTTAAAATTCATACAACCCTTATTAAAATCTATGGAATTTTGTAGAAGTTTATGAGGTTTTAGTAACATGCTTGTAGAAATGTAAAAAATTTAGAAAGCCAAAACACTTTTGTAAAAGCAACACAGAGGACTCACACTTTCTTTTGTCCCGACTTCAGCGCAGTGGTTGCAGCGATGGAGAGGAAGGAGACAATAGACCAATAGAGTGCATGGACTGAAATTGAGTTAAAAAAGCAACAAACATGGAAAAGGCCACTTGACTTTCAGAAATGTCACAAAATAACCCAAGGGATAAATAAATCATTTTAATAAATGATGCTGGAAATACTTGTGCATATGAAAGAAAACACAGGAATCAATCTTAGCAATGCTTTGACTAATATATAATTCTTAAAGCCTGAAATCACAAATGGCAAACAAAACTGATAAATTGAAATTAATAAAGCTTTGCTCAGAAGAAGACAATAATAACATAATGAAGGCAATGATATAGTGTGTGAATCAAAATATTTCCTTGTACCAGTAAAGAACTAAATTCCCAAAGAGGTGATACTTCTGTAACAAAAGTTAAATTAAAAAATGGATAAAATGTAAGACTATATATTTAAAATATGTGATATGTAAGTAGCTAGAAAGTGCATGAAAATACTCTCTTGGCATTATAAAACCATGTTGAACTGTATATACTTAATATGCTAAAAACACTAAAAGAAAGAAAGAAAGAAAGAAAAATAGAAAGAAAGAAAGGAAAACACTCTGACTCTTTTAAGAGGTGGAAGAATGTCCAATTAGGAAGAATGTTAAAAAAGCATATTAATTTTCGATATCTGGCTTGCTTCTTTATGAAACAAACTAACTGTACTTTTCTAAGAATTCACCATAAAGATATATGTTTGTGGAAGTTGTATTCATAAAAATTCAACCCTTGTACAAACTGAAATGTTGTCCAATAGATGAATGTCTAAGACAAAAGTGGGGTAGCCATTCAATGAGGAGTAGTCAGAAATAAAACTAATGAATATCAGATTCATTATGAAAACAAGAATCAACTCCTGAGACTAATATTACTGATAACTACCACCTAGTGATTCCACGGATTCACATAAATAATTTTAGAACAAACGAAGTTTAATATTTGGTGACAGCATTCTGATGAGCCTTTAATGAGAATATGGTACAGTAGAATTAACAACACTTCAAGTCTTAAGGAAACTGTGGATGATCAAGTGTCTTCTGTCTGGATTAGCTCATGAGCTTTGGGGAAACATAGCTATAAAACAACTGGAGTTTATTTGTAAATTATGCAAAACATACTGACATAAAATTTATTTAGGGTGATCATATCATGAATATGAGGAAAATTCTGATATATGACAAATAAACATATAAGAGATTGTGCCAAATGAAATAAGCCAAATACAAAATAAAAACCTCCCAGAAATGTGTGCATGAGAGGTTCTTAGTCTTGTCAGCCTCATAAAGATAAAAAGCTTTGTGGAACCTGCTGTGCTGGGGTTGAGGAAGTGGAGAGTAATTTTTGAATGACAGAGTTTCCATTTTTTCAGCTAGAGGGTATTGGGCATGAAAAGTGGTCATGGTTATGCATTAAGAATGTACTTAAGGCTAACATGAATACTTAATGTATGTATATTTTGTTTGGAAAACCCATAGCAGACAGGAAGTTAGAATGGATCATGGGAACTGTTTCACAGGAGGGGGAATCAAGTACAGGGGTATAAAAGTGTAAAGATGAATAATGGAGCAGAAAATGTTCAGTGGGGTGGGGGATGGGATGGCAGGGTAGATATTAGGAATACAGAATGAATAATGAACACTAAAGCCCTTTTGAAAATGTCATATAGAAACCTACTACTGTAGAAGATTCCTCAAATATATAAACACAAATACATAGAGCTTTTGACTTGAAGTGCCAGGGTGGGTTGTTACTCTTGGAGTCTTCCATTCTTTGAGGAGAAAAAGAGGGGAGAATAGAGGGAGGGGGATGTGAGGGTCAGACCTGGAAGAGAAGAGGGGGTACGCTGTGATCAGGCTGTAAAGTGATTAAATAAATAAATTAATGAAAAAATAGTTACTCTGTAATGAGGCAACATGATCCCTATTAGTCACCACCAGCGAATAAATTAAAAGCCAGTGTCAGGAATGGGTTACTTGTGTTGGAACTCTTGGCTTTAAAGACCCCAACAAGCCTTATGGAATACTTCTAATGCTCTTGGTTACCCTCCTGAACTTAACCAGAAGATCTTACTGCTGAAGGCACCCCGAACATGAGCCATCAGACATAGAGAAATCAAGCTAGTACTGACCTGAAAGCCTCATCTCTCCTGGATAGCTTCTATGGTTCTGTGAGCTTCTGTGCACTCTACTGTTGGAAGAAAGTAATGAACAGTCTCAGCCATCTATGAATCCTGAAAGCTATGATCATGATAGTCCTGGCAACATATTCCCACTGATGCAACGGTGGCAAGAATGTCATAACAGTAAATAACCACTTTCTGAACAGATTTAAGTGCCACGCCCATATGTAACACTACTACTGGGACAAGAACCTGGGCTTAGACAGGTCAGAAGAACTAGGGGTGAACTTACTACTGTTATGCTGCTAAGTGAACATCATATCGAAATGAATCCTAATGACATTAAATCCGTAGGTTAGTGCATTTTTCAATCCTTATTAGAGAAGCTTCTCTTTTAAATTTCTTAAGTAACTGAGATCCAAGTCTTGTCAAAATATTGAGGAAAAAATATTGTGGAATGCTTATCTCTAAATGAGATATCTGCATACCGAGATCTCCTCCCAGTGCCCAGATATTAAAGGAAAATATGAGACTGAGAGAGCATCAGTGCTAGAGGTGGCAAATGACTATAAAGAAAAAATGTTTGGGGAATTCGCACGTACAGAATCATAACAATTGGGACAACATGTATATGACAATATGCATAAGACTAGCGTAAAGCTTTGTTAGACACAATCTACATATGGAAAGAGGAGTGTGCATGAAATTCAGCAGTATCTAAGGAGCCTTTGACAACTGACAGCTTCTAGGAGAAGGGAGGTCAACTTTTACTTGGAAGAGCACAGCCTTTATAAGTTGATAACACTACAATTGAAAGTCACACATCCAAGTTTATATCAGCAGCACAAACTGTTCTTATTTTTTTTTTAATGAGAACCCAATGTTGTGTGAGTACAGAGAGGAGGAGATCTGAGAGAAGTTGAATATGATATGAGTATATCATAAGTAAATAGAAAAAAATAAGAAAAATGAGTCAGTCTTAATAAACAGTATATTTAGTAGTTAGTTAATTTGGTGAAATCTGTTGTATATAACTTACCATAACAAAAACAATTGAATAATTGCATATAGTACCTATGTATAAGCCACTGCCTTTGGGGGTACATTTCTGAAGGGACAGGATTTTCAACTGTGTATCCAAAAAGATGATCCATGCTCTGCACTTGCACTTGTAGTTATTAACTATATAATTGAAGCATCCATATGTACTAAGCTTTATTTCATATTCTCTCCCCATATACCTCTCAACCAAGCAACCTGGGACACTTGTCCTTGTGTGCCTTCCCCTGTGATATCCAAGCCCTTATACTTTGTAGTGGCTTACAATCCCTGGAGATATTCTGGCAGTGAAGCATACAGGACTCAGACTATAATTAGATTGTTGTACAGTGAAATGAAAATACAGATCTGGTAGAAGACAGTCAATCCCTGATCAGATCATCTCTCAACCATCTTCCCTTGTGTCAGGATGGTCATTTAACCCTGCAAGACAGGTTAAGAGGTGCAGGAGGGCAGATAGTGTGGGAGGAGGCTGAAGCAGTCTCAGGCAGCTGCTGCCACTTGTTCCAAGTTTACAATCTTTGTTGAAAAAGAAAAAAAAAAAAAACTATACGAAGATAGAGCAGCTGGACAGTGAATCTCAGAGCACTTTGGAAGTATCCATATATCTGAGCAATTTCAAGCCCTGAAACATCATTATAGAAAGCTGCTTTATTATTTATCCCCAAATCTACTTTTGGTTTTGCATATTTTGGTGAGCATATCTAAGAACCAAAAGTTCATGGAAGCAAAAAGCCCTTATATTAAAGAGGTGTGACAGCATGAAGATCAGCTGCTCTGATGATGCAACTGTAAGTACAAGCCTTCCCTTGGTTCTTTAGTACTTTGAGCCTGTGAAACAGATGCAAATATTTTCACTACTGAGAAAAATGAAGTTCCAATAGCCACATTTTGGTGTGTTTATTAATCTGAAAAGTTGTGAGTTAGATTCAAGCTAATTTTAAATGTTTCCATATAACACTCAGATATATAGACACAAATCTATACAAATAAGGGAAGAAAACTAAACACATTACAAATATTTATTTTAGTATACCCTGGGAAAAGTTATCTTCTATCCTAGCTTGAGTAACAATGATGGTAACAATAGAAAATAGCAATCTGTTTGGTCCTTCAAATCTCTCTCTAAGACTGTGGCTCAACTGAGCAGTTTCCTTTGAAAACTGACTCCACGAGTATCATTCCAATGATCTTCCCTCTTTATGCAACGCATCTAAAGGCAGCACAGAACATACTTGGCCTAATCCAAACAAGATTTGCATCTTGCAGGACCAGTTCAAACTTGAAATCTTGTCATATCTTCCCTTGATTTTCCTTTGCACACATGGCCAGTGTTCTATGAGAGTGGTATTTCTTTGCTGTAAGAGAGACAATGAACTTGTTTTCTACACATGCGCTCTCAGTGGACACCATATGAGTTGACAGTGAACAGAGTGATGAACATAAGCACATGTTGGTGAGGTAGAAAGTGCACATAAAAAAAAAAAAAAACCTCACCTTTTACACAGATGTCTCAATGAGCTCTGCTAAAGTCAATTTAACTGTGCTTTAGTTTCCTCATCTGTAAAATCATAATACTTTCTACCTTCTAATTATTCTGAGAAGATAGTATAAGACATAATTATAGTTTTAAGAATCCTATTCACTTCTCTAAGAATCATTAAAATAGAATCTATATTAAAACTGAATTATTATAAAGTAATGTATCTCCGTTCAAAATAATTATGAAGACACTTTGCACTATGATAAATTGTGGCTTCAGTAAGTACAGAAAAAGAGAATTAAAGATATTTTAATTAAACTTGGGATAATCAGAACCAAAGGAAATCAGTTTTGCCAAGCTATTTGTATACCAAAAGAACAGAATTCAGGGAGCTAATTATCCAAAGGTCAAGCATTGAATGAATCAGTTCATAAATACTAATTAGTGTTTTACCAGTGATTGCATGAGAACATTTATAGATGCAAAATTAAATAATAGAGATTATAAATGGAGAGCGTGGGCGATTTAATAATTTATTCCTCCCACTCTAATCAGGATTTCTGAGTGTTCCTTTTCTCTAACACAATTCAACAGTTTTCCTTTTTCTTTATTTTCCTCTTCTCTTTCCTTTGAGATTAGAATTGTTGACATGACTTTTAATTAGTTTACATTAAGACTAAGGCACAACTGTTCATAGTTGAAAGGAAATGGTACTTTAATTTAAACTAGGCTTTTACTGGGTTATGTGCATTACACTTATTTTGTTTTCCAGAGAAGTGCTTTGTTCCACAAAGACATGGGTTGTCCAAATACAGTCTCCATTAGATTAATGGCTGTCTCAGGTCTTGCTTTAAGCATGAAAGTTGCAATTTCTTTATGGCTATTTGTGCACAGCATCTTAAAATTAAAATATTTATAGATGATCATGTTCAAATAATGAATTCCTTTAGGGAATAGTTCACTTGTGTGTTTCAATAAGATAACATTGATCATGCATATACAAATATGACAGGCACAGAAAAAAGAATCCAGGAAAGAATCACAAAGTCCAGGATTATAGGCACTTATAAAGGAGGAGAGTCTTTTCGAGGAAGACAAAATAAGCTCTAAAAAGAGTTCCTGGGCTTTCCTCTCTCTGCAAAGCACTTGAATTGTAAGAAAAAATAAATCTGCTTGTGTTACCCATATTCACTCATGCACGTACTAACGCGCTCATGGGCATAATTACCCATTTATATACACAAAAACACATGCATATATTCAGATAGTTATGAGCATACCCACCCACAGACATGTACACACACAGAGTTCAGACTTTCTTCTGTCACTTGATATTTTATGAGTATGGTGCTTGTGTTATAATCATTGAGCCAGTATTAGCAGTGAGTTAACTGATGTTCACAGTTCACAGCAAGGTTGTTCACTTGTGCAACTCTAGGTTTGACCAATGTGTAGCATCATGTATCCACCATCATAGTGTCATACAGAACAGTTTCGGTGTCCTAATAATGCTTTGTGGGCTTCACCTATTCATCTTTTATCTTCTTCTAGTTCCTGTCAATGAGTAACCCCTTTACCACATCAGTGTTTTGCTTTCTTTTGTCTTTCTTTTGCTGTGCAGGGCATCAAACCCACAGCTTCTTATTTGTGAGTATGTCAGTCAAGTGCTCTGCCATCTATTCGCCTCCCCACCTAATTCACATTTGAAAGAACATGAACATTTTTAGGCTAGTTTCTGGGTATAGCAGTATCATTTAAAGGCATTTCTGTGTTCTCTGTTTTTGTTTGCTTGGTTTTTTTTTTTTTTTTTAATTTGTTTCATTCCTAATCCATGTGTTTTCTTTGCAGAATAGCATCCTTTTGGTAGGTATGCCACAGGGTCTTTATTGCTTCCTGTTGATGGGTATCTTATTTGCTTCCAGTTCAGGCAATTATGAATAAAGTTGCTGCCTAGACTAGTTTCAATAACTCACCTACCTCAGCCTTGTGACTGTGACACAAGATGTGCAAGCCTGGCCCAGGTCCTGATTAAATACTGAAAGAGCATTTTCTCATAGCCTCTTACTTACCTCTTTATTTCCTTAATAAAGCAATGTCATCAAGAAAAGAATTTCTATTTCGATAATGTAATGTTTGTCAATTTGTTCTTTTATGCATCACATGTTCTTTTCATTCCATCTAAAACTCACCGCCAGCATCAGATGACATGGAGTTCCTTTTGTAAAGGTTTCGAAACTTTGAGTTTGGGCTTATAATCTATGCATGCTTGTTTTGTATTACTGTCAATTTATTTGATCACTGGCCTGAGATAATACCCTCTCTCTTGTGTTGTCCATTCTCCTTTGTCACAGGTCAGATGCATTTAATTGTGAAGTTTGCTTCAGACTGCAGTATTAAGATGCACTGTTTTAGGCTTTCATGCACCCATAGAGTATTCTCATTACTATGCTATTAAAACAAATGTTGAGGTCTAAGTATTTACTCTACTAACAGTCACTTACCTGGTTTTTTGTTTTGTTTTGTTTTGATTTGATTTGGTTTGGTGCTTTTGTTTTCTGTTAGCATTTGTCTTTTTCCAGAAGCAATTTGTCAGCATCTATACAAACAATATGAAATTTATAGTTGAAAACTTATAGAATCTGTATATTTAAGAATTAGGGCCAGTGTCGCATCATCAATGGAAGTCTAGGCTACTATTCTGACTCTGAATTTAAGGCAATATTCTCTTTACCATTGGTTTTCTTCAGTTTAAACATTCATCATAATGGATAGGTCACACGTTGGATGTTTCTTGGCTCTTGGATCTGTATTTTAGTGTTTGTCATAAATTTTGAGGAATGTGAGTTATTATTACATCAAATATTTCCCCAGCTCACTTCACTCTTATGCTCCTTCTGGCTTTCCAACTGTGTGCATGTCACATCATCTGTTATTGCTACCAAGATTTGGGATGCTTTGAGATTTCTCATTATTTGTTTATATTTCTTTCCTCTCTCTTTTGTATTTTGTACTTTAGTTAAAAAAGTTCCTGTCGATGTAGATCAGCTTCACATTTATATAAAAATGTTGATTCATCATAAGGATTGATTTTTTTATTAATTAAACATTTTTTATTTTTTACATAGACATTTATATTATTACACATATATACAATAAGCTACCAATAGCAAGAAGAACCATGAAACAATCAGGGATTATATAAATGTCACATTCTTAGTGTTTTGGCTATTTGTATTTGACAGCCTTGAGGGAAACATCTTTCCTATCTTGGTCTAACAGGATTGATTTTCTTTTATTAAATTGTTTTTAGATTTATTTTATGTCTATGAGTGGTTTGTCTGCATGTAACTTTGTGCATCATGTTTGTACATAGTGATGGAGGATGTCAGAAGGGATTAGATTCTAGGGCTTGGAGTTGTAGCTGATTGCGAAGCTCCATCTAGGTCTTCATGATTAGGTCTTAATTGATTAGCCATCTCCCCAGCCCCCATAGCTGGATTTAAAGGATTTCATGCAGAATCCTTTAAAGTTTAAATCTCTGATTCCTCTCTATCCTCTATTTCTTATGATGGCTATAGGTTGTTGTTTGTTTGCAATGAGAATCTCACTATGTAGCCTAGGCTGGCCTGAGGTTCATGATGATCCTCCTGCCTCAGGCGCTCAAGTCTTGGCACTATGGGTGTGTGCACCGTGTAAGTTTGATCCTTCGGGTGATTGTACGGCTTGAAAAATCTATCCTAATGTATCATCCTAATGTAGTTCTAGGGTCTGCTTTGTCTCTTGCCACTGTGATTTGAATTGCAGTTAGTTGCAGTGTAGTTATTGTTGAAAGCATTGCATCATACATAAGGTGGCAGGAATAGAGTAGATTAGATCTATTTTCTAAATAGAAAAATATCCTACAGCGCTCTGTGCTGCTCCATAGCAGCAACACTGGATGTATTGACTACAGTCAGAGGTGCAGAGAGGGAGATATTCTATATCCTTATGATTCAATTCAAGTATTTCTCCTGGTCTTGTTTTTTTTTCTGTCTTTACATGTTTAGAAAGGATTGAGAAGTCTTGGTTTTTGATGACTGTCCCCTCACAGTGATGAGATGCACATCAAGGAGCGGCCAGTTCTGCAGTTTCCTATAAAGAACAGCTGAGGGTATTTCATTGAAGTTATTTACTCTGTTCCAGCTGGAAATTTAATGAAAGCATTACTGATTTCTTGGTGAGAACACTGTGGGTTTTCTAGAGGCGCAACCCATGAAAGTGTAGGACTCCAAACCAACACTGAGTTTCCAAACTCTTATCATTCCACACTCAAGACTTAAGAAAGTTAGGATAGTTACCAGGTGAGTACAAACCTGTGCTGACCCCAGCTGCTCTTGGCTGTGAAACTGAATTTTTTCCTCTTTAGATCTGTAGGTGTGTGATGGCTGTGTGACCTTAGATATTTTAGTGGATCTAAGTAAAATCTTCTTTCTTGTTTGTTTGGGTGATTTTCTTGTGAGCATGGAAATGTTGACTTCTAAGTTCCTTGTGACTCAGAGCTCTTTCCACACATGATCTTTTGGAGCTAATGTGTTAATATGAATTTAATTCAATAGAATTAGCAAGGAAAGCCACTGAAGAAAAGTTATAATTCTCAATTCATTATTGTTTCTGTCAGACTACCTCAGTTCACCTCATATATCAAGTCCTCAGATTTTACAAAGTAAAATACTTCATATTTTCAGCAATATAGAGACAGTAGCATTTCCAATCACTCTTTAGCTACTCTGGTGGCCACTTTTAATCTTTCAGTGGTTAAATTTTTAGTTTAATGGCTTTTTTTCTATTAAATTTTCACGCCAATCATGTTGGTCATTCTTCCCTACTCCACCTTCCTATCTACCCACCCTTATAGTCTCTCTCCTTCAGTTATAAAAGTAATAGACAATAACAACTAGTCAAAATAGAGAGCAACCTGTTATGGGGTGCCTAAGTCCAAGTGGGACAACTACAAGCATGTAATCCTAAGGCTCAGCGAGCTTCATAGGTGTGAAAGAAAAGATTGTAAGAGCCAGAGGACAAGGTTGTTTGCTTCAATATAGTGGAGTGTCTTCTCTATATGCCTAGGAAGCTGCATCCTTGCAACCTAAAACATTGAACAAAAAGAGCTGCATAACCCCAGTAAGGAGGCCAATATATATGGAATATATCTGACAGAGGGGGCTCTACCAGTAGGTGAAAGGCTTCAGGCATTTTATGGAGAGAGAGAGAGAGAGAGAGAGAGAGAGAGAGAGAGAGAGAGAGAGAGAGAGAGAGAGAGAGCGCGCTTCTGGGTTATCTAAGCCCAAGTTATCAGCCATAAATACATACACATATCATCAACTCTAAATGTACTGAGTTGTAAATCCACATATACACACATAGGACAAGGCAGGGGAATAGCTGGAGTTGAGGAGAGGAAAAGGTGGAAATGATATATACCAATGTCTGAAATTCTCCAAAAGTATAAAAAATTAAACAAGGACTGCTAACTCCTCAATGGTATGTATGTTGTGCCTTAAGAAAAATAATTTTAACAACGAGTTTTTTTTTTTTAAGGGAAAGGCCTCTTCCTTCTGCAAGCTGGTGACACAGTTTTCCTTAAGACACATGTGACTAACTATAGTTAATCCCTTAGTGGTGTTTTCCAATTCATTATACAATGACATTAAATGATAGATTCAAATTGACAGAGAGGTTATTTGTAGTTGTGGTGACTGACACATATTAGAAATTGGCTAGTAACTGAAGAGAAAAAAAAAGAATCTCGAGGAAGAGTCTGTATTTTTCTTAAATAACCATTTTTACTCAGTGTGAATGAAAAAGAAAAATTGGATGGGGAGGGGGAAAAGAAAGCATAATGGGACGCAGGAAGCCAAACCCAGCAGATAAAGCATGGCAGCAGAAGATATCTTCTTAGCGCAGAATGACTGACACCGAAACCCAAATATTTTCATAGACACTTCCATAGACACAGAGAGGGATGTGTGTAGTCTTTGAAGTGAAAATTCTTGGCCCAAACTATTTTATATTAAGGATTCATTTCAGATATTTAATAAATAAGTTTCAGGAAGATTAAATATCTAGATAATTAATATAGAAGGGTCATAGCTTCTTTCCTCTTGTTGTTATAAATTGACAAATGCAGCCTAAGCAGAAACAGTTTGTTTTGATTTACAGTTGCAAGTTATGTTCTAGTGCAGTGAGGAAAGCATGGCAGCTGGAGCTAGAAACAGCTGATTGCAGAAAACCCACTGTTAGATGAGGTGAGCAATGGACACAAGTAGACGACCAGTCCATTTGTTTTCTCCTTTTTATACTGTCCAGGATCCTCTGCCTCTGGAATGGCACCACTCACAGTTGACAATTAGCAATGACAGTTACATATGGTAAATCTGTAACAAAACATTAGGAAAAGGTAAACTGCTTGGAGAAAGTAATTTGCACTTTGGGTCATTGACATTCTTTCATGAAAATTAGTCATGCATAAAACTAACTTAGTAATTGGATTAGATATTTGTATCCCAAATAACCATGGGATAAAGGTTTGGACTCAACTTTTGAGATTATTAGAATGTGATATGTCCCACACAAATTGGCATATGCTTATAGAGACTATAAGAGTCCAACCTGCTCGATGCTTCTCCAGTACTGCCAGGCATTTATTTCCACGTGTCATGAATCCTGAATGGAATCACTACAGCAACAGAGCTAATGGGGACACCTTACTAAGTCCTGACACTCACATAATTAGGAGCCAAAATAAATAGTTCCTGTTTTTAAAATGATTACTTTAAGTATTTTGTTACAATACCAGAAAGCTAGCTCTTGTTACAAAGATGAGTATCTTTTCTATGAGTTATATATAATATAAATGCAAAATATTGATATATAAAGATCTTAAAATGATCATAAATTATGTTAACTCTATAAACTAAGAGTATATTAAAGTTGAAATTATGTCAATTGAAAATATATGTGAATATAATTAATTCATGGTTGGTAAGTTGTAAAAGCAATCTAGGTATCCAAGCACAAAGGAATGGACAAATAAAAAAAGAGCAGGTGTACAATAGACAGTTTTAAGTAATAAAGAATGAAGTTATATTATTTACAGAAAAGTGAATACCATTGAAAACAACCATATTATGATAATAAGATAGTTTCAGGAAGGCAAATATGATTTGTCTCATTTGTGGTTCTGAGATGCTACGTAGGTACATGAAATCACATGTTATATATAGCATGAAGGAAGAATTGAAGCTGTTTAGGGGACAAAATGACAGAAAAGAGGTAAAAAAACAAGAATAGAGAGGATATGGAATGCAGAAGGAATATGCTTGCTATGCAATATACATCTATATTAAAATTTAATGAGAAATAAGTTGAGAAAGATAGGGAAAAATCAGAGGTCATGTTTTAAAGTTGAGCAGAGAAAGCAAAGAGTCTGTACATGATTTATTACCTTCAAAATAAAATTATTAAATTCACTGGCCTAATTTTGTTGACGAGATGCAGATACTTACTAGAAAGAATTAATGTAATTTGCTTGGAGAGAGACTTCTTTTCTTCTCTAATTAAAATTAATCTGCTCTAAAAAATCATTTGTTCCATGGAGGATACCATATTTTCAGCAATATATCTTGCTTCTTCTTTGGGCTGATGATGTATTATATCAATACATCATTAAAGAGGCAGCTTTCAGAAATGATGTATTAGACCAATATATTACAGGGGAGATAGTCAGGATGCACGACTCATTTGAGATCAAACTCATCTTGGGAGATCTTTTGTTATTCTTTTAGCAAGAAGAATCACATTCTAGCACACCCGACTTCCAATAAGTTATTTCAAGTAGCCATATATTAACATAGAAATATTCACAAATATGTGGCAAATACAATTTGTCTTTTGGACTGGTGAAATAGTTCTGTTTATTCGTGTACCCTGTAAGCAAAGGGACAGGTGTTGGCATGAGCGGCTTCCCAGACACACCACAGGGTGTGTCCACATTTCTGTAATCACACCCCAGCCCCGGTTCAGAGGTTGGAGACAGAATTCTCCAAGATGAGTTGACTGCCTAGACTAGCAGCATCAGGGAATTCTGGATTTAAGTGAGAGACTTTCTCTGGAAGAATAACATAAAGAATGATCGATGTGGATATCCATTGTCAAACGCCACTCACTTCCACATACACAAGCATGCCTTTTCATGAGCACATACCCCTACAGGCATCTTCAACAACACATGCAAGCATGTATTCATGTACTCACTCAACACAAACACACACACACACACACACACACACACACACACACACACACACACACACACACACTGTCTTTGATTTAAGTCCAAGATTATTGAAAACTCTTCTAATAAACACTGATAAAATGAACGAAATAGAACTAAAACAATCTAAATGTGTACGACATTTAATATACTACCTGTCTTTTTTTTTTCTAATGTCTGAATGAGAAAAAAAAAACATGGTTTCTAATTTCAAGGGCCAGAGAGATACCTCAGCTGCTCAGAATGCTGGCTGTGCTTCTAGAGGACATAAGCTTAATTCCCAGCACGTGCACATGCTGTCTCACAGGAGTCCCTAGCTTCAGTTCCTAGGAAACAAAGTCTTCTTCTGGCCTTTCTAGGCATCAAACATGCAAATAGAAGCAAAACACCCACATATATAAAGTAAATTATATTTTATATAATATAAATATGATATTTATAAGTAATTATTTATAAGCTACTTTATAAAGAATTAAATCGAAATATTGTTTCAAATTTCACTTTTTTCAATGTTTCAAATTTCTAAATCTCAATTTATAAATGCAGAACATAAAAATCCATGACTAAATAGAAGTCTGTATTATTATGTTCCAAAAGATCACACTGTAGAAATAGCCAAAAGTTTTGTATAGGATTACCCAGGCCTTTATACAGTTATCAAGGCAAGACTTGAAGGAAGATTCTGGAAATATATATTATAGACATTGAGGTAAACATTATAAGACAATTTAAAGAACCCTCATAAAGCTAAGTCAAGTGAAAAATTAATTATTTTAATAATTAAATTATTTTTAAAACTTTGTCTTTGCCCGCATTTGCCTATTTTTGCCTCCCTTTTGTTCATAGTTCTCATTTTCCTGTCCATTGGCCATCAAGGGCTTTTATGATCTGCTAAATTTCTTGTTGGTTTCTCTGTCATCTTCTCTTACTCATTTACTTTCTCACTCACACACCTATGCATGAATAAATGCTTACTGTCAGTTTCAACTGCAAAATCAAATTGTTTCCCAGCAACCCATCTCATAGGTGAGTGACAAAACTGCTGTAGAAGTAGTCAACTTCCAGCCAGGCGGAGTGGTGCATACCTATAATCCCAGCACTCAGGAAGGCAGAGTCTCAGGTGGAGGAAGGGCATCACCAGGATGTTGTCTCTCCGTGTATATGATTCCCTGTTCTCTTCCTGTAACTCTTTCTGTTTCCTGTTTGCCATGAACTAGGCTGCTTTGACCCACTATCTACCCCTCGCCTCACTAAAGGGCAAGATGGTACAAGAAATAGACAATTTGTTGAAAACTCTGAATCCACAAGCTCTGTTTTTCTAATGGTTTTTTGTTTTTGTTTTTTTTAGTTTTTTTTTGTCAAAAAATGAAAAACTCATTAACATACCAAAATATACATTAATTGAAAATCAGAGTCTAATAATTACTCATTGGAATTCTGTGGATGCTCTCTTCTATAATGTTCCATGTAGAAAAAATGTACTATAATTTGGAAATAAAAGTAAAACCAAGCTCCATGGTATCACTATTGCATAATGCTCACAGGGTATAGTCAGAACAGTCAAATACGACCTGTCACACCTTCAGCTTTTATGTAAGAAAACCACTTAATTGCCAATTCTGAAACCACCATAATATCATAGTTCAATACAATTAGTGTCATCTTATAATACACATTCCAAGCTCTCCATTTAGTTCTAGTCAGCATGAGAGGACCAGTGAACTTTTATTATGTTTTATGAAACAGATTCTCTCAGGTTACAGACAGTTTCCTGTGTGCTGTGGGTGCTTTTTCTGGGCTCCCTATGCAGACCTTAGTCACTGAACCCTGTTCAGATTTTTCAAGCTGTCTTTTTTTTTTTTTTTTTGAAGTAGTGCTTGGTGTGAACACCTGGTGGGATCTGTGGCCTTAAAAATGTGCTTTCAAGCTTTGTGACACATTCATCTTTCTCTAGATGACAGCTGACACTAAGCTTCAGCGTCTGCCCCATCATAACCCTCTTTTTCAAATCACAATAGTAGTTCAGCAAATTGCAACTGAATGAACCAGCAAAATCTATTCCTGTAAGACAGTTACTAATTCTACAGAATTAATAACCATGCATGTAAATAAAAAAGGTCGGATATAAAATCAACTCAAAAATATCACTAGTCCTTCTTTAAACAGAAGACAAGTGGGCTGAGAAGAAAATCAGAGAAACAGCAACAATAGACATAATTAGACACACACACACACACACACACACACACACACACACACCACCACCACTAAACAAGCATGTGAAAGACTTGTATGAAAAAAAAATCTTCATACAAGTCCCTGAAGTAAGAAATACAAGAACATATGAGATGATAGGATTAACAAAGTAAAAGTAGCCATCTTACCAAAAGCAATCTACAGATTCAATGCAATTCCCATCAAATACCAACACAATTCTCTACAGACCTTGAAGAACACCTCTCAACTTTATATGGAAAAACAAAACAAACAAACAAAACCAGAGTAACTGAAACAATCCTGTACAATAAGATTTTTGACAAAGGAGCCAAAACCACACAGTGGAAAAACAGACAGCATGTTCAACAAATGGTGCCGTTCTAATGTGGAGAAAAGGGAACACTCCTCTGTCGCTGGTGGAAGTGCAAACTTGTACAACCGCATTGGAAATCAATCTGGTGCTTTTTCAGAAAATTAGGAACAGCTCTACCTCAAGACCCAGCTATCAACTGAGTATTCACTAAAAGATCCTGTTTTATTTTAGAATGAAAAGATTGACTGGGTGGTAGAGTTTTTTTTTTTTTTTTTTTTTTGTTTGTCTGTTTTTGCTTCTGTTTTTGTTTTTGTTTTTGTTTTTAATTGGACTCCTTCTAACCAGGATGGGAAATCAGAGTATCCATACTAAATCCATCTAATATTTCTAGTTCATTTTTCCTTCCTTTCCTACAATTCAGCAAGCACTAATAAGCAATTAGTTGTGCAAACTATTCAGAATTCAGCATAACTCCTCAGTAAACCTACTTTGTGTGGGTTTGTTTGTGTGCAGTAAAACAACAGGAGCATGACCATGGGATCCATTGATTCTGTCTCTTCCAAGAAATGATCAGAGTGAAGGAATAATTGGCCAAGAAAACAGCTAAAGGGACAGCTGAGGACTCACATGGTATTGTATATAACCTTTAGGGTCTGACATATGCAGCCTCTAGCAGGTTTGTGTCTTACATTGGGTGAATGTTTGAGTTGACTTTGCACTCTTTGACCTCTCCCCTCTCCATTCTCTGATTATCAAAACTGACAGTAGGCAGAGTTGTCTCTGCTATGGCCCCTTTCATTGAAAATACCACGGAGGCATGGGCCCTGATGCTCTCACCTTGGCAGGTCATGTCCCTGGGCTATATTTTCATTAGAGGCAGAAGAGCAGGGGCCAGAAATGGAGATCCTTGCTCTCACCTGGCACAGCATGGAGAGCCCTTTTCAGATACATTCCCTTGGGTGAAGCTAACATTCCTGGTTGCTGATGGAAAAAAAAATTCAAGACAAGCCTGTAGGAAGCATATTTGGAGTCTGAGAGGTTTTTTTTTAAAGACCATTTTTCTATTTGTTTATATGCATCTGTTTGTGTGCATATAGGTGCACATGTGTGAAGGTGTCCAAGGAAATCAAAAGACAGTGTCCAATCCCTTAGAATTAGAGTTATAAGCAGTTGTTAGGCACCAGACACAGGTACTTGGAACTGAACTAGAGTCCTGAGCAAAGGAAGAAAGTGCCCTTAACTGATGAGCCATGTCTCCAGCCCCTACTCAGTTCTACAAAGTGCTTTTATGAAGATTTAACAATAAATATGAATGGAATGAGAGATGTTTAAGAAAAAGGACAGCACTTGGCCAAGAGTAAGTGTGTCAAGTAAGTGTTGGGCTTATGAGTTTTAACTATAGCCATGTGTGTGACTTTGATGATTTCTTAAGTTACTTTGTTCAAAGGCTTTCTAACAGATTATTTTTCTTGGTTTGTTGTTGCTAGATCTGAGGTCATGAGGTAATTCCTGGGGTGTTTGGATGGGATTACATGTTGGCAAAGTGAATCCAAAGGCCAAAACATGATTTAGACCTATTTCTTACTGTAAACTAAAAGTTTAAAAATGTTTGTGATATTCCTGGGAAAGTATGTAAATTATATAGAGTCGCATCTCAGGGAAGAGTAAGGTCATACTCCAAGGTCACATATGTTCAGGTCTTTAAGCACAAGTGTATTGCTATTTTTAGCTTTATTGTTTGGAAAATCTGTGAATAAAATGAGTGTTATGTCTCTGTCTTCACAGCAAACATTAATTGTGCTGGAGTTCTTGACTATCCAAAAACGGAAAGCATCAACCAGACCCTGTAGTGAGGGTGCTTTTACTTTCCATTGTTCCCTGGATTTTCTTGTCTTTCTATCTTTACTCAGTTTCAACTACAAAGTTTCTCTTAGGAATGTTGGCAACTATTGATGTGGCAGCCTTGAAGCTTGGGAGTCCTGCTTGTGGAACTTGGTCTGGATACACGTGCCGAAAATCTCCTTCCTAAAAATCTTGACCTTCTTTGTTTTCCTACAATGGTGTTTAAGAAATGGAACATTGAGTACTGGAGTACTGGCGGCAATGTGCCCAGCTAAAAGCTGGCAGACATATGAGGAAAAACAAGATAATAATTATTAGAAATCACTTACTTTCACCATGGACAAATATATATATATATATCACATACACTTTGCCAGCAGAAAGGGCCTAATATTTACCACATTGCACTAAGAGAGAAATAACAAAAACTATGTGAATACTTGTTGAGTGGAGCAGAAGTGAATAGACGTTAAAAAGAAGAATAGAGTTAAAAAAGGAGCCAATGACACTATACTTTTGCTATTTGAGCTAAAGATATTGGGAAACACAAGCAATCCAATACCACCCTTTCACTATTTTAATTCTATATTTTAAAAGCACTTTGGCAGCATTCTTCACATTGGATTATTCATGGTGAACTATGTGACAAAGCTCCACACAGTCAATCAGTGAAGCATCAACTAATGGTCAGATTGTAGCTACCTATGATCAGGGAAGATTGTTCTTCCTAATTTTGTTTTCAAATAGAATCCCAGTAAAGAAAGGCAGAAATTGCATTTAAAAAAGGAAAATGATCACATTTCGATCACACCCTAAACCAATCTCCGTATTAAAAACCAGTTTTTATCAAAAATTAACAAGCTGCCCATTCTGGTTTTGTGCTATGGGAATTTGAATGAGCTGTTCCATAGCATTGTGGGTTCCTTTCCTCAGGAGGCTGGGCTGAGAATCTAGTGACAGAGTTTTCTTCAGCCTTCTAGAAGGTTACTGAAGAAGGCCCTGTCCTGAGAACTGGTCACAGGAAGGCCTCCTGGGCAGGGAGGGAGCTTTCCCGCCAGATTCCCCAGCTCAAGGGAGTGCAGGGCAGCCTTGCTCAGCTGGGGTTGAGCAGGAGAAGGGAGCATCTGACTTGTGAATGGTCAGATAACCTACTGCACTTGGCTAAAATAAAGACAGTCAAGAGTTGAAGAGCTGGATTTTAATTCACTAAGCTTAATGATAAAAGAAGAGCAAAGACAGAGAGCTATGGAGGCAGAAAGAGGAAATGTGCCCGCCAACCCCCCAAGCCCTTTTAGAGGACCTATAAAAATACAGTAGCCTATGGAGTTGGTTCCTGATTTCCAAACTTAATAAGTTATTCAATGCTATACTTTCATTTTATTTCTCTTGAAGGCATTTTCTTTGTATGAGCCAATAGCTTACCTTCTAGGCCAGGCTGGCCTGGAAATTGCTCTATTACTCAGCCTAACCTTCAACTCTTGACCCCCCAGCCTTAGGATCATAGTGCTGAAATTATGCCACAATGCTCAACTCTCAAACACATGGAGTTTATGCTTTGTGTTTAGTTCAAATATGTGATATTTTCAGAGAAAACAAAAACTGATGACTAAGTAGCTTTAATCAAATTGGATTAATTCACAGTTTTTACAAATGTGGGAGATTCCCTTTACCACACTTATGAGGCATTTTTATTTAATCTGGTTTGTACATTGACTTTAACCTTGTACTTTCTCTAGTAACTCTGAGGCAGAACTGAATAGATGGGAAAAGGAGGAATAACCCAGAGCAGGCACATTGACTTGGCTTGTTACTTGCAGAAAGGGAAAAAAGAAAATCTATTTTGAGCTAATAAAAATTCACTCTTTCATTTTGACCCGTGTCATGGGATCTTTTAAAGCTAAGGATGGAACACAAACACATTATTGCTCAACCGGGGATATTAAATTTTTAAGCATCTGAAAAATGACAAATTTAAAGAATTCCATCAAATATCCTGAAATGCCACACAGAATAACCAGTCTCCCAGAGGCCTATATAAAATTTTATAAACATTAAAATATTGAGTAGATAGGAGGGTAAACCAGGCCACTTGCCATGAGTTTGAGGCCAGTCTGGGCTATACAGTGTGACTCTATCTCTACAATTAAAGCCAAAAAAAAAGCAAATTAATGTTGACAATTGTCTTTCATTAATTATTGTTCCCAAGACTAGATTATTTCACAGGTGTATGAATCAAAAACTTAAGAGTGGAGAATGGAGAGTTGAGGTAAAACAATAAATCCTTACAAACTATAAGACGAAAAATGCAAGAAAACCAACTGATTAATTTTAAATTTAAGTTTTTAAAGGTAGCACTGGGAAGCATAATCACTGACAGGCCTCCATAAAGCAACTGCCAACTATGTGCCATGACATATTAACGAGAAAATAATGGTTCATGTTGAACAAACATTCATTGTCACATTTGAGATAGAAAGCAAAGAATGAAGGAAATGTAAATTTCAATTTGATGAAAATTCTGAGGTCAAGTACAACATCTTCTACTTATGTTCAACGCAACTACCATATTTAGGGTGAGAGGTCCTCACTAATTAGGACAACAGAAAGGCTCAGAGTATATCATGGTTCCAAATGCTAAGTGCTACAATGGTTGGTTTCAGAAATCTATGATCTTGTTAAATAAGGGCAAATATAGATCGTGGGAACCCCTTTAAACAGCAGTCAGGAATCCAAGTCCTGAACCATGGGCACTAAATTGCCCTAAGCAGCCAGACCTCCTGTAGAGTGTGGGAAGAGGCAGCTTCCAGCCAGCTGTGGTAAGTTAGACCCTGGATAGGCTTAATGGTGTCAGCTCATTGGAGGCGAGCTCATAAATCAATGAAGACTCATCATGTGGCCTCAGCAAGACAGAAACTCATGCCGAGGCACTGATCTCTTCATCCAAACCCAACTGATGGAAGTAATAACTTGCTGCCTTGCTGTGTTAAAAGTGCATCATCAAAAGAGCACACTTTCTAATGGATCATTATTTTGTCTATGATACATGGGAAAGACAAGTATGTCTAAAATATGCTCACATGCATTAAAACAAAAACTATTTTCATGTAGTCATCAAATCATGTTAGAATATCTCACCGAGCTTAATGGGAAAATAAAACTGAAGAGATGTTTAAATTTTGATCCGCATCCAAATTACTTATTCTAGGGGTTATGGTGAAATGGCCTTTAAATATTAACTAGCTACACTCAATAGTAGGTAATGCAAACACATCAATCTGCTTCTGAAAGAATGTATATTTGTAATCAAAGGAATAAACTTAACTTCTAAATAAAAGTGGTGGGGTACACACAGATTACCAATGAAAAATAGAGTCTTAGATCAGAGACCTCCATCACTACTCATGTTTTTTCATATCCACACGATGACATGGTCATATCCAATATACATATTTAAATGACATTTCTTTGAAAAGATAATTCCTTTAACATATGAAGAGACTTTGGCTAAGTGGCATGTGTATTCCTGTGTTCATGCACAAGAGCTCTTGGGTTAAATTCTGTGTGTGTGTGTGCATGTGACAACATGGAGGATGCCTCCTGAACTCTTACAACCTTCTTCAATGTATTGTTCAGTGTTGTTAACTTATTAGCATCATGCTACATGCCTAGAACTATTTCATCTTGAGTCAGTCAGGACACAGAGACACACAGGAAGGAGGAGGCTTTGACCCATGCTGCGTTAGCGACAAGAATACCAACACTACTAAAGAACATATTGCTGAAGTAATATGCAATTGGTCATGCGTAAGGTGAGCACATGTATGGTCTTTGAAAGTATTCATTTCTTGTATGTGAGGCTATGCTCTTCTAAGAAGCTCACAAACAAGCCCAGGAAGCATGTTCATAGTGAAGACATAAATCCTGCCCTGTTGACCTATGTGTGGAAAAAATTCCTTCCTTTTTTTTTTTTTTTACCTATTTTTAAAAATCAGCCTGTGAAACTGTCAAAGCACCTTATTAAAGAGCTTATGGTCTTATTTATTAAGAGAAAAAGTCCTTATCTGGGCTTTCTGGCTCATTTCTCTATTCCTAACACTTGGGAGGATGAAACACAATGCTTGTGGAAAATTTGAGGCAAGCCTGGGCTACAGGGTTTGCCTGGGCAAACCACAAAACCAACAAAAAGGTTATTTAGACAAAATATTTTATTTACTCTTTAACTCCTTTAACCAATGTAACATTTAAAGCCACTACAAATCATATATAGTGAATTGGAAACATTTACACACAGCTCTCTCTTGAGCAGCTTGCTCTAAGGTGTGTGCTAGCCTTTCCTAGGAGTGCCCTAGCATTGGTCTCCCCGCATTCATCCTTGGAGTCCTTGTTGTTTGAAGTCAAGAATGGTTGCTTCTGCTGAGTCCAGGAGCATCTGTATCTCCAGCTTCCACATGGCAAACTCGTAACTTTACCTTTTTCCAGTGAGCAGCCATTCCATAGTTCTTAATGCCCAGCTTCTGGTAATGCAACTCTGATTTCTGACTCCATGGATCTGACAACTCTAGACCTCTACCGGATTTATGGAGTGGAGCAATGTTTGTCTTGGTGAAGCATAAGATTTTGTTGTGCAGTAGAATAAGAACATTTTGTGCTTGTTACATCTTGTGGGTTTATTCTGATGAAGGATCTCACACTCTGTAGATGACAATTACCTCTATCTTGTGATTATCCAGACTCAGACTCGCAAGGGCTAGGATTACAGATGGGAGTTCACATATTAGCATTTTTTTTTATTTATGGTTGCATAATGGTCTGAATTTATATATTGACAATATATCAAAATAGAGATCTTCACAGCAAAGGAAAATACTAATCAGAGTAAAAAAACAACTTCTATATTGGTATAAATTATTCAATATGGTATATAGATGAGGAGTTAATGCTTAATATATAAATGATACATAATAACTAATATATATAAAACTAAGTACAAAAATGAAAATGAGGAAGATTTATGAAAGCACAAAGGGAAGAAAAAAGGACAAAAGGAAAAGCAATAAAGAGCAAAACCCTTGAATTTAAATCAAATGGACAAAAATATAAGGAAGTATGTTTTCAAAGAAAACATACACAAGTCAATCACCAGGAAAATGAGAAAACAACCTTCAATGAGACATGATCTCACACTGGGGAGGCAAGCCACACACCAAAATCCAAACCACACAAGAAACATGAAACCTTATCTAGGTAATGAAGTAACTGCTACTGGTGACATGAAATGCTGCAGCAGGTATGTATACAATGTCATTCCTCCAAAAATCAAATCCAGGAACTTCTAGACTGGGGATATAACACAATGTTTCAAGCACCTCCTACAAATGCTAGGATGGCAGCCAGCCTGTAATTCCAGTGTTCAGGGTGTGGATAGACAGGATCCCAAAATTCCCTGGGTAAAATTCATACAGGAGGGCAGTGGCTTCAGTTGAGAGACAATGACTCAAAAAATCGGGTGAAAAGCCACCTGGTAGACTTCAGCCATGAATTTCATGGTTGTGAGCTCTGCTGTTCTGTTTCAACTCCTGATGAAGCCATAGTCAGTGTATGCCTAAATATCCAGCTTTAACAATTCCACGGCACATTTTTTTTCTGGTTTACTTCTTGCAATATTATATTATTTACAAGCAAGTATACTGAGGAAAAAAGACTTTGCTCCCACTTTCATTATTATTTGATGATCATTCCTTTTTATTTTAAAGTACTGTCCTTTTTAAGAATGTAGCAGTAGCCAGGCATAGTGGCACCCCAGACACAATCACAAGCAAGAGAGTCACTCTGATTATTGGTAAACCATCATTTCAAGACATATATTTATTGCAATGTGATTGCTTGTTTCTGCCTGGCTTATGTAGAAATAGTCACGATATATGCATTCATATGAATATAGGTTTCTTGGCTAAAATGTTTGGGACATATTAATTTCTAAGAGAATAGTACTTTTAGAGCATAAGTAAAACAATATAGAAAAAAATTAATTCAAAAGTAACAACAAAGCCATAGCAATAACCTTTCCACACTTCTTATCATTTTTTTAAAATCATTGTAAAACCACTCCACACAGCAGCTACTGCAAGGGAAAATAAAGGGAGGAGATGTAACATTGAAGCATGGTAACTCAGACTAGATTTGAGCCTGATACTTCACACTCAGCAAGGGATAATCATGACCTGTGACTTTGTGTTTGAATTTGTTACTTGGCGTTGTGCTACCATCTTTTCAAGATGAATTTTACATAACAAAAAATGGTGAGAAAACACACAGCATGCTTGAAGACAATTAACTGTAGAATTGTAAGGACTATGGCATTTGACTCAAAATATTAATTAATGGCGGTTGGGTGAATAGAAAAAGCAAGAAAGTAGATGGGCCTTCTCATGGAGGAGACCTACAATCATAAAAAAGTGGCTATCAGCCTGGTGCAAAGTGGTAACTAGGAAGATTTAACATCTTGATGTAGTGCAGAATGATAGAATGCTTGTTCTCATTATCATCTAGAGGCATGCCATTTGAGCTGACCTATTAGTGATAACAAGTCAGCCACATGAGGACCTGTGTGTATCTGTCACTCAACTAGGCATAGTAACTGAGTGGGTACAGAATTAAAATATGCTAGGCTTTCAGGTTCTGCTGGCAATTTGAACATGACTGCTGAGGTTCACCTTTGAATCTTTGAGAGGCTCATATGCCAAACTTGGAAGGAACAGTTTGCTCAAAGTCTCTAACTTTGTTCAGGGTAAACCATTTAAAATCTTCCTTTAAAAGTTCCTGTTTAAAGGTTCCCTGGGCAAGGCAGGTTGAGGACTGGGTGTCAGAACAGAAATGACAGTTGACTGATCACTTAGCCAGCCTTAAGGCTATGATGATTGGCTTCTGCTCTATCTTTGAAAGGGAGCCGCTAGAGTCATAGGAGCAGAGGAGTGACAAAACCTGTTTTACATCTTAAAACATCACCTCACCTTGTCTGCCTTATGGAAATTGCATTGCAGAAAGATCAGAGGTTGAAACAGTTAGATAATTTGAGAGATGATGTCTGGGAGGATACTGAGTTTCTTCTTAACAGGTTAAAATTGGATAGAACAAGTGAGAGAGGAAACCCCCAAGTTCCACATAGGATGTCATGGGATAGCCTCGTGGATACATGAGAATTGAGCTAGAGCATTACAGAGCCGACTGAACAGGGGCATTACAGCTGCATTTTACACGGGGTTGGGTCTGATGTCATGACTGAACTTAATATAACTTCAGGACATCCATTAGAAAAGAGATATGGGCCACAAGTAAAGTTCTTGTAGGAATAATTAGAGTTGAGAAAGAAGAGTTAGACAAATTAGATGAAAACCTCAATGAGATTTTAAAAAAATAAAGATGTCTATCAAAATTTAAAAGTACTCTCACTAGGTGGCTATACAGAGAAATGAGAGAATAGTTTAAAATTAGAAAATATTAAAATATTTCAACACATTGATATGAAGGATCCACTGGATAATTTTTCTTCCATTTTTAAAAATTATTTTATTTTTGATTTGTTCAAATTACTTCCTGCCTATAGCCTTGTAGTCTCTTCCTGGTCCCACCCTCTATGCTTTCTCCCCATTTCCCCTCCCCCAGTCCTCAGAAAAGGGAAAGCCCTCCTCCCCTATCCTCTGATGGCAGCCTGTCACATATCGTCTGGACTACCTGTATCCTCTCCCTCAATGGCCTGGCAAGGCCACCCCACCGAAGGGAAGTGATCAACAAGTAGTCACCGGAAACCACGTCGAGAAAAATCCCCTATCCTGCACATTATGGGACCCACAAGGAGACTGTGCTGCTTCTCTACTACATCTGAGCAGGGAGTCTAGGTCCTCACCATGCATGGTCCTTGGTTGGTGCATCAATCCCCGGCCTCAATTGGTTGGCCCCATTGATCTCCTTGTAGAGTTTATGTCTTCTCCAGATCCTTCTATGCCCTAAGTCTTCCATAAGACTCCCTTTGCTCCCCCCCCCCCAAAGTTTGGCTTTGAGTCTCAAAATCTGCTTCAATTCCTTTTCAGACCTTCAAGAAGGTTGACTCCTTTCCTATTTCTTCTCTTCAATCACTTCCGGTGTATATTCTATTTGCCCTTCTGAATAAGAATTAAGCATCCTCCCTAGGGTTCTCCCTGTTATTTAGCTTCTTTAGGTCTGTGTATTGTAGTGTAGTTAATCTGTATTATGTGGCTTCTATCCTCTCATAAGTGAGTATACACCGTGCATGTGTTTCTGGGTCTGGGTTACCTCACTCAGAATGATCTTTTCTAGTTCCATCCATTTGCCTGTAAATGTCAAGATTTTCTTGTTTTTAAAAGTTGTTTTTGAAAAACAACAAAAAAAGTTGTTTTTAAAAGTTGTGTGAATGTACCACAGTTTCTTTATCCATTCTTCATTTGAGGGATATCTAGCTTGTTTCCAGATTCTGGCTACTCTGGATAAAGTTGCTATAAACATAGTTGAGCATATTCTACAATTAATACCATGGTCTGTGAATGAATGTTCTGTAAGAACTTGTCCTCCAGGTGACTTCGGTTCTTCCTCAGTTCCAGTAGTGACCACACACTGCCATAAACTAGACCTGTTAGCAGTTTCCAGAAACTGAACCAGAGCAATTAGCAATTTCCCTGGAGACTCAGTCTCCACCCAACCTGCCTAAGGAACTGTGAAGTTTCCACAGCCTCACCTACTGCTCCCCTCCAGGAACTGTGACCAAACTCTTTTCAGTCTTAGAATATAAAAACCCTAAGATTCTTCTGTTCAGGGTTGCCTCACTCTTGCATGCAGGTGGACTCCAGCATGCTGGAACAATAACCTGTTGCTTTGGCATCAAACTGATCGCCATCTCTCTCATTTAGTGCTTCCTGGTATAGACGCTCCCGATTAGAGTCTTACAGTATCATCTAATTTTACTTGGATTTGAGTCTCTGAACTACTTGACTGAGAGTTAGGACCCCACATAGACATGGAAAGAGTGTATCTGTTTCCTCTTTGTTCTTCTGTGTGATTCTGGTAGCTGTAAGTTTTTGAACTCCTGGAATTATAATGTGATGGGCACTATGTGTGCCTCAGCCTGTGGAAATGTATGCACAGACATATGAAGGTGTTGCATTTATTAAAAGTTTAACTTTTAAATTTTTCCTATCTATCTATCTATCTATCTATCTATCTATCTGTCTGTCTGTCTATCTATCTATCTATCTTCTTTTTTCTTTACAGTCTGCTCCTAGCCCCTTTCTTCTTCTCTTCCCAGTTCCGTTCTCATGCCCCATTCCCCCATCCCCTTCTCCCCCTATCCTTTTTCTCAGAGAAGTGGAGGCCCCCAAAGGGTACCAAGGCATCCTAGCACCTCAAATCACAACAGAAATAAATGCATTCTCCCCCACTCAGTCTTGACAAGGCAACATGGCTAAGGGGCAAGGATCCTGAGGCAAGCTACAGAGTCAGAGGCAGCACCTACTCCTTTTGTTAGGGTAGTCAGATGTTGGCTAAGCTGCACATCTGCTACATATGTGTAAAGGGTCTAGGTATAGCACATGGATGCTCTCTGATTGGTGGGTCAGTCTCTGTGAACCTCTATAGGCCCAAGTTAGTTTACTCTGTAGGACTTCTTGTGATGTCCTTGACCCCTTCAGCTCACACTAACCTTTCTCCCACTCTTCACAAGACTCCCCAAGCTCCACCTAATGTTTGCCTTTAGTTCTCTGCATCTGTTTCCATCAGTTGCTGGATGAAGCCTCTCAGAAAACAGTTATGCTAGGCTCCTGTCTAAAACCATAATTGAGTACGGTGACAGGGTTGGCTCTCTCCCATAGAGTGGCACGCAAATTGGGCCAGTCATCGGTTTGCCATTCCCTCGAGCTCTACTCCATCTTTATCCCGACACTTCTTGTAGTCAAGACAAATTTTGGGTCAAAGTTTTTATGGGTGGGTTCATGGCCCCCTCCCTCCACCAGAAGTCACTCCTGGCTAAAGGAGGTGGTGACTTGAAGTTCCTTAACCTCAGCTGTTAGGAGTCGCACCTAAAGTCACCTCTACCTCCTAAACTCCTAGGAGCCTCCTCTGTCTGAGAGATGCCCTCCAAATTCTGTTCTTCCTCCCAGGTATCCCCATCCTTGCTCTCCCTACATCTGATCCTCAGCCCTGTTATCCTCCTCACCTCCTCTCCTATCCAGATTACTCCCTCCTTCTATTTCTAATGTCTATTTTATTTCCTCTTCCAAGTGAGATTCAACCATCCTCCCTTTGGCCCTCCTTGGAGTTTTTGGGTCTCTGGATTGTAGCATGGTTATCCTGGACTTCATGTCTAATATCCACCTATAAGTGAGTACATAGCATGTGTGTTGTTCTGGGTCTAGGTTACCTCACTCAAGGTGATCTTTTCTGGTACCATCTGTTTGCCTGTAAATTGCATGATGTCTTTGTTTTTAATAGCTGAGTAGAAGTATTTAGAGAAATACTGAAGGACATCCTTAGTCATAAGGGAAATGCAAATCAAATTTACTCTGAGAATATATCTTACACCCAACAGAATATCTAAGATAAAAAAAATCAAGTGACATCACATGTTCATGAGAATGTGGAACGAGGGGAACAGTCCTCTACTGCTGGTGGGAGTGAAAATTGTACAACCACTGCTGAAATCAATATGGAGGTTTCTCAGAAAAAATGAGAATAGATCTACCAAAACACCAGGTATACTTCCCCTGGGTATATACTCAAAAGATGCTCCTCCATACCACAAGGACATCTGCTCAACTATGTTCATAGCAGTTTTATACATAACATCCAGAAACTGAAAATAACCTAGATGCTCCTCAACCAAAGAGTGGCTAAAGAAAATGTGGCACATTTACACAGTGAAATATTACTCAGCTATTGAAAGCCTCTTTCATTTTTGTCAAAGAAACAAGTATTCATTTTGAAACTGCGGGCTGTCTGTGTGTGAAACTGATGGAGTTTAAAAAAAAAATGGCTTGTCATTTGCATTCCCCTTCACCTCCTTTGACAGAGAGAAGAGGAGGTTTACAGTGGCTGGGTGAACATTAATAAAAACTACGTTTTGTCTGTAGGAACAGAGATGATGAAGAGAATAGAAGGGTGATCCAAGAAACTAAAAAGGTACATATTGAAGTTATTTTTATAAAACTGTGTTTCTCTTAGCTTATTTCTTAACCAGGCTATCACACAAATAATTGAGATTCTTTTATAATACAAGGCTTCGCAACACAATCTTGAGCATTTAAGTCTATTCATAACCCTCTATGCTATTTTGTCTTACTACCACCAAACATCCCAGTGATGTTTGCACTTTGTAGCTTTCCTCAGCTCCAGTTCTTTCATCCTCATCTTCCTTGGATCTCTCCCATGGCTCAGGGGATCCTTGAAGAATCTCCTAACTCCTCTCTGGCTGGAAGGAAGTCCAGCCCTATTCTTTTCCCTGCTCATCTATTGGCTGTCAGTTGCTTAATGACATATCAGGGGGACATTTGACAAAAAGAGTTTACACAATATTTAGAAGGAAATCAGAATTTAAACTACACAATAACCTTATGCCTACAGGTACATAAAAGTGACATGTTCGAAGAAAGGATAACTCATGAAGCTGGAGGTACAGGAAGTAAGCCTAAGCCTGAGAATTGTGCATTTCCTTTGGAATGAGAAAAGGGGCCAAGGAAGGAATGATAGAAAAGACAAATAGAGTGGGGGTAATGTGAAAGTTGTTTGAAGGAAGAAAAATGCAGCTTTTGTTTCTAACTTATCAGTTTTCAACTCATTCTTCACGATGAACTCCCATGAAAAATCAAGTGAAACTGAAAGCTTTTGGAGCCAAGATTCCATTCCTTTTGGATTTGATAGTGTTTGTCTCAAAATACACAATTTTGGGGAGACTGAAGCTTGCCTGCTTTGCATTTGCATGTTACCTACATGATGTGCTAGGCATGGTGCAGAACCTATTTACCACTCTTAGCATGCAAAGGAAATAGACACACACAGTCATGCAAGGTAAATGGGATTGGAAAGCGTGGTATTAATCAGATAAGATGTTTGGGAAATGAAAAGGAAGGAGTCTGAATTTTCCTGTAAATAACACGAATCCTTTTCAGAAATGTATTAGGAAGAAGAGGAATATGTAGCCATCAATCAAATAGATTTCATTTAAACCAACATTCATAGTGAGTTATTTCTTCTAAACATTAAAAAAAAATCCTTCAAATGGTCACTAGGAAAAAAACACATCATTTGATGGCTCATTTTCACTTGGCTTAAAATAATGCCTTGTAACCATGAAAACCACATCTGTACCATAAATGCATAAGTATAGAAATTATCTAGGACTAAAAGATATGCTATTCTTATTGTTTAGGGAAAGGAAAGTGAAGACCACAGGACTTTGATTTTTGCTTGGCTGCTCTGTTTTTTTCCCTGACCTATTAAAGACTATTTCCTCTCTCAGGCCATCCTCTGCTAACACCCTTCTCTTTAAATAATTTGAATGAGCTTAAAGAAAAGTAAATCTTGGAGTTTCTATTGCACTAGGTTTCTAGCTTGTCTCAACTGGACATCTTCTGTAACAAGGCCAACTTCCTATTGAGAGACTGAGACACCAGCCTAGCCACAAAACCTTCAACCTACAATTTGTCCTGCCTACAAGATATGCTGAGGTGAAGCTGGCATAGAAATTGTGGAAGTGGCCAAGCAGTGACTTGTACAGTCTGAAACACATGCCGTGAGAGGCAGCCCACACATGATCCTGTCTAGAGTGCCAGAAACCAGAGGCTGGATAGCCCAGAGACCTAGGATATAACAAAACATGACTGTCAAAAAAAAATCAATGAAATCATTCCTAATGATATTCTGCTAAGATCATTTATTGGTGCCTATCCGAATGTATCCAATTTTTCATCAGAGAGGCTTTAGCTAGCAACTGATACAGAGACCCACAGCCAATCACAGGTAGAACTTGGGGAAGAGGTGGAGGAAGGATAGATGGTGCCAGAGGATTCGAGGACACCACATGAAAACCCATAGAATCAACCAACATGGGCACATAGAGGCTCATAAAAATGCCAAGCAGGTAGCCTGCATGGGACTGTCCTAGACCTAGGTCCTCTGCACATAAGCTACAGTTGTGTAGCTTGGTTTTCTTGTGGGACTCCTAACAGTTGGAGCAGGAGCTGACTATGATTCTGCTATCGGCCTTTGGGACCCTTTCCCCCTTACTAGATTGCCTTATCTGTCATTAATAGGAGAGGAGGGTCCTAGTCAAACTGCAACATGGTATGTGGTGGCTGGTTCATATCCGTGGGACACCTGCCCTTTTCTAAAGAGAAAGAAGAGTAGGAGTGGATGGATGGTGGTGGCAGTGGAAATGTGGTTGGGAATATAAAAAGAAGGAAATCTTTCATATGAAGTACTGCATAGATGTGCCTTCCACCCACCTTCTGGACAACAAGACACTTCTTAAACCAAAGATCTCTTGCTCATTGGCCCCCATAGTCCCTCCAGGTACATGAAAGCTTTCCTGAACTTCCAAGATGACATGACATGATTCTCTTGTGTTTTCATCCTTGAATAAAGTGTTTGTTCCACCAACTTGTCTCCAGGCTTTTTGGCAGATCACTGAGCAGTACAGAATTCAGGTTTTAGTTAACAGCTTCATTAACTGTGAAACACAGGAATGAAACCAATCCTTTAGGCATGGTGTTCTTACATCTCTACAGAGAATACTTGCTGATTCTTTAGTTCAGCAATGCCACCACCAAACAACAAAGGCACATTGTTGACATAGTTACAGTCCAAGTGACGCAAAAGGTCAATTCTCTTTTGTTTGCAAAAGGCATTACATCTTACCATGGTGTTGGAAATGTGTTCTTTAATGTGTTCCATCTTTACACATTAAGTTAATTATGGCTACTATAACTTTATTTGTATCTATGCATGGTAGAACAGGGTTTGATTATGGCATTTCACAATGTAACTTGGTTACATTCACTCCCATCATAGACTAACATATCTGTATACATGTGTTTTAAAATATTTTATCTTTTTTTCCATGGTGATTCATGGTGGACAGCCTTATACCATGTAATATTACTTAGTATGAAGTGCAGACCCAATAAATACTTGTATAATGAATAGATGAAGCAAACTTTCATATCTGTGACATTGCCTAACAATATGATGCATTGTGTGTGGGAGATGCTAAAATATCACTTGACTTACATTGATTTCCACAGATCTAAACTATCGAATTAGTAGAAATGGATGTCAAAACTTAAATGCTGAGACAATCTTTCTTTACACAGATCAATGAGTGAATACTTCTAATTAGCAGTGTTCATAAAGCAGGATTTTGCAGAACACCCATGTTTCTAGTGTCACAATGCCATTTCCTTAGCCAGGATTAAGTTCTCATATTTGCTAAAGAAATTTCTTTGGAACTCAATATATTTCCAAAATACAAGAGACCGTGAAGGGAGAGAAGAAAGGGATGCAATAGCAGACAGAGCTTACTGTGGACATAAAATACAGCAGGCAAACCATAAACCTTACACCAAACAATAAAAATAACAATCCATTTTTAATGCCAACAAAATACACTTTATGTAAGTTGAAGATGGCATTAGAAAGTCGACGGTTTGAAAAATAAGCGGGTGATTTTTAAAATTGATTTATTATTTGGCACACGGAGTGTAGGCAGAGGTATGGACATCTTTGCAGCTAAAATGTAGATTAAAACTTTTCAGTGAATGTTTAAAAAATTGAAGATTGGGGCTGATGATATGGCTCAGGAATTAAGAGCTCTAATTGATTTTGCAGAGGACCCAGTTTCAATTTCTACCACCCACATTGCACTCCACAGCCATCTGTAACTTCAGTGCCATGGTACCTGATAGCCCCTTTCAGCCTCCAAGGGCAGAAGAACACATGTGGTGCACCCTAACACATAAAGCAATAAAACATTTCTTAATTTAAAAATGAAGATTTCTTGCAAATTAGAGATAAAATGATGGAAAATGCTTTCATAGTCATAGCATTTAAATCACCAAATTAACAAAAATCACATAATTTTTAGGATTTGTCATTTAACTGCAAACAATAATTATTACAGTATGAGTTACGTAAGGATTGGATTTCAACACATTGCTCAGTATTTTAGGAATATAAACTTTCCAACATATTCCGAGGTCTCCAGAGCATGAGGGTCCATTTCAGTCAACCAACTCTGCATTCTTTTCACTTACTTGTCTGGGTTCTCAATGTGAAACTGTGTCTTGTAAAGCTGCTGTCAAAAATTGACAATTGATCTTTGACAATGTTGACCTAGAGGGCATTATAATCATGTATTTCTTTGGATTCCCTACAGTTTGACCACTATACAGTGAGCATACTTGGTTGCTGGATTCCTATCATTTTGCTTTTCAATGCTTCTGCTGATCTGGGTTTTATAGTCTGTCTTCAGGGCTACAATGGATTGACATTGGGGATGGCCCTGCACGTTGTAGGTATGATCTATCTGAGTGTTCAGCATGCTGTAAACACAGTAGATGGGAGCAACTTTAATGAATGAATCATGAACCTCAAATTTTCAATTTTTGGTGTGTTCTCTCATTCTTCATGTGAGACTTTGAGATTTAAGGAGAGAAAAAGTCCATCAGAACCACACTTAGAATGAAAAGCAAAGCTTTATTTAGGACACAAAGAGCTGTGCTGTCCCTAAGAAATGAAAAGGCAGCCCTTCTAGGAGATGAGCTTGTAATTTTAGAGAAGGATTTTAGTTGGGCAGGAAAAGGGTAGAGTGTGTTAATGAGAAAGGAACTGCTGCAAGTAAAACCAAGCATTGTTTGAAAAATCTTTCAGTGGACTTCTAGTCATTAACATATCTGGGTGTTGTGGTCACTCTGCTGAGATAAAGGAAAAATGTCTTCTGAGATGTGTAAAATATTCAGTTACCACACTTTTTTTCCATCTTGGTGTCTGTGGTGGTTTGAATAAGAATGACATCCATAGACATATATTTGAATGCTTAGTTACAGCAGAGTGGAATTCTTGATAAGATTAGAAGTATTAGCAGATGTGACCTCCCTGTTGGAGGAGATATGTCACTAAGGGTGGGCTTTGAGATTTCAAAAGTCCATGTCAGACCTCCCTTTCTTCCTGAGACCTGCAGATCAGGAGGTTGGTCTCAGTTACACTCCAGTATGATGTGTACCGTTATGGTTCCCAGCATGAAGATAATGGACTAAGCCTCTGAAACTCTAAGCAAGCCCTGAATTAAACGCTTTCTTTTGTAAAGAGTTGCCTTGGTCATAGTGTCTCTTCACAGCAATAGTATAGTCATTAAAACAGTGTAGTAGGTGACACCATCTTGGGCAAGCCTAACGTCTCAGCCTTTCATTGATTATAATGGGCATTGGTAGTCTGCCCTAGCTACTTCCTGGTGGAGCAGGGTGGGGGAGTCATAGAGTAGAAAGACTGGGTGTGGTCAGCCCAAGTTACAGAGTGGTCTCTGCTTCAGGACAGTCTAAGGGCTGGTATGGGGAAGAAGGTGGACAAGTCAGGAAGAGTTGTTTAAAAGCGTAGTAGGTGTTTTGGTTTACCTGGTTTTGAACTCACTTCAGAAGGCAGGGAGCCCAAAGGAGGAAAAGGAAGAAGAGGGCATCCCAGTTAGGAGTCCTGCATGAGGCAATAGCCAAGGCCCAGTGTTGCCAAAAACATTACATGATCTGCAAAGTGACAGGCCTCCACTGAACTGTGGACAGCCAGCTCTGTCTTGGAGGACTTTTGTTTTAGTTTAGTTTAGTTTAGTTTAGTTTAGTTTAGTTTAGTTTAGTTTAGTTTAGTTTTGTTCTGTTTTATAAATCCCTACCTCTAACTGACCTGATTGGCTAATAACAATTGACTCCTCCACTTTCTGCTGTCAGGAGATCCAGCCTCATTGGGTTTGAAAGGTAACTGAGGCCAGGGAAGAGAGCTGGTCCTGCTTCATTCAGAGACTACCTGGCTGAGCTCTTGGTTGCCTTGATAGTTCTGTTGAGAGTGGTCCATAGGAAGTAAGGGTATGACCTAACACCCCTGCTACCATCTCTGTAGCTGTCACAGAGGAAGCCAGCCTGACCCTCTCTATCACATGGAGGAGAACAATCCAATTTGAGAGCATTAGAGATTTTTTAAACAAGACGGAAAATTCAGAGTAATAACTTAGGCATAGTATCACGGTTCCTGGGATGCCACAGATCCTATTGTTTGGGGGCTCACACAGGAGAATAGACTGGATCTACATGAGAAGAAGATAAATTCTGGGGGGAATTATTGTGTTAAAAAGTATAGTTTCTGTAGGAATGGGGCCAACTCTTACTGACATCTTGGTTTGAATAGTCCATTCACTCCACAGGAATGAGAGTGAGACTGGGAATTGCATGAGGTGGGGCACAGAGCAGGAGAACATATTTTTATAGCAAACATTATATAGGGATATTGATGTCATTAGGAACTTTGGGGGATGAATTCAGAGGAAGCAATTAGTATGGCTAGCGGTCAGGTCAGGTGATTTGAGAATTCCCAGGGAGGCATTGAAGGCATCCTTCCAGAATGTTCTTCCAAGGTTGATCTGAGAAAGGTTTTATGTAGCTGTTTTCAACAGCTACTATTGCTCCCAGTACCCCATGTACCTCTGTTAGGAGATTGATGATTGGCTTATAATAGGTCCGGAGAGAACTATTAATTTTTGTTTTGGGGGAGTGGAGAAAAGAGGAGTGTGAGGACATGGGAGATCTTAAATTTAAGAGTTTCCATGGAGGTAGAGGACTACTTAAGTCTTGGTGATATGGAGTCTGCTTGTAGAAGTTTGGCTCCTGTGAGCTATGACAGGTGGATCCACTTGGTCACCCCTTGGAGGCTGGCCGCTGTTGCAGTGGTGAGTTTCAATAGATAAGGTACTGTTCAGAGCACTGTGAGGTGATGGGAATTAGTTTAAGGTGTACTTGACCTCCACGGTTGAGAGATAGATCAGTAGGATCCAATAGTGTCTGTGAGCGAAGCTTGTCAGCATATTCATGGAGATGTCGGAGCAGGATAAAAGTAAGCAAGTTATCATGTTTGGGTATGGACTATAGGGGAGGGAGACTACCTTATAGGAAGGGGCACCTATACCTGAGCTCAAACGGGCTCAAAGTACCTTCTCACATTGTATCTAACCTTTGTGCCTAACATTGATATGTGGAAGAAGCAATTAATCTAAACCCATGGAACTTTTCCCTGCTATAGTAGACCTTGCTGATGTCCTACCTTATTATCTTCTAGTTGTGAACTTCTGAAATTACCTGACACTTTCTCAGAACAGATGACAACAGACTTGCAGAGTGCATCACAAAGATTGTCTTTGCAAGCCAAGGATTTTTTTTAATGGGATAGTGGCTCAGGATGTTACCTTGCCCTATCCATCCTCTGGTTTGTTATATAGATGATATCATGCTAATCTCTGAGTGTTTGCAGATTTGGAAAACCATTGGGCAAAAAGCAGGTACAATGGCAACCTTGCTGGGGCTTAGTTAATTTAAAGAAAAACAAAACAACATAAAAAGACAATGGAAACAACCAAAAGGTACACTACACTGCCATATTATTATTAAATGAAAAACCCAATCACAGTATAGGCTACCTCCGTATGAACTGTTGGACAAAGGAGCTCCTGAGACCCCACAAGCCATAAAGACTATAGCTACTGCTCTTGGTTGTATGTAAGAACTACATAGCAAGACCTTGTTGCTGAAGACACTACGTGCTTTGAATACAGAACATGGAGTAGTTAAGCTGGTACTGAACTGGAAATGTTATGTCCAGATCTCAAGGTCCCCGAAGATCACTCAGGAGCCACTTCCAATGCAAGGTTGTTTATTCAAGCCTGGAGCAGAGACTCCCTCCCTCACAATGCAGTGGATTGGGAATGAGGTACCAGGCTCAGATAAGACTCAGTTTTTACTGCAGTTAGAGTAGGCTGGGGAAATTCCACTGGGGAGTGATATTCATTGGCTAGAGTTAGGTAAAACTTAGGTAATGAGGGTCTTGTTATGTAGCCTTAGCCACAGCTAGTCAAAATGTACACATGGTCCCTTGTCATGTCTGGATTTTGGGTCATCTGGCCTTCAGGCCTTTTCTGACATTCTCTGACAGGCTGTTGCTAGGGGAAGTTACTAGGGAATGGCAGATGAGGCCATCTTGTGGTTTTCTTTGAGACTGAGGTTTCTTTTTTTAGGGAAACAGAATCTCAGGTTTTGCTGTGTTAGTAAAAACTGAAACCTTTCATGGAGTTTGCTAGCCTTTTAAAGGAACGGAGTCAGTCAGACTCCACATTACCTTAAAAATAGAGTTTCCTTTTCACAAATGGGGTTACATAGGCTTAACAGAAACTCCCACACTGCTGGCTGCCTTTCATAGTGCCAGAGGAGGCCATGCAGTCTGCTAGTGGAGAACAGTCACCAATATTGCTACTTGGCCATGAATATTCAATGTTAAAATACTGACATGACTGAAGGGATGTACATGCTTGTGCAATAATGACTCAACCATCATAGGTAAGACCAACAGCCTTCCAATCAAGGCCCACTAGATAAGAGGGATTTCATATCTATTCCTGTACACCAGGGCAAAATCCTGTGGATTGGTTGGTCGTACATCATAGTGAGAAAACAACTTTTATCATTTCGTTAGATGCATGTGAAATGCCTGTCAAACTGTTTTCTAAACATGTACATACTTTTGCCCAGAGAACTCCATTGCTGTCAGCTTCAATTCAACCATGGGTGAAGATCCTGAAAACAAGTGACTGTTGTTGTGGCATAGTGTACTTATTTATAGTGTACTAATTCTCAATAGGTGGGTATGTATAGGCAACCCTCCAAGGCTCAGCACTCATTTTCGAGAAGAGGTAGAAAAAAAATGCAACCTCCGGAGGAAGAGTGGCAAGTTGTAGAGCAGTTTCCTCCAAGACTGAAACATTCCATCACCCACAGAAGCTCCTAAAGCAGAAGGTTAACAACTCAAAACAGCATGGGGAGATCTCTTTGAGTGACAGATTCACTGAGCTCCTCCATCCCAAGAATAAACAAAAGACTTTGGAGAGGTACTTCCAGACAAAACAAGCTGCAAAGAGGATGCTGAGAGTACACCAGCGTCATGGAAGCTGAAATCAACCAAGCTATTTGGAAGATGCTTAGAACCACTCTGTTACTTGAAAAGGACACTCTGCCACCTGTTGATCTGGCTTCAGGCTGTGTGTTATGCTCCAGGTCCCCATCTTTTGTGAGGTGTCACCCATGCTGGAGTGGGCTTTGGTGATGTCGCTGTCTGTGGCAGGTGAAATGAGAATGGCCTCATATGCTAATATGCTTAGTGTGGGGCTGATGCTGATGAACTGTTTGCAAAGGATTTGGGTGGTGTGGCCTTGTTGGAATAGGTGTGCCTTTGATGGAGGAGATATATTGCTGCGGGTGGGGTTTGAGGTTTCAAATACTAGTCTCTCTCTCTCTCTCTCTCTCTCTCTCTCTCTCTCTCTCTCTCTCTCTCTCTCTCTCTCTTTTCCTTTCTCTCTCTCCCTCCATCCCTCTCTCCCTCTATCTCTGCCTCTTGCCTGCAGATCAGGATGTCAAGCTTTTCAGCTACTGCTCCATTGCTCTGCCCCTTTGTTTCCTGCCATGATGACAATGGACTAGTCCTCTAAAACTATAAGCAAGTCCCCAATTAAATGCTTTGCTTTAGCAAGATTTGCCTTGATCATGGAGTCTCTCAATAGTAATAGAGTAGTACCTAAGATACTGTCTTTGAGTAAATTCTGCTCCTGTAAGTAGCCCTTCAGCCGTATTCTTGTAAATAACCCCAATAAAGTTCATTAGTTCACCAAATTGGACTTTGGTAGCATTTATACTTTGGTCTGCCATGGCCTCCTCTCTCTCTCTCTCTCTCTCTCTCTCTCTCTCTCTCTCTCTCTCTCTCTCTCTCTCTCTCTCTCTCTCTCTGTTGCTTTTCCCAGAAGAAATCTTGAAGTCTTGCTACACAACAGATACCACTGCGCTGAGGTAAATTCAGATCCTTAACTATAAAACAGAGAACAATTTCAGGATGTCAAATAACGAAACATAGTTATAATGTATTTTGTATATGGAGAGAGAGAAAGAATATAAGGTATTGGCCAAATTGAGTGGGCCTTTGTCTTTGTTCCTTTGTGTGTGAATATTCAGATAGTTCTGCAGGCTTGCTTTTATTTCTGTGCAAACTTGAAATAAAGAACACTTGAACTGAACAAAAGAAGAAAAGTGAAGGAGACTTGGCAGAAAAGAATCACGTTCTCTGAGGGCCCCATGTGGGGCAGTGGTCTGGCATTAGTGTAGCTCTTGTGCATGTTGAGACATGAAGTAAAGTGTAGAGAATAAGAGATGGTCAATTTCTCATCCCTAAATGGGGCATCTATATGACTCCTCCTGCCAAGGCTCTGGGACCCTTGTGGAAGAGTCAGAGTTGGTGAGCAACTACAAAGAAAAACCCTCTTCTATATACAATAGATACTTATATATATAAACTCACAGAGGTGTGACAGTGTAAAATTATCTTTTCTTCTCCTGAGGTAATTGCTCTCTCTGATGCTTTCTGCCTCCATCTGCTAACTTAGCCCTATTTCTGAAAGCTTCTAGCCTCAATAACATCTAATCTAGATCTAGAAAGTTTTCAGCCTCTGAGTCTTATTCCTTAATCAGCTTACCCTTTCTAGCTCTTTCTGAATGCTGGCTGGCTGGTTGCACTCATGTTCCACTCCAAGCAAACTAACTGAAACTGGCCTCTATCATCTTCTAACTGAATTGCTCTGCTTGACCTCAAACTAACTCTTACAATCTCTTGTAATCTTCTGGTTCCTTCTCATTCTCAGGCTCATACTGTCTTTACCTGTGTCTAGCTTGTTCTCTCTATAACCTGTTTTTGTAAAACTCTCCTAGTAATATTCCCTTGCCTTCTTCTGTGCCTCCCTCTCTCAATTCATAATTTAGTACTTTTATTTTTTATTATATTTATTTTTACATGAACATTTATATTATTACATATAAATAAGAAGAACCATGAAACAATCAGGAATTATATAAATGTTATATTCATAGTGATTTGGCTATTTGTATTTGGCAACCTTGAAAACAACATCTTTCCGATCTCGGTGAGTCTAAAATTCTGAATGAAAATCAATATCTATCATATCTAATCTCTATTAACTTAAAAACATCAATATAGATGTAAAAATATCTTAATCCTTAAACAACGAAGCTTAGTTGTCAGACTAAACTATCTGGTCTTCAACTCCATCAGAGATTTGAGAAGAAATATACTTAATTACCTGAGTGAATTGGAAGTGCAGGTTAGCAGGTTCCAAAATGAAAAAATGACAGAGACAGTTGGATGCCTGAACAGTCACCCAAGATTCTCTATAATGTTCGAGCATCATTTTCAGCTTTCTGGCCCAATATATCTGACAGATATATTTGTGAGGCAGGAATTATTTAGGACTTGCTTATCCTGTCTTGGAAGAGTTTGGGCCACTCATTCTGCCTGCATTCAAGCTTGCCCATTTTTAGGCAGTATGCTGAGTCAGATATTAATGGAAGAGATCTCCCATTTCTGAGGACGAGGGGAGGGAGGGAGATGAAATGAGGGAGGGAGGGTGAGTTCAGGAGGTGATGAGGAAGGGAGGATGGGATTAGAAGGTGATGAGGGAGGGAGGGTGGGGTCAGGAGGTGATGAGAGAGGAGGCTATAATCCGGATGAAAAGAATTCGAACTGCAGAACAAGCAGGTAATTTATGTTGCTAATCCCATGACATGGGAATAGCTCTGAGACTGGCTGAGACATGAATGTCTATGCATAGACAAAGCTTCTTGTTGGTCACAGAATCCCTGTGACTTATTATGAGATGCCGTTCTTCCTATGGCATGAATGAAGATTTGCAGATGTCTTATTTCTGCTCATACAGAGAGCAGACATCCGACCTTAATTGTTCTGTGCATCCTGAACACCTCATATAATTTTGGGACTGTATAATGCTTGTGAGAAATGATGTGTGTTCAGAACAAAAGAACTGGGCACTGATGCTGGATCAGACCTGACAGGATTCACTTCTCTCAGCATGCTGGATGCTGACATCCTGTATCCTTCACGTTCCAGCTCCAGATGCTTCAGTTTCTCTGTGTCTCTCTTTTAAGTAGCCTCTCTCTCCTCTCAGTTCTCATAAAAGTTGGACATATCCTATTCTGTCAAATCTTTCACTTATTTGTCACTTTGTCAGCATCTCAATTAGATGTCACTTTTAAGCATGGGTGATTCCTTCTACAAACTATCTTCATTGTTTAGGATTAAAGGTGTGTACTAAAGGAGAATAAGCTTTCTAGATGGGTCACACAGACACAGAAGGTCTTTGAATATGATCACAGCAGACATGTTTCTGTGTAAAGATTCCTTTTCACAATAGCATGCATAAAATCTGAGTGATCCCAAGCTGGACAACATCACAACCTAGAAGAGAGAATGGGACATGAGTACTCCTAGTCAGGAGGTTTTGGTGATTAATAGCTGTTTGGAAAGGGACAATCACTTTTCTTTAAGATTGTAGTCAATTTTGCTCTGATGGAAAGCCACTTATCTAAGTGTGCATGAGTATCAAATATTGAACTTGATGGGTTTTAGAAAAAGAACAGATAGGTGGGTGGATAGCAATGCCGAGTGTGTGTGGGAGGTATTAGGGGGTTAGGATAAATAAAAAAACAAAACTTTTTCAAATAACAAACTAAAAATATATTAAATATATATGTGGTAAACAAATAAAAATATGTGATAAAATCTTTTATTATTGTTAAATGTCATCCGTGTTCCAGATAAACATTATGTGGAAAAAATGTAGCAAATCTCTTACTAATGATGAAAAATTTTAATCAGCAGCAAATTTCTTACTGGAAATAAAACCCAGAACTGTTAAAAAAAAATATGGAAAAGCCATTTAACTATTTTCAGACTTTAATAAATACCTATGAATCTATTGTGAAGAGACACCCTCTAAGCACAAAGACTGTGGTAAAATCTATAAATATTCTTCAAACTTTACTACCAGAGAATGTATACTGGAAAAAAAAAACCCCACAAATGTAAGAAATGTGTCAAAGCTTTGCATCCTTCTTCCTGCTAAGTCAACATCAGGGAAATCATGTTGCTGAGACTTACTATAAATGCTAAGAATGCGCCAACTCCTTTACAAAGTGCTCAGCTCTTACATACACTGGATGGAGATTTCATGCTGGAGTAGAGCCTGTGAGTATAATAGAGTGGCAGAGCAGTAAATGTTCTTCATACCTTCATAAACATTGAAGAACTCACACTAGGCAGAACTTTATATTTCCAATAAGGGTAACAAGCCTTCAGCCAATGTCAAAATGGAATTGACCTTTGTGAATCCTTAATGAAGTAAAACCATACAAATGCAAAGAATTCTAAGTCCCTTACCTGCTCTTCCTTCTGTATTCAACAGCAGCTAATTCACATGCATGAGAACTCTTTATATGTAATACTCACATCTAAGGCCTTTAATCAAAGTCAAATTTTTCCTAAAGAAGTATAAGGACCAAAAGAAAATGGTTCGGTGGCTAAGAGAGCTTAGTATGCGAGGTTGATTAAGTTTAATCTCTAGTAACTCATGGCAGGAAGAGGAAAAAAATGCCTGGAAGCTGTGACGCCCTCCACAGGTGGGAATGAGCATGTGCATGTGCACACTCAAGCCTCACACAGTAGTGATGTGTAACTGTGTTAAAAGAGGGTTGTGGGTAATCTAATATCCTTTTACATTGTCGTGTGTGTACACATGATCCAGGTGGCTAGAAAGGCCATTGGATTACCTGAACTGGAGTTATGGCTCTTTTGAGTCATGTGATATGGTGCTGGGAGATGAACTTGGGGTCCTCTGGAACAGCTGCAAGTGTTCTTAACAAGGAAGCCATCTTTCCAGTCCTTTGTTTTTTAAAAGAATTATGTGTCTTTTAAATGTTTCTTGAAATAAAACTGAATGTTCCAAAGCATACGTGCACAAGCGCACACATGTGTGCACGTATGCGCACGCACACACACACACACGCACACATGTATATATGCATATATATGTCAAAACATGAAAAGACATGATAGATAACAGATGATACATAGATAAATGATAGATAGATAGATACATACATACATACATATGTACATACATACATACATACATACATACATACATACATACATACCCTTTACATAGGACAAATGACATAATGATTCTTTTCTGGCACCAGTTCCAAGAGAAAGCAACTTGAAGAGAGTGAGTCATGCTGGTAAACTAACCGTATCTCAACTGACCCCCTACTTCCCAAGCTGTCCTGGAAATCAAAAATTGGTCTATGAGACTCAGCAACAAAGTCCTAAATCTCCACATTCTACTCCAACCATCCATCCCTTTTTAATATAAAGCTCTGATCAAAGGGAGTGGATCCCAGGACATACTGTCTCAGTCCTAACTCATGGATAAAACGAGGCTTTGGAAGACTGATATGCAAGCGTCTTCTTAAACATGGCTGTGGCCTGCCTAAGAGCAACACTGGATATAATAAAAGCCTAAATTGTCCTCTGTCTGAAGTTCAGATTTTTCACAGATAAATGTATTAGTTTCTGTAGGCTCTTGTCAGTTTTGTCTTATTCCCCACAAAGCCTCATGAATTAATAAAGTCTATATACGTCAGAGAGTGATTGGATACAGCTTTCAAATGAGACCAAGATCCTGTTCAGTTAACTTTCTCACACACACACACACACACACGCACACACAAATTTTGTGATTTATTCAATGTGTCTGAAATAATGATTTCACAAGTATTCTGAAATAGAATATAAATCTATTCAATTATTGAGATGATTCTTTGCAGAGCCCAGCAAATCCAAATTAGTCTTTTACACTAAATATTCATATAAGAAAGATTCATTTTAAAAGGTAATTTGATCTTAGAAAACATTAAGGATCATAAATGAGGCCACAGTTCCTCCTTCTCTCAACTCCATCCTATTTTAGTCATTGCTTAGTGTTTAAAAATCTTTGGAGCAAGATACATAGTTTAATGACAAAACACTTGTCTCATGTGTGAGGTCTTATCTCCAACACAGCAAAAAACAAACAATTGGTAATCAATCTGTCAGTCATTTAAAAGCATTTCTATCATGTAACTTAGGTATAATAGTGGGTTTCATGATGGCATGTATGTCTATTTTCAGGATTTTGACCAGTGTTTGAATCTCTGGAGTCATCAGTGATCACTGAAAAAAGAAGGTTCTCTGGCCAAAGCTGGTAGCAACACTGTTCTATAGGCATAAAGTTATTTAGAAGGTGCTTGACAGGCTCAATAAATAAGTGTTACATCTCTACAAGCAATGTGGAATTAAGCTTTGCCTGTGGAAAGTTTTACATGAGTAACATAAAAGCACAGAGTTTTCAATTTAAAAATCAATATAAGATGAAAAATAGGAAAGGGATAAAACTGTCTCTAATACTAAAGTCACTCCAACATTTATTATTGATAGCTAAAAACAGTATATTCATCAATATATTCTTCATGAAAATTGCCTGTGAAATACCAATAAAAATCATGGATACCCAGAAGTTGTATAAAATTATTAATTTTATGTCATATAATTTAGTTCTATAAAATTTTATTTTTATAGTAAATAAAATAATTTATTCTGCTTAAATCATGCTTAAGCCACTGGCAAAAGGTAAATATATCCTCCTGAAATTATGTACTAATAAGTTGGACACCATAAAAACAAGGTAGAAAAAATAAGATCCATTTTATTACCTATGGCTGACCAAGGAAAGCACTTTGAATAGTCAGGCTTTTATAAATGGAAGATTACTACAAATTTAAGCATATCCCCTAAGTTACAAAAAATTAAAATCTTCTAGTATTATTCTTTGACCTACCTACTAAGTCAATTAACATTTTTAAATGATTTTAAATCATGAGTGGAGAAAACTGAATTTAAATAGACAAAATTATTGAAGAGTAGAAATTTAAATTCTCTCTTGAGTATCTTACCCATCATTTCTGGCTGGAATGATTTCACGGGAAATGCTTGCCTAGAAGAATTATCTGCTTTCCTTACTCCCAACTCCTTTCAAATACCTCCACTTACCAGACTCCACCATGACTTTGCTTTCTCTTTCTTTAGAAAACTTACAAACCAAAAACCACAAGAAACACACACACACACACACACACAAACACATCCATAATAACACTAAATCAGAAAACATAGTATACAAGCAAAAGGTCAAGACAAAAATGGTCAAAGAAAGCAATATGGTACAAAAGTCTACAAAAATACCATTACATTTACTTTGTCTTGACCCTGTACTGTTAAGCATGGAGCCTACCTTGAAGTGTGTTTCATATACCCAGTGAGACTCCACTGGAGAACACTATTTTTTCTCTGCAAGTATGTGTCAGTTACAGGTAGCTACTTTATTAGGGGTGTTTGCCATTGTCTGCTTATTTCTCTCAGGCCTGGGACCCCACCTTTCTTAAACATGTATAGGCTCTGTGTGTGCTACCTTAGTCTTTCTAAGTTCATACATCAGTTCTGTTGTTTTACTGGACAGCATTTCCTTGGAGCCATTTATCCTCTCCAACTCTTACAATCCTTCCACCCTCTTTTCTGCATAGTTCTCTGACTCCTGAGGAGAGGGGTTTGATGAAGATTTTCCATTGAAGACTGAGCCTTCCTAAATTCCTCACTCTTTGCTCATTGTCCAATAACGAAGTTTTTGTGAGTTCTGTTAGTTCCCATATAGTACAAGAAGAAGCTTCTCTAATGATGGCTGAACAAGACACTGTCCTATGACTATAGAAGAATGCCATTAGAAATCATTTTCTTACTATGCTCCTTTGCAGAACAATAGCATTTGATTTTCCCTCTAGGTCTATTGTCTATTCAGTCTTAGGTTCTTTGCCTCCAAGAAAATGTCAGGCATGGGTTTCATCTCATGAAGTAAGTCTTTAATTCAAGAAGAGGGGCTAGTTACTCCTACAAAATTTCTACCTCTATGGCACCAGCATATGTCCTGGGAAGGTCACCACCTTAGGTCACAGGGCTCACATCTGGACTGATGATTACCTTATTCTCTAGGACCATGCAGAGTATCTTACAATACTGCGAACGCTGGACAGCAGTGGTTACACCTTTTGTTAGACTCTCAACTTCTCCATGTTCAATGAGATTTTTAAGTGTTGTCTTCAGCAATAGGGTGTTTATTATCAGTTTGTAGAGAACAACCAATAATCTTGGCAATCGCCTGATGTATTTAGAGGTTTTTCTGAGGCACCTTTAGCTGATGACTCCACTAGATGTAGCCTATTTCTGACGATGAAGATTTCAATTTGTGGTGAGAGATGTCTACTTGGAACATTGCTTCTCTTTTTATTTGGTGACTCCATTTAAGTTTCCTTCACATGTGTATATATTTTAGGAAGCTTCCACAGTGTTAGGTTTCCACATGTCCCATCTTAATGGTCCGGAGTGTTAGTTGTTCCTTCCCATGTATGCTCCATTATCCCTCTATCTTCCCTACTTAATCCCTTATGCATTTAATCTTCCCACTCAAGCCTCTTCCTTGTTTGTCCACAAAAGGAAATTAAAACAAAACAAAACAAAACAAAGAAAAAGAAAGCCAACCCAGTATTTAACCTCCAATTTTCTTAAACAGTATTCATCATATTGATCAATGGATTTACATGATGTGCCCATAGAACTAGATAAAATGCCTTAGATATGGTAATAACAACCCATGTAGAATGCTTGTCTCAACATTAAGAATAGCATTAAGCTACAATGAAATATCTGAATTTGACCAAATATAATTTTTAAATCTTGGTAATTATATTCCTCTGTTGAGAATTCTCTGTTTAGTTCCAAGCCCCATTTCTCAATTGGGTTATTTGGTTTGGTGGTGTTTAATTTCTTGAGTTCTTTATATATTTTGGATATTAGGCCTTTGTCAGATGTAGGGTTGGTGAAGATCTTTACCCAGTCTGTAGACTGTCGCTTTGTTCTCTTGACAGTGTCTCCTGCCTTACAGAAGCTTCTCAGCCTCATGAGGTCCCATTTATTAATTGTTGATTTAAGGCCTGGGCTGTTGGTGTTCTGTTCAGAAAGTTGTCTCCTGTACCAATGTGTTCCAGGCTCTCCCCCACTTTTTCTTCTAACTGACTCAGTGTTTCTGGCTAAAGTTCAGGTCTTTGATCCACTTGGATTTGAGTTTTGTGCAAGGTAACAAATATGGGTCCAGTTGCATTTTTTTACACATAGACATCCAGTTAGACCAGCACAATTTGTTGAAGATGCTATCCTTCTTCCATTGAATGGATTTGACTTCTTTGTCAAAAATCAACTGACCATATGTGTGTCGTTTCATATCTGGGTCTTCATTTCGATTCCACTGATCAACCAGCCTGTTGCTGTGCCAGTACCATGCTGTTTTAATTACTGTCGCTTTATAGTACAGCTAAATTACCTTTTTTTGTGGTAAAAACAACAACAACAAAACAAAACAAACAAACAAAAAACAACAACAACAAAAACTCAATAGAAAAAAATCTAACCCAAAGATTTAAACAGATATTCTTCTAAAAAGATGTGGATTTAGACAACAGGGACATGAAAACAATTTTCAGTATCATGAATCATATGGAAATGCAACACTAAATCCCAATTAAGTACCAAGTCATACAAACAAGAGTATCAGTTATAAACACACACACACAAACGAAAGATTAGAAAATGCTGGCAAAGATGTAGAGAAAAGTAAAATTTTGAACACTATTGGTGGAGTTTTAAATTCATACCAACATTATTGAAAATTAACATGAATCTTCCTCAGAAGATTAACACCAGAACAAATATATGGTCTGACCATCCCGTCCATGCATATACAGTCAAGAAACATTAAATTGTTATGTTGTAACACTACCTACCCATGTTCATCTACGCCCTCTTTATAATAGACATGACATCAAGCAACCAAAGTACGCATAGGCTAAGAAATAAATTTTAAAAAAACCAGTACGCATTTGCAACAGATGAATATGTAACCATAGAAAAGGATAAGAGTGTGTATTTTGTTACAAAATGAATAGACCTGAAGAATGAAATAATCAGGGCACAGAAGAATAAGTACTGTATGAATTTTTCACAAGTGACATCTAAAGCAAGTTCATGTAAATAAAGTTGAGAACAGAATGAGAGCTACCAGAACCTAAGGAAGATGGGCGTGTGATGGAAAAGGCTGACTATTCTGTATAGAATGACAATTAAGTGCAAGTGTATTGGAGGGATGGACATAAGAATCCTATGCCCTACATTTCAGAGAGCTGGGAAAAAAAGTTATGGAGGAGTTTACTATAGGCAATAGGATAAATATAATAAAATAATATAATAAATAAATATGTTAGATATTAAACATTGTTCTGTATACATGTACTGAAATGTTATACAATAGCACATTAATATTTATAAACTCTATGTATCAGTTCAAAATTAAATATTCAAATATTATGGAGATTTTCACAATATTGATTCCAGCAATCATGATCATGGATGACTTACCATTTGTGGTGAGTTTCTCTGTAGGTGTAGGGCTTTCACTGTAGAGGTCCTTCACTTCTGTGGTTAGGTTTATCCCTAACTATTTTATTTTCTTTAGATTATTGTGAATAGAATTAGGTCTATAAACTTCTCTAAGTATCTGTTTGTGTATTAGAAAAGCTACTGATTTGTGCACGTTGATTCAACCACATTGTTGAAATTGTTTATCATTTTTTCAAGTTTAATAGTCGATCTCAAATTTTACTTTCAACAGTTCTTTTTTTTTTATTAATTTATTCTTGTTACATCTCAATGGTTATCCCATCCCTTGTATCCTCCCATTCTTCCCTCCCCGCCCCCATTTTCCAATTATTCCCCTCCCCTATGACTGTTCCTGAGGGGGATTACCTCCCCCTGCATATGCTCATAGGGTATTAAGTCTCTTATAATTAAATGTTATCTAAAATAATAATAATGTTTTGCAAATTACAGGGAGGCTCCCTAATGTCACTCATAAAATGGAGTGTTTATTTTCTGTCCTAGTTGGTTTTTGTTTGTTTGTTGACAGCTTGACACATGGGAGAGTCAACTGGGGAAAAAAAAAAACCAATTAAGGAAATACCTCTATCCAGATTGCCTATAGGCAAGTATGTGGGGGATTTTCCTAGTTAGTGATTGGTGTGGATGGGTGGTGGGACCTCTTGGCATGTGGCCTCAATGTGTACAAGAAGAAAAACTGAGCAAGCCATGTGGAGAAAGCCAGTAAGCATCATTCCTGCATGGCCTCTGCTTCAATTTATGCCGCCAGGGTCCTTACCTGAGTTCCTGCCTTGATTTACTTCATGATAGACTGATTGGAACATGTAATCCTAAATAAACCCTTTCTTCTCCAACTTGCTTTTTGTCATGGTCTTTCATCATAGCATGGATGCTTTAACTAACTCATATGTTGATTAAAGTGAAGTGTTTAAAAAATATTTTCTGAGTATCATGGAGCAACTCTTTAATTAGAGCAACTCAAAAGCAGAGGCAGTGAGCAAGGACTGCCTACTCTATATTGTCAATACTATTTTTCAAAAGATAAACAAACTAAGCAGACAACACCAACAAAAACAGTATAAGACTGAGGTGAGGGGGTTATCTGGTCTTCTGAAGCCTAGATGAATTATAAAATATAATGGTCAATAATTCGAAATTCAAGAGACAGTGTTATGCTAAAGCTGTCTATATTTCAATGCAACTGTACAGGCAGACCCTGAAGTCAATTTTTAAACTAGCTCTTGAGAGTCATTTAGTGTCAAATGTCAACTCTCATACTGTGAGGATCTTGAGGGAACCTTGTCACCTGAAATGCAAATATTCTGGACCTTGTGACCTATCCACTATGATAGTTCTTAAGTTCTAAGACACAGCCAATAAAAATTATCTATTAACTTACTTGTAAAGAGCCATCCATAATTAATGTGTGCAGATAAATGGCATTCACAGTCTGATACAGAGAGTCAGCACCAATAACTCATTTCCATAGACAGTTTTATGCATCTCTTCCCACTAATTCATTCTGGAAAGTTTTCAAGTGATATCTTATTATGGTGGAATTGTTTTCTGAAAAAGTTCCCATGTGTCTGTTCTTGCTTACAGTGAGACTTAAGAAGGCTAGACCATAGTTCCCAAGGTATAGCTTCTCAGTCGGGAGGACCTAGTTGAAGCATTCTGCTTTGATGAAATGTAATTACTGTAATTATTTTTTCATTAAAAAAAAGACCATTATCCTATGGTTGGCAAGTTGGCTCAGTGGGCAAGACACTTGTGGTCAAGCCTATAGGCTTGAGTTAGAAACATGGGCCACATATAAGGAAAGAAAAATCCCAAAGTTGTACTTTGACCTCTATGTGTGTGCCATGTCATTCAAGCCTACACACTCACACACACACACACACACACACACACACACACATATACATATACATATTTTTATATATGTAAATATAAAAATATAAGGAGCCAGTGAGATGGTAAAGACATTTGAATCTGTTCTCTGGATCTCACTTGGTAGAAGGAGAAAAATAACTCTTATAAAGACCTTCTGACCTTCATATATGAGTAGTCATGCATACACATAACAATGAATATATGTAACATTTTTAAAACACTGTTTCAAAAACTCAAATTATATAAACATGAGCACATTTTTCCTTAAAGGTGTCTGTAATGCACTCAGAATTTATATCTAAAGGTCATGCCCTCATGTTTAGTTTTTATGACCACACAAGAGAAGGCTACTTGAACGAAAAGTTACAATGAAACATTAAAATTAAGGAGAATTTTTAATTAATTATATTCATTTAAAAATGACATTTGAGAAAAGTAATAATAAACCTTGGTAAACGAACTATGACTTGAATTAATAATTATAATAATTTTCTTCCATATTTTACAAGACACAGCTCATTGCCTCATCCTAGACTTTACTCACCTTTACCTTGTCTTTTCATAATTTGTCATTATCACTTTAAGATTTTATTTTACTTCTTAGCAACTCCTTGTATTAAGATACCTGTTATAAAGCTAACAGATTACACCCAATGTCAGCTGCTTTAGTTGGATTGTAACACTGCTTCAAAAACTCATATTTAAAAGTTATTTACGACTATTCTGGCAGTCACACATATTCCCACTTAAACTGCATCCCACAGATTACTCTTTAGTGATCTAACCGTTAGTATGTAGAACCCTTCAGCAACCTACTCACTTCAGCTGCCTGGGTAACACTTATTGGCCTTATAAAATGCTTTGTGATTTAATGAGGTCATCTCTTGTTTTTATTTCATCATGATGTCAAATCATAACACTTTGTACTAAGTCATTAAAAGTGTTGACATACTCAACTTAGGAACTCAACTCTGTCAAAATATTAGCTGATAAAAAGGAACAGCTGGCAGAACTTATCTCAAAAAAAAATTCAACTGAGATGTGGACTATGTCAAGACTCAGTGGTAACACGCTGCCATGGGCTGTTCCATATGCAGCAGGCAAGTAGATTTACATTCTGCTTTGATCCTGCATTTTAAAATGAGATCATTTCTGACAGGTGTTAGAAGGGATAATTTTACATGGGAAGTCGTCGCAAACCCTTCCAGCACTGTTTTCCCTAACTGTAATAGACATTCTTCTTGCCTCTAAAGACAGACAGCCCTATATTTCCTGAGCTCCTTATGTACATCTATGGGAGTTTGTACCAAAGGCTCTATTGAAAGCAGGACTATGCTAACTTTATTGTCATTTTTTATTTTACATCTATGTTCACTTACTGATATATAAGAAGTATATACATGTGCATTGCAGACTGAGATTGGGGGCTTGAGGCTCCATCTCCTTGAACACAAAAAAATGCAATGGAGAACAAAACTAAAAGTGGACTTTCAGAACTCTTAGAACACCTCTAATTCTAAATATGAATAATTAAGTTATATTCATTCCTTTCTTCTTTCAAGTGGTCTAAGCTGGCCTTGAACCCACAGCATCAATTATGCCTCAACCAGCCCCCACGTTGGGGGTCCCACATATGTACTACAATATCTTGTTTACACTATTTATTTACATCTATATTACTGCAAGGCCCTTTATGTCTAAAATACCAATGTTAAAGATAGGTTGAATATGTTCCAAACTTTACTACATGCAACAAGGAACCAAAAACAAAATGGAATTTTGCTTTAGGGGTTAAAGACAAAATCATTTTTGGTCAAAGACATCAGAAGTAAGCATCAGACACTATATCTGAAGTTACATGAGTATTTGGGGGGAAGACTTCATGATGGAAACATGGTATTCAAGTTTGTGTGTGCAATTGGCAGGGCTAAAGGCTACTCAGACAGTTGATAAAATACTACTGAGTTTGTAAGAAAGTTTCAGGAAGACTAATGCTTGATTCTGTAGGCTAAAGAAAGAAGACTCATCTTCCCCGTCCTGAGAGAGCATCATCTAATTCACTGAGTCACAAGAAGGGCACATCTGGTGTTTGTGCCTAGGCATCTGCCTGGTTCTGAGGTTGGTGCTCCTTTCCCTAACACTTAAACAGAAATCATACAGTTAGCTGCATGTTTCATTCTTAGGCTTCTGGGGTTGCACTTCATTACACTACCTGGTGTCTAGTTCTCAGCTGCACAAATCTAAATATAGAAATTTGGGCTTCTCTCCCTCTCCCTCACCATTTCCCTCTCCCCTTATCTCTCTGTCCTCCTTGTCCAAGCACATACAAGCACACACACACACACACACACACACACACACACACACACACACACAAATTATCTCTTAGTAAAACTTTAATTAGTACAATAAATATCCTGCAGATGGTGAAATTTTAAAAGAAACATAAATAATATGGGCTGTTTAAAAAAATAAGTAACTTATGAAAGTCTAAAATCAACAATAGTTATATTTAAATTTCAAAAAAATTAAAACTCAAACATTGTACTATTTACTTACATCTGTACAATGATGAAAGGATATTTCTCTAAAAGAAAATGGAAATTATGTAGTGAAGGAGTAAGAGAGAAATGTAATGCTGGAAGTGTACATATTTATATGTATATATATTCTTAAAAGTAATTGTATGTTATGTTTATAGGTCAGATAGTCTTTATGAGGTTGATTTTACAATAATTAACATAATTGATTTCCTAATAAAAATTAGCTGAAAATTAAATAGGAAATTTATACTACGGCATATATTAAATGACTGTCAGAGGTTCCATTATTTGGTCATTTATGATCCTGAAGGCATCTTCCAAAAAAGAATAACAGAATTAGGAGCATGAGGTCATGCCTGTTTCTACAATGAATACTGTGCAGGCTCTTTAAGTGAGGTCTGTGAACCTCACTTTTTTTAAAAAATGAATTATTTATTTATTTATTATTTTATGCATTGTATGAAACTGTCTCTCTCTCTCTCTCTCCCTCTCTCTATCTGTGTGTGTGTGTATGTGTGTGTGTGTGTGTGTGTGTGTGTGTGTGTGTGTGTTTGTATATGTGTGTGTGTGTGTGTGTGTGTTTGTATATATGGGATCCCCTGGAACTGGAGTTACATAGACACTTATAAGCTGCCATGTGGGTACTGGGAATTGAACCTGGGTACTTTGGAAGAGCAGCTAATGCTTTCAACTTCCCTAGCACAGAGTCTCACTTTTTTATTTAATTAATTTATTCAGATTACATCTCAATTGTTAGCCCCTCACTTGTATCTTCCTGTTCCTCCTTCCTTCCCTCTTTCACCATGTTTCCCTCCTCTAGGGTGTGACAGAATGGGCCCTCCTTCCCCCACCATATGGTCACAGACTATCAAGCCTCATCTTAGTAGCCTGCTTATCCTTTCTCTGAGTGCCACCAGGCCTCTCCACCAAGGGTAAGTGGTCAAATATGGGGCACCAGTACTCATGTCAGAGTCAATCCCTGCTCTCCACACAGCTGTGGAGAATGTGCTGTCCATTGACTAGATCTGAATAGGAGTTCTATGCCTTGTCCTTGGTTGATACAGTAGTTTGAGCAAAACTCCCTGGGTCCAGATCTGCCCATCATGATATTCTTCTTGTAGGATTCTAGGACCCTCTGGATTCTTCTATTTCCCCATTTTCCCATACTTCTTCTACCCAAAATCCCAATAAGAAGTCCCTGCACCTATCCTAATCTCCTGCTAAATGAAGACTTTCATGACATCCCTTTTGGGCTAGTGTCCAATTATAAGTGAGTATAAACAATGTGTATCTTTCTGGGTCTGCATTAACTCACTCAGGATGATCATTTCGAATTCCATCAATTTGCCCGCAAATTTCAGGATTTCCTTGTTTTTAATAATGGAGTAGTATTCCATAGTGTAAATGTACCACAGTTTCTTTATCCATTCTTTGACTGAGGGACATCTAGTTGTTTCCAGGTTCTGGTTATTACAAATAAAGCTGCCATCAACATGGTTGAGCATATGTCCTTGTTGAATGGTGGAGCATCTTTTGGGTATATTCCAAGGAGTGGAATAGCTGGTTCTTGAGGCAGACCTATTCCTAGTTTTCTGAGAAAGTGCCAGATTGATTTCCAAAGTGATTGTACAACTTTGCACTCCCACCAGCAATGAAGGAGTCTCCAGGGAAGAGTTCTGTCAGCATGGTACTGAAGTGAGACTTCGTCAGCATCTCCTACGGCTTCTTTGGGGAAGTTTTCCACAGCCTGGATTTCTCACCTGAGCTTCAAGGTGTTTTCCCCTCCCAAAGCCTTCATTTTAACCACAAAGCAAAAACAAACATATTTTCTAATATTGTCAAAGCCTACTCAACCTAAGGCCCTGCAAATGACTCCATATTTTCCTCAAAAACAAAACAATACAACACCAACAAAAATGTGAGAATAGCAGTCCAAAGAGAGAGGTACATAATCTTTCCTCCTAAAGGGCTTGATCATTTACATTGTATTACAGACATGTAGTTTCTATTCCTTTCATTAAACTCTACACTAACGGAAGTTAGAAGCAACTAGCATTATGAGTTTGCACTTGGTACACTCAGACGTTGGCATCTGGGATTTGTCCCTGAATGCACAGTCTCATAGCTATTACCATAGACTTCTCAGACCCCACTCTCTGTGATGTGGTCTTTCACAACACTTGATTTTGCCTGTTGAACACATCCTGGCATAGAAAGAACTTTTGTTTGACTACTTGTTTTCTAATTGCCTATGATATTTCTCTCTGTAGTGAGTATCTCCTTTTCAAATATGTCTCATATGACTTCTCGGTAAGACACTATCCTCGTTTTCCTGAGCTTCCACACTGTCTCCAGGCAGGTCAAGTTCACAGAATTTGTCTATTATCTTTCTCATGCAGCAACTATCACTTTCTATTTTCTAACTCACTGAGCAATCCACTCAATATGTATGTTTGCAAGTTTTCTTTTTCTCTCTTGATTTTTCATTACCATTTATTTACATTATATCTCGATTGTAATCTCCTTGCTCTTATCAGAAATTGAAGCATGGAGTAAAGAAAATATAAGCACTTGATTTTTTTTTCTTGCTGTTTTTGAGACAGAATTCTTTCTGTAAGTGAGCCAGATGTGTGCAGCAGACTTTCTAAACTTCATGTGGAATTTAAAATGATATTAATTTTATTTTCTAAATTATACCATACAATAAATAAAGCAATAGCTTAACTGGATGTTCAAAGAATGAATTGTTGAATATGTGAAAATTGCTTTATTAAGAAGTATGTATTGATATTAAGAAATATCCTCTATTTGCATTTCTGATATATACTTGTAGTATTAAATGACAAAATAAAATCACATATTCACTTGCCTTTCATATGTACATGTATAAAGACAAACCATTATGAAATGCTGGAATTATTCTGGCAACCTTTGAATAAAAATATGAGTATGGAATTGTTTTAAAATTGAATTTGAAAGCATGAATAAAATTATGGAAATCAGAATGCTGCTAAAATACTCAGGAAATTGGGATGTTTCTACATCCTCACATTCATGTATTGATTCTACTCACCAAAAAGATCAATTAATATACAATTGCTATAGAACCATGTTCTATTTATTGCACAGAAGAGCATTCATTAGTCTACTGAGAAAGCACTTGAAGATTTTCAAATTCAAGATGATTATAAAATTAAATTATAGGTATTAACTTTATTTGAAATTTTCTCCTTTCCCAGTAGAATTTTACTCAGAGGATCTTACTCATTTAAGCTAGGATTTCCCTGCAGTTTATGGTTACATTTTATGTGAAGTTTCAAATACCATTTATAAACATAGGGTTCATTGCAGCATGATTATTTCATTAAGGAGAGAATATGAAAAATGCAGTCTTATGTATACATTCATATATATATGCACACACATATATAAAACAGACATGATTTTTGATGAATGTTGTGAATTTTGAATTGAAAAACAGAAAAAGAGAAAACTCGCTCTCATTATATACTTCTCTGTAAGTTGTTAATATGAGTTCCTAAATATGAAAGCAATTTAATCATCAATTTTTCATGAATATATTCAGCCTTCAGCCTATGCTCATGCACATGATGGACCACATCTGTACTACTAGCAGGTGCCCACCTGTATAAGAGCAGAGCAGAGGGAGAAGTGTTCACCCCATCTGACCCCTGCATGCATCCTCCTGTACACAGAGCAGTTTTTACACTACTGAAAACTATTAAATAACCAGACACATAGGTGCTGTTCAGAAAAATTGCACAACCCCTACCTGGTAAGGCAAAGCATTGGCCAGATCCTATTGAGTAGACTGAAAATGGCCATAAGATGTTATTTGAACATCCAACATTATCAAACATACAGCTATTTAAATATCACTTTACATGAAGGTTAAATTAAATTATACTTCCAATGAGAACACATGCAAGAATAGCAATGCCCTGACAATGATAACAGGTGGATGTCTGGGAGTGATGACTATGTCCTCAGTTCTCTGAACATATCATATTTGATGATATTGCCCTTAACTTTAATTCAGATAGAATGTCTGTAGACTTTTCTTTGTCACTAACAATCATTCTTACTCCACAAACATGAGAGATCAATTTCATCACCTTCACCGACCACAATATCTTTCAATACAACAAGGACAATAACAACACATAAACCTCAAAGTTTTCCTGTTAAGTACAATATAAACTTTTTAAATTTATGTGTCTGAAAAAAATGCCACTTCTATTCACCTTTATAAAATTAAATAATTCATTAAAATGTCCATGTGTTGCCTAGTGTCAGTGGTACATTCTAAGAAATGCATTCTGAGTGACTTCATTGTTGTAATTACTTACTTAAACTACCCCCAGCAAATAGATTGAAAGTGGGAGGGAGGGAGGAATGGGAGGATACATAGGATGGGATAACAATTGAGATGTAATATGAACGAATTAATAAAAAATTGTAATACAAAAAAAAAAAAACTACCCCCAGCTCAGTGACCTACTCTCATGGGGCATAATCATACATATCACCCTATCAATAAAACATTCTAAGGAGAGGCATGTCTATGGGGATGACTCATCCTCTGCATGTATTACAAAAGTGAGCCCATGAAACATTTTAAGCTTTATAGATATTTTACTATACACTTTTAAATCTTTCCTGCAGGATTTTATATTTAAACTTTTTTATTTATTCTTTGAAATTTCTCACTTTGCATACAACATATCATGACCTTATTGATTTCTTATTTCTGCATCCAACTCTTCCCAAGTTTTCCTTCTCAATGCATCTACCTCTCTACTTCAGGTTGCATGTCTTTGATTTAATAACCCACTGAGTATAGTTAGTACTGGGAGTAAGTAAGTCTATGGGTATAAGGACATCCACTTGGAAATGAGCAACCTACCAATGGCCAGAATCACCAAGAAAAATTAATTCTTTTTACCACCCTAGAGGCTATAAATGGCCAGTTGTCCTTAGTCAGAAGTGGGGCCTTGGAATTTCAACTGTCTTAATCTCGTGCCATTAACCATGGTTGCTGTGGATTTGTATGCACAGCAGCCACCTCCTCTCCAGAAAACATTGCTTCACAGAACTCCTCAGCCCTTGAATATTATTTTCTTTCTGTCACATCTTTGATGTTGTTCCCTGACCCTGGGCAGAGTTCACATTGAGGCCTCATTTACAGCGTAACACTCGCAATCAGTTATTCTCATAACATTGACCTGCTACGAGTCTCTTCATCAACTTAGGCCCACTGTAAAAAGAAGCTTCTCTAACCAATGTTAAGCGAAACCCAGTTTCATGAGTATAAACATAAATATGTAGAAGGCAGTTTGACAACATGAAAATGTATTAAAACAACAGTAGCCTCTCCATGAAGCCTATGACATCCCAGACATGCAATTTAAAGAACTAGAATGGGCTCCTTCCTTTAGAGCTGTCTTCAAATCCTACCAGAAAATGCTTGATCACTCCACAACAGCCATAGTACTAATATGCTGATGAGCACATCATGCTGGCAACTCAATACTGTAGTATGCAAAGTCCAGGCCTGAGTAAGACAATCAAAATCTTATTTTCACTCACCATTGGCCGGCACAGCAACTTCTGGGAAAACAAAGGCTAATTTGCAAGAAAAGTTTCCTGGTCAGTTCATGATGGATTTGTCTGTGTTCTTCATCAGCAGGGTATGTAGAGGAATTTTAATCTAGCTGTGGCAAGAGATCACATCCAAAGACTTTCTAGGTCAATGTGATCCCTCTGGAATGCAGACATACCACATACATTTAATCCCTTTGGCTGGCATTTAGTGCACACCTCTAATGTCACACAGTGACATCTAATTGAGGGGCAGACAAAGTGATGAATCAGAGAAAGATACGATAGAAGGAGTCAGATATAGGATATGCCCAACTCTTAGGAGAAGAGACAGAAAGGAGAGGCTATTTAAAAGTAGGGCAGAGAAAGTAGAGAACAGTTAGTGGAGAGAGTACAAAGGAGAAGACTACAGTACAGAAATACAGTAAAGTTCATGCAGTCAGTATGGGGTTCAGTTTGATGCAATTCAGTTGAGTGCAGTGGAGTTCAGTTGAGTTCCTGCAGTTTATTTCGCTCAGTGCAGACAGATCAGTTCAGTTCGTGGAGTTCACAAACAGTTTTCCCAAGCAAAGCAATTCAGTCAGAAGCAGAAAGAAGTCAGTTTGAATCAGTCAGCTTGGAGAGAAGTTTGAGCAAAAACAGCTGAGTTGTACCAGCCAGCCAGAATTCAGAAAGAACTAGAAAGGGTGAGCTTACTCAACAGTAAGTCTCAGGGGCTGAAAACATTCAAGGCTTAGGTTAGCAGATGGAGGTTTCAAGCTGAAGTCTTCAAGGTCCATGCTTAAAGAAGATTATTGTATGGAGACTAGAAGCTTCCAGGCCTAGGCTTAGCGATAGATAGAACAGAGATAGAAACACTTTGGGCCGAGCCCAAGCTATGCATCTATAAAGCTTGGGTACAGCTCTTATCTTATCCCTTCATCTGAGGAAATAAAACATTTACATGGGTCTCACCTTTTTGTCCTTGTTGGCAACCAATAATTGTGGAACTGTTTCACTTGCCTTTCCGGTCTTTTTAACCAGTTATTTATACAGTTTTAACAAGTTTCTGGCACTGAGATTTTCACTTAATAACCCCTGTCTTCTGGGATCAACACTACCCACAGACAGAGTACCTCTTCTCAAAAACATTTTAAAAATTGTTTCCAACAACATTACAAACTAATTTTGCATAAGGCTTCATTATGCATTCCTCAGTTTGCTTAACCAATCTCCTTACAACTTCATTTTATTTGTCCTTGTCTGCATCCCCACTTAGACCTTTAACCCTCTGAATTCCTACCACCTTCTTTCATGCCATGTGGACCATAAGCCCATCCTCTCTTACTTCACATTTTGCATGGCATTGCAGCTGAGAAAACTGGAAGAAACTTGAAACACTAATAGTGCTTTGACATCAGACGTGAAGATGCTGAGTGAAGAGTTTACCTTGCTGGTTTGCAGACTTTCTTTGAACCATCACGGCCTTACTGTGCTCCTTTTTCTCCATTTAGGAATGGAAGTGTGTATTCTCTGCCATTGTATGCTGGAGGTTTGTGACCCTCTCCTTGATTTTTATTTTACTGGGAGTTATAGTTAAAATATTGCCGCGAGTCTCAGAAGAGGCTTTCTTTCAACTGCAGACTTTTAAGCAATGTTGAGACCATGGTAGACTATGGGGACTTTTCTGTTGGACTTTGTGCACTTTGCATGATGACATGCTATAAGTTTGTTGGGGCCAGGGAGTAAAATGTGGTGGTTTGAATGAGAATGGACTTCATAGGCTCCTATATTTGAATAGTTGTCACCAGGGAGTGGGACTGTTTGATAGAATGAGAAGGATTAGGAGGTATGCTTTGTTCAAGAAGATGTGTCACTAGAGGAGGGCTTGGAGGTTTCCAAACCTCATGCCAGACCCAATCTCTTTCTTTTGGCCTTTGGATCAGTATATAGTTCTCAGCTACTGTCCAGGGCCATGCATGCTGGCATGCTCCTTTCCATGATGATCATGAAATGAACCACTGAGAAAAAGCATGCCCACAATTAAATGCTTTCTTTTGTAACAGCTGTCTCGGTCATGATGTCTCTTCACAGCAACAGAACATTGATAAAGACATTTGAGTTGCAGGAATACAAACATCTTTTTCTTTTCTTTTTCATATGCCCTTCATTTCTTCTAATTCTTTCCCTTTACTCTTATTTCCCCTTACCCACTATACTTCCTGCTTTGACTATTCTGCCCATGATATTCCCCCTCTTTACTTTCATTTTATCTATATCCTACTCTCTCCCCTCCCTTAATGTACCCCATTGCTTGCTTCTAGTCTCCTGGTTCCCATCTATACTTGAAGTCAAACACATAGAACTAAAGACTGTAACTCATTATGAAAATCGCAATGCCAACAAAGAAATATAAAAACTATACTAATAGCACTCAAAAGTCCTAAAACAATGGGCATTCCATATTGTCACACAGCATGCTATTTGTTTCCCATGGAGTATAATATTTATCATGCAAAACAGTGGTTAGCAGTAATTGATATTCATGTTACCAATGAAGGAAATAAGGAGTATATGATTTCAGTAACTACTCAAAGAGTCATCACTAGGAAACAGTGAAAATTCATGAATTTCAACACAAGTGGTAGAACCTGGAATCCTGAATTTTATCATCAAGTTTTTCTCAAACTCTCTTACAAAATGTAAAAATTTCACCTCTTTTGCCCCTTACCTTTTAAAGTCTCAACTTTGTTATATCAATAAGAAAAACAGAATTAAACTTCAAGTATATTTTATATGATTTAATTATGCTTAATTGCATTTTATTTTTATTATTGTGTGTATGATTATAGTACACAAAGAAGGGGATGAGAGGAGTATGCCGGGGTGCTTATTTATCATTAGCGTTATCTTTCTACTAGGCTGTCATCCAGCAAGCGCTAATGACTCTTCTGCTCCTACCCTTTACCCAAGGTTATCGGTGTGCCCCTGTACAACACATATGGCTTGTTATTGGAATTCTAATGCTTGTATAGGAATCACTCATAATCTTTTCAGTGGCATAATTTAATTTTAACATAAATATTGTATGGTTTTTGTTTGTTTGTTTGTTTGTTTGTTTTTATATGTTTATTTGAGACAGGATATTATATAGACCAAGCTGGTCTTGAACTAGCTACATAGCTTTGCTCGTTTCTTCTCCCTTGAGTATAATAAAATGCATGAATAAAAACCACCGGAGGGAGAAATATTAATTTGGCTTACAACTTCAGGTTACATGCAGTCTTTCATTGTCAAATGTAAAGGCATCATAAGCTTAAAGCAGCTGGGCACATTACATTCAATCAAGAGTAGATAGCAATTAATAAATGAATGTATGATCCTGTTTAACTTGCTTTAATCTTTTCATTCAAGTTCCCCCACCCCATGAAATAGTGTCACCCCAGGGTGAGTCTTCTCACCTCTATCAACTCTATCAAGAAAATCCCTCACAAACAGGCCCACAGGCAGACCTACCTAATCCAAACATTCCTCATTGAAACTGGCTTCCCAGGTATTTTTGCATTGTGTCAAGTTGACAATAAAACTTCAGATCTTAATAGTTCAGTCTTGATCATCCTGCTCCAGCCTTCCTAGTATGGGAATTATAGGTATATATAGGTATGTATCTGTGGGTTATACATACGTTTTGAAAATGCAAAAGGCATTACTGATTATCCTCTGTGTTCAGATAAATATTTCAGTATGGAACAATAAAATATTAATGGACAGAATTCTATTGTCTCCTGCTTTATAAACAAGTATGTATTGTCTATATTTTAATGCTTGTACCTAAATGGGTTTACAAGGCCCTAGGAGCTACTGTGATTCATTCACTTTTCACATTGCAAATACAAGTGGTCTGACTACAAATGGGTCATTTATTCCTTAAGAATAATTTTTTGCATGTGCTGTCAGGCTCTAATTATTTCTGAAAATTAACTGTAGAAGAAATCGCAGCAAATTTGTAGAAACATATAGAAAGTGGCATGGCTTTTTAAAATAACAGCTTTTTTCATTTTTAGATAGCAACTTATTAATATTTTCTATTTCACATAGGATACATAAATTCTTGTTATTAGATCTTAAAATAAGGCTTTCTGACCCACCTACACAAATTATATGGTTATTCTTAATGCCCTTCTGCTACTTGACTACAGTTCCATGTTACTATCAAAATTCTGATAGCTTATGATTCATTTTTATTCAACCATATTTTCTAATCATCATGGTCCCAGCAGGCACGGTGATAATAGGTGAATTAAAACCCTGCTTCCTCTCATGACTTCAGTGGTGTACTTTGGTGAGATATTCGTCATGAATGACTTGCCATGCCCAAACAAGACCTTTGGGAGTAGACATGTATTCAACCCCATAATTTGTTAAAGGTTTATAAATAATATGACTACATTCAGTTGATATTCATCTGACAGCTAAAAAGATCTTTCAGTGAGCTGGAGAGTTGGCTTAGTGGTTAAGAGCATCCACTAGTCCTTCATAGGACCAGGGTTTGGTTTTCAACATCCACATGGCAGCTCATATTTATCTGAATCCCATCTTAGGGCATGGTGTACCCTTTTTTGGACTCTCTGGGCACTTCATACACATAGTTCACATCGTACAGGCAGGCAGCAAAATTTGTACACATAAAAATTACAAATAAAAATAAAATAGCCATCTCTAGTCTATTTATATTACAAGATTATACATCCTAGGTTTAAGAGATGGATATGATTCTATAGATAGATAAGGTAAAATAGTTATATAGGGTCTTCAAAAACCTCAGAGACCTACAGAATATGGCATATAAAGATTTTTTTTAAAGATTCATTGACATTAAGACAGGTTAACTCCTGGCAACACCAAGCCTACCTCAAAGAAGATGATGAGCATTAAAGAACCTCCTCATGGAGATGGCTTCGAATGTGGCAAACAAGCCACTGGGCAAAATGTCTTTGTTTCTACCACATAAAGGTTGGCAAGCTTGGATGTAGGCAAAGTTGTTGGCGAAACTCTACCAAGACAGAGTAAGCAAATCCTCAATAGTTCCTGCCTCACAAACATGTCTGTCAGATATACTAGCCCAGAAGACTGAAGATGATGCTCCAATATTATAGAGAGTTTTGGGTGACTGTTCAGGTGCTAAGCTGTCTCTCAATTTTTTTTTTTACCTGAAAAAAAAAAAAAAGCTGCTAACCTGCACTTCCTGTTTACTCAGGTGATTAATTTAATTCTGCCTCAAGTCTCAGATGGGGTTGAAGACCAGATAGCTTAGTTTTACAATTAAGCTTAGTTGCTTAGGGGTTAAGATGTTTTTATGTCTAGATAGGTGTTTTAAGTTGATAGAGATGAGGGATGATAGATATTGATTTACAATCAGAATTTTAGACTCACCAAGATAGGAAAAATGTTTTCATCAAGGTTGTCAAATACAAATAGCCAAAACACTACGAATATAACATTTATATAATTCCTGGTTGTTTCATGTTTCTTTTTGCTGTATGCAGTGTGTGTGTGTGTGTGTGTGTCTGTGTGTGTGTGTGTGTGTGTGTGTGTGTGTGTGTGTGTGTGTAATAATATGAAGGTATATGTTTAAGAAGGAAAAAGAAATATATATGTTCAATGGAAAGCCATCTGTCCCTTTTAACAGAACTAAAGGAAATGACTCCTTTTGGATGACAGGGAACCAACATCACAAGTTCCTGATGAACACTGTCCAGGTTGAGCTTATTTTTGGATATTTGAAATGCCTTTTGAAGTTTGGAGAATTAGAGTTTTCTTTGGCTTTAACAGTGTTAGGGTGTCTTAAAATATCGTGCACCAAGGAAATTAGTCCTTTATTTTAAATTTATCCCCAAGCAAGTTCTTAGTTCAATAGCAAACAGCACACACATTATTTGCCAAAATTATTGCCAATTACAGTTTCTAGCCCCTTCACTAATATTGTTCTAAAACTTATGCCCTCCAAATCCACATTGCTCTCAGCACTGTCTCCAGGTTCCTATGATATTGGCCTATTAAGTACCACAGATAGCATTTGTGTACTTTTCTAACCCAAAGTTCCAAAACCTAACATATTTCTCAAGCAAATAAAAAATGCAAACACATGCTATAGTTGGATTCTTCACTGTAATAGATCACTCTCCAGGGGCAACTTCCGTATCTGTCACTGCTTATTGCTGCAGTAAAATGCCATGTCCAAGGCAACCTATAGATATGAGAGTTTCTTTAGGCTTACAGTGCCAGAGGATTGCAGTGGAGAAAGTAGGCAGAAACAGGAAGCTAAGAGCTCACCCTTTTAAATTATAAGAACTAAGTAGAGAGAACAAACTGTCTATGGTAACTCTCAAAGTCAACCCCTAGTGACATACTCCCATTAGAGAGGCTACAGCTCCCAGACATATCCAAATATGCCCACTGGGTATGTTAATATGCCCAAGAATACTCAAAACACCATTAGTGGAAATTTTCAACTAAGTTAAAATTTAATCCTTAATTTTCATTTCAATTATAGACAGAATATCATGAAAATAATTCTAAAATCAATGATATCTCAAAGCCTCATGGACCTTTTGATGAATTTTCTTGTCCTAGAGTCTTTATTTGATTCAGGTGTCACTATCTGGATGAATGTTTCAGCATATGACAATAACTGCCTACATAATAACCTATCGCTGTGAAGAAAAAAATCTGTATGTTTCATATTTGCCCAGAAACTGTGGACAGTTACATGCCCCATAAACTAATGCAATTATTTTATAGTTTCTGCATGTTGTTACACTCCACATTCCTAAGTCAGTGTTTTCCCATCAAATGTTATTGCATTATAATGAACTATGATCATTAATTTCAAAAGAAGACATTCTTCTAAAAGAATTTTTATTGGACAAATGCATTTTTTCCATGCCATTGGAATTGCAACTCATAAATATGTCTGGTAATTCATTAAGAACTTGTTATTTTTTTGTCAAGCTCAAGTAGTTGAACACCAGCTAGTTGCCAAAAAGCTTTATCAAATTATTTCCATAAGAAGACTACAAAATTTTAGGATAGGTTTTAGGTTATTGTTTGGTACTTTTTCTTATATAAATAAGCCAGATAGTGTCACTGAGAAATTGGAAGGTTGCAGAATATAAAGTCTGCAAATTAAATACTGCATCTTTAATAGAATAATAAATCAAACTTTCTATGCAGTTCCTCCAGTATCTGTAGGAAAAAAACATAGACAAAGAAGTCCTGTTTCATAAGTGACATATTCTCTAAGCCCTTTGTAGTTTCTACATTATCTTTTACTTATGATGTCATCATTTACACCTTAATTCACAATTTCAAAAGTAAATGCTTAAAAGAAAATGGCGATGATTTAAGATGTAATGTAAAGGCAGGGCCAAAAGATCTCAAGTCCTGATGAATTAGAGTAATTATAATGACCTTTATCATTGCAGTGTTTTTTGAATATGAAAAATTCTACAAAATCATTTATATTTTATCATAGGGAGAACTGTGTGGTTCTGAGGGGTTCTGACCTTGTCAGTGGATTCATAAATTCATACACTCAAGCCTGCATGGCATTATTGGAGGATGGTAAAAATGACAAAAGATGGAGAGTAGTTGGAAGAAACAAACAAAGGAGAATGGACTCTTGGTATACACATGTGAGATTCATTCTCTGTTTATCTCCTCTCTCTGTGTGTGTCTCTGTCTGTCTCTGTCACTGTCTCTGTCTTCTCTGTCTCTGTCTGTCTCTGTCTCTCTGTCTCTCTCTGTGTCTCTGTCTCTGTCTCTCTGTCTCTCTCTGTGTCTCTGTCTCTGTCTCTGTCTCTCTCTCTCTCTCTCTCTCTCTCTCTCTCTCTCTCTCTCTCTCTCTCTCTCTCTCTCCTTGTCTCTCTCTCTCCTTCCTGGCAGCTGGCTATTGGTCCAAACCACCAAACTCATGAAGCAACAGAGACTTGGTAGCTTGAAACAATATAGGCCTCAGTAGCTTCTGCTCATCACCAGCATTGGACTTTCTCACACTGTCATTTACTGCATGCTACATTTCCTAGCATTTGCTTCTGCAAAATTCCAGAAAGAGGTTTGGTCAAAGAGCTTGTTTTCTAGCAATGGAACTCATAAAGGATGTTAGCTGTTGTAGTGTCTTATATGACTATAAGAATTATTGTCCTACAGCTGTATACATATCTTTTTGCCTTTCTATTACATAGACATAAACCCCGTAGGGATCCTCTGTCTTGGTTGTCACTGCCAGAGGACACACACATAGCACTCAGAGCTCCTTATGTCTTTTGGTAGAAAAAGACATTGGGAGATTAGAGCACATAGCTTTTAACTTGGTCTATAAGTATCTCACCTTACTCAATTTTTTTCTTAGCCTTTCCATTGCAATCCCACATAGCACCTCTATTTATGATATATAGAGGATGGGTGGCATTAATAAGGTGAAGTATACAAATTCATCACATACTAGAAGCCACAAGAATATTTACAAATGTTTTTGCATTCACAGACAAGGGCTATTGCAAGTATTTTCTTCTTTTTAAAAAGTTTGTTTTTAATTTGTTCACTTTGCATCCCAATTGTAACCCCCTCCCTTGTTTCCTCCTGCTCCCACCCTCCCTCCCTCATACCATCTTTCTTCCTCCCCTAGTGCTCAGAAAGGGGAGTCCTCCTTCCCTAACATCTGACCTCAGCCTATCAAGTCTCATCTGATCCTCTTCTTCTGTGGCCTGGCAAGGTCACTATTCCAGGAGGAAGTTATCGATACACCAGGGCCAGAATTGACATCAGAAGTAGTCCCTACTCCCCATATTATGGAACCCAAAAGGAGACTGTGCTGACAATCTACTACATCTGAGCAGAGGGTGTAAGTCCACACCATGCACGGTCTTTGGAAGAGTTGGTGAATAGAGGGACCTAGAGCAATCAGGACCTCCACAAGTAGACCAATGGAGCCAAAAGACCCAGGTGGAGGAGGTGGTGCTGCAGAGACTGATGTACCAACAATGGACCATGAAAATATTTTCAATACCTTTTGCAATTATCTTGTGAATCCTAACTAACTACAATATTATTCCAGACTTTTATAGTCACACTAGACCCTTTTAACTAATGGGGATTGATTTCTTATCCCCACTTCTTCAGGTGCACTTGTACCTCTTTCAGAAGAGCTTTCAAATCTGCAAATCACTCAGACTTTAGTATTTTATCATTTATATGGTGAAAATACTTTAAGGAGGGTGAAAAAGATAGCATGTCCAGATCCTGAGCCACCATCCCATGGCAAATTGAGATAAAGGCCTGTTTTCCTTTGTTCACCATGAATTCAAACTAGTCTTCGGAATCAGCAACTGAGGGGATACTTAAACCTATATTGGTCTTGGTTCTGAAGTACATGGTGTCTTCAACAACAGAGACTCACTTTCTATAGCTGAGAGTGACCACTGAAAAGAGCAACAGACTGTATCTTTTGGGAGGTTCTTGGATGGCTGCTGGGAGCCATCTAGATTGCTAGATTGACAGAAGCAAGCAAGTGAGCTTCCTAGAGGCAGCCCACTTATTTTTGAATGGCTGACGAATGGGTGTATCCCTGGTTTAGGCAATGCCTCAGAGATTTAACCTCAAGACTGCTTACTGTAATTATACTGCCTTTCCATGCATGTCTCATATATCTGGGATGGCAGGGATTCTTACCGCCTAAAGCATAATATTACTCCACAGGTGTTACATTCTCTGGTGGGTAGAATTCCTACAGATGATTTTATAATTCCTGATAATGATTTCTAAATTGATTCAAATAACTTTAAACTCTCCCTCAATATAGCAAAAAATGGTTAGGAGCTCTATGACCCTCCCTGTAAAGTACATCAAGAATAAAACAACATTGAAACAAATTAATATTCAAGAAAATATATTCTTGGTAAAAAAAAAAAAATCTAGTGTCTATAGGTATGTGGATTTATTCCTAGGTCTTTGATTTGATTCCATTGATAACCAGCCTATTTCTATGCCAGTACCATGCCATTTTTATTACTGTTGCTCTATAGTACAGCTTGAGGTCTGGTATGGAGATTCCTCCAGAAGACCTTTTATTGTACAGGATTGTTTTAACTATTCTGGGTTGTTTTGTTTCTTTGTTCGTTTGTTTGTTGTTTTCATATAAAGTTGAGAATTAATATTTCAGGGTCGGAGAGTTTTGAGTGACTATTCAGGTAGCAAATTGTGTCTGTCATCTATTCATATTGAAAACTACTAACCTACACTCCTGGCAACAGGTAATCAAGTGTATTCCTTGTCAAGTCTCTGATGCAGTTGAAGACCAGGTAGCTTAGCTTTACAATGAAGCCTAGTGGCTTAGGGGTTATGTTTTTAGGTCTGCATAGATGTTTTAAGTTGATAATGACAAGATATGATGGAGACTGATTTACATTCAGAATTTTAGACACACCAAGATAGGAAAGATGTTTTCTTCAAGGCTGACAAATACAAATAGCTAAAACACTAAGATTGTAACATTTATATAATTTCTGATGGTGTGGTGGTTCTTCTTGATCTAGGTAGTTTATTTTATATATATATATATATATATATATATATATATATATATATATATATATATATATATATATATGTATATAGATATACACACATATATCTTTGTGTGTGTTCATATAAATGTATATGGAAAAATAAAATATGTTTAAATTTTAAAAATGAAAAATAATGTATTCAAATAGATCATCAGCGAAAGAAAAAAAATCACAAAAAAAGAATTATGTAGGTACTTTGATAGAAATTGCATTGAATCTGTAGATGCTTTTGATAAGAATCAAAATCCATACCTTGGAAAAAAGATAGCATCTACAACAAATGGTGCTGGTCTAACTGGATGTCTACATAGAGAAAACTGCAAATAGATCCGCATTCATCACACTGCACAAAACTAAAATCCAAGTGGATTAAAAACATAAAACCAGACACACTAAACTATTAGAAGAAAAAGTGAGGAAGATCCTTGAACCCATTGGCACAGGAGACAACTTCCTGAACAGATCACCAACAGCTAAGGCTCTAAGTTCAACAATTAATAAATGAAACCTCATGAAACTGAAAACCTTTTGTAAGGCAAAGGACACTATCAACAGAACAAAATGGCAGCCTACAGACTGTGAGAAGATCTTCATCAACCCTACATCTGACAAAGGCCTAATATTCAAAACATATAAATAACTCAAGAAATTAAACACCACCAAACCAAAGAATGCAATTAAAAATCGGATACAGAGCTAAACAGAGAATTCTCAACAGAGGAATATCAAATGGCTGAGAAATACTTAAAGAAACGCTCAACATCTTTAGTCATCAGGGAAATGCAAATCAAAATGACTCTGATATTCCATCTTAAAGCCATTAGAATGGCTAAGATCCAAAACTCAAGTGACAGCACATGCTGGTAAAGATTTGGAGAAAGGTGAACATTACTTCACTGCTGATGGGCATGCAAAATTATACAACCACTTTGGAAATCAATCTGCCACTTTCTTAGAAAACTAGAATAGTGCTATCTCAAGACTCAGCTATACCATTCCTGGGCATATGCCCAAAAGGTATTCCACCATACAACAAGGACATTAGCTCAACTATGTTCATAGCAGCTTATTTGTAATAGCCGAATCTGAGAACAATCTAGAAATCCCTCAACTGAAGAATGGGTAAAGAAAGTATGCTACATTACACAATGGAATACTAATCAGCTATCAAATACAATGAAATCTTGAAATTTGCAGGCAAATGAACAGAACTAGAAATGATCATACTGAGTAAGGTAACCCAGACCCAGAAAGACACACATAGTATATACTCACTTATAAGCTGATATTAGCCCAGCATAGATATCCTCTGAGACACTCCACCCAGTAGTGGATAGGGACAGATGCTAGGACTTGCTGCTGGACTCTGGGGGAAGAGCTGTGAGTTTTATGAAAGAGATGATAGATGGGAGGACGAGGGGTGGGAGCATGTCAGGAGCTCCACAGAGAGACTATCAAGGCTGACAGATCTAAACCCAGGAGGGGCCTGCACAGACCAATACACCAAAAAAGGGCATAGAAAACAGAGGATCAGGACCTCTTGTTACGGTGCAGCCAATGGACAGCTCATTCTCCACATGAGGAAGCGTGTGGGATGGAGCAGAGGACTGTCTCTGAAAAGATGTCGGGTGCCTGGGATTAGATCACTCTCTCTTTGGCAGAAAGGTCCTGTGGGAACACAAATCAGAGGGATACAGATTTTCTGTATGAGACCTGATAGGCTGTGGTCAGATGGTGAGGGAGGAGGACCCCACCTGTCACAGGTCTTAGGGATGGTGGGAACAGGAAGATAAGAGTGAAGTGATTACAATCTGGATGTAATGTGAATAAATTATAATAAAAAAGGAAATGAATTTTTAAATTTAAAAAAGAAAGAAAAAGAAAATGATTCATTCTAGGTTTAGGCCAAGGATATGTCCCAGATGTATACTATGATAAGAAAGGTCATATGAACGTAGAAACGAAGAACAAATGGTTGCCTATACAAGACAAGACAGACACCCATTTCTCAGAAATACTTTGACTCTTTCTTTGCAGATATATATCTTACATTTGAAATCAGATTAAGATAAAACTTCTGCTTTCAACTCATAATGAGCATAAAGATAACACTACTGCTTTAAACTTACAATGAGCCAAAGAATCAAGTTCTAAAGAAAGAACTTACAATCAATAGTCCTAGTGCAACTCTCTTTTTGTATAACAATCATATCTATTCTGAAATGCAGTAATGTTTTCCACATAGAAAAGCTTTGTCTTGGAGGGTATAAAACCCAGGGCAGATATCAAATTGTTGTGCGTTTATTGGAACTCTTCTCCATCTATGTGTCCATCCGTCTGGTTATCTGTGTATATGTTTATATGTATGAAATTCTGATAGTTTGTCTGAATATATATGTATATTTATATATGTACAAGGATTAAATATCTGTTTGTGTATTTGCATGTGCGTGTATGATGGGGGCCCCTTGAATGTGTGTATGAATGTGCACATGTCTGATTGTTTGCCTGTATGTATGTATGAACTGACACTATAGAATGAGTGGGAATCCATGACTTTCCTTCTCTCTCTCTCTCTCTCTCTCTCTCTCTCTCTCTCTCTCTCTCTCTCTGCTCTCTCTCTCTCTGACTCATAAAGAGTTAAGAGTTAATGAGCTTCTGAACCTCTGAGCCTCTGAGCCCTTGCAAAGGTTGAGTTGTGGTTCTTCACCGAAAGACTGGATAATTGGGTACAGATATAAACTAGGTGGAGAAGCTGTAATTCAAGTCAGGATATAACAGTTGCCATCAGAGATTTCCTCCTGCAGACTTCTCCGGCCTTCTTTCTACTTCGACACATAGCAATAAATTTATTTCATGTCTTGTGTTTATAGAAATCTAAGACAAAGGTGATACAGAGCAGTGTTGTAGATTCACAATGCATATATCCTCTAATGCCTTCGCTTATTAACAGGTATTCAGCCGTTATGTGGGCATTCACAAAACAGCAATCAACACATTAAAAACGTGAAGCTATGTTTGTAAGTAGGCACAGCAAGAAGCCACCAAACAAAACCCCTCTGTAGATAGAAAAGCAGTTTATTGAAAGCAAAAAGTTCTCTGATAATGAAAAAGAGCAACAACGTGTATGGATAACTGGCAGGGGGAAGGCAGCTTAAAATCTGGGGCAGCCCCACATCCTTTTCAGAACGTGCTGCGATTTAGTTTTGAACTCAGCCATTCTGACAGGTGTAAGGTGGCATCTCAGAGTCCTCTCAGTTTGCATTTCCCTGATGACCAGGGATGTTGAGCTTTTCCTTAAGTGTTTCTCAGCCATTAGAGAGTCCTCTGTTGAGAGTTCTCAGTTTATCTCTATTCCCAATTTTTATTTGGATTATTTTGTTTGTTGCTATTTAATTTCTTGAGTTGTTTATATACTTTGGATACTAGCACTCTGTCTGATGTAGGGTTGGTGAAGATATTTTCCAGTCTGTAGGCTGTCATTTTGTTCTTTTTACAGAGTCCTTTGCTTTACAAAAGTTGTTCAGAGTCATGAGGTCTCGTTTATTAATTGTTGATCTTAGTGCCTGAGCTGTTGGTGTTTTGTTCAGGAAGTTGTCTCCTGTGCCAAATAGTCTAAGGCTCTTCCCCACATTCTCTTTTATCAGGTTTAGTGATCTGGTTTTTCATTGACATTAGCACTTGAGTTTTGTGCAGGGTGATAAATATGGCCTCAATGAAAGTTGATGCTCTAAATCCTGATGCGACTAGATGCATTGGGGTGGATTGGTAATAGGGGTAGGCCCCCTTTTTTTTTTTTTTTTTTTTTCTGAAGAGAAGGGTAGAGGTGAATGTTGAAAAAGGATGGGAGGGTGGGTCCTGGAGAGGATAAGGAAGGGGGTGTGTTCAGAATGTAAAGTGAATGAAAAAAATAAAAAGTAAATGTAAAGAAATAATAGAACATAGCTTTATTAGCCTGGGAATTCTTCTAGACTGGTGGGGGGCTGATGGTTGAAGTTAGGAACACTTGGCCATATAATGACAGCGTCTCAGAATGCTTCCGTAGCTGGGATATCATCCTAAAATTTTGTCATCTGCCAGTTTGGAACCTGCCTCGTAACAAAGCATTCCAGCCTTTTGTTGAATATAAAGGGGGATGGTAGTCTCAAGGCTATTTCTAGTTGAGACTGGATGTTGAAAAGGAGGTTCTGGAATGGTGGTCCAAAGCAAGACCTCAAGCCAACAGGCAATATTAGAAGACATAAGGACATCTTACCAAAAACGTCTGGCTTACCAGTCATTTGAGTCATCTCATGCATTCTTTCTTGAAAAAAAAAATCTGCTGAAAAGAAAGAGGGCAAACATTGCTACGAAGAGGAAAGATATCAGAGGGCCATGGAGAGGCACAAGCCAAGAACCCACAGGAGACCATAATGAGAGCCTTGTGATGGAATCAGTCCCCAGGTTTTGGATTCTGAATCCCAGCTCACGTAGGATTTTATTCCATTCTTGTGTTTTGTCAAATTGATTTATATGTTAACAACATTGTCTATTAAGAAACAGACAAGTGTCTCATATCTTGGCAGTCACCAAGTCAAGGGACCTTCGGTTCTGTTACCAGCAAAGCAATGGAGGTAAAGCTGTTTTGGGATTAGCAGGGCTGAAATCGATGCCTGGGTAATGTCCCTTGTCTGAGTGGAGATCTGCTGATATAGATACAGACTACAACACAAACCATCCTCAGCACAGCCTGTAGCAGTCACCAAGATTACCAGGCTGACTCCAACCATGAATAGAGAGCAACTTCCTGCCTGTCTATATATGTGTATGTGTGTTGACAGAGATTATACAGTTCTCCTTCATTGTATAGAGTAAACTGAGAAACTAATAAAGTGGGGACACAGGGACCAGGAGTGGATATTTTTATGCAATGACAGAGCTTGAAGTTACACAAAAGAGGTCCCTTCTGGCCCTAGTAGCACTAGTAAGGGTTTTGAAATTGAGATATTAGTACAAGTAGAAGGACAAGCCCGGGAAAACTTATTAAACAGCAAATCCCCTGGAGTCCCCAAGGAGTACAGAGGCATTGGTACAGGTGAAGAGGCAGAAGTCGTCTTGGGTTTGCAGGGAGTAGATTTTAGGGTTATGTTTGTTGCAAAGAGGCAGAAAGAATGTGAGGGTGTTGAAGAATCCCTTGTCACTGTCATATGTGCAAAGAAACCTTAGAAAGTCATTTAGGGTGACCTTCCATGAGGTGGGATTAAACAGGAGGTCTCTATGTTTGGAAAGGTACAAATCTAGATTAGATTCTGAATGTACAAAGGCCCCAAAAGCTGCAGAGGGGGATGTCTCTAGCAATCTAAATATTACCACTCCTCTTTCATTAGCTGGGAGAGTTTCCCCCTCTCCCTGTATAAATGTAGGGAGTTACTGAGACCGCTTTGGCCCTCTTTATCCTGAAGGTTTCAGACAGTGAAGGTAATCATGCTTTGTAAAGGACTGCTGGAAAATTCTAGAGGCTGCATGCCTGTCCTGTCCAGGGTTATGGCACTTCCCTTAGACCCTCAATTTGGACAACTCCAGGAGGGGTCAAAGCGAAAGGACACATCTGTTTGATCCTCCAGGAGGCAAAGATATTTGGAGTTATTGATGTTTCTGGAGACAGGGGGGACTTTGATGTCCTTTGAAGGTGGTAGAAGTGCAGTTGTAAGAGCAGGGCGCTTGGGGTCAAAAGTTTTGTGGGTCTCTGAGCAGCGCTGGAGATTGATTGAGCAAAAGTTGGCATTAAGAATGGACGTAGTTTGGGTAGAGTATACTGGAAAATTTCTAAGTTTGCTACCTTGCTTGAGTGGTGGTTAGAAGAACAGAAAATTCCACCAGGAAAGGGAATAAAGAATCTGTATGAGCTTAGCCATTCTGATGGGTGTAAGATGGAATCTCAGTGTCGTTTTGATTTGCATTTCTCTGATGACTAACGAGGACGAGCATTTCTTTAAGTGTTTCTCGGCCATTTGATATTCCTCTGTTGAGAATTCTCTGTTAAGTTCCAAGCCCCATTTCGCAATTGGGTTGTTTGGTTTTGTGGTGTTTAATTTCTTGAGTTCTTTATATATTTTGGATATTAAACCTTTGTCAGATGAAGAGTTGGTGAAGATCTTTTCCCAGTCTGTAGGCTGTCGCTTTGTTCTGCTGACAGTGTCTTCTGCCTTGCAGAAGCTTCTCAGCCTCATGAGGTCCCATTTATTAATTGTTGACATTAAGGCCTGGGCTGTTGGTGTTCTGTTCACGAAGTTGTTTCCTGTGCCTATGTGTCCCAGGCTCTTCCCCACTTTTTCCTCTAACTGAATTAATGTCTCTGGCTTTAAGTTGAGGTCTTTAATCCACTTCGACTTGAGTTTTGTGCATGGTGACAAATAAGGGTCTAATTGCATTTTTCTACATGTAGACATCCAGTTAGACCAGCACCATTTGTTGAAGATGCTATCCTTTTTCCATTGAATAGATTTGGCTTCTTTGTCAAAAATCAAGTGAGCAAATGTGTATGGATTCGTCTCTGGGTCTTCAATTCGATTCCACTGATCATCCATCCTATTGCTTTGCCAGTATCATGCTGTTTTAATTACTGTTGCTCTGTAGTACAGCTTGAGAACATGTTGGCAAGGATGTGGAGAGAGAGGAACACTCCTTCATTGCTGGTGGGAATGCAAACTAGTACAGCCACTTTGGAAAGCTATCTGGCTGTTTCTCAGAAAAATGGGAATAGGGCTTCCTCAAGACCCAGCTATCCCACTCCTTGGAATATACCCAGAAAAAGCCCTACCACACAACAGGGACATATGCCCAACCATGTTCATAGTGGCCTTATTCATAATAGCCAGAACATGGAAACAGCCTAAGTGTCCCTCAGTAGAAGAATGGACTAAGCAACTGTGGTACATTTACACTATGGAATAATACACAGCTATTAAAAATAAGGAAGTCCCGAAATTTGTGGACAAATGGATTGATCTAGAAATTATCATGAGTGAATTCACCCAGAAACAAAAAGAGACAAACGGTATATACTCACTTATATCAAAACACTAGTCCAAGGGATACGTACCATGAAAAACTTTACTTACCAAGAAAGTGGGTCAGAGGAGAGGACATCCTATTGAGACTTTAGGCAAGAGCAGCATGGAAGAATGGGGAAATAGTAGGATCCACAGGGTCCTGGAAACCTACAAGAAGAACTTTACGACAGGCAGATCTGGATCCTGGGGTCCTCCTCAAACTAAGGCACCAGCCAAGGAGAATATAGGCAGTAAACTTCGAACCCCTACCAAGACCTAGCCGACGAACGGGATATTCTCCACCATTGAGTGGAGAGTGAGATCTGACTCTCACATGAACTCTGGTGCCCCTTTTCTGACCACATCCCCTGGATGGGGAGGCCTGGCAGCACTCAGAGGAAGGATAGCAAGTTACCAAGAAGAGAATCGATATTCTAAGAGCATATATAGGGGGAGGAGGTCTCCCTCAATCACAGACATAGGGGAGGGGAGAAGGGGGGAAGTGGGAGAAGTGTGAGGGAGGGAGGAATGGGAGAAAACAGGGGAAGGGCTAACAATTGAGATGTAATATGAATAAATTAATAAAAAAACAAAACAAACAAACAAAAAAAGAATCCATATGAGGACAACTGTCTTCAGGAATAAGTTGTAAGAGAGAGACTTTGATCTACAGTGGTCCTGTTGACTGACAGGAGTACTTACCAGAGAAGAGGATTGCAGCTCATTTGAGCTGTGACAAATTGATCCAAGTAGTAGCTTCTTAAAGCTTGGTCACCATTCAGGTATGATGAGAATGAACAAATGAGGAAGAGCCCAGGATGGAATGAAGACCCATGGGGAAAAAAACTTTCTAATAAACCCCATATTTTAGGAAAATGGTTTGGGACACAGGGTCAGTAGAAGGCCTACCTTGGCAAGTAAAAGAGGCAGTTGACCCTCCTATGTCCTGTCTTTCCATAACTTTCGGAGGTCCAGGCAGTAGTAGAGGTGAAGGGTGGTTCTTTGTCAAGTAGCTAGTGTTGACACACTTAAAGTAGGCTTTCAGTAGACTTCATTGGTTCCCTATCTTCTTTGGAGGTAGCCTCAGGGCTGCTGCTGAGAGCTAGTATTTACATCTATCATGGGAGGCCTTTTGGACCATTTCCTGTTACTCCCTTCTATGAAACACCTTGTATATCATATTCAACAAACCTCTCTGATGGGTTTGTGGGTTGTCATACAGACTCTTTGGATGTCTTCTGACGTCAGAGGCTTGGAAAGGAAGTGAGTATTGAGAACAAGCATGCCTTTCTGAGAATTTGGGTCCAGCTTAGTAAAGAAGAGCCTCAAAAAGCCAGAAAATGATCTTGGTAGGATTTTCACCTGGCCTCAGTATAACCCCTGTTAACTTGTCAATATTGATTACTTTATGGGAGGGCTTTTGGAGCACTGACTGTAGCCAGCCGCTCATCTTGTCCTAGGCTGCTCTGCCAGGGGACTGATTTTATGTATTGACTTGGTAGTTTCAGTGGAGATCAGTATGAGAGACAATAATTACCGTCAGGGAAGGAAATTTAACAGTGGGCATCATCTGCAGGAGCCTGAGCAGCTTTCCAGACTTTTTCTTCTGGGGTAAGGATGGAGAAAAAACAGAAATCATGTTGCCTAGTCATGTTTTATGCCTGGGTAAGTCACCTAAATGCCTTAATGAAATTAATGAGGTCATTTGAGAAAAAGCCAAGGTCGTTTTCTACTTGATAATGACAAGGAAAAATTTGAGCATGAATGTAGAGAGAACCTTGAGCACTAGCCACCTCCCCAAGGGGTAGAGTCCATCAGTTCAGACCTGGTATTAAGCTGTAGTGCAGATAAGGGAGGCAGCAACGCTTGTGAAGAGAGATTGGGGTTAGTAGGAAAGAAAGGTGATGCCACCTCATAGAGGATGATACTGTTGGTGAGAGTAGGAGCTGGGGTCATGGGTTGAGGAGAAGACTGACATGGGGTCAGTGGTGTAGCATTTGGTTGTGGAGATGCAATGTCCTTTATGTCTAAATCAAAAAGAGATAAAATCTTGAGGACTTTTAGCTTTTGCCAAGAGAATTTCATGTATATGGTAACAGACAAATATACACAAGGGGAAATATGGGAGTGAAGAACAAAAAACCCTTGAGTATAAAGGGTTTAGGATGATTTGCCAGTGAATTAGTAGACGTCATCAACCTCATTTAGAGTTTGAAAGTCAAACATGCTATTTTCTGGCCCTTGAGACTGATTAACAAGTTTGTACTGAGGCCAAGCAGTACTACAGTAAAAATATAATAAAATTTTTTAAAATGATGAGGCTTAATAATATCATAGAGTCCAAGACAGGGAAGAGATTTGAGGAGACAGGAATATGGAATGCTGGAATCTGGCTCAAATTGGGGGGAATCCCAGGGCGAATGGGATAAAGGAGTCCAGAAAGGGAAATCCGCATTTAGGCAAAAGTAGGTAGAAGACCCTTGGGAAGAGTCTTTCCTTCCAAATGTAGACACCAAGGACTATGAATACAAGACTTGATAAGAGGAGACCTGTAGTGTATACAAGAATATGGAGGTAGGGACTACAGATGACAAAGATTCAAGCAGAGCACCATGGAGGACACAGCAGCGGGTAATGCCATTCCAAGAAATTCAGTCCAACTGAATTTGCCAATGTGTTTTGTCTCTATCTGAGAGAGGTGCTCTTTCTTAATGGTTGGAAAGACTTGGCTTGAGGTAAATTTCCATCACATATTCACGCTTATAAAAAGCATGGGATTTTGTTTCTTTTTGCAAATGTTTGCCACTACTTTTCAACAGTTTTCTGTTAGTTGTGGAGAACTATGGTGGGGAGCAATACTACAGGAGTAAATCATCTTAAGTATATGCCAGAAGCCCGATGAGCAGTGAGCTTTATTATGCAGAATAACACTTGGGTATAGAAGTGGCTGATTGTTTTTGTTAGATAATTTCTCACCTATAGACTTAAAGCTGTCAACCTGCCAGCATCTTGTTAGTTGAACTTTGTAAAAAAAAAAAAAAAGAAAAGAAAAGAAAAGAAAAAAGAAAGAAAGAAATATATATATACTTGTTTTTCCATTGTATGCCCATTGGAAAAAAAGATGTACCATTTCTCTGTTGTTGTGTGTTGAATTATGTAGGAAATGATTGTGAATGGTTCAAAAAATGGAAAAAGTTCCTGTGGATGTTTTGTGTGGTAACTTGGCATCTGTATTGAAAGTTCAAAATCCACATCTAAATAAGATTTCCATGATGTTAGTTTTGATGTGTGCCCACTTGAAAAGGGGTGATTGGAATATGTAAAGTTTGTTGAAGTGTTTCTTTTGTAAGGAAATATAAGATGACACAATGAGAAACCACTAACAAAGCCATGTTGTAGATAGAAAATCAGTTCATTAAGAGAAAAAGTCTGCTCATTTGCCTTGGGTAGTGGAAACAGTGCCCAATTATCAAACCTTGTTGAGTTTAGCTTGAAAGATGGAATAGCCAGGTGGTTATCATAGGAACTTTCATATGCATGCAGTTAGGCATGTAGAGTCAACCATTAAGGGCTTCTGAAAAAACACTTTGAATTTCTGTTTCCTAGCTAAACCTAATCAAGGCAGACTGCCAGGGTAGTATATCGTTTGCAAATAGTTAAGGGAAGGCAATTGCCTGATCTTGTCCAGCCTGGCCAGAGACATGTCCTGATGCATCTTTTCAGAGTAATATTTTATTGATTCACTGTTCCTTCATGTGAATGAGATATTAATATCACATTGCTAGATTACTGAATTAGATATTCTTGCAGCGAAGATGTCCTTCCCAGAATGTGGGGCAGCCAGGTGGGACAGATCACCTCCAGTCATGGGCAGTCAGGTCCATTTCCACCTGAATGTTACAAACACCTTATCATATCTTGTGCCTTATGATGTGAAATGCTTGGGAAATCCTGCCCTCGGGACTCTTTTGGCATTAGAAATGCAATTATGGCTTCTCCACTCCTCAGTGAACAGCTTAGAGTAGGTGACATTTTGGGAGCTCTGTCAATCAGGACTAGTGAATAAACTGTGACTCATACTTTGACACTGTATTCAAGGGAAAATTTTTTTCCTGAAATTCAGAGCATGACTTTAACACAAGTCCTTCAGGGTCTTGTGGCTGTTTTAAGAACATTGACAGACTTACTGATGATTTCTACGGTAATGATAATTTTAAGTTAAAATTGGACAAAGTGCGAAGGTTTTATAAGCTTGTATCTCATAATATAAAATCATAAAAACTCTCACCAACTTTGATTTGTCTGAAAAGCAATGATATGCCTTTCACAAACAGAAACATGTAATGTGTCATAAAATGTTTATAAATAAACACAGAACCATCTCTCAAAAATACTGCATAGATTTCCTAATGATAATCCATAGTATCAGATGGAAAGATAAAACATATTTATAAGTACCTCCACTAATATATGTAATTTCAATATATCCCTTATTCAGGAAAGCAATATTACCTTCTACCTTCAGTAGCTAAAGAAAAATAAATAAAAGCAAAAAAAAATCTAAATTATAAATCCTGCCTATTCTGTAGAGTAAGTACTTTTATCTTCATAAATAGACTGCAAGGTGACTTTAGTACTATTTTCAAATAACTCTTATTCCTTTAGTCAGTACAATACATTGTACATGGATAATTACGTTTTGATAGTCACACCAATCCTCATTACCTATCATCATCTTTAAAGTGTAATAAACTTCAGATGAGTGGATGAATGAATAAAACACAAGATGAAAGTAGCAGGGAGTTTGCAAGAAAATGTAAGAGGGTGTAGTTAGTTGGGGATATTCCTGTCATTTTAAACATTCAACAGATCTATGAAGTTGATGTTCTTTCTTGATATGCTGAGATAAACAACTGTACAGTATTTCTGAAGTTTCAAACAAACATCCTTTCCTGTATGTCTTACCAACAGCAGATTCTACAAAAAAAAAAAAAAAAAAAAAAAAAAAAAAAGTCCTCTGGGAAAATGTCTTCTTTCTTTCTTTCTGCATCAAAAGCTCACATATGATTTCCCAGTTCACAACCAACTGGTAAGCACTGTTTCTGTGGAATTGCATACATGCATTTTAGAGATCTTGCATTCAGATCTTAGAGTCATAGTTGATGAGCAAATAAACTGAAAATAGCAGCATGTTTCCCAGCCTGTAACTTTACTTACAATCAAATGGCGCACAGAGTGGGGAGGGACGCCAAGGCAAAGAGCAGGAGGATCTGAAGCTGCTCCTCGAGTTCATCGAGTCTTACAGCATTAGGCCTCCCTCCATGTTTTATTCCTGAAGTTCAAAACGCTGCCTATGAAACATCAGCTGCACAAAGGAGCTGTATCAGTGAGGAATTATCTGTGCTTAATGTTTTAGTAATTATATAGGAGATATGGTATTCCCTGGAAAGCCACGGTTCATAAATCCATAATTATGCTCTCATTTATTGTAAGCAAGCTATACAGTGTGGGTATTACTGTGTGCTCCATAGATTCCAGCTATGCATCCAACCACACATACCATCAGAGATGACTTGACCATTTCTTTCACTTATTCATAAGGCATAGCCCATCCCTTGGGAGTAGGGACTGCTGATCATTTACTTCGCCCCACCCCCTCCATGAGACCATACTGGAAAACATTATGTTCTTCCTCACCTCTATCAGTAATTTCATTAGAAAGCTGTAAGTGGAATTCTAGAAGGAAATCTGCTCTATCAAGTAACTCTAGATTTATATGTTCTTTATGTAGCGTAATTCAAATAATCAGCTGGGTGTTTGAACACCTCAGAAAAAGTTAAAAGCTCACAACTATTGGCTCTATAGAACTGCTTGTAAATTTTTATGTGGTAAGAAACTATATAACCGAGGAAACATAGGAAGTTAACCAATATACAATTATTAGAACTGGTGGAGTAAGACCCACTATGGTGCTCTGTTTCAATTTAAGCAATTTATTTAAATATTTAAATTATCTTCTGGAAGATTCCTGATGTCTATAGCATAGAATAGTACAGCTTAGTCAGATAGGTTTTCACCTTCAGATTTTTATAGGAATCTCCACAGAGACTTCCACAGTGCCCAATCACTTTACATTACAACTTCGGGTATATAAGGGCGTTACTCTTTCCTACATATTTGCCAGCATTTTAAAAATGTATTTTTTTGATAACAACCATTTTGATGGGTTTGAACAGAATATCAATGTAGCTTTGCTTTCCACTTTACTGATGACTAAGACGCTGAGGGTTTTATTTTAAATATTATTGGGCATTATAGTTCTTTTGAGAACTGATTGTTCAATTCATTTGGCCACATTTTCACTAGAAGCTGTGATTTGGGGAATTTAATTTCTGAAGTTCTTTAAATTTGTTTTAGAAATAAACGTAAACAAAGAAGAGAAAGACATCTATAGTGGAAGCTTGAAATGATTAAATCACCACACACACACACACACAAATACACATACATGCACACACACAAATATACACACATGCTCACACACCCACACACACACACGTACACAGTTGGAGAAGAGAATAGATGTAATGACTTGTCATTTTCATGAATTAGAAGAATTATTATCTAAGTAGCTAAACTATCAGAAAGAAATCTTCAGATTAAATGCAACTCCTATTAAGATCTCAACGGCATTCTTCAGATAATGAAAATTCTTGTCAAGGCCCAAAGGTCCCCTAATAATCAAGCAACCCTAAGCAGAGAAAATAATGGTAGAGGTATCATAACAAGTTATCTCAAATTATTCTGCAGAGTCACAGCAACAGAACCAGCATGGTACTTTTTTATACAGTTTTATAGAGCACATACTTATCTGTCTTATTTATTTTGTGATAGGGTCTCTAGCTTCAGCTCATCCTTATCACTCTTTGTCACTGATATGACACTGAACTTCTGGTCTTTCGGCCTTCACAATTTCAGTGCTGGGATTAAAGGTCCCCTAATCATGCCCAGTTGTTATATGTACTTTTATTGGGCTCATGACTTTTCTCATTGCAGACAAGCATATTACCAGTGGAGCTTCTACAGATTGCAGCCTCCTTATTATTGTGTAGGCATCAAAAACATATTTGAGAAGACAGTCTATTCAATCAATGGTGCTGAAAAAATCTAAAATGCAGTCTAAGGCCAAATCAGTTCCTCTAGGCACTATCTCTGTAAAGTTTTCATTGCCTCTTCTCTTAGTTTTATTACCATTTCTTGAATGTTAACTGTACAAGGATTAATCTTTTCTTTAGCATATCTCCATTAACTAGCAATCAGTTCCAAAATTGTTTACCACTAGACAGTAGTCTGTAGCAGTTGAATTGGTGTTCATCACTGTATTTAATTAAATTGGTTTGATTGACTATATCCTTATACTTAAGGACCATCAATAGAAGATGATTTCAGAATTTCAGATTTCATTAGCTGTTCAATGCTGGATCTATGATACTTCAGCTAACTATGGGTGGGTAGCTCATGGGAAGACAGAAATAGAGAGGAGACAATAAAATAAATATTGGAAATCATCAGGGTGGTAAAGCTCTTCCTTGATATTCTTTTAATGTACTGAAAAGAAAACAAGAGTGAAAAATTCAATCCAAGTATATTTCATTATGAAGAGAGTCTACAGAAGTTAAATATCACGAGAGAAAAGAAGTTGAAAACTTTTCAGTGGAAAGAATTGCTAGCTGTGTTTGGATATTTGGATTTAATAAATTAAAGTAAATGGAATCTTACAAATCTAGTTTACAGAAGTAGGAAACTAAAACCGTGAAAGTAAAATATTGTCAATTTAAAAACTGCCAATATGTAACTGAAAAAATTAAAAGTTATTTACAAAATAAACAAGGACAAAAGAAAAATAAATTATGGGCACACTAGATAAGAACATAGGTTTCTGAAAGAAAAAGAACAAAGGATATGTAACCTCTGGGTGTTTTGTAGCTGTTTTGTTTTTTTGTTGTTGTTGTTGTTTCCTTTTTTTAGAACTAGGAGTTTGAGACTAGTAACCTCTAGATAACTGCTATCAATGACCCTTGGAAAGAAGCAAAGATTCAAACCAAGAAATAAACACAATAAAGAAACAAACAAACAACAACAAAAGAAGATGGAAAATGAGAATTACATGACTTTTAAAAGGGGGCAAGTATTTAGGATCAGCCAGATTTTGGTACTCTAAAGGTAGTACAGAGTTCCACACTCTTTTAAAATGTGAATTTCCAAAAAGTGTATTTTGTATGCACAACTGGGCTAAGGTTTCTGTTTGCTGATGACAATCCTATACATTGTTGGATTTAAAGGGCAACATAATGAAAAGAAGAACTGGCATATACTGTCTTGTATTCTGCAGACATCTCCGCTATGTTGTTAGATTTCTTTTGCTCAGAAACTTTTCACCTTCATGTAATCTAATTTATCAACTCTTGGTGTTATTTCTTATGATACTGCAGTTCATTTCAAAAAGTTCTTACCCATGGCTGTGTCTTAAAATGCTGTTTTTGTTCCTTATACCATTTGTTAAATAGGTTGCTGTGTTCAGTGAAATTGTTGACATCTTTGTCAGTGTTATGTAGCAATTTGCTCTGAAATGAGGCACTCCGTCTTCGATTGAAGCTTGTAAGGGCTCAAAGAAACTTCTAAATGGAGTTTTATTAAGTTTATGAAGAACTTGAAATTTACCAAACCTACAAGTATCCTTCCCTCAATGTTACATAAGCAGTAAGGACTGCCTAGGAGACACTCTCCTACCTCTCAAGCTAAATTTATGTTGTGCAGAGAGATCCAGTGATACACCCTGTGTGTGATGAGACCCAGCTTGGGGTATGGGGTAGCATTTCAATAATGCAGCTGCTTTTCAGTCATCCAAGCTGCTGTCAGAAACCTTTGTGACACATACCCCTCTAAATAGTTCCTGTAAACTCATCTTTTTTTTTTTTTCACCAAATTTGCCTTTATGGCATTTCAATAATTCAGCCGCCTTTGAGTGACGTACCCTGCTGTAAAAAAACCTGTGTGAGATATACCCCTGTAACTAGTTCTAGTAATATCATTTCATGAAGTGGTGTGGTGTAATAATTTCTCTTGTTTGACATATATACCTTATCTGGGATGGGAAGAGATGTGTTCAAATTTACCCAGGATTGATGTCATACGAAACATCTAGCGTTCATATGTGGACCAATGGAATCAAAGATAAGTTTGCAAGAAGTGGTTGCATGGTCCCTGTAATAAGTGCTTACAGGTGCACCTGATGTCATTTCATTTAAGTATGGTACCTTTATGGGACGCTTCCCAATATGGATACTTCTCACACTGTGTTAAGGAATGGTGTGCCTCCTTGCTGCAGTGACGGTAGTAGGGTTCATGAGATAACTGAGAAGATACACAGCTGAAGGAAGGCAGTCTGTTAATAGAACATCTTTGGGGGTTGGGAAATCCCTGGGTGGCCAACTTCCTATACTAAGAAAGATGTGGCATACATCCGTGTAGAATAAAATCTACATAGTGAATACAAACTGCTGAGGGATTAAAGGATGTATTGCAATTCCCAAAAGCATTTTGTATGGGAAAAAACCTTAAGCAGGCTATGAAAGCAATTTCATGGCCCTTGGTTTATGTAATTAGACATGCCACTGAGCCTCAGCCACCTTTCCAGAAATAACTTGTAAGACTATGGAAATGATAGCAACTTGAAAACAGACATGTGGAGTCTATCTTCCACATTAGTCTCTGACATGAAAGGAAATTGGAGAAAACCAAGTATGGAGGTGGAGTGTTGACCTGCGATTTCTCAGAATTGGCAGGACGAAAGGAAAAGTGGGTGAAATCCATTTTGTCCTAGTTATCTCTCTTCCTTGGATCCAAAACACACAAGTTCACAGAAAGAGTGAGATAGTGATACAGAAGAGAGCAAGGTAAAGGTGGTAGAAGATATGGCACAACCCCAACCTTAGAAACAAAAAAAAAAAAAAAAAAAAAAAAAAAAAAAAAGGAAAATTTCATTATTCAGCCTTTGTATAGAAAACTTCAAAGAGACATCATGCTTGAACTCACGAGAATTGGAAATTGATGTGCTTCTTCACTTCCTAAGATGAGAAAAACTTTTAAAGAAACAATAGAAGAGCTTGCCACTGCCTGGTCCATAAGACTCTAGAATACAGGGCCATATAGGATCAGTGTAAATGCTTTGGAAATGAAGAATCTGTGATGTAACTACTCACTCTTCTTTGAGACATTATCTACATAACATGAAGAAAAATGGGGGAAACCAGTCCTTGCTGACTGGCTCGGAGGACCCATTAGATATACAGTTGGTACTACCAGTTGAGCTCTTCATGACTATCAGTGTCTTCAAGACACTATCGTCAGGGTGACTGGCTGTGAGATAAATGGCCCTTGAAGCTCAGTCTACTAAACCAGATGGACTGTGTTCTCAGGAAAGCTAAAAAGAAGTTTATTCAGCGTGGACTTTAAGACTAATATAGAGTTTTCTTGAGTTTGTTAAACCTAATTTATTATGATATTTATAATATAGTAGAGACTCTGGTAGATGTGAAATAAATAAAGTGTAGATTGAGTTTAAAATGTGATTAAGCATTTAAGAGATGTTGAAATGAAGGCAAAGGAGACACTGGTTTATACAAAGGAAAGTGTGGCAAGATTTGTGTCACCTCACAGTATCTAGGTAAAGATTAGAGAAAAAACAAAATGCTACACTAGTGAGCTGTTGGAATGCTATTAAACTTTGATCAGCACTTTCTAAAAGGAAAAAAAATTCATGAAGATTAAAAAGGACTAAACTTGATGGCGTTGATGTCCCACCCCCCTTCCCCAGATTATGTGGGGGTGTACAGTGTACTAGCTGAAGATTGTTCACTCTGCACAAAAGTACCAGGCAGAAGAGGTGACAGAAAGAGTGAGTAAATGTGCCAGAGACAGGCGACAACGGCAAAGAAACAGTGTCTTTTGTATACAGCACTGCAACTGCACACATGAACTCACAGAGGCAGTGATAGCATGCACAGGACCTGAGTCAGCCTAAACCAGACCAGACACCAACATAGATACAGGCGTTAGGCATAAGGCTCCACCTCTGGCTGAGGAGCTATTGACAACTAGCTACTGGGAGACAATTTTATCTAAATATGTAGTGCCTGATAAGCCAAACATCCTTCAATGACCATTCCTCCAAAAGTATTTGAGCCTCACAAATTGACCTTGATAGGACAAATGGGAACAGGGTACAAAATTGAAATTTTGAGTGGGAAGGAAAGGGGGCTGGGTGAACCTTCAGTGGACTTTGGGGTGGGGAAATATTATTATAATATGATTTCTAAACTACCAAAGCACTAAATTTGAACCCATTTTATAACAAAAGCCATAGCACTGGCTTTCAGCCTGTCAGAAATAAGGAACTGTCTCTAGTGGCAAGCTAGCCTTGCTCGTGAAGGAGACCACTAAACACAATAGCTTGGAGGTGTGTGGAGACCCTAGGTAGCAGAATACCAGGTTAAGGATGTCTGATAGTTTAAGGAGCTTAAGAGATAGAGAGGGTAGCGTCTACCATACTGAAATGTCTAATACTGCTCTTTTATTAAAGAACTGGAGAGACATAATAATGAAATCATTTTATATCATATTGCCTCTTGCGAATTTTTTTCAGTATGTTCTTAGCAACCCAGGACAATATCACTTTATGGATAGGATGATGATGAACCTTCTAAGCTCTTGCCCATCCTCAGTAAGAACAGGCTTTGTTACATTGTTTGTAGTATCGTATAGGTTTGTAATGAATCAGAAAGAATAGCCCAGGAGGCAAAGGTTGTTAGACAATAAATTATTGTCAGGAGTGCCTTTCTAATACTTGTTTTCCAGGGAAGACTTTCATAAAATAAGGCCTATGTCACTGCTGTCGGTTTCATGCCACAAATAGATCATAAGTCCCTATTACTAAAGAAGATGCATAAATTGGTTACAAGACATAGAGAAATCAGGCTAAGAATGAGCTAAAAACTTCCTCCTTTCTGGACGACTTCCACAATGTTCAGCAACATTGTCCAAGTAGTTGAGACTTTGTCACCAACAGTCCCATACAACTATAAATTCTGCTTGCTACATAATCAAAATGACAAGCGACATATGACTCTGGGCCAGATACTGGCATAGACGTTTGGGTGTAACCAACACTTTCTGATTGAATTTAAGAGCCATTCTAAGGGAGAAAATGCCATATTGTGAACCAAGTCAAAATCCATGGCTGGGGTGTAACAGACTCCAGTAGAAAAATAAACCAGTATTTCTTTGTTAATGGATATTACACATCTATCAAACTACCTTCTAAGTGTGTACATACCCATAGCTCACTATTTCAGCCACCATTGATCATAAAAGAAAACTACCCTCGGAACATGTGGTATGCTGAAGAGATACCTAATTTCCAGTGAACTTCGTGAGAAAAAAATGATTACTATGGATTAGTGGCCCAGACCTGACACCTAAATAGACATCCATCTTACCAACAGCAAAGCTTCTGGGACAGTACGGCAGAGAGAGTCAAAACACCTATGAGCTACAGTAAGGTATAGAGTCCTACGTTGTCCTTTTTTCTTAACTGAAATATTTATTTATTTTCTTCTGTTTTACTTCTCTTTTTCTTTTTTTATTATATTTCTTTTTACACATGCATTTATATTATTACACATATATACAATAAACTACCTACAACAAGAGGAACCTTCAAACAATCAGGAATTATATAACTGTTACATTCACAGTGTTTTGGCTATTTGTATTTGGCAAGCTTGAAAAAAAATATCTTTCCTATCTTGCTGCATCTGAAACTCTGAATTTAAATCAATAACTATCATATCTCATCTTTATCAACTTAAAACATCTATCTAGACCTAAAAATATCTTAACCCCTAAACAGCTAAGCTTAATTGTAAAACTAGACTCTCTGGTCTTCAACCCCATCAGAAACTAAAATTATCTATGTAGACAGGAAGCACTGGTTATCAGCTTCCCAAATGAGAAGATGGCAGAGACAGTTTGCTGTCTGAATAGTCACCCAAAAACTCTCTATAGTGTCAGAGCATCATCTTCAGCCTTCGGGCTCAATATATATGGCAGGGTAAGCAAGTCCTCAATAGTTTCTGCCTCACAAATATGTCTTTCAGATATATTGAAATATTTCTTTCCAGAAAGAAGCATGTTAAGACTCAGGGTGTTTTCCAGTAACACATTTAAAGATAAAAGAAATGTTAAAGGAGGGCTAGTTAGTACTCAGATAATTCTGAGTTGGACTTCATCATATGCTGAGAGCTCCGGGCATATACCTTCTGAGTATTTGCACATGGTTGCGTTGGGCATTTCAATGATTCACTTGCTTTTATATTATCTGTGCACCTGTGAGGAAATCTTCATCCATATGCCTGTAAGTAGACACAATACACTTCTTTCATTATTTGGTTTGTTCTATATATGCTAATTAGAGAGTAGACATTTGTTCTCATCTTAACACAAATAATGTCACAAAAAAAGTTAAAATATAGGTATTTTTATGTGTAGGAATTCATTTCTAGTCCCTGTATTCTGTGCCACTTATCTATATGTTTACTTTTCTGCCAATAGCATGTGTTCTCTTTTCCAGGCTCTTTTTATGCAAGATTGTGTTGCCTAATTAGGGTTCCAACTACACCATCCCTGGCTATAAGCTTAAAAAGACTTGTTTGCACTAAGTCCTGCATGAGGTATTCTTGCGCATCCATGTTTATTGTTGAACTATTACAAAAACAAATTAAAATCCAAGATATGGAATCTTTCTAGATGAACTTATAAAGAGAAAATAGCACATGCATATGATAGAGTCATTTTACCATAAGGAAAAGTGATACCATGACACTAGCAGGAAAATACATGGAATTTGAAATTAAAGTTAAAGCAACACAAAGACAGAAAGCCAGATACTACATGCTTTGCATCAAAGGAAGAATCTAGGTTTTAACACATACACACATACATATATGTATGTAGGTAGGTAAGTAAGTAAGTATGTATGTATGTATATATGTATGTATGTATGTACATACATATGTATGTATAATGGGTGAGTTTATTCTATGTAATTAGAAAAAGAATAATAAGAAAAAGAGATCTTTAGGAAGAAGGCATAGGAAAAATACAAAGAGCAGGTAATAAAATAGACAAAATTAGAACATTGTCCTATTTTCATTTCCATTGTGATAAAGTACCAGAACAGAAAGCAGTTTAAGAGGAAAAGGTTCTTTTCAGCTTACAATTCCAGGTTACATGTCATCATTGAAAAAAAAAAAAAGGTCAAGCCATGAACTTCAATTACCCAGTCACATCACATCCACAGTCAAGAGCATAGATAAGTAAATACATACATGCTCATATGCTTGCTTCTGGAGCTAAGCTTGATTTCTCCACTCTTATATAGTTCAGGATGTAACTTATAGGCTATGGTGGTGCCCACAGTGATCCAAGTCATACATCAATTAGTTAAGCTAAGATAATCTTCTACATACCTGCTTACACGCCAACTCACTGTAGAAATATCCTCATGGATACACTGTTCCTAGGTAACTTTGGGTTGTGTTAAGTTGATAATTAAAGCTCCTTATTACAGGGGTCCACTGGAGCAGGAAGAGGACCAACAGGAGGGCTGTAAGGAATTTGGTGAGTAAAGGGGTATAAGAAATTTGGGGTTAAAAACTTGTAGAGTGCTAAGATCAGTAAAAACATATTGTATATGAAGCCCATAGTAAAAACTATTATTTTATGTATATTAAAAAAACATATACAGGGGGATGAAGTCCCCCTCAGTCACAGTCATAGGGGAGGGGAGTAAGGGGAAAATGAGAGGGAGGGAGGAATGGGAGGATACAAAGGAGGGGATAACCACTGGGATATAATATGAATAAATTAATAAAATTTTAAAAAATAAAAATAATTATAAACATGCAAAAAATAAAAAAAAACATATAGAAGCTAAGTAAATAAAAAGAGAGGAAAATTAACCAGCATTAATTTAGAAGGAAAGGAGATGATGATAAAGCTCAGTATTAGAGAACATGCCTAACACATAGAAGCTGGGTAGTCTGAACCACGTACAATGCTCAAAAAAGAAAAATAATAAACAAATGGAAAATAAAGATACCTGTGTTTGAATGTTAAAGCCATAATAAATGAGAGATTTGAAAGTAAGTGACAAATTGTAGAAGACATGACAAGGAAATGAACTCTTAGCTTTGAATTACATAGAACCCATGTAGACTGGATTTCCAACACTCTTAAATCCTTTCCCAAATCTAGCATATTAGTCCTTATTTGGATATCACTATTAGAAAATTAGTTCATTTATTTTTATCTTGTTACACAATAACAAAAACGAATCATTCAAAACAATCTTCCCAAAATTTTATTGAAAGGTTATCTTTTCTCTTTTTCATCATTTATTACTATCATTGTTATTATTATTATTATTATTATTACATGGATAAATACAAATGAGTATATTAATACTACCAATTAAGCCAATTTAGTGTTGTTCAAGTATGTATGCTTTTAGGAATGACAATTTGGTACTGGAAAACCAGTTATGAGGCTCATCCCAGAGGAACACTCATTCTTCCTTTCTCATAACTCATTAATTACCTATGGATGTTCATATAGATGTGGGACATTGTGAGATTTCCTCCATCCATGAACACATGTCAACACAAGTTGTTATTGTTCTTGCCTTGTTTAGGCTACCATATTGTTGATCCTTTATGGGTGAGCATTCCTATCATATGTAGAAGACACAGTCTCTTGCTCCTTTGCTATTCTAATCTTTCTGTCTCCTCTTCCGTGCTGTACCCTGAGCCTTAGTTGAAGAAGTTGTAGTGTAGATATTTCAGTTGGGGCTGAGGACTCCAAGGACAGCTATTCTCTGCATTTTAACTGTGTTAGCTTTCCGCAACAGTCTTGGCTAGATCTGGGTAGGGGTTTAAAGTTTACAGCCTGTATTGTCCTTGGCTGGTGCCTTAGTTTGAGCGGGACCCCTAGGCCCAAATCTGCCTATTATAATGTTCTACTTGTAGATTTCTAGGACCCTCTGGATCCTTCTACTTTGCAATGGTCAGAACATTCTCCACAGTTGAGTGGAGAGTGGGACATGTCTTTCTCACGCACTCTGGTGCCTCACATTTGACCATGTCCCCTTGATGGGGAGACCTGGTGGCACTCAGAGGAAGGACAGCAGGTTGCCAAGAAGAGATTTGATACCCTATGAACATATACAGGGGGAGGTAATCCCCCCCAGGAACAGTCATAAGGGAGGGGAATAATGGGAAAATGGGAGGGAGGGAAGAATGGGAGGATACAAGGGATGGGATAAACATTGAGATGTAACAAGAATAAATTAATAAAAAAAAAATTTTTAAAAGAAAGAAAAAAGAACAGTCTTGGACTGCTAAAAATGAAGCTCCTTTCTTGCGGTGTGAGACTTATCTGTGGGTATAAGTCCTTAGAATTCAGTTGGGAATAACGCTATGTTAGGAAATTGGCAGTAGTAGGCTCTCCTCGAAATCCATGAATTGTCTAGCTATGGCTAAGTTTCTAGTACAAGACATAGCTCTCCTCCTGTTGAACTGGCCTTAAGTCCAATTAGAAATTCGTTGCACATCATTAAGATATGAGTGTCACTACTACACATTCAGAGATATCTTGCCTAACCAGCCACTGTTGTGGATTGGAGGCTTTACAGGTGGGGAAGACTATTGATTGTCCCCTCTCCTTGGCACCTTGCATAATACCTAGACATCTTCAAAGGCAAATGGTGGCATTGTGTATTAATCTATCATCTATTGATAGACACACATATATATCATCATCCTCCCGTCTTATACAAATGATGTTTGAAAAAGCCATAATGAGTCATGTGTGACATTATGCCACTTAGGGGGAAAAATGCTAGCACCAACACACATATACTGTCTAACAACGACAACGGTACCACGCAAGAAATACCTATTTTTGATCTGTTGATTAAGGAGAGGACCAAAAAATGTTGGCTACTTGGTGAAACCCAGGAAGCTGAAGGTGAATCTCCATTGAAGTAAATACCATGCACTTGAGACAAGAAACTCAGAGGGAACAAGCTGAAGCTGAACTAAAGACCCCTCACTAAGGACTAGCTTTTGTAAAAGTTAACTTGGAGTGTCTGGGGTCCCATTTTTTCCCTTTGTAGGCCTTTCCTAATGTCTGTAACAGATTGACTAATGCATTAGCATTTAATAGACACCTGTGCCCACAATTTTAAAAGACCTTTCTCAGGTATCTCTCAGATGAGTAGAATACTTTTAAGAGTTTCATAGGGACTCACAGAGATTAAACCAACAGCCACGAAGCCTGCGTGGTTGTGAGCTTAGGTCCTCTGCATATATGTTATGGATGCTGGAGCATTTTCTTGCTTTGGGGACTCTTTTCCTCCTACTGCGTTACCTTTTCCAGCCTTAATATAGGGGAGGTGCCTTTTCTTATTGCTGCTTGATATGCCATATTCAGGTGATATGCCTGGAAGGCTACCCTTTTCAGGAAAAGGGGAGAACAGGATAGGGACTCAAAGGGGAATAGAAAGGGTATATTGCAGTTGGGATGTAATATATGAAAGAATAATAAATAAAATAATTTAAAAATAATTTGAATGCTGAATCTTATGTCTGCTGAGCTGGATCTTCAGATGATACCAGCAGGTATTAAGTTTTAGTAGACACACATGCTGTGATTTCATTTTTCTTCTTCTTTCTTCTTTTTCTCTCTTTCTTCTTCTTCTTCTTCTTCTTCTTCTTCTTCTTCTTCTTCTTCTTCTTCTTCTTTTTCTTCTTTTTCTTCTTCCTCTTCTTCTTCTTCTTCTTTTTCCTCCTCCTCCTTCTTCTCCTCCTTCCTCTTTGTCATAGAACAAAGAACTGTACAGAGACACCTAGGCAGTAATGAGAAAAGCCCACCAATGTATTAATAAGGAATACAATACTACTAGAAAAACAGGATGAAGCAGAAACAAGTTTAAAAGTTTATATGGTTGGGGAGTATGGGGTCATTTGCAAATTATAGTCTCGTTCATTCCTAGGAACAATTTTCTGATATACGCTCTTAGCCTATGACACATGGCCTTGGGTAGGGGATTTCAGCCTCATTCTTTGTCAATAGATTGTTTCCTATTTTATACTTGCAGCACTGTGTAAGGCCTTTCAAAGTCACTTCCTGCCCTGTCTCCAGTATCAATAAGAGAATCTGAATTTTGAGAAGCATTAAAACATTCTCAAAGACCAAAGCACTAACTGTGGCAGAAAAGCTTATCATGCCCATTATCATATATTCCACCTTATATTGGCATCAGGAGTAAGACTCATATTACTGAATGAAATATTTATGAATAGTTAAGACATTGCTGTTTGTCCAGAATTTGACTAAGCTGCTATTGGCACAACTGTAAGAACAGAATAAATATGATTGAAATGGAAATTTTTATACTTTGATACATATAAATATGATTTTATGATATTTCTGAAGGTAAAAAGACAGACAAAACAATTATAATATTCTCCTATACAAACAGCTTCTATGTAAGGACAAATAAATTCTGGCCTTGCTGATTTTCTAGATTACTTGGTTGGGGTTTATTATTGCTATTACTATTTCTTTTTTGTAAGTATAGAGTGATTACATGCCTGAAGGAGTTTCTTTCTTGTTTTGTCTATTTTGTGTTCTATGTGCGTCTTGTGTCTGGACTCCTTATATTGGAGAAGTTTTATGATTTTGTTAAAGATTTGTTCTGTGCTACTTACCTGGGATTCTTGTCCCTCAGTTGTGTCTTGTTCAAATATCTTGTCTTGTCATGATGCCCAATTTTTCCTGCATGTTCTTTCCTGAGTTTTTAATTTTTTTCTCATATTTTCACTTGTGTAGCCTAATCTTTCTATGCTACCACTGAGTTTAGCTATTCTGTCTTCTACTTGATACATTCTACTAGTATGAATTTTACCAGAGTTTTCTAATTACGTTATTGAAATTTTCAATTCTGTATTTATTTCTGCTTGAGTAGTCTTCCATATTTAAATTTCTTTATTGAATTCAATTTTTAAATCCTAGATCATCTTGATCATTTTTTTCAGCCTCATATTTGTTTTGAGAAATGGGGGGAATGATGTTTTATTTAAAAAGAAAGCCAATAGTTGTTTAGTCATTATGATGCTTAGTGATAATTATTCTGGGAAAATCTCTCTATAATCACCTAATAGACAAAGCTCTAAGGCAGCCAGTGAAGATTTATGTAGATTAGGGCAAGCCTCTAGTATGCCTAAATGATATTACTTTGGTTAGGTTAACCAAGAAGTGCACCTAACTCTGTGGGTTTTATCATTGCACAGGCAAAATTTCTAGACTGAAATAAAATGGGTTAAGTAAGCTGAGCACCAGCATTCACCATTCTTTTCTTTTTGGCCATCCATACAGTATGAGTGACTACCTTTTCATGCTCCTCCCATAAAAGTTTCTATATTCAAATTGTGAGCCAAAAATATTCCCCTTATAATTAAGTTGCTTTATCATGGCATATTAACATATCAACAAGATGAGCAAAGACAGAGAATTAGTATCAAGAAGTGGATTGTTGCTGTGATTATATGTGACTGTGTGTTCCTTGTTCTTTAGAACTGGCTTAGTGAGATAATTCTGCCTCTGTCCTTAGAACTTAAGTAGAGTTGAATTTAAAGATGGACTAATTTGGTGAAGAAAATTGCAAGATGAAAGTGTAAATATACTTTCTACTATACACGTCTATGTCTGCATTGAAAAAGTACAAAAAGTTAGGCAGAGAAGTCTAAAAAAGTGCAGTTTTTTTTTTTTTTTTTTTGAGAGAAAAAGAGCTTAAACAAGCTGAGTTTTGCAGCAGAATCACATGCTGCTAAGGAAGTGGTGATCGTTCAGGAGATCCATCTTGCTCTTCACTGGCTAAGTAGAAAACACACCTTTGAGACAACACCACTCCTATGAAAGACCTCAAATTGTGGGAGGATAAGTGTTTAGAATATAGTGAGCCTAAACTGAGCATACAGCTACTCCTCTGAAGCAATTTCTTATGGTTCTTCTTGGCAGCAACATCCACATTCTATTGGTAATGCAGGTATGAAAGATGTAAAACTGACAGGATTACGAAGCCCTGCTTTACAATTTCATAGAGAAGCTGAAGCCATGCAATGTGTGTCAGAGAAGCTCTTCTAAAATCCCATTCTGTGAGGTTATAAAGGTGAGGAAGATATTTCAATCAGACATGAGGATTTTAGAGATAAAATAGTCATGTGATGACGACCGAGGAAACTATAGATATGGAGTATAGCGGGCCCCAAAGAAAAGCTATGTGTACTGCTGGGAGCCGAGATGGAGGGACTGGGACACCGGAGCCCTTTGGAACACAGTTAATTCCTTTATGAGCTCCAGATACTGTCTATGAATTTTCAAATTTGTCTATTTGACATTTTCAATGTGAAATTTCAGTTCCTGCCTGGTACACTGATTCCTATTCTTCCCTTTTGAAATGGGAATGTTTACTTTACCATTACAAGTTAGAAGTTTGGAACTTGATTTTTTAAGAACTTATAGATAATAGATTATCTTTGAATATCTTATGTGACTTGGACTTTGGACTTTTCAATAGTTTGGAAGTTGTTAAAGATGGTGTAAACTATAATGGTTGGATAGAATATGTCTTGCATTATGAATTATGTAACTATAAGGATATTTCTTGCAAGATTATGGTTAAATGTAATGGAGTGTAGTATGAAACCGAAAAGGAATGGAGTTAGGAAGCTTAATGTTGACTGTCAATTGGAATATAGAATCATCTAAAATATCAGTGTTCAGGAAAACAAATGTGGAAATATTTCAATGATATTAACCTATGAGTTGTTATGTTGCACAGGTCAATGGATGTGAGAAGAAATGCCCACTGCTGAATGCATCAATTAATGAGCTAGAGTCTGAGAGTGAATAAAAGAGAGACAGCAACCATGACTTCCCTGCCATGATAGGTTATTCATTTTAAACTTAGAATAAAAAATAAGCCCTTTCTGTCTTAAGTTCCTTTTACCATAGTATTTCATCACATAAATAAGGATACTATTTAACAAGCTCATGATAATTTATAATAGATACTGTCAAATGCATATTTAAAAAATATAGACCTAATATGAATATATATTTAAATGGCACAATGACTATTATTTTCTCAGTGAATGACCTTAGAAAAGTCAATAAGCAACAGTATCTACCTTTATTAAAATATATTAATCAAGGGTATATATACTGCAGTGGTTGCCCCTCTACTGCAAATCCAAAGATAGCCTAAGAATGACCCTTCAGCAAGGGTCAACAACATGCAGCCTAAGGGAAGATTTCTAATATTGCTGCATTTAGCATTGCTCCCCACAAGGTTCCTACCTTAAGTCTTTGCCATGACTTAAATCTATAATACACTGTAAGCTGTAAGATGAAATAAACTATATTTTCCTCAAGTTGGCTTTTTAAAGTGTTTCATCATAGTAACAGAATGTTAGTAAACAGAAGGTCAGAGGGTACCATAACTGATTATGTGAAAACCTGGCACATTAATTTGCATGTCCCAATATTCTGGTGTGTATCCAGCTGTATTTCCACACAAGACTGTTTTAACCTGACAGTTTGCTTCAGATGTTCCTCATCAGACAGAGAGTAGCTGAATTGTGATTTTGCTGAAATTATATAATGGTGGGGTGAGGGGCTTAAATTAAGTTTAAATAAATAACAATGAAATAAGTTATTCATTTTAACTTAGAAACTGACCCAACTATCTTAATGTATAATTATTTTGGTTAGATCCAAAAGATTATTCATTAAAGCATGGAAATACAGATAAACAAAAGGTATACAATGACCTCTTTCTTTTCTTCATATCTCAGCTAATGTTGGTCTCTTCCAGGTAGTTCGACTAGTCTTAGCTTCTTCCAGGAAGCTCAGTGTGACTGAAATTCTACAAAGTATGGCTAATCTGTTTCTCGTTCACTTTGAAGTACTGGTCATTTCCCCCTTGCAGACAACTGAGTTTTTCTTTTCCTCTTCCAGGAACTTTGGCTGGTCTCAATATCCTAATCAGCCCTTAAGGCTTATATAAGCTTAAAGACATGTAGAGGAGCCATGTGCATCTGGACTCTTTCAGGGAGTATATAAGAATGCTGAGTTGTTTAGTTCTTGAGTTTTAATGAACCTCCCTTTAGGCCAGTGTTTCTGAACCTTCCTAATGCTGTAACCCTTTAATACAGTTCCTCCATGCACACCTGGAATGAAGTCTACTTGGTCATAGTAAATATCTTTGATGTGTTCTAGGATTTGGTTTTATTGAATATTTTTACATTAATAGTCATAAGAGAAATTGGCCTGAAATCCTCTTTCTTTCTTGGATCTTTGTGAGGTTTAGCTGTCAAAGTGACTGCAGCCTCATAGAATGAATTTGGTAATGTTCCATCCATTTCTATTTTGTGGAGTAGTTTGAAGAGTATTTGTACTAGCTCTTTGAAGATCTGGTAGAATTCTGTGCTGAAGTCATCTGGCCCTGGACTTTTCTGGTTGGAAGACTTTTAATGACTGCTTCTATTTCTGTAAAAGAAATAAGACTGTTTAATTTGTTTATATTAACATGATTTCAACTTTGGCAAGTGGAATCGATCAAGAAAATTGTCCATTTCCCTTAGATTTTCAATTTTTGTGACATATAAGCCTTTGAAGTAGGATCTTAGGATTCTTTGTATTTCTTCAGTGTCTGTTGTGATGTGCCCCTTTTCATTTCTGATTTTGTTGATTTAGATAGTGTCTCTCTGTCTTTTAGTTCATTTGGCTAATGGTTTGTCTATCTTGTTGATTTTCTCGAAGAAGCAGTTCCTGGTTTTGTTGATTCTTTGAATTGTTCTCTTTGTTTCTAATTTATTGATTTCAGCCCTGAGTTTGATTGTTTCCAGCTATTCATAGCAGTTTCATTCATAATAGCCAAAACATGGAAACAACCTAGATGTCCCTCAGTCAAAGAATGGATAAAGAAATTGTGGTACATTTACACTATGGAGTAGTAGTACTCAGCTATTAAAAACAAGGAAACCCTGAAATTTGCAGGCAAATAGATGCAATTAGAAATCATCATCTTGAGGAGTTAACCCAGACCCAGAAAGATACACACGGTATAATCGGACACTAGCCCACCAGAGATGTCCCCTGAAAGTCTTCACTTAGCAGGAGATTGAGATAGATACTAGGACTTCCTGTTGGGACTCCAGGTGAGAGAGATAAGGGAGAATGGGGAAGTAGAATGATCCAGAAAGTCCTAGAAACCTACATGAAGACTATTAAGGCTGGCAGATCTGAACTCAGGGGGTCTGCTCAAACTACTGTACTAACCAAGGACAACACATGCAGTAAACCTAGAACCCCTATCCAAATCTAGCCAACAGACAGCACATTCTCCACAGTTCTGTGAAGAGCAGAGACTGACTTTGACATGAACTTTGGTGCCCCCTCTTTAACCACTTCTCCTTGGTGGGGAGACCTGGTGGCGCTCTGAGAAAGAGTAAGCAGGCTGCTAGGATGAGACCTAATAGGCTGTGATCATATGGTGGGGGAGGAGGTCCCCTTCTGTCACAGATGTAGGGGAAGAGAATAGAATGAAAGAGGCAGGGAGGGCAGAAAGGGAAGATACAAAAGAGGGGATAACAATTGAGATGTAATCTGAATAAAATACTTAAAAAATACAGTTCCTCATGTTGTGGTGATACTAACCATAAAATTGTTTTCATTGCTACTTTATAACTGTAATACTGTTACTGTTACAGATAATATTGTAAATATTCATGTCTTTCTATGGTTTTAGGCCACCTCTGTGAAAGAGTCACTTGGATCCACAGGTTAAGAACAATTTCTATGGTATCACTAGAGTATTGACAAGCTTCTTTGTGTAATGGAATGTTTCACTTCCTTTTACAACATCCAAAGTCTTAAGGAGTTTCAATACCAACACAATACTATCAAATACAGTTTTTGGTGTAAATATCCCTGTTTTGAGACCTCTCAGTGATAACTGTGTATTTTCTTCATTACTTTAATATGATAAAACACAAGGAAAAAAGTTTTCCTCAGATACTCTAAAGCTTTTTAAAACGGCCTTAAGGTTTCATTACCTAAGTCATAGTTTTATTATTAAAGGTCTGAAATACAAGTCACTGTTTCTGTTCTCCAAGCAAGTCTCAATCGTGTCACTATCTTTTGCAGTCCAACCTATCTCCTGTACTTGTGAGAAAGCCCTGGAAGTCATGCTATCTTCCTGCCCATGTCCTCACATCTGCTTTGCCGTTTAGTGGCCATAGCTTTCAATACTGTTGTGAGGTCTTGGATGGACCATCGCACACTCTTAACAAGTGTTTTCGATGTTTCTCAGATAAGAGTATAAGATGAAAGGTTTAAAAAACCAGCAGTTACTCCAATAGTTTCAAAGCCAATATATACATCAAGCAGTTATTTAGATTTACTAAAGTTTATCGAGTCAGAGTTGGCAGTGTCTTACTTAGGAAACCTGGCTAAATGCCTTCTTCCTTTTCATGGCTTTTACCAAGAGTAGCCCACAGTAGACAACAGTTTATAAATTATCAGCTTGTTGGTGAGATTTGGCCCCGACTTATTATATACACAAAGCACTTGGCTTATAGCATATACGCAGTTGTTTTAGTGCAATTCTTTAGCTTTGCCTATGTAAAAGGCATTTGGATTGTTTTCAGTTTTGTATTTTCCAAAGTCCTTTGAACAGGATGGCTCATATTGAATTCATATGAAGTTGCCCAAGTTAAGCTATTTCTGTATCCAAAACAGCTTTTGAAAGGAAGACTTCTGAGAATGAAGCATTATTCGTTGTTGGAAGATGTCTAACTGTGCCTATTGTCTGATGAAAAGCCAGCAATGAAAAGGAAGGAACTGTCAGCTCTTCAAGGGCTGCAGAGCCACATGATGAAATAGGAAATAGTCTGTGAAATTTCATTGATTTTTGTGGACTTAAGGTACTTTCAGTTATTTTTCAAATTCAGGACACTAAAATAATATCTCATTCTACTCAGCTTCAGTAAGCAAGAGAAGTCAGTAGAGTGGCTTCGGGGCATCTTCCCCAGGAACTGAGTCAGCCTCTTAGTGGGTTTGTGTCTCATGATATTCCCTGTTTATCACCTTTCCACTCAAGATGCAGTCTCTCAAAGAAGCAAAGAGCTTGAGGCAATTTGAGTTATACACTCCATATGTGCACTTTAAGATAAAACTAGAAGCACTGCCCACTGCCCACTGCTTCTACCACAGATTGTTCTGCACTTTCTTCTAACTGAGCAAGCATAAGTGATGAGACTTTTCCTGATTTTGTCACTGAATTCATTCTTATCTGACTGACATGGGTAAACCTCTGCCAGCACTGCCTCTAGAGAGGGCTCACTCTACACAAATAGCTATTATACAATCAAGGGAGTAAAACAAGTTTCTGGAAAGTGAATTCACAGAAGCAAATGTATGTACATGTTTTAACACTGTCATTAAATCATCTGAGTTTCCTTTAGTTGTAAGTGTGAAGTAGGCTCATGACACATTGATTAACAACTTGTCAGAATCCAATGAAACACGCACACATAACACACACACACACACACACACACACACACACACACACACACACACACCCATTCACATTACGTTGTGTGAAATGGCAAGGACAACAGAAGTCAAAGCTGGAGGACCAGGAAATTTTCCCGGGTGGCTGAGTCTTGTATGCATATACCATAGTCATATTACAGTTTAGTAGCACCAGACCTCACACTACCCTGGGTTTTGTACCTTCAAATAATTGGGCAAACCCCAACTGTTTCTAGGGTGGGAGGACTTGACAGACCTTGGGCTTAAGTTGCTATAGCATGTTCTACATTTATTCTCAAAAATTACAAATAAGAATATAAAAGACCTGGATCAGTTCAAGGCCACTTAGAGAACAGAACTACCCTTTGGTTCACTATTGAGTCAGGTATACCTCTTATCTAAGGCAATCTATTCCATATGCTGTCCTATAGCTGGTGTTTGCTACTTTGTGGGTACCTTACTCTCTTCCACCTTTCTTCAAGCTTATTCTAGCTGTCCACCCCCCAACACTACGTAGGAGAGAAAGAAGGATATAGGGGAAAAGAGGCATCATTATCATTAGATTACTTCCTAAGGTTTACAGGTGTTGAGTTCCTTGGTGCAAGTTTAGTCTTCACCATCAAGTTATACAACTTTCTCTTCTCACTTCTTTGCGCATGACCACTTTACAAACTGCAACAAACCACAACAACAGCAAAAAGAAACTACCACCAACATCAGCATCAGCATCAGGAGAAAGAAGAGGAAGAGGAGGAGGAGGAAGAAGAGGAGGAGGAAGAAGAGGAGGAGGAGGAATAGCTGCTGCTGTACCGCTCAGAGCTTTAGCATTTATATATCCTCTCAAGAATCTCCATAATTCCAAATGCAGCTAGCAAAATCACACCACTGCTAGAGCACAAGGCAAATCACAGTCAGCTTCTATGGACAATCTGAATCAGCCCCATATCCCACACCTGGGGATAAAAACATATCCATATAACATTTCCGTGTTTTTAAAGAAACCAAAAATTGTTGCTACACTGTCCTATCCCTGAGTTTGGAGTTGGAAGTTTGCTTTCCTAGATTGGTCTATTACTTTTCCTTTGAAGAACTCAAACAAAGACAAAAGAGCCAAGAACAGAATTCATTTCAGTAGACCCAGGAGGAAGATATCCACTAGCAGGATGATTAAGTCTGCCATAAACAATACTTGGCCAGATCCCAGAAAAGCAATCCTCATGAGAAGCTACCTTGATACTTAGGGGCAGTGCCAGCAGGTCCCTGGTGTAAGAGCTCCTTAGTTTCTGTGGATAATATTGGTCCTCTATATTTGACTGACCCCTAAAATGACCTCATAGGAAAATATAACCTCAAAGATGTAACCATCAGGTTTACAATATACTTCTTGCCCATTTGCTTGTTCAGTGACCTCATTGTGAGTACAGAAGCAACGGCATTTCTCATCTAAGTCTCACTGATGGTTCCATTAGAAATGCCAACTTATTCCATAACACTTTTTATGAGGCCCATGAACACAGAACTAGCATTGATCTAGTGCTAGATTTTACCACTGCTGCTCAGATAGCCCACCAAATCAGGGTAATGTACAACAAAGCACTGTCCTGCTGTTTCTGTTAGTTGTATTGTAGCCTCTTGCTAAGAAGTCAGTGCAGTTAAAATAAGGCTCTTTTGGCACATTACTATGTGAAGGCAGCTGGATCATCACTTAATAGTTGAGGTTTGGGCTCTAACTGTGACATTGTCAATATTAGTATATGCCATTGCTTGCTGGATTGGAAGAAAGCAGTGGCCTATGACAGAGTGAAAAATCCAGTTGCCAGCTCAAATACTTCATATAGTTATTCATGGTGGTCATCACTTTGAACAACAGAAAAGGTATTATCCTTCCAGTGTTTATGGCTGCTTTCTTGTTGTGAAATCTTTTGATAACTTCTACCCCATCCCTAACCCTATCCCTTCTAGGATCTTAGGTGCTTCTTAACTGCTCTTTTTTGGTCCCTAAAACTGCTACTTCTGCAATCACCTTTGCTCTCACTGCCTGCGAGAAGACACAAGTGTATCCAGATTGATTTTACACCCAACATGTCCTTCCAAAACAGAATATTCCTGCACCGTGGCATGGTAAGGGAAGATAAATGAGAAATAAGTAACAGGGTGCCCTCAGTTGCCTTCAACATTAGAAGGTGACCCCCATCCATCTCTTAGTGTTTTGACAAGCTGACAGAAATATTGGTAACTATTGTCATTTATGAAGACTCCGCTCATTCTTTTCATTTCTTTCTCGTGAATTATAGAGGCTTCCTGACCTTGCAATCTTTACTAGCATCTATTCCAGAGGAATAAAACAACTCATCGCCATCAATTACAAGGTGAAATATAGTCGCAAACAGAGGATGGTTCTACCTGCAACAAAGATTGCTGGAATGTTAAGCATAAGAACAGCGAGAGAGCTAATGCCTCCAGATCATATCATATCAAACCATCCACAGCCCCACAGGGGGTCATGGCATCCCTCAAAGGAAAAACAAATACTGTTTGAGTCTGTTTTCTTATTTAAATAGCTCACGTTTTTTAGTGCCAGTCTGCCCTAGGCTTTTGCTTTGCCATTCTTTCCAAATGTACAAATATGAACTAAAATAGCATTCTAAGGGTATTTTAAATCAGGTCTCATTCTTCTGGAATAAGGTTAAAGTATTGAAGTTTTCTTTTTTTCTATATTATTTTGTTTTTATTAATTATTCATTTTACATCCTGGTCATAGTCCCCTCCCATACCTCCCCTCCCCAAACCCCTTTCTCTCACATCTCCCCTCTCCCCTACTCTCCAGATAAGGGCAACCTCCCAACACCCCACCCCTGCACCCCACCATATCAACTCACATCAGGACTGAGAACATACCCTTCTCTTGTAGCCGAGTAAGGCAGCCCTGCCTGGGGAAAGTGACAAAAACAAAACAAAACAAACAAACAAACAAACCAAGCAGCAGAATCCGTGTCACAGCCAGTCCCCACTTCCCTCACTAGGGTACCCACATGATGACCAAGATGCCCATTGGCTGTCTGTGAAGAGGCCCCAAGTCCACTCCGTGCATGGTCCCTGTATAGACTCCCATTTTCCACAGGCCCCCTTGGGCCCTGGATGGTTGGCTCTATTGACCTTTCGGTTAAGTCCCTGTCCCTCTGTGTCTTCCATCCTTCCCCTAAACTCTGCTCCAAACTCCCCACACTCCATGCCATGCTTGGCAGTGAGACTGTGCATGCTCTTCCATCAGCTTCTGGGTGAAGGCACTGAGAGGGCAGCCGTGCTAAGCTCCAATTGTCAAGCATAGAATATCATCAATAGTGCCAGGGGTTGGTTGTCTCCCATGGGTAGGTCTTATGTTGGACCAAACACAGGCTGGACATTTTCTCAATCTCTGCTCCATCCCTGTGCCTTCACATCCTGTAGGAACATATTGCATGGAAGTTCTGTGCCAAAGTTTCCATGGGTAAAATGTTGTTTCCCTCCTTCTACTGGGAGTCCTGTCAAGTAAGAGGGTGGCCTCTTCAGTCTCCATGGTCCTTGCTACTAAGAGTCCAAGCTGGAGTCACCATCATATCCTCCCTGGAGCCTACAACAGTAGATCTCTAGTGATAAGGCAGAACTGAAAAAATGCTTAATCATGTAATTAATAAGATACCCACTTGTATAGGATAGTGAATAGTCAGAAAAGCTTGCTTATACAAATCCATCATGAGAAAATCTCACATTTTCTCAGAAATAGATGCTTAAAGGTCCAATATTGACATTGCATTAAATCAGTAAGATTTATACTCATGTGCTTTTCTAACTGAAAAAAAAATAGACTGTGTGGATTAAACACTTTGAAACTGAAAAGAGACATTTGTTTAAAAAAAACTTTTATAGGAAATCACTGGCAGAAATCTTTGGATGCTGTTTGTGTGTGTGCCCATGAGCATGTAAATGTGAATGAGTTACTTCTAAAACATTTTGCTTATGACAAGACAATTAAATAATCATCTACTATACTGTTTAAATAAAATATTTTTAAATTAAAAGAAAATTAAAAATATGATATTCCATGAAGGGTAAAGTAGGTCATTAAATACTGCTCAGGCAATTTCTACTGAACAAGATACATTAGTTGTCTGTCTTTATTTATATCAAATGAGTAAAGAAAATCATGATGTTTCTTCCTACTTGTGTTCATGTCAGCAAGGTGGCTCTATGAGCGAATGTAAACAGTGAAGCTGGGGCTCCTGTGGCAGTAACCAGGGAGCAATGTAAGTTCCTTAGTTTATTGTCAGCCTTTTGTTCTATAAAGTCATTGGGAATTTGTCTTGGGTCATGTGGTCTCTATGCAAATATATGAACAGACTTATAAGAAGCTCTAAAACCAGTGGGAACGAGAAGGTTTGCAGGAACATGCTGAGTGGTAAATTTGGAGGCCCTGAAATGTAGGAACAGTGGACAACTGTTTCTCAAACTATAGAATATTCAGTCCAGAGAGATTTTTCCTTCTAAAGGTTAGAATTTCATACAGTAGAAGAACATTTTATTTCAGTGTACACTGGGCACAGATTTGCTAACATAAGTAGAGTTCTGTGTAACTGCACTTTACACTGTGACCTGATTCCCACAGCTTCCTCCTCTCCTTCTTCTTGTTCCCTTCTACTGATTCCAACCTCTTTAATGTGTCTTAGTGAGATACATTGAAGGGAGAAACCATAGCTGAACACAGAGATTAGGCTTTGCCCGCAAGGCTTCCTGGGTTACCAGAATCATATGTTTCTGGAACATGTATTACACAAAAATAAAGTTTCTTAAATCACATGTAATGGAGTTAGTAGGGATGATAGAAAATAGAAAAATGGAATTCTTAAGAATATTCACTTCCCTAAATCCAGATGTTTGAGTAATTATGCATCAACAGGCAATTCCTTTATGTTTCCACATAAAATAAGAAGAGGAAATTTCAAATTGAGAAAATGGTGCAAAACTAACTAAGTAATTTCATTAACTGATACTATTATCAAATAAGTCATGACTAATAGAATACAATATTGTAGAGCTTGAAAGAAGTCCCTTCCATTAGGTGACCCTATTAATTATAGAAAGGAGGAGACTAACTAATGAACAAGAGTGCAGGAATCAACACAGTTTGAAATGGACCATGTGATGCTATGTCTCCAGCACCAACCTGGCCTAGTTTCCTGAAAGGCAGAGGCAATAATCTCAAATGCAAAAGAAATCTCAAGTATACTGAGAACCCAAGGTCATGAGCTGGCCTGAAATGCCAGCTTATAAACAATTAGAAAAACATTACAGGTTCAGGGATAAATGATAAATTCACTGACAAGCAACTAGTGAGTTTTCATCACCATTGCTCAACAGAGTCTTTTTTTTAAATTTTTTTTTATTAATTTATTCTTGTTACATCTCAATGTTTATCCCATCCCTGTATCCTCCCATTCCTCCCCCCCCCCCATTTTCCCATTATTCCCCTCCCCTATGACTGTTCCTGAGGGGATTACCTCCCCCTATATATTCTCATAGGGTATCAAGTCTCTTCTTGGCTACCAGCTGTCCTTCCTCTGAGTGCCACCAGGTTTCCCCCTCCAAGGGACATGGTCAAATGTGAGGCACCAGAGTACGTGAGAAAGTCATATCACACTCTCCACTCAACTGTGGAGAATATTCTGACCATTGGCTAGATCTGGGAAGGGGTTTAAAGTTTACCTCCTGTATTGTCCTTGGCTGGTGCCTTAGTTTGAGCGGGACCCCTGGGCCCAAATCTGCCTATCATATTGTTCTACTTGTAGATTTCTAGGACCCTCTGTATCCTTTTATTTTGCTATTCTCCCATGCGTCTTTCATTTAGTCTTTATTCACAAAGACATATACCTTCTAGGACAGCAGGGGTCACTGCCACACCTGCTTCATTGTGCCCTGAGCCTGGTGTGGATGTCAGAAGCACATTCATGTACTGCTACCATCTGATGTTTCTATCATCGTCCCTTCACAGTATTTGATATTTAAATACACATATAATTCTCAAGGTGAGTGATTTAGTCTTTATTGACACCTAAAATCACTTCTCAGAATCCACAAAATATTAATCACTAAAGATAGCATAGACCTTTCTGAAGTGCTCCTGAGTTACGTGACATTTTTGGCTCCAGACTCCTGTTTTTACTTACACTGTCTGATGAAATGTTGTGCCAATGGGCTGAAAATACTGTGAAACAATATCAGATAGGAAGCTCATTCCCTGCATGCTTAGACTTCCGCTGAGATGTGAGAAAGTAACAGGCAGAGGGCAGGGATTGAGAGGCAGGACAGCTGGCACTATCACATTGGAGACGCCAGAATAACACTTACGAATGCTTGGGAACAGTTGCCTTTGACCAGCTGGCTATGAACTTGACCTTATTTCAGATAGCAGCTTTTCCCTTTTCACCCACTGCACAGCTGAGGTTTAGAATAGAATTCATTTAGCTCAACGTTCAAAAAGAAATTGACTCAAAGCCTACTTCTCCAAGTCCTTTTTGAAGGCCAAATGCCATGAGGGTTTCTTTTCCTCTGTGTTTAAAGATTTATGAAAAACTAATTACCTGGATTGTTCTTCAGTGAGAGCAAATGAATCTTATGCTTTTGTGTCCAGTCTGACTATATTCTTTTCAGATGAATGAAATGCCAGATGAAATCTTAGAAGTTAAATGATTTTTTGCCATTTGATTATAATATACAATTTTACTAGAAATGCGTGATATCTTGAATATAATTATTTTATTGAATGGCTGTGAATTAAGTCATTATAAAAAAGTTTTACTGGAAAGTGAAAATATATTTCTATTTTATATAATAGATATAGATATTAAGTTAATTTAAAAGACAAGAAAAATGTCTCTTTTCTCTGTAGAATAGTAACTCTCTACATGCATATTTTATCTAATATTATGTCTTAGAAATATTCATTAATTATTAAACTAAATGTGTACATTATTTACAGATTACAAATAATACAACTACCCCTAGTTTCTCATATCGCATTTTGATCAAGTTGGACTGAGTAGAGAGGACAGTGTGAATTCTCTGAAATAGTACTGGAAAGGCTGGTTGATGCAGTTGTTTTGACATGGGATAACTACATCTATGATTCTGCACAAAAATTAATTCAAAAGGGATCAATGACCTCAATGTAAGACCTGAAACAATGAAAACTGTCAAAGGAAAACATATATAGTATACATCGAGATGAAGGTACGGGAAAGGACTTTCTGAGCAGAATCCTGTTTGCTAAGAAATTAAGACTAACAGTCGACAAGTGGAACTTCATAAAACATAAAAGCTGTACAGCTAAAGAAACACTTGAGTGAAGAGGAAGACCTTATAATGAGAGAATCTTTGACTGCTAAACATCAGCTCTGGGAATAATATACAGAATGTATAAAGAACTCAATAAGTAAAGAGTCAAGGAAACCTATGACTGAATTTAAAAGTGGATTACAGATATAAAAAAGAGCTCTTAGATGAAGAATAAAAATAGTTAAGAAATATATCAAAAACGTTCACCATCTTTAGAATATAAAGAAATATATATTAGAACAACTTTAGGTTTCATCTCACCGCAGTCAGAATGACTAAGATCAAGAAGACAGCTGACAACACTGGCAAAGGTATGGGGAAAGAAGAGCCCTGATTTGCTGTTAGCAAGATTTTTAACTGAAGCAGAATTGTGAAAACCATAGTAGAGAATTCCCCCAAAAAGCTAATTATCTTATTATCCAGCTAAACATTTCTCAGCTGATGTCTAAAGTACCAACAACAGCCATCCTCATTACAGCTGTATTCACGAAGGCTAGGAGGTAGAAAAATCAATGTCCTTTATCATATATATATGTGGATATATCCACATATATATATGGATACTATTCTATATAAAGAAAAGTGAAATAATGCAATTTGTAGGTAAATGGATAGAAGAAAATATTATATTCAGTGAGGTAACTCAGACTGAGAGAGGTGAATACCACATGTTCTTTCTCATCTGCAGTCACGAGATCCAATCTACAGATCTAAGTACGTATCCCAAAGTATTTGCAAAAACAAGGAAAGTAAATAGGGCTCTTGGGGTGGGCAAGGAGGTCTAGAGAAGGGAACAGCAGTGTGAATGTGATATGAACAGACAAATGAAAAGAATGGGGGAAGGTTTGGGGTGAGAAATTTATTGCAGTTTGTTATCTATTGCTGTAATAAGATAATACCAAACAATATAGGGTAATTTTTATTTTTGCCCTTGGTTGATTTCAAGACATTGAAGGGAAGTCCTTTTGCTAAAGGCTCCACGTACTGGCATATTGGACGCAGAGAAACTAAGGTGATTCCTCCCCAAAGCTTTCTGATACTGGAAGGTGCAATGTAAGTTGCCAAGCAATGAAAGTCCTCCCCATCTGTGAGGCCGGTTAACCACAGCAATGAGCTGCATGGCAAAATATTTAATGGTGTAATAGTGGTACTTATATCAGCAGCCTTCGAATAAGACCTAAGGCCAGATCACCATGAGCCAAATCATACCTGGTACTGTAAACCTAACCAACAAAACGTGAATCATGAGGTGACATCTCTGAGGAAAATCTACTACTGTTACTTTTCTAAACCATTGTATGTCCTAATTGCACTCTATAGACCTATCGTCAGACCCCCTGATAGGTAAGTATGGATCTCATTCTCACTGCTGAAGCTTCTTCATGGACCAGATACCAGAGACCATTACAGAAATCCATGACTAGTCAGAATCCAGAGCAACTGTGGGATGCCCAGCACCAATTGATAAGTCTACAAAAACCTCCACTATACTGAAGATTTAGGGAACATTGTAAAGAAAAGAGTGAAAAGATTGAAAGAACTAGAGGTGTCTCGTGTAAGAAAAATATCTTCTATAGACAGGAAAGCTATTCCCATGAAATTTCAGTAGTGTGCCTCCCTAACTAACAGCTGGACAATGACAAAACTTCTGCCATGCCAACTTGCATGGTGGAAAATCTAACATGGCCCACCTCTAGATGAAGAGCTACAGGCAATTAACAACAGTGAGAGAAGGAAAATTAGTATTCTTCAGGGATGAACTCCCTAAATGGTTTTCCAATACCAAGAATACAGACCCCAAAACATACATACTAGCAACACTAACTGGACTCAGTGAGTTACATTATATATTTATTTGCATATGTACATATATGTAACAATAATAATCCAAGGAAAAGAGGAGTTTGATATCTGGCCATTTCTATTGTGTATTACTATATTTTAATATTGAAACATTTTTAAACTGTGTCATTAATTTACCATTATCACAACAACACTCCAGTCCAGTCACTCCCCAAGAAGGATACCATTTTGCTATGTACCCTATCAGAAATTTTTAATGTGTCATATGACTACATACATTCTTGTTTAAAGTATATGTCTTTATCTTTACTCCTATCAGAAGGTTCTAGAAAGCTAAAGCCACATATTTGGTATTTAATACTAAATATATATGTTGTATACTTTATTATATATTATAAGTACTAGATATTTAATGCAGTAATTTAATCTCACATGTGTTTAGAGGTGAACTTGTTAACAAAGGTCATTTCAAACTAAGGGATTGTCTTCAATCTCTAAAATACATTTATTTTATTTAAAATTTGAGTTGTTTCTTATATTCTTTTCATTAAGTTTCTTCTGTTTGATAAATAATGATAAATGTAATACCTTGTTTTTTTTTAAAGTATCCTTTTGATACCCTATGAGCATAAACAGGGGGAGGTAATCCCCCTCAGGAACAGTCATAGGGGAGGGGAATAAGGGGGAAAGGAGAGGGAGGGAAGAATGGGAGGACACAAGGGATGGGATAACCATTGAGATGCAACAAGAATAAATTAATAATAAAAAATTTAAAGAAAAAGAACAAAAAAAGAGAAATAAATTAGATAAGTTAATTTTAAAAAGTATCCTTTTATTTTCATTATCTGGACCCTCTATTCCAACTTTCTAATTTGTCCACAAGAACTTCCTCACATAGCACCAATGTGCCTTAGCAGGCTTCAAAGTATCCTGTCATTCCGAATTGTCATCTTATTCCAGCAGGTTGGTGTAGTTCAGAAATCAGACTGTCCAATGTGTCACACCTCTTGTCGATAACTAGGTCAATTCTCAAGTACTAATCCTTGCTGCACATGCTAGAATGGAGATTTTATTACTCTAAATCTAGAAGAAAAAAATAAAAATCAAAACCAAAACTCAGTGAGACAATCATGATCCACAACATTAATCATATGCTATATTCCAATTTTAATTCTGCTTGGCTCAACAGTGATCATACGATACTTCTAAGTGGAATATGAATTTTTAAAAAAATGTTCAGAAAAATGTATGTGGAAGAAAAGAGTCATGAAATATAGGTTACAGCATGTAACAGGAGAATGGATATATGATTGTACTTGGTCTAATGGTGATATTGATTACATGCTCTGATTGGCTCTAAAGGACCATGCATTGCAATGGCATTTAATTTCAATTTAACATCACGGATATGATACAAGTCAAGGCACTCTTGGTTTTAAATGCCTTCTTTTAAAGAAAGTTGAATATTTTAGGCAAAACTTTACACGTGTATTCATTTGTGGCATACAGGTGGTCCTATAAAGAAGAGTGATGTGTGCTTTCTCATTGTTAAAACGCCATCAAAAGATAAGTTCCAAATAAAGATAAGGTTGATATAGAAAATAATGTGAATGAAACAGCAAATGAACAGACACTGTATGAGATCACCATAGTAAACGTCACATGATGACTTTGTGAGGCACTTCACTGTTGTCAAAGATATGCCAAATGCCTTGTCACTGGTCCTGCTAGTAGGTGAGATTAAACATGGTCACTTTTTTTTTAAAGTCATTTATGGCAGGGAAATACCATTTCATAAGAAATAATACAGCAATGAAGGAGTGTTCTCAGAGGAAGGACAGCAGGTTACCAAGAAGAGACTTGATACCCTATGAGCATATACAGGGGGAGGAGGTCCCCCTCAGGAACAGTCATAAAGGAGGGGAATAAGGGGTAAATGGGAGGGAGGGAAGAATGGGAGGATACAAGGGATGGGGTAACCATTGAGATGTAACAAGAATAAATTAATAAAAAATTAAAAAAAAGAAGACTCAGAATGTGTAAATGTTTTTTTTATTAAACATCTCAATGTATATGTACCACAGTTTCTTGTGTAAATGTTTTTAAATTTCAGAAAGGTTTAAAATATTAAATGTATATGTTAGTGTTATCAGTTAGATGAGTGATATACAATTGCAAAATACTTTGTGAATATCCTCAGAGGAAATAAACCTGGGATGTTAATAATTTAAAAATAAAGAAAAGAAATAATACAGATACAAATGAGGTTTAGGAGGTGAGCGCATATTCTATCTGGTTCTGTTTAACTAATAAACCTTCATAGGAAGGGTTATCTGAGCAAATATATTCTTTAGAAAATCTGTTTAAGTCAGTGAGTAAAACATGTAAAGACAGGAGAATAGAAAATTAAAGAACCCTAGAGTGGAAGCTTCAGTTTCTTTTATGTGTTTCTTGTTTTGTTCCCAAGAATTGGATGTGAGAGTGTTTTTCCACTGCCAAAGACAGACCTGTGAACTTTGTTAGTGGAAAACAGACCTATGAGTGGTCACATGATGTTTTGTTGGAAATTGTCTAGTGAGAGGGCATGTGATGCTTTTATGGAAGCTGTCTTGTGAGAGGGTGTGTGATATTTTGCTGAAAGCAGACATCTGAGACAGCATGTGATGTTTAGAAAGCATGTAAATGGAACCCCACAGCTAATTGGAAAACACGTTTGCAAAGCTATGTCTTTTGATGGTTTACATTGCTTCTCTGGTCTTTGCTGGTCTTTGCTTCCCAAAGGGAAACACTCCAGAGAATTTCTCATGGTACTCTGGTTGATTCTGGCCATTTCTGCTGATTCGTGCTGATTCTGTGGATACTTGCTGTTTCTGCTGGACTGTGCCACCACTACTGATTCAGGTTGCTGTTTGGGGTTTGCTATTGGATTGGACTTCTGATATCCTGACAATGTATAGTGGAATTGGCCCAAAGAACTATGTCTATAAAATTCCACATACCCTGATCCTACTAACTGTTCTCTCCTACCTCTGGTAGATGAGTTGGAAGCAGGGTAGAAGCAAGTAAGATCCCCAAATGAAGTAGTTTGGAAAAACTGAAGCCTACAGAAGCCCTGTTGTTTTGATTTTGATGCTCTGCATGACAAAAACAACTCAGGGTAAGAAGATCTCCTTTAGGTCACATGGCAGAGAGAAGAGCAGCTTACTTCATGGAACTTGGAAGCAGAGGTAAAGTTGGTACCACTTGACTTCATCTAGGACCCCAACTTACTGGATGTTTCATCTTACATTGATAGCAGGTCTTTCTGCTTCAGTGCCCACATGTCATTATAAATAACCACACCCATACACCCAGAGTCAAACATTCTGTTCTCTAGGGATCTGTTAACACAATCCAGTTGGTCATCAAGAGTAATTTTTAAGCTGTACACAGTGGCACATAGCTATAATCTCAGCACTGAGGGAGATAAGGGCAGGCAGATCTCTGTGAGTTCAAGGTCAGCTTGTTGTACAAAGGGAGTCCAGGACAGCCAAGGCTACACATAAAAATGCTGTCTCAGAAAAAAAAAAAAAAAGAGTAAGTTTATGGAAACCGTGAGGACAAGAAGTCACTGGGCAAAAAAGGGCAGCATAACAGGTGGCTGGAAGCTAGGCTAATGTGCAGTGATTCCAAGGAGTACAGACTTTTCCCCAAGAAAAGTGAGAAAGTAATGATAACTAATAGATTTGGTGAAGTATGCAAATCTATTTGAAATATGCTTTAAGAATAGACAGCATGTATAATCTGAATACATACACGAAAGGATCTGTTGAAGACAGTAGGAGACATAACCACAAGTTACTGCCTTAATTGGAATAGGAGGAAATAGTAAGTCATCAGGAAATAATATGAGAAGTAGTTAAATGTATTTAAGAAATGTCCTGATGTTTTCTATTTTTAGAACTTAATGATATAATAATAAGATAAGAGGGAGGGGAATACATATAAGCTGTGGACTTGGGACCTTAGTTTGAATGTAATAAATGACATCATCACAAGAAACTATAAAAAGTGAATAATGTTTGATTAGTCTCACATCCTTGTGTTTTTGAGAGTGACATTTACAACAGTGAGGCATTAGTCATATACAAATTAAACTTTAAATGATACCAACATTTTCAAAGAAGTGAGAATTTGGACCAGACCTTTAAACAGGTTTTAGGCTCAGAGATATAAGCTGGCCACTGTTACATGAGTGACAAGGATAAAAGGAGAAGAGAGCTCCAGGAGATGTATTTTTTAATCTACCCAAAAATAATGACTGCTTTTGAGACTGAGGGAGTAAAAATCAGAGTTAGGAGAAAGACAATGAAAGCATGGTATGGGATGTTGATGGCAGAGTGAGTTTTGAAAGGAGTGTGAACAGTAAAATCATTGTCTCATGAAAAGCCAAATTTCATGAAGTATAGCATAGACATTATTCATACGTTTAACCATTTTTTAATAATATTATTATTTTCTTAATTTTAAAATAAAAATCATGTTAATGAATGCACAAAGTTGCACCTTAGAGGAAAAAAATATTTGTTTCTTTTGTGTGGAAGTCGAAACTCAATGTATTTATATCGTTGCTTACACAGATGGTTTCTACATCAATTTTGAATACAAAGTGGTTCATTCAGATATTCCACATACCAACATTTATACAAATAATAGAGATTAATTTTAAATGTTGAAAAAGTGGACACAATAAGGAAAATTACAAATATTCTTATACTGTACCATTATTTTTAAAAAGCCACATTTTCTGATATTTTCCTTACCTTCTTTACACATCTTAATTTATTTTCTCTCTACTTTTTAGAGTCTATATACACTGTAGTTACATCAGTTCCATAGATGGAACTAAATTAAGTTCCATAGAATCAATACAAAATATAGGTTACTATCTCTAGTTTGCTGATCCAGAAGTTATGACTTGGAGATGTTAGTAATTTGCTATTTTAACTCAACTTGAGAGAGAAAAGAAGCAGTGTAATCCAAAAGTTTTGAATACAAAATTACTTTATCTGCATGTGAAATAAATGTCTAAAATGTATTTTTGCTCAATTATTTCATCCTGTGTATTTTTGGTAAGTACAATTGAGATGGCAACAAATGTCCTATTTATTTTCTAAAGTCTTACATATAATTAAAAGATATTCATGTATTTATTATTCTATGGTATCACATCTATGCTATGAAAAAAGGCAACTTTAATAACACCATATTCTCAATCTAGCTCTGTCATTATTTAATATTCAATTGGTAAAATTTCTTTTAATCATATTTAGAATTTGTACAGTCATGTATGTTTGTATATACAGAAAATATTATAATAATTAATTAGAAAGTACACTCCTGATTACTACTAATTTGTTATTACAATAACATGCCACAAGCACTCATTGTACATAGTTTTGTTAAAAAGATCTCATGCAGGTGTGATTTATTTTCAACATAAAGTCAGTGTTTAAATAATATACTGGATAACAGGGGAGGATCAGAAAGATAAAAATAATTGTATAACAGTGAATGAGTTTCTAAAGACTAAAATATTAATGTGATTTTACAATGTAGGGAAACTTATTTTAAGAACAGATTTAATCAGATTCTGCTTTTCTTAAAATGTATGAGGTTCATTTCAGCAGTTGGGATAAAGCTATGTAATATTTTATTTAAAGCCATGAATAAAATACTCCCAATCAACTGATTCTGTCAGTGAGCACAGCTGACCATCACTGCTTCCTCACATAGATCAGCTCTCTGCTCCCTGAGACACAGAAAGGCATTTCTAAGGCCTTAATGGAGTTAGCTGAACTTTCTGCACTTCCCTCAGAGCCATATTATAAAAGTATCTAGTTATAGCTTGCCCAGTTTTACTCATCCCCAATTCTCTCACATTTCCGCTTAACACCAGTTTTCTAAAGGACTGATGGAGTGTCATGAATTCAAATGGAGTCAGAATTTAAACAACAGCTAGGACACAAAATCTGGAGACCAAACCACAAACCGCAGGTCCAAATCTGAAAGTCCATGTTCATCCAGTGTGAAATAGACACTTTTCTGTGACCTTCATCATAAGGTCTAGTGTAAAAATTTTACCTAAATCTGCGATGTACTTTTTTTTTTCCTTTGGCTTATATTGAAAATTACTGCAAGGCACTAAACACAAACACTTTGATCTCGTTGTTTTTTATACATATTCTTACTATGTAGTTCTGGCTAGCCTAAAACACAGAATGTAGACCAGGCTGGCCCTGAACTTAGAGATCCATCCACATCTGCCTATAAGCCATTAGAGCTAAAAACTTGCTCTGCCATACCTGGCCCATAAACTAATGGGCAATGTTTTTTTTTTTAAATCTAGAATAGATGTAGTTATAAACAACAGCATAACTACTCAGACTAAAATGAGTGCCCGGATGTTTTGTAGATTATTCTAGAGAAAGAGATCATCCTTGGGAGAAAATACAGTTTTTAAAAAGTAATGTAAAATATGTCTCTGAAAATGACTTTAGGTCAATAAATATTAAATATTAAGTCATGAATAAGATGAATATTTGAAAAGGATTTGACAGGATGATGACTCCACTGTCCATGTCTCCCTGACTGCTCAAATCCTATGCTTTCTTGCTTGCTCTAAAGTGAGTAACCACAAGGGTGTGGGGCAAGCAGGTGGGGAGGTGGTGACAGGCTATTGAGAGCTACTCAATGACCAGTCCAAACTGGGGAAATCTCTGATTGGCAGCTGAGGCATCTCTCCTCCAAAACTGCACATGTAACCACTTCACAAGCATTGAACATTTGCTCCCAGGGTGAGCTCAGGGATGGGTGCAGCCGTAAGAGTCTTGAATTCTCCTTGCAGTTGAGATACGGAAGTATAAGTTTACTGAGCCTTACCAAGGAGTTAACTGAGCCTTACCAAGGAGTTTACTGAGCCTTGCCAGACTACTGACCTACCTACAAAACTATGACAATTTGACAATATGTATATAAATAATATAAATTACACCTATTTATATAACATATAATAAATTATATTTATATTATGTAGTATAAATATATAATGTATTATATAATAATATTCAATACAAAGTGTTGAGATACAACTTGAATGGTCAAATCAGTCTACTTGCTAAGAAATTCTGGATACTTGGGACAAATATTAATGTATTACATATAGTTTAGTTTGTGGTTATGCAAAATAAACCTGATCACATGATTCAAACACAGACATACTTTTTCACAAAAACAGATCCTGACACTGAAAATTTGGGATAAGTCTTTGAACTATCAACAATAGTACAAAGACTTTTAGTGTTCTATGTGACTGCACACATAGAAAGGAGTAGCAGAAACAAAAGGGAAGCAAGGCATTCTTGTATTTATTTGTAAGGTGAAGCAGAGCTGCTATGAAGCATATTTACCCCAGCGTCTTTTAGAGATTAATTCATTTCAGTAGACTACACTCTCGTTATTATTGGAGAAGCTGAGACACAGGAACTAGGCATCTTCACCACAAAACTTGGTCTCTAAAGTTATTGAAATTAAAGTGTCATGACTAGATCCCATAATATTTTACAAGCACAATCATTTTCTGCATTCCATTTGTGGGTATCTGAACTTTGAGTATATTGATGTAACAAGACTAAGTCGTAATGTTTAATTTATGATAATTTCATTATAATAATTCATGCCTGTACTCTAGCAGCTTCTTTTAACTTGTCAGATGGGCGAAAGCACGACACAATGTCAAATGGAATCAATATTAGCAGCAGAAGATTTATACATGGGCTTCAAATAACTCAGTATGAGAAAGGGCATCAAATTACAAGCATATCCCTACTGTGCCATGTTTCAATAAATCATCATTAGTAATTAAGTATAGATGTTCACTTCCATACCTGCTTTTGAGCTGATTGACTTTGGATAATTGCTGTACACTTGGCCGAAGTAGAATATCAACAAAAATCAAAATAATTTGAGGAATAATATCTGATAAAAATTATGGTTAGACAGGACAGATTTTCCAGGAAACCAAGCAAATTTAAGTTATTGAGTAAATGCTACCATGCTGAATATTATATTGATCCATATGTGTCATTCTATCATTTTATTGTCATTTTAGCTGTCAGTGATTTTCAAGGTATAAATATATTTAGGCAGCTTTTCTATTTCCATAAATTTATTCTGGATATTAAAAAGCATGGTATTTTCATTGTGACAGTAGACATACAACACAAAATGTTAACAAGGCATTTGTTCACATATAGAGACTTACTGAAATGGCTAATTCTACTCTGTACCCTTTAAAAGGTAAGGTAAAAGGATAGAGAGACGGCTCAGTGGATGAGAGTTCTTACTGACCTTGCAACAGACCCGAGTTCAGTTCCCATCACCCGCATGGCAGTTCATACTCATCAATAACTTCAGTTCCGGGGTATCTAGTGGCTTTCATGGGCTCATGGACACAAGGGGTACACACTCATGCTTAGATGCATGGACACATACACATTAAAATAAATAAATAGATATGTTAAAAGGTTACATAGACAGACAATTGTTATCATTTGTCATTAGTTCAAAAATGCCAAGTGTTCCTACTATAGAAAGAATGTATGAAAATCCCCAATTACTAAACTTAAGATATGTGGTGTCCAATATTTAAAACATAAAGCTTGTTACTGAAAAGATATGTCTGATCACTTTCTGGCATGTGTTACTATGACTTCCATGACAGAAATATTCCTTGTGGCAGCAATAAAACATACTAATCTACAAGACTTATTCCAAATCTATTTTTCGTAGTACCAGAAAGCACTATGGATGCTGTTATGAAAGAGAAGCAACCAATTATTCTATCCACCTGGGATGCTTATGACCTATAACACTGGCTAACATGACAAGGTTATGTTAAAGCTGCAACAATGGCATCCATATATTAACAGTAACCAACAGCCATCTAATTGGACTTAATGCCCTCTCAATAAAAGGGAAATTATGCCTGTTTCTGGAAACATACTAGCTATCCAAACCTAATAAGGTCATGGATCATAAAGAGAACCTACTACCACCACTATTACTGGAACACCATAATTTCCAATTACATCCTAAACTCATCCTTATACCCACAGGTGAGTGTATCCATTTCCTCATCAGAAGATCTTCTCTAAAGAATAACCATATACTATCCCATAAAACCATAGCATGGCTTAATACAGAGTCCATGGGTCATGGGGATATGTTAATAACAAAATTTCTTTACCTAAAGTACAAGGAACACTGTGAAAGAGAGGGAGGAAAGATTGTAAGATCCACAGAACAAAAGTGTCTGCTGTGAGATTGGATCTATTGGAAATGGTAAGGAAACTACACCCAGGTTTCCTCAAATATGCCTGCCTAGACAAAGACTAAGCCAAGAAAATATTAACTGAGATGCTAATGCAAATAAAGAAAATCATCCTGTGTCCCACATCTAGGCAAAGAACTACTGGCAACCTGGTAACTAACGACTGTGGAGAACAAGAAAATTAAAGTCTCCCACATATGAGCCCCAAACTAGTTATCTAATATAAAGCGACCTCAGATTTGGTTTATTTGAGGTCAACTTGGTCATAGTTGTTTGGTCATAGGAAACAGTTATCTGTGTCTTTGATCTGAAGTGTGGTTTGTAATTACTCAAGAGCATAATTTAGCCTTATCAGGTATTTTGACCAATGTTGAAGATGTGATTCCATTTTTAAAAATAGCAGTGGTAGTTTATAATCTAAACTGTAGATTGATGAGATCTTCTATTTATAGAAGAACTGTAAAGTCAGACTAGTGGCAGAATTTTGAGGGTATTTTTTTTTTAAGTTTGAAATGTTACAATTTCAAAACGCAAAGTCAGAAGAGAGCTTGAAGATATCAGCTATTGGAATAAGCAAATTTCAGAAAATTATTAAAACTGAACACTTCTTCTTGGTTTGGAGGCCTGGTGGTACACAGAAAAGAGGGGAGCAAGCTATCTGGATGAGACCTGATGGTGGGGCATGGGGTCCCCTTCTTTCAGAGATCCAGAGGAGGGGAATAGAGTGAGAAAGGGATGAAGGGGGGAATAGGAAGATGAAAGTGAGGGAATAACAACAGGATGTAATCTGAATAAACTGTAATAGAAATGTTTTTAAAAAATAAAATAAAGGTAGTGGAAGTTGGTGAAAGCTGGCAATTGTAGTTAGTTTGAGTAATATTCAGGACTACTTAATATAAAAAGATTTACCAGAAAGGGATTCAACCAAATGCTTCTTGGGACAATACCTAAAGAGGAGTTGAATGCTGACATATGAAGTCTCAGACTGGTCTTAAACATTGCTGCACAAAGACTCTTTTCAAATGAGTAAACTGACACATTCCTTTTGACAAAGAAAGATGTTGAGTTCATTTGTTGTAAGAAGACAGTTGCAGCCTGGCACCTTCTTATATGACTTGGGTCATTCTTTATTTTCCTAAGAAAATAATGAAACAAACAACAAAGCCATAGAAACCCAGAAAACTTAGGTCATTAAGAAAATAAAATCCAGTATGAGTCAAATATATTCAATTGTTTTTACCAACTACCTCATTCTGGTTTCATTCTTTTTGGAAACTAGGCTAAATACAGAAATGCTCCCATCGGTTTTCTCTCCTAGTGTCTACAACAATCTTTTCCTCTGTGACAATTAGGGTACTACCCACAGCTTCCCTGCCTTACATGTTCAAAGTGATACTTTAAGAGATTGATTGCATCCTGTGATGGGTTCCTTCATTAACGGGATCAGTCTTCTATTGCATCAGCCTTTAAATAATAGCTGACGTGGTCTAAGGAAGAATTTGCTTAGGTCTGATCAGGTGGCTGCCAAATGCAGCTGTACACAGCACGGTGTTATTTTCTTGGCTTTTGTCAAATGACCTAAAGGAAATGGAAGATACTGATTATCAGTGCCAAGTGCTGCAGCACATAAAACCAAAGGGATAATTCTTCCTCTAGGTGGCAGGAGACAGTGACCACAATGCTAGAAACGAGGAAAAAAAATGAAAATGATGCATAATTTGAAGAGCCATTTCTTGATGCAAATATAGAAGGTCAATTGCCTAAATATGGAACAGATGATGTAGTTTAACATACAAGTGTGGGGTATTTAAATGGGCTCTCACTAAACATGCTAATATATGGATATTCAGCAGAATGTTCCTATGGAATGAGGATGATCCCATTAAATTATGAATTAATTATTTCACTCTAGCAAAGTCCTGTTTTAACGCTGTCTTTTTGTAGAATGCCTGTAAAAATAGTGTTCTAAAGATGACAATTTGGGTGGTTTCCTCTTTCCATTTCACTGTACAGTGCTACAAGGTCAAGCTGGGACCTTGCCCCTCTCCATCTAAAAACATGCACACCCACATACTAAGCAAACGATGTTGGAAAATCTAGTATACGTCAAGCACAGCCAAAATTGGAAAGAGCAGTAAGTTCCGTGTTATGTTGCTTCAGCTTTTAGAGCAAGTGTGTTCTTTAAAATTTTGCTGCCTCTTACCTTTCAGCTTGAGACGTGATCTTCCCTTGACTGCAGAATGTCACCAGTGTTGATATGGCCAACTTCTGCTTCCAAAATTACTTCTTCTTTTGCACAAGAGAGCAACAATGAAGAAGGTTAGATCATCTAAACTATTCCATGCACACTGAGGTCATAAAAGTCATGCAACTTTTAATAGATTTTAAATATTCATATTGTATAGGGATTTTTAAAACTCTCTGTATAAGAAACACTCTTAGCTCAATGACATTTTATAAGTGTCTAGGGGCTGAATATACAATTTAAGAAAACTTAAATTTTTGCTTTCTTCATTAATGTTGAAGTACCCACAGTATGTCAAAATGCATTTGAATATTCAAGGTTAGATGAAAAAAATTAGCTGGATCATTGTACTTTATGATTTCTAAAACAGTTCTATTTTTAAACACACAAACACATGCAATCATGATGTTTTAAATTGGTTTCTTTTTTATTAATTTTTTTATTTTTTACTCACACATTTATATTATTACACATATATACAATAAACTGCCAATACAAAGAAGAATCTTGACACAGTAAGGAATTATATCAATGTTATAATCTTAGTGATCTGGCTATGTGTATTTGGCAGCCTTGAAGAAAACATCTTTTCTATCTTGTGTATCTAAAATTCTGAATGTAAATCAAAATCTATCATATTTGGTCATTACCAATTAAAACACCTATCTAGACCTAAAAACATCTTAACCCCTAGACAACGAAGCTTACTGTAAAACTAAACTATCTGGTCTTTAACCCTATCAGAGACTTGAGAAGGAACAAAATTGATTACCTTAGTATACAGTGAGTGCAGGTAAGTAGCTTTGCAAATGAGAAGGCGAAAGAGACAGTTTGCTTCTGGAACAGTCACCCAAAACTCTCTATAAAACTGGAGCCTTCTGGCCCAATATATCGGACAGACATATTTGTGAGGCAGGAACTATTGAAGACTTGCTTATCCTGTCTTGGGACAATTTATCCTTTGATTCTGCCTGCATCCAAGCTTGCCCTTGTTTAGGAAGAATTCTCTCTGTGGTAGAAATGAGGACACTTTGCACAGTGGTTTGTTTGCCACACTTGAAGCCATCTCCGTAAGGAGGTTTTTTGATGTTCATCATCCTCTTTGAGGTAGGCTGGATGTTGCCAGGAGTTAACCTGCCTCATTGTTAAATTGGTGTCTTTAATAGCAATTGAAATGATGTTATTAGGCCAAGTTCTGATTCTTATGTTTGTTAAGCGTGAATATTGGGTAACTATGCTAACATGAAAACAATCAAAAGGGATGAAGATGTTGTCACAGCACAGTCATTACTTTCACATGTGCTTGGCAGAGACTCAAGGCAGGCAAAGTACTGGAGGAGCTTCATGATAAAAAAAGGGAGAAAGTTTCTGGTGGGCTAAACTTTGAAGTTGTGACTGAAGAAGGCGGAATTACATAAACTGAAAACAGGGCAGTGTATCTTTGTTTGTTTGTGGAGCATAATCACTTCTCTATCTCATGACCTGAGTTAAAATCTCACAAGCAAAATAGGCAAGCCACCTCTCCCTGGCAAAATGTGGACTATGAAGCCAATTCTTGTGGCGGCGACATTTTGATTGCTGGGTCTTGTTGGCACTAAATTTGTATATCAAAAGGAATATGTAGTTTGGAATTTGCTCATATGCATACTCAATATCAATATTACATCTAAAATAGTTATCCTGACAAAAGATGTTTGCATACTACATACCATTAAAGTAAATTTGAATGAAATGCTAATTTTTTGAAAAGCAAATTTTTCTTTATTCTTTGAAGAGTAGTCCCCCACTCTCCCTCCCAACTCTTCTCATGAGCCCCTGTCACATCTCCCTCTTAATTTCACATCCACTTTTATAACTTTGCCTCCATATGTTAACTCAGTGCACCTAATCAGTACTGCTAATATGTTCACAAGTTCTGAGTCATCACCAGTGTGTGTGGAAAATACCAGTGGCTACACTCCTGAAGCAACATGACTCTCCCTTTCCTAGTAATATTTAACTTCCCATACTTCCCCACGTGGAGTGGGGCCTTGGGAGCTGGTCTGATATAGGCAACCAGAGCTGATAAGACTTCAGGTATATATGGCATCATGCCGTGTCCAGAGGCAGCATTGCAGAGCATCTCCCACAACACATTCTTTCACTTGTGTATCCAACAGGAACATTGCATATGCCCTCATAGGATAGGAAGCTAATGGTATTTACAATAAGAAAGAAAATCTTTTGTGTTTGATCTGGGAATATCATGACTTCTGCCAACTGTAGGTGTAATGTTATTGTGCACTGTGTAAATATTCAAATGCTGATTTCTGGGCACCCCTATCTGGTTGCAGTACTTGTACCAAGAATCCAGGGGTGCCAAATACATAAATGTAAATCTTAACTAATATTTTCCATAATTGCTGTTATTACCTATAGTTTATTAATGTAAGAGAAACAACCTTTTATTGGAATAAAAGGGGATATATATATATGCATAATATTATTATGCATTGTGTAAAGATCCAAATGCTGATCTCTGTGCCCACACCCCATATCTGGTTGCAAAACTTGTTCTGAGAATCTTCTGTCTGAATTGTGTAAACACTGCTTCCCCAATTGTTTCCTGATATGTCAATAAAGAGTTTTGACAGCCAATGGCTCATCAGGGAGAGGACAAGGCTGAACTTCCTGCCAGCCAGGGGAGGAAAAGAAAGAGAGAGGAAGTATGAGATTCCGCCATGAGCAGAGGTCCTGGGTACACCATGAGAAAAGATCAGGAGCAATGAAACCCATAAAAAGGCAAGAATCCCTCTGAATTACCATGGGTGGAGTCACACTAGCTTAGAGGAAAAGAACAGAGTAATAATTGCTCAATATTGTGTCATAAAGCTTATTAAACAGATATAATAATTCAGTCTCAATTAGTTGGTTGTTAGGTTATAAAAGAAACTGCAACACACAGTTTTAAAAGCAGCATTAACAGCCAACATCCTTCATTGTGGCATTGCTATTTGTTAACATAAAAGTTGATAACCTTAGATTCCTTAATTTCTCACAAATAGTATTAATATTCAAGAAACCAAGTATGTGAACATGTATTTTCTCCCTTCAGAATTAGGGAAATAGCACATTAGAAGAGCAGCACTTAAAAAGTTAAAGTCACCTTAGAAAATATAAATAGTGAAGATTTCTTTTAATAAACGAGAAGGAATAGAGTGCTGAAAGACAGACAGAACTAGTAAAATAAGGCTGATGGCTGTGATTATTTTGGTATAACTATGAGCCTCTTCCCCAGGTGCCACGTCTAAATGGGGCTAATCATCGAACCTGGGAAGAAAAAAGAATCACAGAAAATTCTTAGATTTAATTGATGCTTAGTACTTACACTCCATATTTTTCAAAATTGCACGGGAAAAAATTAATTGGAGCACAGGCTGTGGACAACGGGATGATAACTGTCAGTCCGCCTGGCAGAAGTAAATGGTTTACTAACAAGCTGCCAACATTTTTTAATCTCAGTGAAAATAGAGCTAAATAGAAAAAAAAAACATTATATGTTTAAAACACATATGAATAACTCTTTGGGAGTTAGGAAATGGGTTTTCATTTTCATATTACGCTAAATAGCCTACCATTTAACTCTGGAATATGACTCAGAAAAAAACGGAATATTGTTCAGAGACCCACTATTCTTGTTCCTTCTGAAACACAAGTTCAGCTTATCTGTGAGAGGGTACTTATGCGTCTAGAGTTTTATTCTATAAGAATTTTAAAATAAATTATTTTAGGTTATTCAGTGATAAAATGAGACATAGCATAGATTACCTTAGAAAGAATTGACCTTAGATTACCTTACAAAGAATTTCAAATGAGACTATGCCACCTTGGTAGTTTCTAATGTGCAAAAAACCCAAACTAAAACAAAACAAAAAACACAGAGGTAAGGACAGTTCTAAATCTGCCAGAGCACTGTTTTCCCCTTTTGAGAGGTGAGGCCATTGCACTTTAAACTTCAAGACATGCTTCTTTTAAAAATAAAAACCAAGAGAATGAGGAGTGAATACATTACCTTAAAAGCAGCCATTGCATACCACGTTGCCTCCTTTAGAGACTTTTTAGAGAAATAATGATTTTAACACTTATCCTGAGGAACTGGTGACAACTCCAGACACATATATGTTGATACAAGAATGAGTAACCAGGGGCTGGAGAGATGGCTCAGGGGTTAAGGGCACTGACTGCGCTTCCAGAGGTCCTGAGTTCAATTCCCAGCAACCACATGGTGGCTCACAACCATCTATAATGTGATCTGTATACATAATAAATAAGTCTTTAAAAAAAAGAATGATCAACCATTACATTTCCAATAGATAGGTTATTAATTGTATTTTGACCCAATGCAGACCTGTGGATCTATGCAGAGCATATAGATGACACACTACAATTATATTCTTGTCGGTAAGTACATGCATCATTTCCAAGTGGGAAAGCAGTGACATTTCTGGCACAGCATTAAGTAGAATCTAGAATGAGAAACTGAAAAGTAAAGTAGTACATTGAACTCTGATGTGTTCAGAGGACAATTTGTTTGTTTCTACATATCTGCTCTCAATGTCAATCAAGGCATCACCCCATCTCATAATTAGAAGAAATCCTTCCAGCACACTCAGCATTCCTTGTTCTCTCCTTATAATTTTACTCTTGATGTGTGTCTTAGTCTCTTGAGTGACAGAAGTGAAGCCCTCTGTAATAGACTGGCCCAGGTTGAACCAGGTGAACTAAAATTTACCTCAGACTCTGAAAACCTCTTGAATGCTGTACATGTTATCTCATCCATAACACTGAACAACTTTGGTGATGAACACAATTACTGTTGGATGAGCATCAGATTCAGCTGCTTCTTTTAGAGGTACCGCAGGTGAAATTTTGTATTAAACAGGGTAGGTCTCCATTTGAAACACAGGAAGGAAACAATATTTCAAGGGAAATGCTAGTTGAAAAGGTGGCCCCTCTTCCATGGAGTGATTATAAACCTCAAACAAAGAATTATTTATTTGTTTATTTTTTTACATCCCAGCGGCAGACCCTTCCTTCTCTCCTCCAAGTCCCTCCTCCACTCCACCCCCTCTGTCTTTACCACTCCTCTGTCTTTTACCACTTTGTCTTGTCTCTTTAGAAAAGGGAAGACCTCCCACAAATAAGCTATGGCATATCAAGTTGCAGTAAGACTAGGCATGTCCTGTTCTATTAAGTTTAGATGAGGCAACCAGTAAGCAGAAAAGGCTCCTAAAAGGAGGCAACAGAATCAGAGACAATCTTCACTTCCAGTGTTAGGAGTCCCACAAGAATACCAAGCCACACAACTGTAACATATGTGCCAAGGGCCTAATTCCATCCCATGCAGGCTATTTGGCATTTTAGTCTCTGAGTCCTTAGGAGGCCAGGTTAGTTGATTCTATGGTATTTCTTGTGGTGTCTTTGATCCCTCTGGCTCCTGACTGTCTTCAGCAGGATTCCCCAAGTTCCACTTAATGTTTGGCTGTGGATTTCTGCATCTGCCAAACAAAGATTTTTTCAAGGAGAATGGTCAACTTGATATTACGATGTAGGTGTGGACATCCTGGGGAATCTAGCAAGAGAGGAAAAGCCCTGGAAGCAATCATTGCCTAACTCTACCCAAGGACTGGAAGAAATATCTTGTCATGTAGGCCATCAACAAGGATAACCCTGAGGAATGTTCAGTTCGTCCCCAGCATCTGTCAGCAACAGCCAAGTAAATATGAGAGCATCGTCTAGAGAGGATGGTACTAGACAGGGATTTAGGTGAGGCTTGGTACTCAGGGAATTTCATCAAGGAGTATGTGAGACTACCTCTAGACAGGTAACACAAATCCACATAGACAACATAAATTCTGGAAGAAGAAAAAGGTAGGCCAAACTGGAGATACTTGTCATTAGGGAAATCAACTGATAGGAATTTGTGCCTAATTTGGGGGAAGGGTGTAAATGAGACTGCTATGCATGTCAGAGGACCATGGCATCCTGAGGGACTGACTTTAGCTATGTAGGAACTTGATTTTAAAAGATGTGAGATACTAAGTAGCTTCAAAGCAAGAATCAATCTTAAATATTGTTCATAAAATCTAACTGTAAATTTTGATGTGATCAAAGGAATCAAATAAAGTCTAATTCTATCTGTTCGTAGTTTCTTCCCTCATAAGAAATCACTTCATTTTTCACTGTTTAATTTTTATTTTTCACCTCCTGTTTTCTACCCAGGCTGTAGTTACTCTTGTCTGGGACAAGAACTGAATTATGACTCTGTGATCATTTGATAACACGCCCTCCATTTGCTTTCTGACTGGATGCATTAGGTTATCCTTATCCCAGATTATTCAGGACCTTAACACATCATGAGGTGAACTGGAAAGATGACTCCACGGTTAAGAGATTGGTCTGCTCTTATAAGGAATCCAGGTTGGATCCCCAGCACCCACATGGCAGTTAACAAGTGTTTGTAACTCGGGCTCTGAGAGCCACTCTGATGCATTATCTGCCTTCTGCAGGTATTTAATTCACCTGGTAAACTGACACAAAGCCTTGATACACATAAAATAAAAATGAATGAATATTTTTTCTTTTTAAGTTCTAAAATAAATCTAATCAAACCTGTGAGCCCTGGGCCATATGAAGTCAAAAGTTGCTAAGAGGGCACTCAAATAAAGAATTGTGAGTCTACATAAAACACTATAAGAGGTCCTTGTTTTAGTTTAGTTTGGTTTAGTTTAGTTTAGTTTTGGTTTTGTTTTGTAACGTGATTGTTAGTGTTTCAAGGGTGAACTTTGTAGATGGCACTGTCTCCCCCAATGACAAAGGTTTCTTTGTCTCGATATGCAAAGTAACCAGGGTTTACCTCCATTCAAATTCTGTGCTTTAATCAGTGGGCTCTATAACAATAAATAAGATACATGTCTAGATTAAAGACCTGTACACTTCAATATAAATGAGTTGTGTATCATAGCATAGACTCAGAAGTTGTTGGCTCATAGTTTTCATCTGGACAACACCAAGATTCCTTGTATTACTTTCTGAATTTACTTCTCTGGGTCCTTGAAAAGGGGCCTCTGAAAGACACCACTCTTCACATACAGAACATGAGCCAAGAACTGAAGATATTCCCCAACGCCGCTGTGCAGTTTTCCCTGGAACCTCGTCAGTGAAGCTTGACGTGAGCTGCCTCAGTTTCCCCAGCCACTCTGAGGTGGTGTAGTTATCAGCTTTGTTCGGGCCCTTTTCTTTAGATTGAAGATAATAGCTTCTCCACAGTGGATTTTGAGTACGCAAATCAGCAGTTGGAGGCAAAGTAGTCCACTGCGGTTTCCACAAATAGGGATATTACACTTCTCCCTGCTGAATTACATTTTAACAGGTCTGGAAGCAGGAGTTGCTGCATTCTGGTGTGTAGCAACTTTAGGTTGCTGATACGGTCATTGCTGTTTTGCTTATTAGTTGCTTCTTTTCCTTTGCACTGTTCTCATTTTCCCAAAACACCCAGGACTTGACAGGCTGAGCTGAAAATAAATTCATTTCATTGCCTCTGTTCTGCTGTGTTTTGACTTCACAAGGTAGAGACGATGAGTTCCAAAACCTCCATGTAGTCACGTCAACCCATAGATGGCACTAGACCTTATATTTTCTGGTCTGGCTTTCAAGTCCATTAACTGATGAAAGCTGGTGGCCTATTTCTGGACCTCAGTGACCTTGAGTCAACTATAAAGAGTCAAAATTGCTGGTAAACTACTGGATAGAGGGACAGTAAGGGTGGTTTAGAAATATACCACACAGACTTTCTCAAGGCTAGCTGCATAACATAGTCATCTGAAAAATTTAGATTTGTTCCAAACCCATAGCCCATTATGTTCAGTATAAAAGGATCTAACAAGATTACTCAAGTGACATGCAGAAAGGAGGCTATAGAGGTCGTTGCTGGCATTTCTTTTCTTTGTGAATTATATGCTTTTATTATGTGTTTCTTTTCACCTTTAGAAAATATATTCTACATGGAAAACATATTGGCATTGGGGCTTTACACCAACAAATTTCTAGCCTGATAGGAAGAAAGCGAACTTTAAATTCACAGAAGCAGAAGATCCCTACCCAGAGCTCCAGTTCCAGCTCAGGATGAAGAGAAAATGGATACATGGTAAGGTCATGAGGAAATGGAGAAGTAAAATTCAACATGTGTGATTGCTTATTCATCTGTCAATTGCAATCATGCCAAAATTGCTTCATACAATCAGTTCCAAGAGTTTCCAATGGAAAATGCATGGCAGTTCATCATGGAGGTCAGTAAGGAAGACATACTTATTTGTTAGTGCTCTTTTAAATCCAGGTTTAAACATTGTCATCCTATGTTACCTTCCTTCCTGACGTTTTGCCTCTTAGAAATGAAACAGCTTTTCTTTTGAACGTCTCATAGAGAAAGAAAATCAAAATTAATTTTCAGAGTAATGCTTTTGAGGAACGTAAGAAAAGAAAATAGTTCAGCAGCCTGCAATTCCATTCGCCTTGGGTTCCTTCAGTAACAGACCCTTACGTAGAAGGGCAGCTCACTGGGGACCTCTTCCTCCCCAACATCCTTCTGATTGTGGTGTTTTATCCAGCAATAGAAACTAAGACAAGAGAAGACAGAACTAAAAGTAAATGTAGTATAGGAAGAGACATGTACAGAATATATTCTGTCAATAAGAAAACAGAACTACTCACAGCGGTCCCTAAGAAACAACCTTCTCTTTCTTGTATTACTTAAATAATTTATTCGGATTGCATCTCGATTGCTATCCCTTCAATTGTATCTTCCCCTTACCCCTTCCCTCCCCCCTTTTTACACTCTATTCCCCTCTCCTAGGTCTGTGACAGGAGGGAAACTCCTCCCCCACCATATGATCACAGCCTACCAGATCTCATCTGGGTAGTCGGCTTCCCCTTCCTCTGAGTGCCACCAGGCTTTCCCACCAAGGGGAAGTGCTCAAATCGGGGACACCAGTCAGTCCCCACTCTCCATACAACTGCGCTGTCCATTGGCTAGACCTGAATAAGGAGTCTAGGTTTACTGAACGCATTATTGAACCCCATAAAAAAGTCCCAAATCAGGTACTTGAGTACTGTAAATCATGTGGCTGTGGTCACTTTTGTCAGCATATTTTTTTTTCTACTGAACTATTCTTCGCTTGATCAAAATTTTCTCACAACTTTGCAGATCTGTTTCGGACTTTGTCTTAGATTTTTAAATGAGAGGGCAGGAACCTGGGAACATTGACTCAGTCCTTTGCTATAGAGAACCTTTCAGTTTCATTAAGTCCTGTTTATCAATTGTTGGTCTCAGTGCCTGTGCTTTGTCCCTGTGCCTATGAGGTCAAGGCTAATCCCTACCTTCTTTCTATCAGATGCAGTGTATGTGGCTTTTTGTTGATGTCCTTGATCCAGGGTGATATATGGATCTATTTTAAATCTTCTACATTCAAATTTTGTAGGTATTTTCTCATTTTCTGTATCTCTTTTTTGTTTCTCTATTCATAATAGCCAGAAAATGAAAACAGCCTAGATGTCCATTAGCAAATGAATGAAAAAATGGAAAAGTGGCACAGTTAGACAGAAGAATATCACTTAGTTGCAAAAAATGAAATCATGAACTTCTCAGGTAAATGGATGACACTAGAAAATATCATTCTGAGTGAGGTAACTTAGACCTAAAAACACAAAATATGGTATATATCTGCTTATATGTGTATGTTCACTATTAAGTATTTCATAAATTTGCTATTGTTCACATAACCAAAGAAGTTGGGTATAAAATCAAGGATTTAGAGACAAGGGAAGGAACTTCTGAGGTATGGGAATAGAATATATAGCTATGGGGTCATTGTAACGGCAGGATTAAATGGAGAGAGGAAGATAAAAGGGAGATAAGAGAGGAATAAATAATACCAAGAACACTTGAGATGTTATATGAAAACCTACTACATCAGAAGCATCAGAAAGATAGATAGATAGATAGATAGATAGATAGATAGATAGATAGGTAGATAGATAGATATGAAAGAAATGTAAATGGGATTACCAAATAATAGAGGAGACAAAGCCTCAACTGGACTTCTCTTGATACCAGATGAAACTTCCAGTTCCAGGAAAAGATTACATCTAGTTGAGTTGATGGCCAATAGACCCCATAGAAATTTTCAGACAATTCAGGATATTGACAAGGATATTGTTTTCTGTCCACAAACTGATGAAGACAACACCTACATATCCCACTGAACCCAGAGAAGTCAAGCTGATTTCTACTAGAGCCTTTAACCTACTGACTAATGTCTGTGGTACTGGAAGGTACTCTGCACACTACCGGAGGAGAAAGCTAAACACCAACCCAGCTACAAAGCCTTCAATCAATGCTGGTAAACTTTCTGTATGATATGCCGGTGGAATAGTGGCACAGATATTGTGAGAGCAATCAACCGTTATCTGGTTGGATTTAATGCCCACTCCTTGAGATAAAACCCATGTCTGACACCACTTGGGTCACCAAGAAACTGAGACTAGTTAGACTATGGACTGCGAAGAAAACTAAATACTATTATTCTGCTAAGGAAATACAACAATAAAGTGACTTCTAATGGTATTCTGCTTTACTCACACACCAGTGTCTCCCTTATCCAGCATCAGAGAAGCTTCCATTAATAGGAGATAGGAACTAGTATAGCGATCCACAACAGGACAATATGTATAGAGTGAGACACCTTGAAACACTAAGACTTTTTTATATTGTTGTTAAATCAATCCTTTATTTATTTACTCACTTTACATCCTGGTCATAGCCCTGTCCTTCCTCACTTCCCAGTTCCACTCTTTGTCCTTTTTCCCTGTCACCCCTCCTCTATTGTTCAGAAAAAGGGAGCCCCCCTTCCTAACCATCCCAGCTCATCAAGTCATATGAAGAGTGAGTGTGTCCTCTTCTCCTATGGCCTGGCAAGGCAGTCCCACCAGGGGGGATGTATATGAAAAGTTGGTGAGAGAAGCCAAGTCAGACAGCTCCTACTTCCCTGACTAGAGGACCCACATGAAGCCTGAGCTACTCATTGGCTTCGTCTTTGTAGGGAGTCTAGGTCCAGTTCATACAGACACCTCAGTTATGATTTAGTCTCAGCAAGCCCCTCTGAGCCCTGGTGAGTTGGCTCTGTTGGTCCTCTTGAAACTCCTGTCATCTCCAAGTCCTTTCTCCTCCCAGTTTTTCCGTAAGACTCCCTATGTATCACCCAATGTTTGGCTGGAGTCTCACCATCGGTTTTTAGGCACTGTTGGGTTGTCCTTCTCAGAGGACAACTCTGCTAGTCTCCTGTCTGCAAGAATAACACAGTATTGTTTATATTTTCAGGAGTTGGCTCTCTCCCATGGGGTGAGTCTTGGTTTGGGCCAGGCATTGGGTGGAGATTCCCTCAATCTCTGATCTGTCTGCTCAAACTTTATCCTTGTGCATTTTGTAGGCAGGGTGATTTTGGGGATGCAGTTTTTGTGGGTGGGTTGGTGTTCCTTTCCCTATATTAGGAGACTTGTCTAGTTAGAGAGTGTCATTTTCAGTCTCGATGGCCCCAGACAGGCTAGAGTCCCTGTCATATCCTACTGGGAGCCTACCCTAACTTATGTCTCCATGTCACAGAGATGCCCCCGTATAGTTTCTCTTTTCTTTACAGAACTGCTGTCCTCCAACCCCCCACTGTCCCCACCATCATATCTCTGTGCTTTCCTCTCCTATCTCGTTCCCTCTCTTCAATCACTACCTCTGTGTATTCTATTTCCCCCTCTAAGTGAGATTTTACCATCTTCCCCAGGACCATCCTTGTTATTTATCTTCTTTGGGTCTTTGCATTGTAGTATCCTGTGCTATCCTGTGCTATCCTGTGCTACATGCCTAAAATCCACTAAGTGAGTGAAAAGACAGTCTACAGATTAGGAAAAAAATCTTCATCAATCCTACATCCAAAGGAGTAATATCCAAAATACATAAAGAACTCAAGAAATTAAATACCTACAAACAATGTAACCCAAGTAAAAAATGGAGTACAGAGCTAAACAGAATTCTCAACAGAGGAATCTCAAATGGCTGAGAAGTACTTAAAGAAATGCTCAATGGTCTTAGTCATCAGGGAAATGGAAATGATTCCAAGATTCTATCTTGAACCTCTCAGAATTGCTAAGACCAAAAACCCAAGTAACAATACATACTGGCGAAGATGTGGAGAAAGGGGAACACTCTCCATTGCTGGTGGGAATGCAAACTTGTACAGCAATTTTGGAAATCAATCTGGTGCTTTCTCAGAAAATGGGGAATAGCTCTACCTCAAGACCTAGCTATGCCACTTCTGGATATATGCCAAAAATGTTCTACCATACAACAAGGACATTTGCTCAACTATGTACATAGCAGCTTTATTCATAACTGCCAAAATCTGGAAACAACCTAAATGTCCCTCAACTGAAGAATAAATAAACAATAGCACATTTACACATGGAATACTACTCAGCTATTAAAAACAAAGAAATCATGACATTTACAGGAAACATTGTCTTAAATAGAATGTCATTATTAAACTTTTCCCTATAAGGTTCATGGAACTCTGTGAATAGGAAGTGGCAAGATTATAAGAGGCAGTGGAGGTCAAAACCCCCAAGGAAACAGTACCTTCGGGGGAAAAAAAAAAACCAGAGTCTATGGAAATAGCAGGTGTACAGACTGCACAGGTCTAATCAAAATGGGATCCCAAAGCTAGAAAGAGAAGCAGACACAGCGCCCATCTCTAACCCAGAATGAATCTCCAATTGACAATCATTTGCATCTCTCCAATAGTGTCTTACTGGGTATACAAAATATGTGGGAGAGGTCCCATGCACATCCCAAAACACTTTGTTAAAACATTTTCCTGAAGACCTTACTCATCTTGTACTTATTTATTGTGGGCCCCAATTTTGTGTTTTCATGGGATTCGTGTTTGTATGTCTGTGTATGTACCAGTATATGTATGCATTTCTTGTGCATGTTTTGTTTTCTCCGTTTACCTGTGTGCTTTGTTTTATTAGGGTTTCTTGCTTTTGTATGGGAGCATTTGTTTTCTAAAGAGAGAAAGAAGGTCTGGAGTTGAGTGGGTGGAGACACACGGAGGATTTGGGAGGAGATGAAGGAGGAGAACCATGATCAAAATATACTGTATGGAGAAACATTAAAATAAAACTAACCAAGGAGCAATTCTTATATTGTAAAGCTGTTCTCAATTGTCATGTTAAAATCCTTCCTCGTGAATCCAACAAAAAAAATAGCAAATTTTTAAACATGTACAGAATATAAATATTCCAGTCAGGAAATTGGCCAATGAACTCAACCTAGTAGTTTTTGAAGGCATATATTAATAGGTTTTATTGTTATTTAAAATCAGCTGACGTTTTCATAGTTTTACAATTAAAGATGTAGTTTCAAATTTTACTTTTATACAATCATATAATCAGATCATAACTTTACACTTTGAGTTTTCAGGAAGAGACTAAGAGAGTTTCCAAAAGTTTATGTAAATTACACAGAATGTAAATAGTGATCTGAGACAGAATTTATCTGGGACTTGTTTATATGAGTTTAAAAAAAAAAATGTGTTCTTTCTACAACAATGCACTGCTTCTCAGATACACATTTTCTGCTAAGGAATTCACTTATTTTGCATCATTTCAGAAATACAGAAATGACCTTAACACTTGACTCATCAGAATTTTTCACCTTTTTGTGAATTGAATCACTTGAAATGTTTCCTGAGGGACGTGACATCTGAAATTGGCCAGCGCCTATTACCAGCACATTATCCATTCCTGACTGTGAGTTATGGAAATAGAAAGTAGAGCATAAAAATATAAACATGATTTTGATCATTTATCATGAAAATGGCTTTTCGATTGATGAAAAGTTGCTTGGAATATTAAACTGCATACATAAAATAGTTTCATCTTGCACTGCTGATTATGTTAATTCCTTCTGAGGGGCTGAGAGGAAATATAAGCAGATAGGCAGCGTGGTGGCACAGAGCACGTCATGAGAGTTTAACTAAATTTCTCACTTGATTTGGGCTGCATAAATTACTGGAAGTGGAGACACTTCCAGTGGGAATGCAAAAGACTCCCTATTAAAGCTAGCAATAGTGGAGGTTCTGCGGGGGCACACTTCACTCTTTTGTTAGATTAATGATTGAGGTCCAGATAGTACAATACTTATCTTCCACTCTTTTCTTAGCAACTGATGTCACTTTTTGCCCTAGTAAGTGGCTTGCATTGCTATATTGCTATATTGTTATGACCCTAATGCAGTAAATATGGCCTACAAGAAACAAGTAAAAGAAACAGAGAAGACGGGGAGAAAGTTCCTGTGAGCACAACCATAAAGTTTGTATAGTTGCACTCTAATCCCCTTTCCTCTCTGAAGCAGACACTGTGATTGGAATCTTATTAGACAGAGATAATCCTAAAGATGCAACTTATGCAGAGAATGTTAAAATGAAATACTGGAAACTCATGTTCTTGATTAATGTAATTATGAAGCAGCAAAAATAACTCTGGATACATTATTCATAGTCTTCCTGAATGGAAGTAAACACCTACCACAGTTCACACACCGTTGCTGTACTCTTTGGTTTTTGTAACCAATTATAGTTCCAAGCTGATGCAATTTCCCACTTTTCCAAAGCTTAGTGAAAAATACCATTTAAGAAGTCATTGTCTGAGAGCTGGATTCCCTCATCCTGAACACTCATTTTTGTCTCAGTCCCATTCTACATTATTTGAAGTTTTCATTATTTCCCACACGACAAACTACATTGGTGAGGAAAATTGAATTTAGCAGATATAAGCAGTCAGAGGGATATAATGGAAAAACCTTCAATTTAGACTCATTGAGTTTTACCTTTAAATTCAAAGTCGGAAACTCATCATCCATATGGCTCCTAGTCATACAACTTGGTATTCCTATGAGTTGGATTGGAATAAGAAGAGCCACCCAACAGAGTATGCCATAATGTCATAAAGTATAGGGACACTTGATAGTAGTAAGTAATATTTTATTATTTCACTACTAAAATAAATGCCAGGCAAATTTTCATAGTTTCATGAAAGATGATTGCTGAGACTTGAAAAAATTTTTATAACAGTATTATTTTGACTAAGTCATTATTATTCTCAATTTTAACGCTTACTGCCATCTGTATTTCTGCACATTTTTTACTTCCTTGGAGATTCTAAATTCTTTATACTCCGTACTACACAGACAGAAGCTCTTCAAAGGAGCACCTAGCCAAGAAACATTTGTGATGACTTTCATAAATATATCTGTTTTCAAAAACTGGCAGAGAGCATGCAAAGAGATAGAGTGATTGATCTTAGCACCAGAGTTCAGATCTCCATAGCCTATTCAACGGTCAATGGATTGTTTTCTGTAATGTGATTCATTTCAGTAATTAGACATTGCAGGTTATGTTTACTTGATCCTCATTGATAAATATGTTCTGGGTTAAGTCTTAGAGCAATTTAGTGTATATACAGTCAACTTATACTCCACTCTGATAAAAATAGTTGTGATAAAAATGGAAAGTGCTATCCTCAACTGGCTGTTGCTACCAAAATAAATATAAGTTGACCTTCAATATTAAGTCAAATTAAGAAGGGGAAATTGTAATTCAATCATGTGTGTATGTGTGTGTGCACATGATTAAGTGAAAGCACACACACACAGAGAGAGAGAGAGAGAGAGAGAGAGAGAGAGAGGGAGAAAGAGATAAAAACACATGAGAGTGTGTGCAAACTGATCAAAACTGTAGTAACTTCTTAGAGGAGGAAATGCAATGTAGAGCATGAAGTTCAGACTCACTCTGTCAGTACTGGACTTCTTCTTTGTACACCATTGACTGTCTAGTTTGATCAACTATTCTTCATTGAGAACTTAAGCAAGAGTCCTCCAAAATAGATGAGGTGTGCACATTGGCTTTCTCACTATGACCTCTATTCATTCTTTCTTTCCTCATTATGAGCTGAAGAAGGTACTAATTTGAAATCACTGCGAGGAAGAAGGAATCAGAGTTATAGATAAGACATAATATACAAGATGCTTTAAATTTTTCACAAGTTTGCTATGTCAAATGTATATATATATATATATATATATATATATATATATATATATATATATATATATATATATATAAACCTTCTCTATCATGGAAACATCTAATGATTTAAGGATGGCAATGCCATGGACAATAGCAACAATTACACGTAGTTTATTGTTAAAGCTAAAGATGCAGGTGGCTTGTGGGAGTCCTACTATATTTAGAGCACGGTTTCTCTCCAAGGTGGAACAATTACCCACTGACAAACCTTTTAATTTATAAAAACTGAACCTCAAAATCACTATTTTGTTATAAAAATGTGACACTGATATTCTTTGCTATACATTACATTTTCAATGTTTATTTTTATTCATATTTAAGGGATTTGAATATCTATTATATGACAAACCTAACATTTTAAATGCTATCAAAGGCTCACTTTTCAATTTAAGATTTAGGCACTTGGGAATCATTTATAGAAATAGTAAAAAAACATTTTAAAATATAGTTTTGACTAAGTTAATTATTACTATAAAATTATAAAACAGTTACATCTCTTCTGAAATGTTGAATTCCTGTCATATGATTTTTATAACTAACTTTTGAAAGTAATGAAACAATTATACTTACCAAGTATGGTGATGCATGCCTTTAATCCCAGCACTTGGGAGGCAGGGGCAGGAGGATCTCATTGAGTTTGAGGCTAGTTTAATCTACAGAGTGAATTCCAGATCATCCAGGGATACACAAGGAAGCCCTGTCTCAAATAAGTAAATAAACAAACAAACAAAGAAATAGATACCTTTAAATGCTAGAAAAACAGTAAGTGCAATTAAATAATTAATGACAATTGAGAAATCTAAAAAGTTAGGAAAGCTAAAATATAAATAAAACATGAGACTGTATTTGTTTATTTCTGCAAAAATTCTCAATAAGACACTCAAAGATAAAATTCGAGTATACATCAAATGTACCATTTACACTGTCATGTGGACTTCATCCAGAGACACCAAGATGGCTTAACATATGTAGATAACTGAACGTAATTCTTCACATCAATTATCTTAGAGTCAGAAGTCACAATGTCATCTCAAAAGATGCAGAAAAAAAGACCTTTGAAAAATAATTACAGTAGCTAGTCTATAATAACCCTTTGTGTGCTTCATTATATCTTTATAATTTAGCCTGAAGCCTGCCATATGCACTGGCAGGATAACAAATACCTTCCCCTTAGAAACTTATATAAAGTCTATAGATACTTTATGTCTCTTAACTCCCATAAGATAAAAAAAAAAAACTTTCAGGAAATTTACCTTAGGAAATCTATAAATATATAAATATATATATATGTATATATATATATATATATATATATATATATATATATATATATATATATATATATCCTGAGTATATATAATTGTTTAAAAAAGAAAAAAATGTTTTAGGAAAATCTTTAAGGCTTTTATACTAGTTCTCTTCAAATATCTCTTCTTTCATATTAGATAATAGATATAGCAATGTTTAATTTATATAACATCTTCCTTTTTTAGTAATTAACTACTTTATATATATATATATATATATATATATATATATATATATTTTTTTTTTTTACCAGTGATTTGGGAGGGTTTTTTTTTTATTAATTTATTCTTGTTACATCTCAATTGTTATCCCATCCCTTGTATCTGCCCATTCTTCCCTCCCTCCCATTTTCCCCTTATTCCTCTCCCCTATGACTGTTCCTGAGGGGGATTTCCTCCCCCTGTGTATGCTCATAGGGTATCAAGTCTCTTCTTGGTAACCTGCTGTCCTTCCTCTGAGTGCCACCAGGTCTCCTCCTCCAGGGGACATGGTCAAATGTGAGGCACCAGAGTACGTGAGAAAGTCATATTTATATATATTTTTTAAATTGTGTTCGCTCTACATCCCCAGCGTTGCCCTTCCCCCTTCCCCTTCTGGTCCCATGCTCTCTTTCTCTCCCCCTCCCCACACCCCGCCCCTAACCCTCAGAAAAGGGGAGCCATTTTCCCTTATCAACTGACCCCAGCCTAATCAGTCCCATATGGACTGCCTGCATCCTCTTCCTCTAAGGCCCAGTAAGGCACCCTGCCAGGAGGAAGTGATCAAAGAGCCTTCAAGAGTCCATGACAGGGACAGTCCCTGCTTCCTTTTCTATTGGGTCCCTGTGGAAACGGAGCTGCTTGTCATCTCAGAGCTGCCTAGGCCCTCCCCATGCAATGTCCTTGTTTGGTACATCGGTCTCTGCTGGCACCACCCCCCACTTGCCCCGTGTGGGCTCAGTTTCAGTTCTAGAGTTTGCATATGTAGCACTTTGCAATACAATTATGTCCTCCCATTTAAAGGCTAAAATGCTCTGTTCTTTTCAGAAGTGAAACTATTTGCATTGTTTGTTAAATCTTTGTCCTAAGAACTGTTACTCCCTAATCATGAAATTATAAAACAGTACGACAGCACCTAAAAAAAAAAATGCTTTCTGAGAGTAAGGAGATGGCTTAGGGATTTCCAGCATTTGCTGTTCCTGAGGATTCCCACACTCATGTCATGTGGTTCACAACCAGCTTTAACAACCAGTTCTCTGGGTTCACCATCCTCTTCTGGCTCCCACAGGGATGTCACTGTTCATACTTCCTTCAAACCCGCTGTACCTCTTGCCTGCTTGTATGCATTCATGCATCTGGTCAAACAGTCATGTGCACAAGCATGCCAAGGCCCGAGGTTGATGTTGACTGTCTTCCTCTACCATTCTCCATCTTATTTTTAGAGACAAGGTATATCACTTAATCTAGAGCTCACCATTTCAGGTAGAGTGGCTGGCCAGGCAGTTGGTCCCTGGGACCTTCTCTTTTCCTCCCCACAACCATACCTGGGAGCTTACAGAGACACCCCTCTCCTCCTAGCTTTTATCTATGTACTGAGGATCTCTGTTCAGGTCCCTGTGGTTGTACAAGAAGCAGTTAACCCCCTAAGCTATTTTCCTAGGCCCAGACTTCTAGTTACTATTATTGTAGAAGGAAAAGGTTTTCTTTAGGTAGGTATTTAGTATTCTGCAAGTTGCCAGACTGTCATATGCATATTTGTCTACACTTTGGTCTAGGCTTTAGTGTCCCTATGGGTAATAAGTCTTACTACAAGCAGAGAACTGACAAGTCTTTCACATTATTGTGCACTGGGAATTGCATAATTTATCTCATTTACTCATAAAGGTTGAAGAAATTAAACTTGTCATATTTAATATTGAGATATTAGTTTTCCTTTTTGAATATTTGGCATGAAGCATTGTTGGTTTATTAATAAAGCCAATTTATCTAAATGAATAAACAATTTTAAACTGAAGGTATATATTTATATAATTATAGGTGTTTATTAAAAACATTATGAAATGGGCAGCTGAAGTAATTCATCTAATGACACTGACTTTTATTCCTGGATGCCTGAGTTCCATCCTTGGGTCCCCTATGGCGAACTGACAACCACATTGTCCTCCAGCATCTATAGTAACACTACAACAAGCACACACACACACACACACACACACACACACACACACACACACACACGCATACTAAAAATAAGTTGTTAACTTATGAAATAACCATGTAGTTAAGAAACTATCTACAAAACTAAGATATCAAGATTTGTTTATATGATACCAACTGTTCATGTTTGTTATTTTGCCAAAAGGTAGCCATTACACATTTGTTTGTTTTTGTTTTGTTTCTGTCAAACAAGCTACTTCTAGGATGCTTCTGTTTGTCCCTAGTCATGGCTTTCTTCACTTTCCTAGCATTCTTATACTGACCTTATACTGAAATGATTCTTTCTTGTTACTTCTTGTTTATGTGCAATAGAGACTCTCATTTGAGTCCAGTGTTTTATAGAAAAGTTGTATTCACTTCTTGCAGTTGCACTGTTAATTCTTCCTGAGGAGAACCAACGAAGTGTGCCCTTGCATATCCTGCACCACAGTGGAAACACATCACCATTACTTCAAGTAGGTGTCATTTTCTCTTGTTCAGATGGAAACTGTAGTTAAAATTGTCTTTGCTCTTCTACCCCTACTGTACAGTACTAGAAACTCATTTTTTTTTCAGAATTATGACACATCTTTGACCAGGTTCCCCTGAAAAAGACTGTTTCTAAATTCCTCTGATCTTTGGATGTCAATAAAGTTCGCTATATTTGGGGGAGATTTCTGTATAGCAGTATTGAAAAAAATTATTTACAATTTTAATTCTCAATCTCAGTTCCTTATTCTATGCTGTAGGTAGATTTTAATTTGAAATCTCTGAGAGTTCTTGGGCATTGCAGTCAGTCTTGGGCACTGTGATCAAATCAGTCTTTTTATTTTTAAGACTTTTGTTTTTGTTTTCTCCATAGGAGTGCTACACACACACACACACACCAGACACAGCACAGAGGTAGAGATCAGAGGACCAGTGAAGGGAGTTGTTTGTTTGTTTCAGTCATATGGGCTTCAGGGATTAAAATCATATCATCAGTCTGAATAGCAAGAACCTTTAGCTACTAAACCATGTTGCTGGCTCAGTTTGGCTTGGGTTTTGTTATTGTGGGTGGTGTTTTTATATTCTTGAATATTTTCGGTAATTGGCTGTGTCTAGTGTACTTCACACGCTTTCTGTTGCTCAATCCAGTATATTGACAATGCATTCCTCGGCATTTTTAATTTGATTGACTGGATTTTCATTTCCACATATTTTCTCCCCACCCCACACTGTCTTTCCCCACCAAATTCTTATCTTGCTTTTGAAATGTGCTTCTTTCCTCATCTATATAGCTGGCTTTCTCCTCCAGACCCTTTCTTTTATTCACCAGTGCTCCTACTTATAAAAGAACTTTTCAATTATTCATCTAGCACTTTATCCACTTCAGTAGTTTAGGATTCAGTAATTGAGGAGTGATGGCCATTTGGAAGAGGCACTTTCTTGTTGCTTCAAGATTCTTCTGTTTCTTCACAGTGAGAAAAGATTTCTGTAGGATTTAAATAAGAAGGGTGTCAGCGATGAAATTCAGTCCACAGCGTCATTCAGATTAGTGAAAATCAGCCTTCTGAAGGTCAGTCTCTATCATCCAGCATAACTAATGCAGATTCAGCAAAGTTGGCTAACAATGGCATGGGGTCCATCCTGGTCTGCTAGAAGGTAACGTAACCGGTTGTTTAATACGATATTACCTAATGACTTAAGGAAAGTACTTGATGTACCATCCGTTGTAGAGGAAGCTAAAGAGGTCTTTATAGATAAGATTCCTTAGGGTGACTTATATGAGCTGCTTTAAAAAAAAAAAAATAGAAGGCTACACTTGGGAAGGTTTCTAGAGTTGGAAACCTGAATGTGTATGGTTTAGTGGTTAAGGCACCACAGATGTGGTCAGTGACCAGAACTGTTACTGGCTTTCTTCCAAAACACTCTATTCACTAATGGGCTTTTTGATTTGGTTTTATTGTTGTTGTTTATTAAGTCTTTGGTTTTTATTTTTTTATTTTTGTGTAAATTCAGTAATGACTGGCAAAGTTAAAGTACTTTAAATATAGTGTAGCTTTTTATTTCATATTATAATGAATTATTCTACTTTTTGTTGATACTTTCCAACTGAGGGCTTCAAGCCACACAGTTGACTAAAATTTTACTTTCCTTTCTTTTTTTACTTTTTTATGTTTTTCTATTTTCTTGGCTGTTGTTGTTTTGTTTTTTGTTTTTGTTTTCTTAATGAGAGGCACATCTGATACAGCAGCTGGTCTTTCTTCCAAACACCAGACTATATTGTTCAATCTATCTAATCAGACTATATTGCTGATGTCCAATCTCAGACATCAAGCTTTAGATTCTCCGAGAGAAAGGAATTTTATCATTATCTTTATTTGAGGCTGAGACCTGGGTTTTTCAATCACTGCACCACAAACACCTTGGAGAGAAGTGGCTCTTACAGATACCCTTTGAAGTACAAAATCTGAAACCACAGAACTGAACAATATGGAAATAAACAGAAAGAATATGCACTGCTTAAAATTCGAACGGAGAAATGTGGCTAACGTAGAGTTTCCATAACTCCAGGGTGCACTAATGAGTCATAAAAACCCTTGGCTTTCTTCAATATAAATGTAGATTTATTGCTTTCTGTTGCTTAATAATCCTACATAAACAGTTTAACAAACAGAATCCATAAGGAAGAAGTTCCTGTGCTGGGACATGAAACAGAGGATGTTATATCCTTCTCAGACACTTCCTTTCGTGCATAACATATCCTGAAGGATCATGGGAGGACGAGAGAAATGCTTTTGCAATCTCTAGAGAAGAAAGAGAAGTGTGCGATAAATCCTGAGAATCTTTAAGAGGAAACTGACGATTTAGTGGGCAGGCAGTCTTGGAAACCTAGCCAAGTGTATTAAAGGGCACTGCTCTCACTGTGAATAATACTGTTTCTTGCAAAGGCCCTGTTATGGAGATGCTGTAAAGGAGAGGATGCTTGCAACTGCGTTTGTCACAGGACAGGGTTGGTTTATTGTCTTACTTAGTCCATGACCTTGATGTTGACTTCACATTCTGGTAGAACTGACCAGCGCCATCATTAGGAAAACAAAATTATCAATGGTCTCAAAAAATTATTTTGCAAGCATTTTTATCTTCAATGTTTTTTGAAATTTTAATGTTGTCATTAATTCTTTACACATTCGGATCTTTTCATAGATGAAGACAGCATGTTTTGGGTTCTTTCCTGAAGGCAGTTTTCGAAAATGTTGACTTGGCTGCTTGACTAATTTCTAATCTGTTTAAGAGTTTTCCTTTATATTTCCCTTTAATCCAGTTCTATGTATATAGGAATATATTTATGTTAGATTATCCTATCTACTATTATATAATTGTACATATCAGTTTCTATCTTGTTAGTGTTTATAAGTCAATGTTTATGTATCTGTAATTCATTTATTTATTCACTTTACATGTCAATCACACTCCTGTTCCTCCTCTCCGTTGTGTAAATGTACTCCAATTTCTTTATCCATTCTTTTATTGAGGGACATCCAAGTTGTTTCCAGATTCTGTCTATAAGAATAAAGCTGCTATGAATATAGTTGAACAGGTGCAACGCTGTGTGTTAGAGCATTTTTCAGTATATACTCAAAAATGGTATAGCTGGGTCTTGAGGGAGAGCTAGTTCATATTTTCTGAGAAAGTTCCAGATTGAATTCCAAAGTGGTTGTACAAGTTTGCATGTGGATCAATGACCTTAACATAAAACAAGATATACTAAACCTATTAGAAGAGAAAGTGTAGGAAAACCTTGAACTCATTGGCACAGGAGGCACCTTCATGAACAGAATACCGACAGCTCAACCTCTTTGATAAACAATTAATAAACGAGATCTCATGAAACTGAAAAACTTCAGAAAGCAAAGGACACAATTAAAAGAGCAAAATGAGAGTCTAAAAACTGGGAAAAAAATCTTTAACAATCCTACAGCCATCAAGGGCTAATATCCAAAATATATAAAGAACTCAAAAATTAAACACAAACAAACAAAGTAACCTGAATTTAAAAATGGGGTACTGAGCTAAGCAGAGAATTCTCAACAAATCAATCTCCAATAGCTTAGGTGCACTAAACAAAATCTTCAATGTCCTTAGTCATTAGGGAAATGCAAATCAAAATGACTCTGAAATTCCATCCTATACCAGTCAGAAAGGCTAGGATTAAAAACTTATATGACATATTATGTTCTTATCATCTGGGTTTATATAGAATCCACTAATATCTGCTGTTTCATTTCTATACTTTGAGTCTTTTTTGTCTAGCTATGAGTTTGACTATTTTTTCCTTTAAAAATAAACTCTTGATTTTGGTTATAATTTCTATGCTCTTTTGTTCGGTTAGTTGTCTGCTTTTTTGTGTTCCAATTAATATTTTATTGATTTCTGGTTCTTCTTTAATACTACTCTTAGAACCTAAACTTTCTCTATGCCAAATAATGTTTGGTGTGTTGCATTTTTATTTTTGTCTACCTCAACTTATCTTTAGGTCATTCCACAACTAAGAGAACTGGCTGCTCTTTCAGAGGCTGCTGATTCAGTTCCTAGCACGTACATTAGGCATCTCCCAAGTGCTTGTCCCTCCAGCTTCTGGAGATCCAATACGCTCCTCTGTCCTCTGCAGTCATCTGTAATAATATGAATACATATTCATAATCTCAGGCACAAATATATGCATATAAAATAGCAAATCATATTTCAATGGTAGCTTTATTTTAATGTGTGTTTTCTCAGGAGAGCACAGCTTAATTTCCACATATTTGTAAAATTTTTTTTTCAGTCTTTTTCCTGAAACCCACCTCTAGTTCCATCCAGTTGTTTGGGAACTGCACTGGAATGGTTTCAATCTACTTGAATTTCTTTTTAGATGTTCTGGTTTCGATTTTCTTCAGTTTATTAAGACTACTTTTATAACCCAATAAAAGGTTGTTCTCATAGAATTTCTTTCTAAACTTATCAAGAATGATGTCTTGTTTACATTGCCAGATGCAATGTTTAAGTCATGCCAACCCAATACTGGATGACCTATCTGTTGTTGACGGTGAGGCATTGAAGTCATATTGTTATCATTGTTGTTGTAGTAGTATCAGCTTGCAAACTAAAATGATATTTGTAAAAAAGAAAAGTAACATATAATTCTAAAATAATTATAATGAGCCTAATTCCTTCATTCCACTGAGTTTTTTGTGACCAGAGCACTGTGGACAGAAAAGGATGTTACAAACCAGATTTAAACAACGTGATTTCACTTTTGCATTTGAATGTGTGAAAATAACTGGGTTAGGGCAAGATGCTTGAGGATTTCTGTAAAATTCATAGGATGATGGAAACAATTTTAGTGAAACCCAATTATGAATGATATTTGGTTTCAATTCTATTTCAAATCTGATATTCTATGAGAAAATAATGGAATTAACAAATTAAAAGCAGCCTTCAAAAGTTCTGGAGGATAATATGGCTTGGGCATGGTAAATTATTGTGAATACAATATAAACATAGTGAAATAAAAGGCAAAGAACACATTTGAAATGAAAATATTGGTAATTATTAATCAGGAAAATATAATACATTATTAAACATTAACTTGGAATACAGGATGACAATGGTATATTTCATAAAAATTAAATAATGAGTATTTCTTGTGAATATGTTTAAAATTATTTAAAACAATCTTGTGTTTTTAAAGTTTGAATTACTTACTTTCATAGATAGCACCTTCTGCTGATTTGAGAACTTGTATGTAGCTAAGTAATAATGTTATGTGTTCTGGAAGAGAAATTATCTAACTACAAACATTCAGTGGTATGTGCTGTGGTTAAACTAATGATATGCCAATTTAATTTCAGTAGAGTTTATTTCAGGAATATTTGCACAATTTATAATATGAGCCTTACTTAATAAACTGTCTCTGTATTTATTGTCTTTTCCTAGAATGTTTATATTTGTAAAGTTAAATGTTTCAGGATGACTTTTCATACATTTTAAGCAAGAAATATTACACATATTTCTCTAAAGATATCAAAGATATTAGTAAAAAAGTATTTTGATATAAGCAACACATGGGCATCAATTTTTTTCAAATTTTCTATAAAATGGCCAGAATAGAGATTGTTCTCTGTAGCAATTTACTTATATTTACTATATAAGGAAAATTAATAGAGAACCTAATAGTTTGGTAAATTAATTTGTGAACTGTTTGTGTGGGAAATGAAGAATTTATGTAGTATGTGTGTGTGTGTGTGTGTTATATGTGTGGTTGTGAACATGAAGATTCTATGTACTCTGAGTCATAACTAGAATATATTAATGTCACAAAAGTATTTTTTGTTCCAATTTACCTTCAGTTGTTATTTTTAATAAACTTCTACAAAGTGCGTAACCAATTACTGAAAGTAAGCTGGAACACACTTCCAGCATCTGTTCCGTTTGACGTCAGGATTTAGCTCAGCACTAAATGCTAACTGCAGTTACTTTCAATGTTTATTTTGAAAGTTTATGAAACTTGTCTTTTGTTGTCTTGAGTGAACTGATAGAACAATAAAATGAATACTTGATGAAATGTAGAGCTATGTACAAAAACAGATGAAGGAAGTGTTCTGTGAGTAATAAAGCATACACTTATGTTTCTTATGGATATGTATATAGTTAAGATATTTGTATATGTCATACAATGCACTCTGGTAATTTTGTAGAACAGTTATTTATATTAAAAATTCAGTAATGGATATGATGTTGACGCTGACCCCTAGAAGTTAGTATGGCTTTTCTGTAATAACACGAGTATTATGCTTCAATATCCTCTGACATTGTGAAATATTTTCATATGTAAAATATGTCACATGCAACCTACCATTATAGTTTAACACATTACATTTCGAAATATAAGGGAACTTTAGGCTATTTCTGCCTTTTCATTTTCAGACACAAAATTGAAATTGGCAATTTAAGGCTTACCTTAACCACTGAGTTTAGAAAGATATCCTATGGTATGAGTGTAATTAATACTGTGGAATCTCCACAAAAGATCCTACCATTCTTATTAACAGCATGTCACAATGCATACTAGAGTGTGTGGTGCCCCACCTGTAGGGAAGATTGGAAAATTAAAAAGTCAACAAGAATAGCATTAAAATATAAGAGGATATTAACCCTATCAAGGAGCCCTCAACAAGATGATTAATCTAGTTTTTCTACCCGTTGCTGTGATAAAACACTAACCAAAAGCAAATTAGAGACATAAAAGGTGTATTTGGTTTGTCCTCCAGGTTACAATACACCATTGAAAGAAGTCAAGGTAGGAATATAATCCAAGGACATAGAGAAAGGCACTATGGAAGTACTTTTGTATTCTGGACCCCTCTGTGTCACACAAGGCAATCTCATACTTAACTTTCTTTTACTTCTCATGACTAGGGTAGGTGCTGCCCATAGTGAGCCAGGTCCTCTTAAATCAGTAAGATGGTGACTACAGTCCAACTCATCTAGAAAATTTCTCAGGTGCAGTTTCTTTAACCAAATGACTACAGGCTGTGTCAAATTAATAAAGCTATGTAGGAAAGGATATTGCTTTTTATCCTGTGTGAATAAACAGCAAAAATCTAGCATGACCAATCACAAATGTCTGCCCATTCTCTAAAAAGGTAAAGTCTTATAAATTACTGTTTTAGCAGAAGCTATTTTAAAGTCAGTTCTATCTCTGAGAATATACTGGCTCTTAGAGAGGAATTGCTGGTAATATTTATTCAAATTATTGATGATGAAATGTAAAGGCTAATAAAGGGAGTAATTATAGCAACTGTGTAAGTTTTGTGAAAGCACAAACAAACAAACACTAAATCATAAACATTAAAAACAAACATTTAATGTGGACTCATTGCCTTGATGGGAAATCTTATGTCAACTTGAGTGGATAAAGAGCACATCAGCATTATTAAAACACACCCCAGGGTGTATCTCTGAGGGCCAGAGAGAATTAGCTAAGGAAGAAAAAAAAAGACTCACTCAGAACATGGGCAGCAGCATTACACAGGCTAGGGTTCCTGACAGCATGTATAGGGGTAAAAGGAGATAGCTTAGAATAAAGGGATAAAAAGAGATAGCCAGGAATACAAGCATTATCTCTTTCTATGCTTCATGGTAGCTATATTGTGAACTGCTCTGTTTTATGTATGTGTCTGTCTTTGTCTGCCTCTATGTCTCTGTCTCTCTGTCTTTGTCTGTGTGTGTGTGTGTGTCTGTCTCTCTGTCTCTATCTCTGTCTATCTGTCTCTGTCTTTCTGTCTCTCTCTGTCTGTCTGTCTGTCTGTCTCTCTCTCTCTCTCTCTTTCTCTCTTTCTCTCTCTCTTCTCTCTCTCTCTCTCTCTCTCTCTCTCTCTCTCTCTCTCTCTCTCTCTCTCTCTCTCTCTCTCTCTCTCTCTGTGTGTGTGTGTGTGTGTGTGTGTGTACAACCTGGTAGACAAAAACCTATAAAAGAAATAACTAAAATATTTGGTCACCATCTTGTCCTTTAAAAGCATCTTAAAATCTGAATCATCACTCCTATAGGGACAAGGATGCTCAAATATGCTTTTAACAATTAGATGTCTTTTTAAATTGTAAAGACATCCTAAAGAAATGAGTGTTGATTTTTATGGCAGGAGAACCACAGAAAGCAAGAATAGTAGAATTAACTCACATGTTCAGACTTCTGACATCAGAACACATGTGCACTCATGTGAATTGCTGATGGAATTATAAGACAGATTTCAGAGAAAGCAAGATTTGTTGTTAAAACAAGCAAAGGAGTTTCTATTATTACATTATTTTACAACGTCATTTAAAAATACTTTATGGGGGATGGAGAGATGGCTCAGAGGTTAAGAGCACTGGCTGCTCTTCCAGAGGTTCTGAGTTCAATTCCCAGCAACCACATGGTGGTTCACAACCATCTATAATGTGATCTGATACCCGCTCCTGGCCTGCAGGTACACATGCAAGCAGGGTATTGTATACATAATAAATAAATAAATGTTTAAAAATAAAAATAAAAATACTTTATGAACTCTCTGAGAATTTCATACACCGATCTTGACGATACTAACCCCAGTCATTCCTTTAAACTCCTCTCAGATCCAGCCCTGCCTCTCTAACACTCCCAACTTCATGTCCATTTTGTTATTGTAGTTGTGATTGCTATTTAAATAATCCATGGACTCAAATTTGCTTTGCCCATATAATTCTGGTGTGGAGTGGTCCACTGGGGCATGATTAACCTACTTGCAGTGACCCGAGTAAAAAAATTGACTATCCCTCCATGAGAAGCCTCCAATTGTCCTCAGTTGTTGGTCCCCATTTAGGTCTAAGAACTCATGAACTGCTTCAGACTCCATGCTAGAAGTTTGACTGGCTTGTTCTTGTGCTGGGAAACACAGCAACTGGGAGTTCATGAGTGTAACAACCATCCTATCATTTCCAGAAGGGTCTGCTTTTTGCTTTTCCTCTACTACTGCTGGCTGTTACAGTCTTTCTGCCCTCCTTTCTGGATTGGTTGCTGAGCCTTGTGGAGGAAGTGAAATATGAATGTCTCCTTTATGGCTCATTCTCCATGGTAACTTATTCTCTGCACTTTGACAAGTTCTAAGTTTCTAGATTAGCACCATTGTACAACACACACTCAAACACACACACACACACACACACACACACACACACACATACACACACACACACACAGAGTGAGAGAGAGAGAGAGAGAGAGAGAGAGAGAGAGAGAGAGAGAGAGAGAGAGAGAGAACAATTAAACAACAATAACAATTTTTATAAAATCTCATTTGAGACCTGCATCAGTTGAATACTACACCCTAGGTACACAGTAATGCTGGAGCTGCCGAGAGATGTGGAAATCCCCTAGTGCCAGCTGGCCTAACCCAGAATTCTCTATCTTCCTTAAAAGCCTCATTAAATAAGACCTGAAATACAGTATCACAGAATTGTCTTATATGTGGTATTAAATACTATAACCACACCGGCATATTAAAATAATGGATGGTTAAAGCACAGAAAATAAAATCCAATAGTTTCAAGGTTAATGGTGACACCTCCCACATCTTAGCTTCTGTCACTACAGTCAGAAAAACAAGCCTGAAGGTATTCCAACTGTTTACCTATAAATTGCAATAAAAAGTCCATTACATAGACCAGAGTACACTCATGAAAATCAATGAAGTCAATACAACGTTAAAAATAATCTTGTTTACAAATCCACTTACATTGCAGTATATGAAACCTATATTCTCACTGGTATAAAACTAGATTTTAGTTATTAGCTTACCAGCTGGATAGACTAAATAGTTTGTAGATGAATATATTTGCAAGTGTGAAATCTCTCATTATTTTCTAAGTTGAAAGAATAGCTCTTTCTTGAGGCTCTTCTCCTTTCTATTAATGAATAGAGAAGACAAAAAAGAGGTTGGAGTAATGGAGGAAAGAAAAGGAGTCATGGATTAAACAGTTGGCATCTTGATTTAGCAAAGCTGACTGAAGAGCCCTTGCTTGCATATGTATCAATTTTACCTAAAACATTTCTGTTTTCTTGTATAAAGCCACATTCCAGTCAAGATAAATTTGCTTCCCAAGAGACCATCTCTTTTCAAGGCATGGAAAAATATTTTAAAATGTGAGGATGGAACGTTTCTAGGAAATGCATCCATGTTTTAATTATTTATTATGAATTATTTAAAGATCTAGAAATATTAGCAACATTTGTTATAAATAACAGGCTTTCCCTCATATTCTACTTCTGAAGACTTCTCCAACCATCTCTTCCATATGGCACTGACCTAAAAAGTCTGTTTTCATCAAGCCATTATTTTTAACCCTTTGAATGTGGTCATTACTTGCTTCAGAAAATGAAAACATATTATTTGTAGGTCTGCATATACAAAAAGAAAGATTGTTTTCATTAGGCATTTTTACAGTATATCTTGGGAGCTGGCTTCAGTTTCTATCTAGAGACCACGAACCTTTCAATGTTCTCCTTTAAATTTTTAAAGAAATCTCATGTGGTAGCAGTCTGAATCACAGTAAAAATTGAAAGGTCAGTTATTAGCAAGGGCTAAGTACTGTGATGTTATTTTGTCTCTGAAGATAACTAAAATGGGCCATTCGCTACTCTGAAGTGGATGTAGCACATCTTGGTGTGTGAAGAAAGTGAAATTAAAGGTCAGGATGTCTTTGGGGATGGTGAGAAAGCAATTTGGCCTGAGAGGTCATGTTCTGCTTCATGCCCCAGCCTGTCTACAAAGTCAGGTTCCCAAAGGCAAAGCCAGCTCTTCATTAGGACAAAAAAAGAATCTTTTAAAACAGTACACCAAGTTCTGGGTGTTCTAAGATGTGTCTCTGCGATGTAAAACAAAGGAGTTAATCCTACATCTGTTGCAAACTTGTGTGGCTATGAACACTTTTCTGCTATTATAGAGTCTCAATTTATAGAAGAGTAGACGTTTGAGTCACTAATCATTTCTAAACAGGTAAACAGAGACATTTCTATTTTTCTTTTTAAGGTCTGGAGTAGAGAATTTAAGGAACAGATGGACACCTAAAATCATTCCAGTTTTTATCAGTGTTTTCATAAGATGGCTATGTGAATAACCTCACATAAGATTACTATATGAATGTTATCCCATGTCACAAATTCTACTGGCCTAGTTTTTAGCAGTTATACATCAGTTAATCAGAAAAAGATGCAGTAACATTACACATGCATAGCTTATGAGATACAGACTTCTACTTTAGACTGGTAAAGAAACCAGCAATAGGAAAGAGCTGATAAATAATGAACGTCAGGTGCGAAGAGACACCCCTCCGTTTGAATTTAGGAAAAGTGGAGGAAAGTCAGTTTTTACCAGAAACATCATGAGATGCTGGCTGAGAAATGTTTAACTATTTTTAAATGATATTTGATCTGTGAGGAAATAACAAAAGAATTGGTTATTTAGGAGAAAGTGACTCCAATGCTTGCCATCTTATCATTTGGGAGACCAGGACGGGCCATTTATCCTGAATGCAAGACTATCCTAGGCTCTTCTATACAGAAAAAGACATTATCATTCAAGTGAAGGGGTATCCTACAGAGTGGGAAAAAAATCTTCACTGTCTATACATCTAAGATAGGACTGGGATTTAGAATATACAAAGAATGTAAAACAAAAATTAAAAAAACATAAATGTCAAGGAAGCAAACCAATTGAAAGCTGGGGCAAAGAACAGAAAGAAGAGTTCTAAACAATGAAGTTGAAATAACTGGAAATACTTTTAAAATTTTTAACATCTTTATCCATTAGGAAAATGCATATCAAAATTAATTTGAGACTTCATTTTACTCTAGTCATAATGCCTAGTTTGTTATGGAAAATGACAATAAATGTTGGCATGGGTGTGAGCAAAAGGAAATTTTTATTCACTTGCTTGTTTTTTTTTTGTTGTTGTTGTTGTTGTTGTTCCATTTCCTTGAAATATTTCTCTTTTTTTTTTTATTTTACCCTAAGATGGCGTCTATCTTTCATGATGTGGTATGTTTCTTGTAGGCAGCAAAAGCATGGAAAAAGATGGATCCTGTTTTCCAATCTAATCAGGTATTTTGGGTCTATAGATGATTCAGATATTAATGCTAAGAGTTATTCCTCTAGTCCCATAATTCATCTGGCTCCAGGCTTTTGAACATTTTAGGCCAGTGTTGGTTCTGTCTTTACAGAGTAAGGCTTAAGTCCAATTTTAAAATGGGAAAAGCATGTTTCTGTGTCAATGAGTATAACAGCACACACTAGAGCAGACCAGACCATGCCCAGAAATAGCTGATCAACCCAAAATAAACTCTATTTTGCTTTGTGGAATTTTTGTTATAGCGTATTTTTTGTCTCATTGGGTTTTTGTTTCTTTTTCTTAACTTTCATTTTGCAGGGATTATTTTGTGCATCTTTTATGAGAGAGAGAAAACATAATGTGTGAATAATTACATAAGAAAGTTTAAAGAACTATGAAAATGATAGTGAATTGTCATCGAATAATGTGAGTTATTTCCTGTCTTTTCTTGTTGCTGTTTCTGTGTGCCTTCATATTTTGTTTTCTGTTTTGTCTTGTTTTGTTTTTTATAGTAGAAAATTTTAATATATTTTATTAATTTATTCATATTACATCTCAATTGTTATCCCTTCCCTTGTATCCTCCCATTCCTCCCTCCCTTCCATTTTCCCCTGACTCCCCTCCCCTATGACTGTGACTGAGGGGACCTCCTCCCTCTGTATATGCTCATAGGGTATCAAGTCTCTTCTTGGTATCCTGCTATCCTTCCTCTGAGTGCCGCCAGGCCTCCTTATCCAGGGGACACGGTCAAATAGGGGGCACCAGTGTTCGTGTGAAAGTCAGTCCCCACTCTCTACTCAACTGTGGAGAATTTCTTGTCCATTGGCTAGATGTGGGTAGGAGTTTGAAGTTTACTGTACATATTGTCCTTGGCTGGCGCCATAGTTTGAGCAGGACCCCTGGGTCCAGATCCACCTTATTTTGTTTTTTGCCTAACTGTTGTGAAGTTGTTTATGTTTTTCGTATGATCTCTTATATGTGTGTATTTGTTCTGGTCTTTAAACTTTCAGTAAAGCTGGTGTAATGCTCATGAATTCCATTAATTTGCGTTTTTTTTTTATTAGAAGGTTTTTATTTCTCCTTTAATTTTAATTGATAGTTTTTTATTATTTTAATTTAGTATAGTTTATTCAGATTACATCCTGAATGTTATCCCCTTGCTTGTAACTCCCCATTCCCACCATGCCTCCCTCTTCTGTCCTATTCCCCTCCCTTAGACCTCTGACAGAAGGGGACCTCCTCCCCCACCATAGGATCATGGCCTATTAGGTCTCATCCGGATAGCCTGCTTCTCTTTCCCCTGTGTGCCACCAGGCCTTTCCATCAAGAGGAGGTGATCAAATCAGGGGCACCAGAGTTCACATCAGATGCAGTCCCTGCCCTCCCTACGATCTTAGAGAATGCACTGTCCATTGGTTTTTGCCATTTATAGTATTTCAAGTTTACAGCATTTTTCAGAACTTATGTCTTCTTGGGCCTTTCTCAATTTAAATAATAAAGTATTATTCTTATGAGCTTGTGTTTATAAATAATTTGATAATTCTCCCCTTCAGCTTCCTTTATTCCCTATTTTTACTATTTAAGTTAAATATTTCATTGGGGAATCTTCCTTTTTTATTCTATTTGGATTTCTGTTGTCCTATTGTTCCTGGATAGGTATCCTTTTAGTTTTATAATTTTACTGATAACATTCTCTACACTTTTGCTGTAGTTTTTCTCTTTACCTTAATCTGAAAATCTGAAATTTAGGCATTTTAACGATGTGCCATATCTCTACTAATCTGTGTTTATGTTTCTTTTTTAAAATCCATCATCGATCTTGGCTGAGCAAAATTCCTTTATCTTAGCCATCATTCCTGATTCTCGGGTTTTCCGCACACTCTATTCCATCGATGCAGTGTTTTAATTGGCTTTAGCTTTTGTTTCCGACATCTTTTCAGTTTGAGTTTTCTTTAGTACTTCTATCTCACTTTCCCTATGTTTTATACATTCTTCATTTCATTGTCTCTTAGATTTTGTTCTCTTGACGTACATACATGTCTACTTTGGGTTTTCTGAAGAGACTTATAATTATTCTAGCTGTGTGGAGGCTTTTTCACCCCTAGGAGGGGCGAATAATTTGGCTGGAGGTTCCATTTTGGGTGTTCCTCAGCAGGTCAGGTTGTGTTCTGTTTCAGGTTGAATTTCCTATCTGGGTCTACAGCTTTCCCTGTGAGTTACTGAATGTTCTACATGCTTAAGAGTCTGACCCAGAGACAGATCTCATACCCACCCAGGTTCCTGTGCTACAGCTGAAGCCACTGGAAAATGTGGAGCTTCCCTAGCACTTGTGAGCCTACCCAGCAGTTTAATCTAGTGCACACCCTGAATCTTCAGTTTCCTCTGAAGCCACCAAAAGATGTAGAACTCCAAAGTACCAACAGTCCTGGCTTTGGGACTGGTCCATCTCCAGAGTACGCAGCAACAGCTCGTGCTGTTAGGAGATGTCACCCCTCACACTTTTGTTTAAAATATAATAAGGTGAGAAGAAGAATGGCAGCCAAAACCCAAGCCAAGAGAAAGAAAACAGGCAAAGTTATAGAGCAATTCATTTTAGGGTTCTTAAAATTTGGATACATATATGTACACTGTATGGCTAATCTTGGGATATGTCTCTCAAGTACGCAAGAACTGGAGAATCTTACCACAATGTATAAACAGAGAGAATCTATCTTTAGATTATCAAAACTCTCTAAGTGAGGCTGGAAAGATGGTTTGGTTGTATATGATTTCCACACAAGCCTGAGCAACTGGGTCTTGATATACTTGTAACCTTATTGTTGAGTGGGCAGAGACAGGTTTTGCCAGATACATGAACTCCAGGCTCAGTGAAAGAAAAGTCTGTCTCAAAACAAGCAAGCAAGCAAACAAATTAATAAGTAAATTAGGGGAAAGTATTTGAGAGAGATATGGAGCAAGAACCTCAGGATTCCACATTAGACACATATGCACATACACTCAAAACGTGCATACACATTCAAGTACACCTACATGTATGCTCACTCATATTTGAACATAAGCACACATATACACCACATGAATACAAAGACTGGCCATTTTTTTTCTCAGAAATGTAAATTTATCACTTCTGAAGTCAATAAAAATAAAGCAATCAGGAAAAAAAAAACAAAGAAAAAATAAAACCAACAAAATATAGGAATCATTAGAGAGATGCAACTGTGAAACCAAGTAGCCCATTAAAGACTCAGAATTCTCCTATTGTACAGCAGAGAATGGTTCGGGACATTGGTCCACACGCTGACCTCAGGCTCAAGGCTTCAGTCATTCTTAGTTGGGAGCTCTGTCCTAGTACACTACAGAGTGCGACAGATTTAGTCACTGTGCTTCTGATCTGACACCATGACCACCTACAGATTTTGACTTGACAGCCTCAGGCCTCTCTAGCTTTCTCCTCCTGAGCTGAAGAAATTTAAAGTACATCCTATTAAAGTACAGAATAAGCATGCTTCAATCTGCACACCAAAGGAAGCCAAGGAGGGCCCAAGGGAGCATGCGTGCATCTTACTCAGAAGACATCTGTAGTCTTCTACAAGTAACATAGACATCTGTAGTAGATGGAGGGAGGAAACTGGGTGGGAGAGGGGGTGGGAAGGGTAATTAGGGTGGGGAACAGGGTTGGGGAGGACTAGAAGAGAGAACAGAAATGTGCAGGGGGAATCTCTGGGATAAGGGGGGCTCCAGGAAGTCTATGGCGGTGACCCCAGCTGAGACTCTGAGAAGCAAGGCTAAGGAGCCTGAAGTTACCACCTCCTACAGCCAGGTGTGATTTCCAGTGGAGAGAGAGGGAGAGCAACTCATCCATAAAACCTTCAACTCAAAATTTGCTTGCCTGTGTAGGGATAAAGATGGAACAGAGATTGAAAGAGTGGCAAACCAATGACTGGCCCAACTTGAAACACACCCCATGGGAGAGAGAGAACCCTTGTTACTATTAATGGTACTATGCTGTGCTTGTGGACAGGAGTCTAGCATAGCTGTCTTCTGAAAGGTTTCATCCAGAAGCTGACGGAAACAGATATAGAGACCCACAGCCAAACCATAAGCTGAACTTGAGGAGTTTTGTGGAAGAGTGGGAAAAGAACAAAAAGAATTGGAGGGGGTCAAGGATACCACAAGAAGACCTACAGAGTCAATTAATCTGGGCCTGTGGGGGTCTCACAGAGACTGAAAGACCAGCCAAAGAGCATGATAGTGCTGGGCCTTAATCCCCTATACATATTTAGCTAATGTGCATCTTGGTTAACATATGGATCTAACAATTGGAGCAGGGGCTGTCTCTGACTGTTGCTTGCTTTTGGATCCCCTTACCCTAACTAGGCTGCCTTGTCAGGCTCCAGTTGGAAAGGATGTGCCTAGTCCTGCTGTGACTTGAGATACCAGGGTGGGTTGGTACCCCTTGGGGGCTTCCCTTTCTCTGAGGAGAGGTGGGAATGGGGGCATGAGGGGATGAGGGTGGGACTGGGAGGAGAGGAAGGAAGGAGCTGAGAACAGGCTGTAAAGTGACTAAACAAATAAATATTGTAAGACTAAACTATCTGATCTTCAACTCCATCTGAGACTTGAGAAGGAATAAAACTTAAATGCCTGTGTGAACCAGAAGTGCAGGTTTAACAGCTTCCAAACTGAAAAAAATGACCGAGACAGTTTATTGCCTGAACAGTCACCCAACACTCTGTATTATGTTGGAGTATCATCTTCAGCCTTCTGGCCCAATATATCTGACAGACATATTTTCAAGGCAGGAACTATTGAGGACTTGCTTACCTTGTCTTAGCAGAGTTAGGTTGTCAACTCTGCCTGCAACTAAGCTTGCCCATTTTTAGGCAGAATTCTGTCTGTAAAAGGAAGGAGGACATTTTGTCCAGTGGCTAGTTTGCCACATTTGAAGCCAACTCCATAAGGAGGTCCTTGATGTTATCATCTTCTTTGAGGTAGGCTGGGAGTTGCAAGGAGTTAACTTGTCTTGTCAAAGAATCTTTAGAATAATAAAAAAATATTTAAATGTCATATTCTATGGGTCTGTGAGGCTTTTGAAGAAATTATTTAATTATTTTACCTTTATATCTATAGAATCATATCTATCTGTTAGACCTAGGATATATGTTCTTGTGATAAACTTAGACTAGTTTTTGACATGACCATGATCCACATCAATATGCAAAATTCTATACCAATGAATTAAAAATAACCGTATACAAAGAAAAAAACAACAAAACAAAACAAAACAAAAAACCAAAAACAAAATAGAGGCAGTAGATAAATGCCCTTGCAGCACTAATTGAGGGGGATTAGGAGGTGTGGCTTTGTTGGAGAAAATTTGTCACTAGGGGGGGACTTTGGAATTTTCAAAAGTTCAAGGCAGGCCCAGTGTCTTTCTCTTCCTGTTGCCTTTGAGTGTAGAATCTTAACTACTGTTCTGTGTGCCACCATGCTCCCCACATGAGAGTGGACTAAGCCTCTGAAACTGTAAGTAAGCCCAAATGAAATGCTTTCTTTATAAAAGTTGTCATGATCATGGTGTCTCTTCACAGCAAAAGAACATTGACTAAGACTGGATTCTTCCCTGAGGCTGAACTCAAATAGGAAGCCAAGGCTGCAATTACCTTAAGGCCTGCTGGTGCGGAGAATGCCTCTAAGCTGCTTGCAATAAAGGACTGTCAGGGAGAAAAAAAAATAGTAACCTTATTTTTGAGCAACAATTAAGGCTTTGGGTTGAGGAATAGATTCAATAATATATTTTTTGTTCTATCCTCCCTCTATATTTCTATATCCCTCTTTCTCTCTTTTCAGCTCCTATCTCCTTACCTTCTAAATAAAGATAAAGGGAGCTGGGCCTCTTGGCTCACACCTTTAATTGCAGCACTTGGGAGGCAGAGGGAGGTGGATTGTTATGAGTTTGAGGCCAGCCTGGCTTACAAAGTGAGTCCAGGACAGCCAAGGCTATGCAGGGAAACTCTGTCTCAAAAAACAGAAACAAAAACAAAAACAAAAAAAAGATAAAAGAAAAGAGAGACATCTTTGCGTCCAACCTAGTTTTCTCTCTGTAGAAGACCAATAACTTATAACCACTTCCCAATGAAAATAAGCATCTGTAGATGAAGAACGAAAACAGAAACCTACCCAACATCTCGCAACAGAGGAAAGGGAACATTGTTTTCCTAAGGTTGCTTCAGGCTGATTTAGGAAAAATAATATCTTTGAAGGAGCCAAAAAAAAAAAAAAAAAAAAAAATTGGGGAAATGGTTAAACAAGCCAGGAATAGCATTTATGGTCTAGTTTCTAAATAGTTTAGTCTTACAATTAAGCTTACTTGGTTAGGGGTTAAGATGTTTTTAGATCAAGATAGATGTTTTACATTAATAGAGATGAGATATGGTAGATATTGATTTTCATTCAGAAATTTAGATGCAACAAGATAGGAAAGATGCTTCCTTCAAGTTTGACAAATACAAATAGCCAAATCACTATGCATGTAATATTTATGTACCTCCTGCTTGTCTCATAGACCTTCCTGCTGTATGTAGTTTGTGTTATTCATGTAGAATAATATAAATGCATATGTTTTTTAAAAGAAACATAATAATAAAAAAAACAAATAAATAAAGGGAAAACATAAAACACTGCTTCCTTTCACTGTTTCCTTTCCACAGGCACCTACTGTAGGTGAGTTTAAACAATGAGTTTCCTTTCATGAGGCACCAGGAACCCCATGGAGTGACAAGAGAGGATTCTTCTACACGACTGACCATTCTACCTGGGGAATCACTGTTGTATCAGAGGCTTTGTGGGGCTTTGGCTTTATCCTGAGTGTGAAGAGATGCCTAGTCTACCTTTGGAACGTGAGCTCTGTCCCCCTTCCACTGGCCAGGAGCGGCCCAGATGGAGCTGTATATGGCCGGCTTGGCTTCACAACTTCAGTGCTGCTTTTCCCAGACTTTTAAGTGCCCTACTTTGCTGAATCTCCCAAGCTCCTATTTTTCCTCTGGAACAGAAGTTGCTGGTAATTATCCTGACACTCCTCCTTCACCAAGCCACAGAAAGGCCGCATCTTGTCAACCATTTACATTGACAGAAATCCTCAAAAGTCTTCCTTATCTCATAAATAATATGTACAGGATCCACGTGGACTGTTTGGTTTGTAGTTTTCATCATTCTGTGTCCATTTGGCTATAGTTAGTGTATCCCTCGTTTCAGGTCTAAGAATTCCATTTTCTTCTCTTTATCATATTCTCTGCTGAAATTACTTGTCTACTCCGTCATTGTGAATTTTAATCTTAGAATTTTCAAAACCTACTTTATTTAGGGTTCTTAAACACTTCAACCTCCCTTCTAACCCACTGACCTGACAAAGGGGCGAAAGAATGTTAATAGGAAAAGGGGGCTGTGGACCTATTAAGACAAAATCACTTGGGCCAATTCTACTTTGTGTTGTCCGGATACCAGCAGAGCAGTCCAATAGCAAACACCAAACAGCACCATGACTCTGTAGCAGTGGCATAATCCAGCAGACACAGCGAGACTCCATCCAATCGGCGTAAATCAGCAGAAGTGGCCAGAACCTGCCTGAGTACCATGAGACGTTCTCTAGAATATTTCTCTCTGCAAAGCAAAGACCAACAAACACCAGGGAAGTGCTGCACAGCATAGCAATGAGAAAGTGTCATCGAACCATCTGTGGGGTTCTACTCACTATCTTTCTAAACATCACAGGCCTTCTCATGTGTCGGTTTGCAACAAAGCATCACATGCCCTCTCACAAAACAGTTTCCAGAAAACCAGCACGTGCTTCGCACAAAACAGCTTTCAGCAAAAACACCACATGACACAACTCAGGTTTTAAAAGAAACCAGAAATTTCCACTTCAGTGAACTGCCATTCTTATATTTCCTCTAAACAGAATATTCTCTGCTTATTAAATAAAGTATTATTCATTTACTTTAATGCAAGTATATGGTGAGGATTAAGACTTCTTTCTTATTATTAGATTTGAGTTGCCCCATTTCTCTCTTCATTTATGCTTTATTTTGGAGTTGGAAAAGTCTTTTTAATTTTTATTTATTTATTCATATATGTCTGGGTGTTTTGCCTGCATGCAGCCTTTGTGGTGCCTGGTGCCCACAGAGCCCAGAGAAAGGCAGCAGATTGCCATGGAATGGGAGTTACAGAACTTTGTGAGGCCCACATGAATGCTGAGAATTGAACTTGTGTCCTCTGAAAGAGCAGCCAGTGCTTTAAACCATGGGTACATCTGTTGCAGTTATTTTACAAGTATGTCCTAATAATGTTTATTATTAGGGCTATAATTATTATGGTAGTATTTTCTAACCCGCTAGCAATCAGTCAAGACACAGACACTTGTTACATTTTAAAATAGCTTTAGTTAACCTGGGGCAGAGCAGATATTAATGCCCTAAACTACTTCCAATACCTGCCCCAATCCCATTCCATCTGCTTCTAATAATTTCTAATCAAGCTACTGCCCATCCATAATCCCAAATACTTTGTAATGTTCTTTATCTGAATCAAATCCTCCACCCACATCAACCATGTGCTTCTCCTCCACCTAACCCATGATGTCTCAACCTTCTTTTCCTCTCCTTTCCTCTGGTCTCCCTTCTTCCTAAGATTCTCTCTTCCCCAAGTCCTGGAACATTAGCCACACCCATCTCAATTGCCCTGGCCAGGTGTGATGACGTTTTATTGGTCAAATAAGTTAGGTTCTTAGGCAAGTTATAGGTAGGGCACAGTGACAGCAAGACTCAAAATACATCAGACAAACCTCCAAAGGACATCTCTTTAACCCTTGGCTAATGGAGATTTGTATGTACTTCATGAAATTTCTCTTCTGCATTTTTGGACACACACTTTGACTTAATTTTTCAAAAAATTTCTGTAAGGTAGCATTCTTCCCATAGCCAACTGTACCTTTTAAGCCTGGCCAATTCTAGTTTCATGGTAATCTTGTCCTATGGACTTTAATATTTTGAGCAATAGCCAAGACCTTATTCCTTATATGCCAGGAGCTTTTGTCTGTTCAGATCTTTTCAAATGTCCATTGTCGCGAAACAGTCACAACTTATATTTAGAATTAGTGCTCCAAGGATACTATGCATTGGCAAGGAAAAGGTTATTATTGACTCAAGGAGAATATAATACTACTTCATGTAATAATATATGAGAGTCATACACCAGTATAATTATGTACTCCATATTAGATGTTATTGTAGCATTTGCTTTATATGTAAACCATGAAGTGTATAAAACCATATAAAGTGCAGTTAGTTTTGCTCTAAATATAAATGTTTTCTTGAAACTTAGGTGACAGATTATCTCCCGTGTTTGTCCACATATGTAGCACATCTATGGCTCTCCTTGTTTTCTCAAAAACACCAGCTTCAATCTGGCATCTTAATTCTAAATAATTTTATGTAAGGTTTTTTTATGCTACCAACACACTGCTAACAATTTCTGTACATTTGCTACAATATGTCTCTTATGCATCCTATGTGCTACTTGGGCTTTGGGTTTTACAGACACTTCATTACCTTCCAATGTTCGTAATGAACAATACAAAGCCAGCAGTCATCAGTATTCATCAAATGTGTAATGGCCATAAATTTCTTACTGTTTTCAACACTTACCTTATATTTTTTTTTTTTACATTTAGGCAATGGACTCTGTCAAGACTTATCAGTTGTAATCCTACTAAAGATTTTTAAGGGGGTATATTTCTTACCGTACAAAAACATTTTTACATATTAAATTTCTTTTTTTTTTCTCCTTTTTCTCTCTAGGCTTTTTCCCCTGGATCCCTATTCCACCCTTGTCTGACTGCTTGCAGTAGTCTAATAGATCTATTCTTTTTCCTTTCAATACATTTATTTCTCACTGATACTTAAATGTGAAGAATTCTGTTTATTTGCTTCATATTTATGAGTTTTCTCTGCAGTCCCAGTGCTGATAAGAATAATTAGTGAAGTTCTCTGGTCTAGCAATCATACTTTCATAGTTTTTTTCACTGTCACCATTTTTATGTTGAGAGCATCTGTCTTTCCCTGTGATTCTGTAAGTCACACCTTTGAACATGTGCTTCAGTATTTTCAAAAATATTTGTTTGCAAACCAGTTCCTTATTGTCTTGATAATGAGTGCTTCTTTATTTCTTTTTTTTTTTCTTTGTCTACAGGTCATAAAGCAAATAAGATTATATATTGAATTGTCTTAAAATAATTATGAGGATACTGGATGTTGACACTTTATGTTCAAGAATCTTCATTTTATCCTATAATTTTCTTAAGACTCTCCTGGACAATTTGTTGTTAACATGTTTTGCTCTATTCTTACTTATACCACAGTTGCTTTGGTACTGAAGTTAGTCCTAGGACATAGGGAGTGCAGCAGGGTGTATTGCTCTTCCTTAAACATAATTGTTCTGAGAACTCTTCTGAACACACAGTGGCAAATTTTCATTGTGGTTGTAGTGGAATGCGAATGCACTTCAATACCATCTGACCTCAGAACCATATACCATCTTTCAAACCATTACCGTGTGAACTCTACTATACCTTTAACTGACAGGATTGGAGATATTGTAAAAGATACTTGTGCCCCTCCCTTTGATGGTTGACTATTGAATAGACTGTTTATACACTGTTGAAACAAAAAAAAAAATTAATTTCCTCCACTATTTCTATGCTGGGAGAAAGAACCACATAAGGGTGTTCTAATGAGAAGTGTTATCTCCCTGAAAGAGATTTCATGCTATTTTGAGAATTTGTGAGAATATCTCATAGAAGAGACTGGATTCCAATGATGGGTACCTTGAGCATACTTGACCGGAACTGCTTAATTATAAGTGCCTCTAATCCTCTATTTAGACCTAAGTCTAATATCAGGAATCTACAGACAGATTTGGTAATCAATGAACTCTTTATTCCTCTTACTATATGTGGTCATACTCAGCAAATCTCCTTTTCTGTTTTTTGATGTTTGTCTTTATATCCTTGAGCGTGTGTGACAAAATCTAGCCAGCAAGGCCCACTTCCGAGTCTAATAATCCTGGTAACATTATTAGATCTCTTGTGTGGGCTGGAGAGAAGGCTCAACAGATAAAAGCACTTTCACATAGGCCTGATACCCTGAGTTCTATGTCCTGATCCCACAGTGAGGGCAGAGGAAAATCTACTCCCAACAGTTTTCTCACCTCCAAAACATGTGAGCCAGCACACGAACATGCACACACACACACACACACACACACACACACACACACACACACACACAGAGAGAGAGAGAGAGAGAGAGAGAGAGAGAGAGAGAGAGAATACTATTAAAAACTAAGATTTTTCAAAGATCTCTTATGTGATATACAGAAAGCTTAGCTTTTATTTTAAAGCTCATAGTGGATAGTCTTGTTGCAAAGTTTGGGGAAGCTCTTTTGATGAACTCCCCATGTTTTATGACTATGCCTTTGAAAGCTCAAATCCTCCAGCTATTGCAGCCCAGAATATTTCCTGTTTTATGAGATATTTAGACTCTCTGTGTCATAACCAAATACTATTATCATGCAGAGAATCGGGTGATGGAAAGATTCTTCCTGTGAGGATTCTTTCTGAACTTACCATTTTCTATTACTGAAGAAATTTTGCCTCATATCTTAATCTGCCTTAAAGTGGTTCCCAGCATCCCAGCCCCACTATGGGCGGGCAAGTCAAACATTCTCTGTCAATATTCAGCAAGATTTCACATGAATTTTTTTTCTTAATGTTTTGGAATCTATTAAGCCTAGAAGTAAACATAAACAATAGAAAGGTCACGTTCAGTGAAAGATAAAACTATTTTCTTTATACTTTTTTGAAATCTTATTTTATTTTTGTTATGCGTATGGGTGTTTTGGTCTACATGTATGTATGTGCACCACAAAACTGAGTGTCAAATACCCTGAGACTGGAGTTGCGGGTGACTGTTAACCTCTACATAGATGTAGATAATTAAAGAACAGCCCATTGGCTCTTAACTACAGAGCTACGTGGAGCCATCTCTCTAGCCCTTTTCCTTAATTAAAAAAAAAATGTTTTCCATTACATTGATTTATTTATTTCTGAGACTGTTTGTACATGTAAGTGGGCATGCACATACCATAGAGCATTTGGAAAGTAGAGGACAACCTATGATGTTGGTACTCTCCTTTCAAGGTTCAGGTCCAAGGGATCCAACTCAGGTGTTCAGGATTTGTGGCGTCCACTGGTACCAGTTGAGATATCTTGCTAGACCCAGGAGACTGCCTATTTATCAATCCTAATACTTATAAGTCATACTGGATCCAATAATTTGCTTTGTTTATACTAAAAACCATTAATCATAATAAAGAAGAACAGAAAGCTGGTAAAGACGTGTTCAATAGCTTTCACACATTTGTTGATGGAGCACAAGAACTTAGGAAAAGAGGGATGCATAGTAAAGTAATTGTGATGGCACACACCCTTTCATACTAATATACAAATTAAATAATCTAACTAACATATAAATAATATTAACCACAATGATGATTATGAAGCGAGCATGACTAGTGTGTAAAGTAGTGAAATCTGAGTGGGTGAATTCACTTCCAACCTTGTATAGCAGACTAGGGTTACTATGGATAATACTGCTTAAGTGTATACTTCAAAATACCAATTAGGAAAGCTTAAACATTCCCAGTAATTACACATACACAGAAGCTATGTATATATAAAATGTTTGAAATGATTGAAATGCCAGTTACCCTGATCTTATCATTGACATTGAATGCATTGCACGCTTTTTCCCATAAATATATACAAAGTGTCATGCCAATGAAAACATATTTGTATCAACTAGACTGACTTCTTTGAGTCCATGAGATAAAGATGACCATTGTATCTATACATGTGAAGAATAAAGCAAGAACCCCAGAAGTTTACAAACTATCTCATAGTCACAAAGCTGGAATCATTGTAGTACTTAGAAGATTCTTATTAAAATAAACTTTGGCCAGCTTCTTTTGTCTACTTACTTTTAACGTTTGATCTGAGAATTGGTGAACTCATTCCCTGGCTGTTCTTTTTTTATTGTTTTTACAATTAACACCTTGTTAACTGTAGACAGGTGTTTCCCAACAGGGGACTAGGCTCCAACCAGGTGTTAATGAAAAGAAACAAAAAAGTCAGGTTAATAAGACACAGGAAAATTGTCATGTATCTGAAACAGGGCTGTAAATTGGTTTGCTCTGTCAAGGGAGGAACATATCTTTGTTAAAAAAAAATTATTCCCAGTCTCTTGCCAATTTTCTTTTGCAATTCTTTAGCTTTGGTTTTACTCCAAATTAACATACAATTATATAGCTTTCATCATTAATTTGATATAAAAATATAGCTTTAATCATTGATTTTCTATGAAAATGAGTGCCTTCTAAACTCTCTTGTGAATGTTCACTGCTAAATAATTTACTTTGGAATCAAATGTCACCATGGGAATAGAGGGTAAAATAGCATACATATCAACAATATTTGTTCGAAAACAACTTTTTCATAGACTAAACATGTTTTCTCAATTCTTTATCCTTTTATTTATTTATTTATTTATTTGCTTTTAGGTTATTTTATGTGTTTCGCCGTTCTGAATGCATGGATGTCCACAGCACATGTTTAAGGTGCCCTCTAAGGCCAAAGGAGTGCATTGGGTCCCCTGAGTTACAGATGGTTGTGAGCCACCCTGTGGATGCGGGGGATGGAACCAGGGTCCTCTGCGAAAACAGCAAGTGCTCTTAAGTGCTCTTAACCACCTCACCAGCCCTTCAAGCTTTTACTTTGTAGTAATAGCACTGCCTGCAATGAAATAAATGAAAATATGATGTTCAAGATGCCTTGAATGAAGCCTTATACTCCGTTTCTCCTATATGTTTGAATACAGTTGTGCATATTGGAAAAAAACTGCAATATGCTTTTTCACAATGGTAGATGCAGCAAGAATGTATAGTACCTCTTCTAAGCCAACTTGACCTGAGTTTAAATATAACTATAGCATCCTGTATGAGTTTTAAATAATAAAGTATCATTTTTGTGCTTATAAGATTAATAAAGTAAAATATTTTTTGACATTTTACATGTCAAAGATATGGTATAATTTTCCATTTAATAAATTTCTCCCTGCATTCTACAATTTATCCACTTTTATTCACAGTTTATGGCTTCTTGTTGGTTTTTAAATATTTTGTTTGTTTGTTTGTTTTTTCATCCTAATACCCCAGACTCATCCTGGGATTATAAGTGTGGCTTGTCAATCAAATGTGGTTTGCTAAGATGTTTCAATGATGCCATGCACGGGCACCTGTGTGTGCTTCATAGTGATGATGTCGCCGTCAGAAGATTTACTGCTTATATAGTGCCTGTGCTAGCCCAGACTTTTTCAGTAAACATCTTATTAGTGGTCAGGACTTACCCAATAACTTCCTTTAATTTGTCTGGAATGTCATTATTACCACTACTGATGAATAAAAACAATCTTTTTCTATTTGTAAAATAATTTTGGATTAATCAAAACCTCAGGAGTTATCTTGAAATGATGTCATGTTTTTAAAGTTATTTTAAATTTTTGTTTCATTTATTTTTATCTTGTCAGGTAAGGTTTCACTAGGAGGTCAGACTTCAGCCAAACCTACTAAAGAGCCCAGGCTACCCAGTAACTCTTAATCCAGCTGACTCCGGTTTCTGAATGCTGAGTTTGCAGACACAGGCCACCATGTTTAGTTTCTGTTTTTATATTATAATGGTAATATTAATGGTTGATAGTATGTTGACTGCTATAAATTTATAGTGAAAACCTATTACCAGTTAAAGCAAATTCCATTCATTCATACCATACTAAGATAGTATACAAAAATATAATTAGGAATATATATCATTTATTTTTGCTAAAACATCAGGTTTTGAACTAAATTTATCAATACTGTAAAATATATTAACAGTATTTTAAATGTATAATCTTTTCTAGTTGGTTTAATTGCCCGTTACTCAATATTGTATAAATTGGTAATATTTTCACAAAATTTTTGGTTAATATTATTAATATTTACCCTCTCTTTTATCTTAATATGAAAATACCATCAATCTTTTTAAGTGAATATGGTGGCTTTTTAGCATTTAAGTAACCTGCCAAAATATATAATATGCTAAACATCTATATCTTAATAGTCAATACATTTGTGAGTGAATTGCCATACTTGGTATTGATAACAGATATGGTTATATTCAAATGTATGGTTATTTGTATTTGGAGGATTTTTAATAGTAATTTAAATTTATTTTGTCATACCTGTTTTCTATTTTAAGAGGTACTGTTTTAAACAACACTGGAAAGATTAGAGGCAGGTAAGACACATGAAAACATTATACCATGGTAACATATCTTATAACACATACACATGCTTAGAAATAAGTGAGTATATTGTTCTATAACTCTATTATGTGTTTTTATCTGACTGTAACCTATTATATGTTTTATGAACTCCTAGAAGAGAGAAACTCAAAGCCTCAGGAAGAGAAATTATAAATATTACTTACCCTAATTTGTTCAATATCCATTGTCTATACATGTTAAAATACTGAGTGCTGACTATGTTTATATATACCTATTATATATTAATCAAAATATATTTTATAAATGCCTAAGAATTTTGAAATGCTAATGGTCTTGATATGATCCTTAAATACTATTAGCCTTTATTAAACTCTATATAATAGATATATAATAGATACATACAATTAATATAATAATTTTAAAACTATATGTATTTTCATTAATCTTAATTTCATAGTCTTGCCTAATGAAACTAATGCTTAATATTTATGTATTTCTCAACTGAACAGGTTCCCCTTTACTATTTGCATTGTTAAGCTTTTTAAAACCAAATGCAATTTTATAAGATGTTAATCTTTAAATGAACCCTTTTAGTATATTGACAATTACTTTGTTCATTTTAAAGAACGGGCATACATAATTAATTCCCCTTCTTCTCATTAGTAGAGAACTTAGAGTTATGAAATAAAATCTTGACATACTGATGGTCCCAGTAGTCTATAAGGTAAAAAACAAAAAGTCAATCTGAATGTTGTCAAGAGAGTTGGAGATCCCAACGCCTTCTGATCCTGGAGCAGAAATGAGTTGATTAATGAGATCCAGGAAACCAGTATTGACCTTTAAATCAGAAGCTCGCATTGCCTCTGAACCAGGGTGCTCACTTGTCCACTCTCTACCATTGTGGCTGCCATGTGTCCTTCAAGAATGATCAAATGCGGAGGATCTGATAACCAATTTTATTATTGCTTCTGCTCTCAAGACTGAAGGCTGCAGTATATTAAGATAATATAATAAGTATAGAAATTATATTCTTAAATTTTCAGAATGCATTTTAAACTTGAGTATATATATGTATGTATTGCAATGTGCAATTTCTCTGAACAGACATATTAGAAGGTCTTTAATGTTCTGCAGAAAAATAAACTACTTGACTTCAATTACCATATTGAAAATGTTCTTGCAAAATTTTAATTCCCTGTCATTTCTCTTGCATTTGTCTGAAGTTGTTATTCAGAATTTTAAATAATTCATTTACATAAGAATCATTTTCTTAGCTCCAGACAGTGTGAATATTTTCATGCAGATTAAAGTGTACTCAGAGAAAATATCCAGGAAAGAAATACTCCCAGAAGCCAGAATCATATTACAGATCTAAAAATCTGCAGTGAATTCATATATGTGGAGATGTAGTGACACGAAGATGGTATGGAGGGGAATGTAATTTGGTAAAAGCTTTAACTCTGTGTGTTCATTATTTTCCTTTCTGTAGACTACAAAAACGTGCCATATATTTTTCTAATTTAACACACACTGTGAAAATCTTCTAAGTTGAGGCAAAGATCATTGCATAAAAATATCCACTCTCTCTCTGAGCACTTTGAATTTTCTAATGAAGGGAATAGTTCTTGCTGAGCTTCTCACAAAACCCAATAAAGCTCTTATTAAAATGAGCAGAACCAGAAAAGCCAAGTTTAATGTAAATATTCTTTATAGTTTAATAAGGCCTCTTTCTTCATAAAAAAAAAAAAGTAGTGAAGTATTTCATTTAAAAAAATCAATAAGACACTCAGAAATGGAGCTTTGCAAAACATCTATTAATTAAGCTTTGAAGGATACTACATAGCTGGCCGAAATCATTAATGGAAGGAGATGTTATTTGAGAATAGCCTTTAAGGAGTAATGGTTTACTATGTAACTATAGAAAATGAGATTTAGAACTGAGTGTCTGAAGCCAACAGTCATGAGTAGCCTAGCCTTAGCTAGAGATTCTATAGAATGATGTTTCATCAAAGAGCTAGGGGAGTGTTTTCCAGTTTGACCAACACAGAATCATCTCAGTCTTTACCTGAGTAAGACATAAATCCTAAGTATTAAATCTTCCCTGACTTTCTCTTTTGGGATGAACTATTCTAAAAAGCCCATATGGCACTACCCAATAGGCAAGATCAACTTCTAATATGGCTCAGTGGGTAAGAGCATCTGCTGCTCTTGCAGAGGATCCAAGATTAGTTTTAAGTATACCCATGCAGACTCACAACCAATTGGAACTTCAGGTTCTAGGGATCTAATGTCCCTTCTGATTTCTGTGGGCTCCTGCATGCATGTGGTGTCATGCATACACTTAGGCACAGATGCAAAAAAAGAAGTAAATATTTAAGAGATAAGAATTTAGCGAATACTTTGGCATCCAGTGGGAGAGAAAAATAGTGAAAAATGTACTCTCCAGTCATGCCTGCACAAAGCCATTAGCAAGAGCTGTGGTTTCTGACTAAATAGATGCTTAGTGGACAGTCTAGCTGGCAAGTGTGTGTAGATTACAGCTTTCTTTCCCATTTATAATGTTTTTAAAGCGTCCATCTGTGTTTCTAGATGTTTGTTGCATGATTATTAATATTATACAATTATTATTTTAATGAAATCATTGGTTACTCCTTAACCAGCTTTATACTCAAATAACCACACAGAGAGAGACCAAGATCTATTTAATTAGCCTATAGCACAATGCTGTGCAATAATTACTCCATCCTAAATCTCCATGCTAGCATAGTTTCCTCCTATTTTGATTTCCCACTTTATACTTGCTTTTACATAATCTTCTAGGACCAGTTCATATCTCTTGATGTGTCTAGGTCTTCTTCTCCTGGCTCTATTCTCTCCTTCCTCCTCTTTCTCCTCCATTCATCCTATTCTGTTATTGCTCAGCATTGGCTAGTTTGTTTTTGTTGACAGCACAGAGAACAAATGGTGACCTGTTTACATAAACTTGAAACTGGAGATACTTAGAATAAACATAATAATGCAACATCCAGATTGATGCAGAGAGTGGAGTGGAGAAATCAGCTTTTGAATGAACAAGGATAAGCTGTACTCAGTCCACAAGGACATAATGTCAACAGATGTTATAATCTTAAACATGGATATGCATTTCTATGAAGTATATGTAGGTGAGCACCTTAAAAATACACAAGCCTGAAATATCTGTGACTTTGTTAGGATATAATTTTCTATTGGATTGGACTGTCAGTTTTAAAAGCCATTATATCACAGGTAAATTTTATTTCTGAGTTTTCTGAAGTGGACACTGTCCCACACTTGGTGGATGTTTCACACAATGTTGTGACATGAACCTTGCTGAGCCTATTGCTCATGCCTTTAGCTGATAAAATGTTAGTGAGATCTCTTTTGGCAGGTCTTTCCATAATAACCTTCTTTGGAATGTAGAGGAGATGCACAGATAACCCTCCACATTCAGCCAAGGTCATCAAAAGACACAAGGTGAGAAGCAATGGCTGCTTCCTTTTTCTCAGGCTGTTATCAGTTCTTACTACTTCGGGTTTTAAGTTAGTGAATCCAAGAAATGCGTATGGCATTCCATTGACCTAATCATGTGCTTGCCCCACCCTGTGTCAGACATTCTGGTAGATGACTCAGCTGTAGACAAGGAACCCCAAATCCTATTCCCCCCTCTTTTTCAATGAGCCTTCTACTAAAGCTTCTCAAGTTTTTTACTGCATAAGGACACATGCTCCCTTAAGACTCTCTTCTCTCTTCTCTCTTCTCTCTTCTCTCTCTCTCTCTCTCTCTCTCTCTCTCTCTCTCTCTCTCTCTCTCTCTCTTTCTCTCTCAAAGACTGTGAATTTCTTGCAATCACTAGATAGGAGCAAATGACAAACTATTTATAAAATAATAGGTACCTTATTGAAGGGAAAAAATACAAAACATTAGGCATTATCAACCCTGACATGGTTATGAGTGAGAGTAAGTCTGAAGCAGAATGGCTTTCACTTTCTAAGACAAAAAACACTTGGAATTCAACTAAGCCCAAACTATTTTTTTTTTTTTTTTTTGCTATATGATTTTATGAAGAGAAAAATCAATGGAAACTTACTTAATACAATGTTGTATTTTTATAGCAATGAAAGCTCATGTTTTGTTTGTTATTATATTTACTGACAGACAGAAATCACCTTTTGAAAATTTGATGACTTGCTGGCAACACTACAATTGTTTTCGCCACACCATTTTGGAATCTTGATGCTTTTCCCACTTAAGAGCAAGGATCCAGGCTGTCAGTGGACTTGAAGCAGATGGCAAAAATAGCACAGGCTAGAAAAACCACTAAATCTGTGGCTTCAATACCATGGCTAACAACTCCCAACAGCTAAATTTAAAAAGAACAGAATTGCCTTCAAAAGTAGAAAACAACTGCTATTCACAAATTGGCAGCTTTGATAAGTTTTACAGAGTTTTCAATAGAAACTTATAACATGTACTCATTTCCTGGGAGGATACAAGGGTGACTCTAGCTGAAACTTCTAATAGCAGAAGTCACGGAGATTGACCTAGTGGAGGTGGGCAACACCAAACCACTCACAAAAACTTCGACCTCAAATTTACCCTGCCTACAACATATACAGGAACAAAACTAAAGCAGAGATTGATGTCCAACCAATGCCTAGCCCAACCTGAAACCCACCCCATGGGACACAGCTAACCCATGACACTTTTAACAATACTCTGTATGCTTGCAGATGGGAGCCTTGCCTAGTTTTCCTCTGAGTAGCTCCACCCAGCAGCTGATGGGAAGAGATGCAGAGATCCACAGGAAAACATTGAGTGGAGCACAGGGAGTCTTGTGGAAGGGGCGAGCAAGGATAGAAAGACTCAGAGGGAACAGGAGCTCAATGAGAAGACCAATAGAGCCAACTAGCCAGTGCCTAGGGGAGACAATGGATACTGGCACTCCAATCAAGGACCATGCATAGGCTGAACCTAGGCCCCCTACACAGAAGTAACAGATGGGCAGCTTGGTCCTCATATGGGTCCCCCACTAATCAGATTAGGGGCTTATGCTGACATGGACTCTGTTCCCTGCTTTTCACACTTTTTCCTCTGAATGTGTTACTTCACCAGGGCACAGGAGAAGAGGATCCGCTCAGTCCTGAAATGACTTGATATGTTGGGATGGGGTGGGGTTGGGGCTCCCCTTCTCTGAGAAGTAGGCTAGGGGTAAGGGAAACAGGGAGGGAGGGAGGGACAGGGAGGAAAGGGGGGGATGGGGCAATGACTAGGATATAAAGTGAATTACTAGTAAAAAAAAAAAAAAATCAAGATGTAACTGCATTCACACTGATACGAAAATACGCATATTTTGTGAGTGCATTAGCAATACTATTAGCGTATATAAAACCAATAAGGGAACAACAATAAAAAGATTATATGTTATGGAAGGAATGGCTGTCTTCCCCTCCAACACAAATTCACCCCTGAGGCTATCCCATCCAATGTCTTTGGAAACAAGACGGTTTGGGGTAACGAGGAGTAAAGTCATGAGACAGGGGCATGCACAGTGAATATTTTTTTTGCCACTGTAGGAAGCATTGCCTCCTACACACACAGAGATAACTACTGACCTTCACCACTCATGGGCATTACAGCTGCCCACATGTCGAGAAGAGGCTTTCATGAGAAAGACATCTTGCTAGCACCTTGTTCGTGGATTTCCCAGCATTCAGAATTGTGGCAAACAGCCTTCCGTTGTTTAAGCCTCCTAGTTTTAGCACTGTGATATATTAGTAGAGAAAGTCAAGAGGACACAACAGTCCATGATATGTCTTCTTTGTCGCATGTCTACTCTTTAGAATTAGTCAGTTTCTTGGACCTCATTGTCTCCTTCTATTAAGGATCACAAAACTGCTGTCAGGATGTGATGTGATAATCCATTTAAAACTTCTTCGACATCCCCAGCATTTGGCATCTACGTGGCAAAAATATACACATTATAACATTCTTCATGCATCAACTGGACTAAGATATGAGATACTTAGATGGTAAAATATTCCTTGCGCTCTATGCTGGGACATGAGGCAAAGACTCCCATGTCCTTGGGAAGACTGAGTGGAGAATATCCCTGTCACTAGATCTGTAACTCTCTGATTAGTGATGTCCTCAAGGTGACACAAAAGCAGAGCAATAGTGCTTTCTCTCTGTTCGTTGTAGCACAGCCTCGTGCTGTATACAGCCCTTGAACTCGGCATATTCTTGCCTCAGCTTCCCAAATGCTTCTCTATTTCCATGGGCTTACATAGTAATCTTCTTTGACCTATACATGTGGGCCTTTTGGACAGTTCACATCAGCACCTTTCTTCACCACTCCACAGAACTTTGGAATAAAAATGAATTGCCCAACTGGCTTCTCTGAACCCATAGCTTACAGGTAAGCAGAACCTTGGACTTCTAGTCCTTGTCAATGCTTCAGACACTTCCCATTGCAATTCTCTTATAGGTCTCTATATGTCCTATTAATTCTGTCTCTAGGGCAATTCTGACTAATCAAACCATTAACTATTTTTGTATTGAAATAAGTCTGTGTTTACTTATAATTGCTCACTTATTTTTTTTTTTAAATTTATTGTCTGGGGATCAAACCCAGGTCCATTTCCATGCTAGGCATGCACTGTGCTACCAAGCCACATCCCAAGCCCAAGAGTCAAATTTCTACATTGTTAAAATAGCATATCAGTGAAGCTACTATGTACATGGTATTCATTGGTGTACACTGTTTAAAACAGAACTAATAATATGTTAGTATCAGTTTATATGTTTTCTTCTACTGACTTTAACAATTATGTTAGTTAACAACACCAAGCTAAATAAAGTCCATCTATGAGAATGAGTAACCAACTACTAGATAGCATGAGGGTGATCTAATAAGAGAAAAATGGCATAATTAGTAAAATACTTTAGATATTTTTTTCTGAAAATAAAGAAATTCTAGAAGATACTTCTCAAAACAAATTGAGGTTTCTTCTGTACTTCCTTGTTACTATATATGGGTATCATATGTCATTGTTAAATAAATATCACATAGAAATACAGTGTGTGCTCTAGACTTCTTTGAGACAAGCAAGAGATAAACAGGAGAAAAAAACAATGAATGTCAGTGCATCAAAAAAAAAAGGAGAACATGAAAAATAAAAAATGCTACTGGGAAATGTGATATATGAAAATTGGTTTGTGTAAGCCTGTTTCCTGACAGAGAGTGACGGCTCCTCTCAGATTGTCCATTTGATATCATAAACTGTTTATCTCAGCTGCAGGTCTGGAACTGCTTTCTGTAAAACAGATAGTGAATCACAGCTGAATCAAAGCCATAGCCATTTTAAGTGTAAAGCCGTGCAGTGTGTCAATTTACCAATGAGGACACCCCCAAAACTGTGCATGCTTCTGAGTAAAGCTGTTTTTAAATGTGTGTAGTTCTGACTTTACTCAAAAAGAAAACTGTAGCTTAGAATGTAAAGAGCTGTCCAGTTATACCTTTGATTTATTAAGAATGATCATTTTATTGATAGATCTTCAAGAAAATGCACCAGGCTTTTCATTGTTCTGTACCATTGAAATAACTTTTCCAAAAAGGATAATTTCATGGGGTCAGATGGGAGAGAGGACTGTAGCAAAACAGTTTCTGGACCTGATGGGATCACTGCAGTCATAAATCCACAATAGTTGTGGTTACCTGCACAGGACATGCACAAGATAAAGCCAGTCAGCATCCTAGCATGGAGCAGAGAGGGGTTCCTGAGCTCCCACACCTAGCTGAGGAGTTGTTGGCAGTTGATCGTTTTGAGAGAGGGAGCAAAAGTCAGCTTTCTTTAATGGTGGAACCTCTCATATGTTGACCATGATCCAACAGAAGATCCCATATCCTGACATCTGGAAAAAACACATTCGACTCAGTGGGTTATCTAAAACACAAAGGACCAAAAATAATGCAATAAAAGAAGACATCATGAAACTGGGAGAGGCTACAATGGTAAGTGATGAATCTGGGAGAAGTTGGGAGGAAAAATAGAAGTGAATATAATAAAAATACATTGTACAACTATCTCTGATATTAATAAAAGGAAATTATTATTATTATTATTATTATTATTATTGTTATTGAAAAATCTGTAGCATTTAAGAGTGAGTCCTCTTGTGAATGTACATGAACAATGTTCAAGAATATTACTCTCTTCTTCTAACTAGCCCACTCTAGGGCTACCAACATTAGGTTATAGGAATGCCACAGCAGAGTTCTACAGTATTGATGGTTTGAACAACAGAGGTATACTGTTTCATAGCTCTTAGAGTAAGAGCTCCCAGCTTACTGTAGAGTAAATTCTTGCATTTGAGGACTCAGTGGGAATAACTTTATGCCTTAGTCTTCAGCTCAATGCTGATGGTCCTTGGCATCCCTGATTTACCCATGTATCATTGCAATCTTGCTCTGTATGTGTCTAAGTCAGAATCCAATCAGTCCCCACTTTCAGTTAGATGCTCCTAGGGAGGTGGGCATGGGACATCATTTTAAATTATAATTTTAACATTTAAAACCCATAGAAATCCTATCTTCAAATCAGGTCAATCTCAAGTATCAAGAGTTAGGACTCAAACAGTATCTTTTATACTGCAAAACAAAAAAACTTTATTTTGGGAAGGAAAAGAATTACAAGCCTTGGATTCACTGCACTGCAGACAGGAAGCAGTGGGGTGGGGGTAGGAGGTATTATAACTCCTGATTAAGAGGCAGCATTAATGTGCTGAACTCACAAAGCCAATGGAGAGAGGAAAAAACACCTGAACAGATGACATACCTAAGACAAAATATCCAGCATATTACCTACCACACTACTTACCATGAGCCATAAGGCTGCAAACAATAAGAACTACAGAATACTCCTGAAAGAGTATCAGAGCAAAAACATATGCAGACACTTTGTGAGGTACAATACAAGCAGAAGTTCTAAATCTCAAAAATCAAAGCAGCATTTCTCTGATAGATTAGAGCTCACCCAGAGCATTAGGCAATAGAGCAGATTTGGAATCTGATTTGCACTGAAGGTAGTCATAGCAACAACAGCTATATCAAACTGAGCCTAAATCTTAAATATATTAAATAAAAGACCACTAGAAAAGTCTAGCAGAAGAAAAAGCGAAACCAGACATGAAAACTTTTCACTCTTTAATGTCCTGTATACAATATCTGCCTTTCATCATATAGTTGTAGGCACTGAGGTGCAAAAAGATACAGAAACAAAAGAGATAAAATTATCATAAGAATAAGACACAGATATTACACAGATTTCAGAGGAATCTGACAAGAAATATCAAATAACCATGGTTAATAATGAGTGCATAAGACTCTAAGTAAAAATTGTAAGCAATGTGCAATATTATTTGACACAAAGAATTAAAACACATCTGATCTATTTTTATGTTATCTTTGAAACACTGGGACCCAAAATTGTTTTGAAAAGCAATAATGTTTACAATAACACCAAAGGAAAAGGAAGGAAGAAGGGAAGACAAGAATGGAGAAGGGAAGGAGTAAATAAGGAAGGGATGGAAGGCTACATCACATCCCCTTCAAATTCACATATTGAAGACCTAACTCCTACTATTGTAGAATCTGACTCCATCAGGATATGGTAGTGTCTTTGCAGAGGTTGGGCAGTTAAAATAAAGCCAATAAAGGGTTCCTGTGCCGTGGGTGAATTGTTAAGAAGGAGCATCTGCAGGCACAGAGGGCTATCTCAAGAAAACAAAACAAAACAAAACAAAACAAAACTAACCCTTTGGCCTTGAATTTCTGTGTCTCAGCACTTTAGAAAGTTGCTTTCTTTCATCACATTGTGATTCTGTGAGCCAGTTTATGTAAAGAAAAGAGAGAAGGATTACTCAAATCTGAATCCAAGTTACCTACAGAAGCTGGGTGTTTGTGGTTACAAAAACATGTTAAAAATTTTAAATAACAGCCAAGTTGATGAACATACCATTTTAACTAGCTGGACATCCTTAGCAAGAAGGTGACTGATATGCAGTTTGAGCCATACTTCACTTCTCTGACCAAGTCACACATATCTCAAAGCCAGTAGGCAACTGGCCATGACCCACTAGATTACCACAATCATGATAATGTGGAATATTGAAACTCAAATGTCTTCTGGGTTTTAATCTTGACCTTTCTTTAACAACTTTTATTGCAGTTTTTAAAAATAAGTTTCTGCATCTGACATGACATACTAGCCTTGTGACTACTTAGATAGAACTCTTAGAATGTGCCACTAAGCTTAATAGACCTCTGTTTCTTAACAACTAAACTTTGTTATACAACCCAACTATCTTACACAAGAGGGAAAAAAGGTTAAAGGGAAACAAGAGTGAACCTTCCAGTGTCCATTCCATGGGACGGGTCCCTAGGTGTCTCTGGCCTGCACGCTGGTCCCGCCTGTTTGCTGATCCTTTTCCCGATCCACGTGTGCTCAAGCCCAGTCCAAACCTGCTGCCTCCTCTCAGTCTCATTGCCTGTCTGTCTCTCATGTGCAAGGGCCAGTCTCCTCCTCCCATCGAGGGTCGATTAGAAAGATAATAATCATACCCCACTCTCCACTCAACTGTGGAGAATGTCCTGACCATTGGCTAGATCTCGGTAGGGGTTTGAAGTTTATGGCCTGTATTATCCTTGGCTGGTGCCATAGTTTGAGCGGGACCCCTGGGCCCAAATCTGCCTATCATAATGTTCTTCTAGTAGGTTTCTAGGACCCTCTGGATCCCCATTATTGACCATGTCCCCTGGATGGGGAGACCTGGTTGCACTCAGAGGAAGGATAGCAGGCTACCAAGAAGAGACTTGATACCCTATGAGCATATAAAGGGAAAAAAAGTCCCCCTCAGGCACAGTCATAGGGGAGGGGAGTAATGGGAAAATGGGAGAGAGGGAAGAATGGGAGGTTACAAGGGATAGGATAACCATTGAGATGTAACAAGAATAAATTAATAATAAAAAATAAAAAATAAAAAAAGAAACATAATAATCCAGGTGGAGTCCCCCTGGTCCACTCCCGAATTCCAGGCCCAGGATGGCTCCACCCAGTCTATCTCAAGGTTAATCTCAGGGAGTATCCATGGTGTGTCCAAGGGCAAAGCCCACCAAGACTGCTTTCACCTGTGACAAAGCTTACAATTCTTCCCACAGACCTCTATTGCTCACCACCCAAAAGCTAAGAATGCTATGTGATCACATATGAAAGCTACATAGGAGGCTTTTTACTCCTGTTGGCAAAGGTATGACATATGACTCTCTTTTGTTCTACAACCATAAAAGTTTATGTGCTTTCTTCCCAAATTGGAAAATGTCATTCAAGGTAACATTCCATATTCTTAAGGCACAGTCACCCATACTTGGCTCAGAATAAATTACACTCATCTTTATTTTAATGAAATGTTTTTTCACACACACACACACACACACACACACACACTTGTTGTAGAGGTTTTAGTTTATGATATGTAAACATGTGCCAAGTGTGGAATATGGGGGCTGTTCCAACTTGTCAATGACTGATAACTGCCTCATGAGAAGGCCCCTGATCTTTGTCAGCTAGGAATTGCCTTGTGCAAGGGTGTGGTCTTTGCCAGTGGGAAAAATGTCAGACCCAGAAGGAGACTAGGGGCTTCGAGAAAGAAGGCCGCTGATTGCTGCCCCCACCCCTTGCCTCTACTCCTGGTTGCTGTTGATGCAGTTTGAGGAGAAGTAGGAGATCTCCAGAAACAAGAATTGGACTTGGCCCAAAGAACCCATTGATCATAAACAGCAGAAAGTATCTAAGGAATACTATGCTCCTTCTCCCCAGTAACCTTCTTTCTCTTCTACTGGTGCTGTGGTGTTGGAAGGAATTGGGATGGAGAAGGGTGAAGGTGACATAAGAAATCAAAATAAAAATAGATTTAAAAAGTATGTCTGCACACATCGAAGCATGGTGGCCTGTAATTCCTAGGACTGGAAAACAGAAAAAATATTTAGTTCAAGGCAAACTGAGGCTACATAGTTCACAACCCAGGTTTAGCTATAGTGAGATCATCTCCAAACCAAAGGTTGGAACTTAGCTAAGTGATAGAATGATTTTCTAGTACATGGTACTCAAGGCCCAGCACTAGAAAAAAAAAAGGGGGGTAAAGAGAGTTGAATGATTTTGACTGGCGTTGAAGAATTAGTAGAGTCCTATGAGTACAGAAGTACTGAGGTCAATGTATATCTCTATAGGTTTTTTGTTTTTATCTGTTTCTACAGGAAAACATTGCTAGACAAAGGGACATCCCATGTGCATTGAATAATCACTTTATATGATATAGATTTCTAAATACTAGGACCACAGAGGCCATTGTTCTGAAGAGAAGTCATCTACCCCGAAAGCTGGGGTCATAATAACATTAAATAATAACCTAGAGGGTCTTCTAATGCCAGAAATTGAGAAAGTGATGATATTGATGCTTTAGCCCTGTGTTTGTATGCGAGAATGAATGCATGATGCTCTGGGTTTAATCCCTTGCACACAGAGAGAAAATGTGTAGGCTTAAAATGTAAAATCCTGAATGTCACGAGCCTTGATGACATAACAAAATGATTAACTAGTGGTCTACAAATAATACCAAAATCTATATGATGTAGAGCAAATAAGAGTTTCAGATTGTAGAAAGCTAAGGAACCAGGAAATATCAATGCAGTGTGTCATCTTCTCTTATATCTTGGAAATATAAAGGATGTCAGTGGAAAAAAAAAAAAAACTAGAGAAATCCAAATAAGGTCCATGCTGCAATTGATAACATGATTAATTTCATAGCTAGATAAACACTTTATAGATACCAGGGATACTGACAAAAGAGTTGACAACAGGTATACAGAGCTTCATGTAATAATTTTGAAACTCTCATTTTTTTCTTTGCCTTTTCTTGGGGAGATGTTAAAAAGTTCTTTTTTCACCCAAGGTTAGGCAGGAATCCCACAACAAAGAAATGATTCAGTTGAAGTCTAACAGGGTAAGCCAATAAATCCATTGAAGATGCTCAGAAAGATAAAGGTGAGAAAAAAAAAGCGACATAACCAAAAGCCATCCTGGCATGGGTGATGACAAATGAAAGCTTTATCCCTGGAGCTCCCTGGAGAACCCCCTCCCTACAGTTCTATAGTCGCCTCAGTGTTCACTGCCTGGAAAGTGCTTCTGCTTAGGTAACTTTGGGAGGGCCTTGTGAATCTTATAATTTCCCTGGCATTCCTTAACCTCATTATCTTCTCTAGCTTTGTAAGACCCTTTCCTCCCTTCCAGAAGGAATGCTTCAGTTCAGATAAAATATTTTTGAAGATAATAATAATAATAATAATAATAATAATAATAATAATAATAATAATAATAATAATAAAAAAAAAACAACAACATTAGGCTGGCAAAAATGGCTTAGCAGGTAAAAACACTCAAAAGTATTACTTGAGATCAATACCTGAGTATATGAAAGAAGACAGCTCCTCAAAGTTGTCTTTTGATGTTCACATGTGTGATGTGTCATAACTGTGTACACACACATACACACACAAACACACACACACTATAAAATAAAGTTAAATTAAAAAAAACTATACATAGACTTACTCTTATTCATTTCTGTTTCCCTGTTTTCTCTTCTTTTGGAATAGTTATAAGACGAGAAGCCAGGAATCAGTTGAGCCCAAGAGGTGGTGAGACCTGGAGATGACTCCATTGGAAAGCTGAAAGGGGTGGTGAAGCCAGAAGCAAGCAGTTTCTCTAAGCTAACGATGTGAGGAGTGTGGCAATATTCTTTATGCCTAAAGAATTTTTTTCATTCTCTGATTCGAGTTTTAGGAACCTGCTAAAAGCCATCTACTGCTGAAAGTCTCCAACCAGAAGCTTTAATGTCAGATTCATAGACTATAGTGATGTTCTGATCTTTTCTGTCTATTGGTCCATGAAACAACTCAGAAGATATATGAACCTCTAATGATTCATTTCTGTGCCCTAGACTTTTCCATTCATATCCTGGGTTTGGTATTCTAGACTGGAGATATGCCCTTGAGACAGAGAGCCAGCACTTTAATAGCTAATAAGTGAAACATGGCAGCAAATGAAAATGTTAAGATTTTCCAAGAGTTGTCAGCTATGCAAATAAACTATGACACTTCTATACAGAGCAAGCAAGAAATGGATGCAGCAGAGCTAGTGGCACAACTCTAAAGATTATTCATGCCACATGAATGGACATTTCACCTAAATACACAGCCATGTGCCTGTGGATCTATGTTCTGTAAAGAGTAAGTTGGATGTATCATTCTAATCTATGAACGAGGGAAGAATATAGAGAGCATTTGAAGAAGTGGACCATGTGAAGCAGGCATCATCAGTACATGCTGGTTAGAAAGCTCTCAGAAAGGCGTTTTCTACAGTGCCTAGAAAGTTGAAGAACAGACTTGCTGGGTAACTGCTGCCAAAAATATCAGGATTTTCTTTTCCATACAGACCAGATGTGGGCCAAATATAAGTGTTTCTACAGGGTCTTAGTAAACCTAATGACATAGAGATATTGAAGATATTACTAGATTATGGAGACAGTAGAATATGAATCCAGAAACCAGGAAAGCAAAATGAAACAGAGAAAGAGAGAGAGAGAGAGAGAGAGAGAGAGAGAGAGAGAGAGAGAGAGAGAGAGAGAGATTCCGAGATCTGTCATAAATCTCAAGGTACCCAATCAAGGTAACAACTGAGATCATAAGTGCACCCCTTGTCAACTCAACACTCCAAAATACCAAAGTATGAGAACAAAAAGAGGTGGGGGGTGTCCTGACATTTATAAAACAACTGGGATACCAGAGCAGTATTGAGTTGACTTCGGCCATGGTTGCCTTCTCAAACTGTCCTTTCAGCTCAGAATGTCTACCCTTGGCCTTGGTGAAGACTCACACAAGCCTGCACAGCTCCCTGCAGAAGGAACTAGTATCAGAGGCACCTCAGTAGGAGCCTTTGAGAAGCCTCAGCATGTCAAAGGACAATTAGTCCCATCTCTACCTGATAGACTGGCAAGTGCTGGTACTTGGAGCCTCAGCCCTCTTCCTCTGTATTCCTTATTCAGCTACACCCAAACACATTGCATCTAAAATGCAGAACTACTTCCCACTCCAGTACTTCCTTGCCCTTGACTCCTTTCTACACTGCACCTCGTTACTTCAATGCGTATTACCTCCATGTGATAATAATAATTGTTAGACACGAGGTCTGTCTGAAAGTTTTCACAGTTGATTGTTGGTTGTGTCTCTGTGTTGTGTCTCTTCTTTTACATTTCATAACTCACCCTTTCTGTTGACAAAAAAAAAAAAAAAAAAAAAAAAAAAGCCTTGTTTTTCTCTTCTAGCTAATCTATTGGGTTGCTAATTTATTCGATCAAACTTCTGTATTTTTGAAAGGGAGAGAGAGACAGAGAGAGACAGAGACAGAGACAGAGACAGAGAGAGACTTTTGTTTGAGGCAGAGAAGAGGGTTCCCAGGGAAATGACACCACCAAAGAACACCCATATAGGAGGCAGTTCCTGCAATAAGCCAGACCCTGTGAGGTTCATCCAAGCTCTAGAAAATTTAGCTAGAACAATTTCCTAGATCTACTTCTTTCCTCGACTGAGTGATCTCAAACCACAGTTAACAACATGAGGAAAAGAGTCAAAGACCACAATCTTTCAAACAAATGAAGAAAGAAAGCAATATGTGACAACACAAACCTATATTGCCAGCATGCAAAGGCAGGAAGTAGGCAGTTTGGTGCTAATCTGTGCCACATAGCATTAATGTCTCAAAATAAATTAAAAGATGAGAAAGAAACCAAATATTTCTCTCTTCTATTTCCAACTCCCTGTCAGCAATAGACCCAGAATGATGGAGAACATAAGGCAATTTGAAACCTTGTCTCAACTGAAAATGACCAGAAAAATATATGAGGCTTGACATGATTTTTATTTAAGGAACCAAAAAAAAATCTTGTTCGGATAATGAGTTCAATAATGCAGTTGAGATGGAAAAAAAAGAGCAATAATCATTTTTCCTCTAACACTGCCTCTTATATTTAATTATTTGTTCATTTTTATTATCTTTGCCATGCTGGGCTCAAACTCAAGTCTTTTCCATTCTACAAGGCCCTGTAGTGCTGAGCTACACCCTGCCAGAGGTGAGCAATGAAGAAGTAACTGTTCTTCCAAGAGCAATCAGATAAAAAGGAAAAGTGAGGACAGTGGGAATAAAACTGTGGCAATGAGTTTAGAAGGCCACCAAGCACAAAGGCATGCTGGATTCTATAGACAGCAGAGACAGGATATCACACAAGATCCAGTAGCTGCCACAGATTTCAAGGTGATAAAATCATGAAGAAAAGTAAACTGATTGAAAATAAACAGTAAAAAGACAGAATTTTGATAGAAAAGCATGTCTCCATAATAACCAAAGCAATAAAAATAACTGGCATTAGTCAAAAATTTTTGTAGCTCCTAAGAGAAAAAAAGAAAAAGCCCAATTTGAGCAATAAGACACAGGCAAGAACAGAAAGCACAGAAAAGATCAAACATGGAAATTCAGACAAAATAGTTGAGTGTAAAACTCAACATAAGACTTCCAGGAAGTCAGATAGACAAAAACCAGGCAAGAAAGTCCCAATGGGCTCTTTCACTTGGCACTCCAAAGATGCCATGGAAATTTAAAGAGAATTTGCAAGGTCTTAGTGTAAATCAATGAAAAACTGTTGATTAGTTCAATTTTAATGTTATTTCTAGCATTAACAATTCTACTCTCTTGGATCTGAGTATCAAATCTGATTTGAAATAAGAATATCTTATCATTTTCACTCAAATGCAAAAGTAATTTATTTGAACATTCATTCATTACAACTAGAGAAATTGAATATATGTAAATGCTTGATGTATGAATTCTCCAAATGTTACCTTGTATAAAATTATTTAGAGAAACACATTTAATGGAAAGAAATAAAATTGCATAACATTTTTTAAAAAAGAGATTTCTGTTAGTGATGGGGAGATGGATGAAATTGTAATATGCTCATTATATAAGCACATGGGCCCAAGTTCAGAGTTCCACTGTCCAAGGGAAGTCCAGTATCTATAATCTCAGTGCTTGGGAGGCAGTCAGATTCATGGAGTTCACTGGCAAGCAGCTAAGACAATTAGTGAATTCTAGGTTCAATGAAATACCCTGTCTCAATAGGTAATTTGGAGACACTCGTGTACTATTGTTAGGAGTGCAAATTAGTGCATCCACTGTGGAAAGCAGTGTAGTGGTTCCATACGAATGTAGAAATTGGTCTATTATATGACCTAATTCTACTGTTCCTGTGCATATGCCCAAACGACCCTGTTTCCTAACACAGGGACACATATTTGTTCATCTTCATAGTTGCTCCACTAACAATAGCTAGGGCACTGAAATAGCCCAGATATTCACCAACCAATGAATGGATAAGGAAAATATGGTACCTACACATGGTGAAATTTCACTCAGCAATAACGTGGCATGAAATCTGCAAGTTAAAGAATAGATTTAGGATATGCTACACTGAATGATGCACACAGACCCAGAAAGACAAATGTTGCATGTTCTCACTTCTGTGTGGATCTTAACATTGAATCCCATTTATTGGGAGAAGGAAGAAAGACACTGAAGGAAGGAAAATAGTAGAACACAGGTGATATAAAAGGGGAAACTGGGAGTTATGGGGGAGATAGAGGTAGATGATGAATAAAATGAAAGGGTATGGCAGAGGAAGGGTTTGGGAGATGGATAGCTAACACTAAAGATTTCTGAAACATTCATATGGAAACCTGTGATTTTATAAGTTTCATAGATATCTGTATGTGTGCATTCATGTGACAGAAAAAATTTTTGGATCCTACACGGGAGAGTATGATCATTCTAGGAGCAGGGAGTTGTCAAATAAATAGCTCAGAGTCAGGTACCAGATACCTGCTGTCCATTTATTGGTTAGAAGTGCACTAGAAATGTCCCAAACTTTATAAACTACTACCATTGCACTTCGTTACACCAGAACTTGATCATAAGTTGTATTGCTGAAGACACTATAGATATTAGTTATAGTACATAGAAAACTCAGATTGGCACTGACCAGGAAGCTTTGCCACTGCTGATGAGTTCTTAAATTATTTGAAGGTGGTACAAAGGCTGCTGGAGAGAAAAGTCACCAACAGCCTTACACACCTGTGAACACCATGAACTTCAATGAACACTAAATGTGGAAAGGTATTCCTGTCAGTACAATCATGGCACAACAGTTATAAGGGTGACTAACCAGTTTTTATTTGATTTAAGGCTGCCTCCATGGGAAAAACACATACCTAGGATTGAAATTATGAGGAGCTCACAGATCTGAGGAGACAGTGAACTACTAGTCTTTTGCCAGTTGGACATAGTATCAAACAGTTCTCTACCTCCCTCTGCCCTAGGTTGGTGCAGCTTTCAGACCTCATCAGAGAAGTTTCTTTCTGCAGTGAATGGTGGTCAGAATTGAAACTCACAATTGGTCCAAGTGAATACATGCTTGTTGAATGGTCAGCCAGAAAAACAAACAAACAACAACAACAAAACATCTGTATCACACAAACCTCTGCCCAATGATCTGTGTTCAAAAAGATTGTAAGAATGATAGACTAGGAAAGAATGAATAGAAAAGTGTGTTCTGGACAAGAGAGAGGCCATTCTACTCATGAACTTATAACATGTATAAACGTGTACAAGACCTGCATAAACGTGTACAAGACCAAACCAGTGAACATTCTAGTATCAAGTTGGAAGGGGATCATGAGCTTCTACCTGAGAAACCACAGCCAGTTGACGGCTTCTGGTAAAGAGGAGTCTGTCTTCCTTGTGGGTATGGCCCCTGGAGGATGACACGCTCCAGTGCATTGTCCCACGCCCAAGAGTAGATGGGCAGCACATATTCGAGGTGAAGAGTAATTAAAAAAAATAAAAATGCAAATGAATTTGAGAGGTATGGAGGTAAGGATAAATCTGTGAGGAGTTAAGAGAAACTGGGTGAATATGATCAAAAACATTAGCAATACATCTCTAAGAATTAATAAAGTATTTGAAAACAAAAAAAAAATCAAAGAACCACTGAGGAAGATGCTGAACCCTTGAACTCTTTCTACACACACACACACACACACACACACACACACACACACACACACACACACATACACACCCACCACAGGTCTCCTCTAACAGTCAAGTTGGAACAGAAATCATCTTTGCTTATAAAACAAAGGAGAAACAAAAATAAACTTGACCATAAAATAGTAAATAACAGGGAATGATTTTTATTCAATCAACATACGTTTGATTTTCTAAGCTATGTTTATGTGTTTATTGTGATTTTGAACTGAAACAATACATTATTTGGGAGTAATTTATACTAATGAGACTGGAATAGTTAACACCACTCTGTATTAAGGATTTGATGCATCTTACTCAAATCATTTCAATAATAAATACTCATTTTCCACTATGAACAGCTAACAATAATTACCTATTAGCTCTCTTTGTTCCTCTCATCGACACAATAGTTGTGATATTTAGCATATCAAATGCAAAATGAATTGTAAAAAATGTGAGAATAAGAAAGCTAGGAGTGGAGGATACAAGAGATACAAGGGATGGGATAAACATTAAGATGTAACAAGAATAAATTAATAAAAAAATAAAATAAAAAAAAGAAAGCTAGGAGTTTGGAACTCTCTTTAAACCTGGAATAGTTTATTACAGTTTGTTTGAGTGCAATTAGTTTTACATTTTCTGGTACATTACTTTTTTACATTAGATATTTTAAGTGAATTTTCATTGAGAATTTTATATATGAGAACTGTATTTAATTGACGTCTCTTCTTATCAACCCTCTCCATTCTTCTTCCCCCCCCTCATTCCTCTCAAATTTGTGACATTTTCTTCAATTATTGCTTTATATGCATAAGTATATATAAATACATGCTGGTGGGTCCACTTGAGGTTGCTCCTGGATATATAGGTTTAGGGCTGACCACTTGGGATTCAGTGACCTCTTAGGGTCTTGTCCATGAAGAAGACCGATTCCTCCTCTCAGCATGAATTAATTGCCTGTGGTTCTTCATTTAGGAGTGGGGTCTTGGGAGATTTCCCCAATTCGTGCTGACACATCAATTGGTGTTCTCATAATGCAGGTCTTAGTTAGGTGACCAGACTGTTGAGAGTTCACGGAAGTGGTTTCCCTGTCATATGCAGAAGACAATTTCCAAGCAGATGTCCAGGTTCTCTGGCCCTTATAATCTTTCCTCTATTCCACAGTATTTCCTGAACCTAGTTGGAATGTTGTGTTGTAGTCGGTGTTGGCACCACGCAATCAATTGTTCTCTGTAACCATTTGTGTGTGTGTGTGTGTGTGTGTGTATATATTAAATATTATATGTCATTGTTCTATAAAATATTTTAGAATATTTATGAATATTAAATATATACATATGTCTATAGATATAAATATATAAATTCATATCTCTATGGGAGAGGGGGACTATTTGAACATGAGTGTAGGAGACTAAGGTATCCAGAAGAGGGAGTCAGATACTCTGGAAATGGAATGACAGGCAGTTGTGAGCCAGCAACATGGGTACATGGGAACTTGGGTCCTCTGCAATAGTAGCAAGTGCTCTGAATCACTGAGCCATCTCTCGAGCCCCTAAAACTGTTTACAAACTATAAAACCAGTGGCTATATAAGAAGTATAGTGCTATCCATTGCTGTCATCACAGATAAGGAGGCTAATGGAGTATTTTAAAATCTACTTTATAGTATAACAAAGGGTAAGAGTTATACCTGGCTAAGATTTTTAATATAAAGTAAGAGTTCTTTGAACATTTCAAGTTCTTGGAAAGAAAGATTGAAGCATAAGTTTAGTTTGCTCAATGTTATATGGCAATTTCTCCGAAGTATACCTCTATCCGCAGGGAAGCTTCTTAAACTTAGGAAGTAAACAATCCAAAGGTTTCAGACAGTCTCAAACCTGCTGAGCCAGCCTAACTGCGAGAAGACACTCAGCATACTAGAAGTTAGTGGGGAGCAATTGAACTTCCTGGAAGAGACACAGAAACCTGAGATACTCAAGGAGATGCTCCCCAACTGTCTGCAAGTTGTTCAATGAGTTCTTGCTTTCCAGTTTGTGTGAACTGTCACCAATGTTGAGGTGGAGTTTTAGGGTGCAATATCTCTGAGTCACTTCTGCTCCTATAACTGACCTCTCGTTCATATTCCTGTAAACAACCTCAGTAAAACACACCAGCTCACAAAGCCGATTTAGCATAGTCTTAATCTGCTACATCATCTGTTCCCTATCTGGAGTGTTAATGTCTACCCAGGAATAGTGTCACCAAACACTGAAGATTGGAACAGTTAGGCAACATTGCTTCAAATACTAGTATAAAGGAAAGGATTAAACAACATGCATTGAAGTCCATCTAAGCTGATAAGTATCCTGTGATATTTCTAATCCTCAATGAAAAATTGTATTCCAAAATCTGAGTCTATAACCCCCCTTTGGTTTATTTATAAATAACTGTTAAAATTATTAATATAAACCCCCAAAATGAGAACTACTACTTAAATATGATCATTTTTAACATTATAACAAAATTTCAGTAATTTGGCTTATCTTAAACATTTCAATATAAAACTCCTTACAATGTAGCTATGCTTCAACATGAACAGAGAGATTGGCAGGCAATGACTAAGGCACTCTCTCCTTCTGGAGAGAAGTCACGTGGATATGAACAAGTTCTGTTTGCACAGCTGAATGATAGCATAGACACTAGGAATATTCTCAATATTTCTCAATATTATTTAATAAAATGAAATAATAATAACTTGTCTTATATGCCATATAAGTCTGAAAAGCACCAAAATAAATTAACATTTAATACAATTTTCAAAGTGTAAGTTTTAATAAGTTTTATTATGCTAGGTTTTGTTCCAAATCCAGCACATGGTTTCTCAAAATAAAATAAATCTATCTGATATTTCATAATTTCTAGGAAGATATAGGTATAAATAAGAAGGAAGCTATTTTAGTTAGACCTCAAATAAATAAAACAAGGAGGAAAAAAATCTCAGAAATAATTGCATTTAATTATTAATATTTAATTTTACATGATATGATACAGTTTTCATTGTACTTTATAAAAATTGATGAGAAATAAATATTAAAAGAAGCAACTCATCATCTTCATTCTGCCTTCAGATTAAAATACCACAGGAAATGCATGCCACAGAACAGTCCTGGCTCTTAGCCTTGCTTTCCAAAATACTAGGCATCTGCTTGAGTTCGCAGAGGAGGTAGACCTTGATTCTGCTTTGATACATGGATCAAGATATGGTGACATTTTACTGACCCGAGAAGTGTTAAAAGTAGCATATAGTCCTTTAGTAAATTGATTCAATATATACAACTTTAAGAGTTTGTGATTTATCCTGAAAAATCAGACAGTCTAGAATAGTCATATTAATGGAAGTAAAAAGAGGAGTCTAGGACCTTAATATTAACCCCCCCCCCCCCCTCTCTCTCTCTCTCTCTCTCTCTCTCTCTCTCTCTCTCTCTCTCTGTCTCTCTCTCTCTCTCTCAGACGCACACACACACACACACACACACACACACACGGTTGCTTTTCTCTTTGATTTATCTGTCTAGATCAGTCATTTCCAGTGGATGGTATCTGCTTAAACGTGTTTGCATTTAGCTTCATTCCATCTTGATCCTTTTAAGTTTCCTACTACTTCAATATGATTAAGAAGAAGGTGGAGATCAGACCTGGAGAAAGCAAAGGTGGGAGGACGTTGGACCTGTAGAGAGAAAAGGAACCGTGGGCAGAGGCATCTCTTTGACAAGCTAGAGCCCTAGGACAGGGTAGACTCTGGGATGATATGGAGGTAACTCTAGCTGAGACCCTAGCAGCGGGGGTCATGGATACTGAAAAGGCCACCCTCTAAATAGTCAGGACTCCTAGTGAAGGGAGGGGAACACCAACCCACCCACAAAAATTTTGATCCAAAATACAGCCTGCCTACAAGAGGTGCAGGGATAAGGATAGAGCAGGGATTGAAAGAATGTCCAACCAATGCCTGGCCCAACCTGAGACCCACGCCATGGAAGAGAGCCAACCCCTGACCCTATTAATGATATTCTGCAATGCATGCAGACAGGAGCCTAGCAAAGCTGTCCTCTGGGAGCTTCCACCCAGCAGTGGATTGAAACAGATGCTGAGACTCACACCCAAACATTGGGCAAAGCCTAGGAAGTCTTGTGGGAAAGTTTGGGAATGGATAGGACCTAGAAGTAATAGGAGCCCCACAACAAATCAGCAGAGCCAACTAACCAGGGCCCAGAGGGGCTTGCTGAGACTGAGGCACCAACCGAGGGCCATGCATGGACTGGACCTAGGCCTCCTCTACAGATGTAGCCGATGGGCAGCTCAGGCTTCACGTGAATCCTCTAGTAAGGAAAGCAGGGATGTCTCCGACATGGACGCATTGTCTGCTATTTGATCACTTCCCCCTGGTGAAGCTGCCTTGCTAGGCCACAGGGGAAGATGATAAGCTGGAAGGGGAAAAGGAGAAGAGAGATGAAGGAAGAGGGAGGGAGGAAGTGTGAGACTGGGAGGGGAGGAAGGAGGGAGGGGGCTATAAATAAAAATAAATAAATGGATGAATTTTTAAAATTTTACAAAAAGTTATTATTTTAAAAGTCTTTGATTCCTCTGTAGCTTACTTTTTTTGTAGAATGTTGGTAGAATTCCAAAGTAATACCATAACTATGAAAATCTTTATGGAGGACTTAAAAAAACTAAAAATAAATCTATGACCCAGCTGTACCACTCCTTGGGATATGCCCAAAAGACTCACATCATACTTCATAGACACTTGCTCAGCATATTCATTGCCATCTTGTTCATAATAAATAGGAAATAGAAACAACCTAAATGTCTTTCAACAGATGAATGGATAATAAAAATGGGGAATGTAGTACACACAATGAAATACTATTTGGTTTAAAGAAAATGGATGAAACTAGAAAATATTATATTTTTTGTGGCTTAACTCCAATCCAGAAAGATGAATACAATATGTTCTTTTGTGGTTTCTAGCTCAAAATTTTCAGGAAAAAGCATATCCCAGATTAACTACAGAAAACAGGGACATAAAGGGGCACTTTTATCTCTCACATGGGGGAATATGGAGAACAAAGCTTTAGAAAGAGTATAGTAGGACACAGGAGCTCTGAAGGAGGAAATTGAAAAATTGAGGGGGAACTTAGAAAGGAAGTTGTGGGGTTGATGAGAGGGTTAGAGGGAGGGTAGAGAGATAAATAGCATTAGGAATGTTTGAAAAAGCCATAGAGAATCATATTTTTAAATTTACATAAAATTTTAGAGCACTTATAAGTCAGGTGTTGGGTGGGCGTGCATGAATGTGAGTCATTTAAATGAAGTCACACCACTTTGCAGTAATGATGTTGCTATGAGACCCATAACTGACTAACAAGAGCCCGAGGGCCAAGTATAGAAAACAAGACTTGAGGCTGTTGGTAAAGGAAGTCCAAGGGACCCAAAAAGAAATATAGTCTATTGCTGTTGGCATCGATTGTCTCCTAGAAATTGAAGCTAAGATTTTATATGTGTGTATATGTTTCTGAGAATCCCATACACTTTGTACTTAGACTAATCAGGTTGGAACTGAACTGGAAGCTTCACCCTTGAGTCTTTGCTCTCTGGTCACAGAGAAGTACCAGAAGGATCTATGCAAGCTCCCAAAAGAGAAAAGTAATCAAAAGTTCTACCCAGCTGTGATGTCTATGAACAACACTGACCTGAATGGCAAGATATCCAAAAAAGATACAGTAGCAGCACTTATATTCTGGAGGTACCCAATAGCAATCTAATTGGACTTGGGCCCACTAAGTAGGAGGAAACTCATGCAATTTCAACAATATAGCTGCCTAAACAAGACCTAAAAATGATGACCTAGCAATTGATAAATTGACGTGCCAACATGAATGGGGAAATTCTCAGAAGACCCTACCAGCAAAAGAGCTATATACAGTCTATGCCTACAGAGAGAGGAAGAACCAGTTTTATTTATATAAAATATGGTTATATTTGTGTGTATACCAATTATATGTATTGGCAATGATTTGAGAGGGAGTTGGAGCAAGATGGGAGGAGTTGGAGTGTGAGTGAGGTGGAGAATGCCTCAAATACAGCATTCATATATCAAATTCTTAGGTATTAAAGGTCATTAGGTCAGTGTGCCTTCACTGAGCCATTTGGAAGTGCGTGGGTATTTGGTTGGTGAAGTGATACAGAGACTTTCTCATGGTATAGGTGACACATTCTGAAAGAAAGAACTGCCACACTCAACAGCCCAAAGGCCAGTCTACAGAAAAACTTTACACTGCAACTGTGGTGTCAGATTCCATGCACCAGGCTTGTAACTGCCCGGATGCTTAGTCTTGGCTTTCTCCGCTTTCCTGAGGTTGAGCCTTGGAAGAACATCTGCACCTTCCTCCTGCTTTGTAGAATATTATTTTTTTTTATCTAGAAAACATTACATTGCTCTTTTTTTCTAAAGTCTAAAGGGTAACACCAGCTAGAGTTGTTATTCTCTCTTATCCTGTGCATTGGTCATGGTTTCTTTTACATAAATTATATGTCCCAAATTTCATTTTTAAGTTTTGACACTAAAGCCTTACATATACAAGGCACATTTTCCACCACTGAGCTACATTCCTTGGGAATTTCTAAATTTTTGAGTGTGTGGACCTGTATATTTCACAGCGTAGCCTTTTATTTCTCTACTTGTTTTATTTCTCTACTTGTTTTATTTCATTTTATTGTACCTTTTGAGACAGAGTCTTGCTATACGGTCCAAGTTAGCCTTGAACTTGTAGTGATTATAAATGTTCACTTTGTGTAGCTGCTATTTGTAACTTTTGCGAATTATCAAGCACTTAATTATTCAATTATCTGATATTTATATGTTCTTCAAAGTTCTCTGAACATAATCTGTTCTTTTAATGAAGAAAATATTAGAATTCTACAAAGCATAAACGTTTACTATTTCAGTTATTTTTATATGTTTAAATAATTATTATTTAAAATAGTTTATGTTTGTAGATATATTATTTCAATAAAGTAGTAATGTGTTGATAATGGGTAACTAATCAATTCGTCACAGTACTGGAGTGTCATTTTTAAATAAAAGTAAGAAAGGACAATTCAAAAATCTATAGGCATTATTCACCTATATAATATAAATGAATTAATATATTAAGCACTGTTCCCTGCATGATATTTATGAATACAGAAACCATGTAGTCAGACTTAGAGCCCAATTTTATCACTCTTATGATTCTCATTTTGAAATATATGATTATGATATCCTAACCAACAGGAAGCGTTGCTATAAGATATACTTTTTAGACTTCTTCCACATAATTAAGTTTTCTTTTGGAAAACTGTATTAACTCCTGATATTTGTGAGACAGTCTATCCACACAACTTAGATTGGCTAATATGTTTTAAAGATACATTTTGAAAACTCTAAGTTTGAGTCTTATTTATTTCCTCTGTCGTTACTTTTACTCTACTCTCATAAGGACCTTCTATTCCAGAAGATTAATCGCAGTCTCAACCTGCTCTAGATGGCTCCTAATGAACCTATTAAAAAACCCTTCATGCAAGAAGTGTCAAATAATTAGTAGTCATTATGCTTTTGACTTGTTTTATCATAAGAGTGATAAAGCTCTTAAAATGTTTACCATTTAGCCTTTTGACAAATTTGGGCACAAAAATGTATACACCAAAGCATGTAATAAGTTGGCTGGCCAGAAACCAATGCATGCTTTCTACTAATGGCTATTCCAACCCATTCTTTAATTGCTGTTTCGACTTTCTAAGACAGCACACCCCATAGAATTATTTTTGCTTTTTTTCTTTCTCAAAATATGTCTTAAGTTGTGAGGGACCTCCCTGCGGAAATACAAAATTCAAGAGGAAGGGACAGAATGGCAAAGACTTGGGCAGCTGACCAGCTGGATTGAGTACAATAGCACTAAGAACAGTCCGTGTGTGGCCTTTAGTTGTTCCTTTCAGGGATAAATACACTCACAAGCATACAGTCCTAGAGGCGTCACTTTTAACTAGATGGAATATAAAATATTCACTTCAAAGCTGGGGAAATGGTTCAGTGGTTAAGGAAGCATGCTGTACAACTTGAGTTCAGACCCTCAGCACCCACACGACAGGCTGGATCCGGCATTGAGAACACTCCTAGCCTCAGTATTATGAGGGAGGGTGTGTTGAGCATCAGAGTCAGGAGGATAACTGGATCTTGCTGGCTACCAATTAATCCCTGCTCTCAAAATAGATTCATTCTGCATAAGCTACTGGGAAGAAATTGTAGCTAATTTTTATGCCATTACTCAGTAAGTAATAGAAAAGAACTCCATTAATGTGCATGGCGCTGAGGGACACTGAAGCGTAAAGCCCCAGGTTGAAAACACAACTGAGACTAAGGGTTTTCCTAGTGATAAATCTAGTAGAAATTGCTCTCACATGTATTGTGGTACACAGTAATAATTTGTTTATTTTGGGAAAGTCCATTTGTGCAGCCAACTAAACCTTAAAGTCTATATTAGGCTACTGTGATCACATTTGAGGACACTGCTGATGAGAAAAGACAGTGCATTTTTAGATAAGAAAAGGTTCCCCAACCTACTAAAAGTCATCATATTTGACCCCAATCTAGAGAAAAATCAAGCCTCTGTTCTGTAGTTTACAAGTAACAGGATCCACACAGCACTTGATATTTACCAAGTAAATCAAGTATTTACTTGTTGAAAATTTAACCACATATCCTTTGTGAAGACTGAGGCAGCTGCCTCAGTAAGCAAGGAGACAGACATGACTATCTTTGCACATGGATGTAATAGAGCTTCTCATTTAATCTCTCAGTATAGGCTATACTTGGTAACATATAAGACGTATTAAGTCATTAAATAACCATAACCATTCAAACAAACTTTTCACTTTGCATCAAATTATTCAGTACTCCATGACAGCTAATCATGAAGAAGTATGTGACGCCTGTGTCTGAAAGCAAAGGAATATAACTTAGATTTGAGGTTTAAAGCCCAATCATGCTGGCAGTTTAGTATTGACAGTATATATATTCTACAAACATCTTATAAATTTAAATGATATTAGAATAACATTGGGATAAAACTGGGATAATTTCTTTTTGATCAGACGTGCCTTATTAATTAACTAATGATAGATTTGTACAGTCTGTTGAGAACTGCACTGCTAGATTTATTTCATAGTGTCCACTCTGGCTGACTAACTTAACAATTCTAAATCTGTCTGAACATAACTAGATTATTCAACAATTCAGATGCAAAAGGAGGGCATTGGAGAATCTGTAGCAAAAATTAAAGCTTCAACTGGAACATGTTGAAAAGATGTCAAATTAAATAGGCTGAAAATATTGCAGCCACGTACAACCAGTTAGCTTGATGCTCTGGCTTGTGAACATTTCTCTCTGGGGAAACATTTTAAGCATCTACGCTTTAAATGCAAGAAGAAATAAACAAGAATTAAACCATTATCATTAAACTCAACGATAAAGTAAAGCCTTAATGTTTTATTTATGTCCACTTCCCTCTCCTTCTCTGTCCTCCATAAAAGAAAAAAAGCAACGAACTACTTAATAGCAATCATGAAGAGGAGCATTTACTTCTTTGATATTTTAAGGGCATCATTGCTTTCTCTTTCTTTGCCCAAATGTAAAGAATTCCAAACTGTCACCAACTTGTGACAATATTTAAGTTTGCTTTTGACAGACCATTTCTTAGAATAAGACATTCTGTCACAGAGTTAGAATGGAACATCAGTAAAATTGCAAAAGGAAGGTGGCTATCCTTTATTGAATGGCAACCACTACCAGACACCAGAAAGGCACAAATTAGCCATTCAGTATTGTGGCAGCAAATATCCTTTGGAGAAAGGAAAGTCTCCTTTTTCAGAATCCATCTACAACCAGTAACTGCTCACATAGTGGGAGATCCCCTCCCCCTTCCATGCTGGAATCTTTAACCTATTTGTTATGTGCTTGTAAGCACAGCTGCTGTGCGGTAATGTGTGCAATGTCTATGTCATGTCCAGAAGACAGCATCTCACAGAACTCCCACCCATCCTCCAGCTCTCACATTCTTTATACCTTCTCTGAGTTGTTTTTCAAGGGATGTTCATACACATGTCCCATATATGGCTAAGTACTCAGGCACTTATTCTCAGCACTTTGAATGTGGTACATTGTTTTGCTACAGTGGATGGCTCTAATACCCATCTGTATATGGGCAATAGAGGCTCATGAGGAGAGCTGAAGGGGACAGGGGAGAGAAATGGTCAAGATACATTGATGAATAGGTATATGAAATTTTTGAGGAATGGATTTCTTTTAATAAAAGTGTCTTTTCTTATCTTTGAAAGTCTTCAGCGAAGCTGGTGAAAGCTGCCCTGGAGTGGAGTTATACATACACGTCACGAGGAAGCAGAAGACAGTGGATGTAACCGTAAGATAAGGGGAGTCAGGAAAGACTTCATAGGTAGTCAAAAGAATGCTTTGATTTTCACCATAAATTTAAAAATGTCCAGAGAAACAATAGTGATCTCTGGTGATGTGAGAATGCTGTATACATCTGGACAACAGTGAGATCTCTACTAGCAAAGCAACACTCAATATGACCTGTGAGGAGACTGGCTTTCAAATGTACTTTTCTCTGTTTTTACATACTGTTACATGTACCTTGAGCAAGAGTGTCTTTCCTAGTCCACCTCACATGCCACACTCTGCATCTCAAAAGTTGCTTCACCCTGTTTCTGTGGCATCAAGGCTCGGTAATTTATATATGTATGGAAGACCACTTGCTCCTCATCTTTCAAGGGTTGTCTTAAGAGAACAATTTAGACACATCTCTTTTGAAAACTTAGCAGTCAAACATAATTTGGTGTTGGTTTAACTTATCCTAACAACCAGTATTCATTCATGCAATTTTGGAGCATTTTTAAAATTTAAGTTATTTTTTACACATACATTTATATTATTACACATATATACAATAGATCACCTATGGCAAGAAGAACTGTGACACAATCAGGAATTATATAAATGTTACATTCTTAGTGTTTTGGCTATTTGTATTTGACAGCCTTGAAGAAGACATCTTTCCTATCTTGATGTATCTAAACTTCTGAATGTAAATCAATCACCATCACATATTGTCATTATCAACTTAGAACTCCTATCTAGACCTAAAAACATCTTAACCCCTAAACAATTAAGCTTCATTGTAGAACTAAGCTACCTGGTCTTCAACTCCCTCAGAGACTTGAAAAAAGTAAACTTGATTATCTGAGTATGCCAGGAGTGCATCTCAGTAGCTTTACAACTCAATTATAATACAAGGTTTACTTCCAATGCTTTCAAAGTGCTATAGCAAGCTGTTTAAGAGAAATAAATTATCCAAATTAAATGTTAGTAGATTAAATCATGGTCCTGTCAATTGCTAGCCTACTTTTATCACAAGAATCTACATCTTAGGTATAGCAGATAGATGTGACTCTGTAGAAAGACAAAGTCTTCAAAAACCCCAAAGACATGCAGAATATGGCATTTAAAAGAGTTTTTATTACTTTAAACATTCATTGACAATGAGACAGGTTAACTCTTGGCAACACCCAGACTACCTCAAAGAAGATGATAGGCATCAAAGAACCTCTTTATAGAGATGGCTTCAATTGTGGCAAACTAGCCACTGGACAAAATGTCCTCATTTTGTCTACAGACAGAATTCTGCCTAAAAACAGGACAATCATGCAATTTTTATCTGTAATTCATTCTTAGGTGAGTGATGACATATTTACCAAAGCAGGGCCACCCCTATGTGTATGATGCTTAACATTAATGACTTCAGTTATAATCAATGGAAGCAAGAAAGAGTTTAGACAATGGGCTCAATGAAATAATAATGGCAAGTCCCTATTAACACTGCTCTGCTCTCTTGCCCTCCCACCCTCTTTCCCCCTTTCTCTCTCCCTCTCCCTCTCTCTCCCCCCCCTCTCTCTTGGTATCCCTCCCCCCTTTCTTTCTAGCCCATGCTCATTTAATGTATCTCATGTAATTAAAAAAGACTGCTATTGTATCTGAAATAGACTTGAAGTTATACTTTGGTCAAAAACAGGAGGATTTTTTTTACATAAAATGCTAAAGGTTATGATTAAAAACACACAAAACATCTTCCTTATAGAAATACGAATAAAATCAGTTATATGTGCCAAGAAGTAAACTCAGAAGTATCCCTGTATTTATTTTTTTGTATTTTATTGAAAATTTTGTACCTATGTTCATCAGGGGTATTGCTCTATAGGTTTTGTTGTGTTTTACCTGTTTTGGTTACAGTAAAGTTGCATTCATAGAAGGAGTTCAGGAGTGTTCTCTTTGTTTTGTTTTTATTTTGTGTGTGTAGATTTTCTTTGAAAGCCTTCTAGAGTTCTGCTATGAATCTATTTGTGCCTGAGGACTTTTTTTTTTTTTTTTTTTTTTAGCAAGGTAGGCTTTTGTTTGTTTCATTTGTTTTGTTAAATTATTATTACTACTTCAAACTCCTTATTTGTAATGGGTTTGTATATGTTATTGATAACTTCTTGGTTTAATTTTGGTGGCTTAGATGGATTTAGATATTCATTTCTTTCAAGTTTTCTTATTTAATGGAGTACAGATTTTAAATATTTCCTTATAATGTTGTGAATTCTTTGGTGTCTGTTTTAATGTTCCTCTATTTACTTCTGATTCTCCTAACGTCGATCGCCTCTTTCTTTAGTTAATTAGCATAAGGGTTGTCATCACTTTTTATCTTTAAAGGAAACACTTCCTAGACATGTATTTGCATTGTATTATTTGCTTCTATTTCTTTAATTTCTACTGTATTTTTTAAATTTTTTATTAATTTATTCTTGTTACATCTCAATGGTTATCCCATCCCTTGTATCTTCCCATTCTTTCCTCCCTCACATTTTCCCCTTATTCCCCTCCCCTATGACTGTTCCTGAGGGGGATTTCCTCCCCCTGTATATGCTCAGAGGGTATCAAGTCTCTTCTTGGTAACCTGCTATCCTTCCTCTGAGTGTCACCAGGTCTCCCCCTCCAGAGGACATGGACAAATATGAGGCACCAGAGAACGTGTGAAAGTCATACCCCACTCTCTACTGTATTTTTTATGATTGCTTCCTATCTACTCGATTTGAGTTTGGTTTGCCCTTCTTTTTTCAAAACTTGAATTGGATAGTTATGTTATTTATGTCCTTTCTAATTTTTGATTTAGGCAATTAGAGCTGCAAATTTTCCTCTTAGGACTGCTTTTTTATACTTTTATTAATCTATTCTCTTATATATTACATCCAGGCCTCCTCCCGTCTCTCCTCCCAGATCCTCCACCTCATTTCCCCCATCCTCATCCATTCCAGATTTTAATATATCTCAAAAGATTTTGTGGGTTTTGTTTTGAGCTCCATTTAATTCTAGAATTTTTTCGTTACTTCTTTTTTGGTCCATTCATCATTTGGTAATATGCTATATAATCTGAGCTTATGCAAATTTACTTGAGATTCATTTGCTGTTAAATTAGAGCTTCATTACACTGTTATTTGACAGAATATATAGAATTATTTCAATTTTATGTATTTTTGTAGTATGTTTTGTGTGCTGGAATGTAGTCTATTTTACAGAGACTTTTCTGTGAGTTGCTGCAAAGAATGGATATTCTTTTGTGTTTGAGTTGACTATTCTGTTGATATCTATAAGGTGTACTTGATGTGTGATGTCATTTAGTTGTGACATTTCTATATTCATATTTTGTTGAGATGACCTATCTGTTAGAAGATGAAGTACTGAAATCATCTACTATTTCTGAGTGTTGCTAACTAGTCACTTGAAGCCCAATTGAGTTTTAAGAACTAGGTTCATCAAGACTATGCTTTTTTTTTTTTTTTAGTTACTTGCTCTCTAGATCATAATAGTGTTCTTTATATCCTCTGATTAGTTTGGCTTTGAAGCATGTCTTTCAATATTTTGATAGGATAGTGAGTGACACCTGCTTATTTCCTGCTCATGTTTTTGGGATATCTTTTCTATCTGTTCATTTCGAGGAAATGCCTATGTTTGAATGTAGGATGAATTCCTTGTACATAAAAAAGAATGGATTTGGTTTCTAAATCAATTCAGCCAGACAGTATCCTTTGATTTGGGATAAAGTTATTATTGACAGATATATAATGATTTTTGTCACTTTGTTGTTACCCTTTTGTCAGGATTTTTTTGTCTGTGACTTATTTTATGATTCCATAACTGTGGCTTCGTTGACTTTCTTTCTGTATTTTTGTTTTGTTTTGTTTTCTGTCTGTTTATTTCTCTCTTCAGGCTGAAATCTTGCTTCCAGAATTCTTTCAAGGGCTAGTTTAGTGAAAAAGGATTCTTTTACCATGTATATTATTGATAATTTTTCTTTCTCTTTGAACTACAGCAAATAGTTTTGCTGGATAAATTCATGTGGTTTAGAATCCATGCCCCGTTAGTGCTTGGAATACTTTGTTCAGTTTATTTTGGCTTTTACATTTTCCACTGAGAAGTAAGTTGTTATTATAATAGGCATTCCTTTATATGTGACTTATCATTTTTCTCTCTCTGCTGTCAGTATCCTCCCTTTGTTTGAAGGGTAATTATTGTCTTTTTTTTTAATTTTCTTTTTTTTTCATTTTATTATTTTATTCATATTACATCTCGATTGTTAGCCCTTCCCCTGTTTCCTCCCATTCTTCCCTCCCTCCCACTTCCCCCCTTCTCCCCTCCCCTATGTCTGTGACTGAGGGAGATCTCTTCCCCCTATATATGCTCTCAGAATATCAAGTCTCTTCTTGGTAACTAGCTATCCTTCCTCTGAGTGCCGCCAGGCCTCCCCATCCAGGGGACATGGTCAGAAAAGGGGCACCAGAGTTCGTGTGAGAGTCAGATCTCACTCTCCACTCAATGGTGGAGAATATCATTTGTCGGCTAGGTCTTGGTAGGGGTTCGAAGTTTAATGCCTACATCCTCCTTGTCTGGTGCCTTAGTTTGAGGAGGACCCCGAAATTTGTGAACAAATGGATTGATCTTGAAATTATTATAATGAGTGAGTTCATCCAGAAACAAAAAGAGACAAATGGTATATGCTCACTTATATCAAAACACTAGTCCAAGGGATACGTACCATGAAAAACTTTACTTACCAAGAAAGTGGGTCAGAGGAGAGGACATCCTATTGAGACTTTAGGTGAGAGTAGCATGGAAGAATCGGGAAATAGTAGGATCCACAGGGTCCTGGAAACCTACAAGAAGAATTTTATGACAGGCAGATCTGGGTCCTAGGTAATTATTGTCTTAACAATAAGATAGCATTGAGAATTCCTTTTTAAATTTTCTTTTTATTTTTTTAATCACACAATAAAATTGGATTACATTCTTTCCCTCCCCTAACTCTTCCCAGAATCTCCTCCATTGCTAACTCATTCAACGTCATGTTCTCTCCCTTTCTTTTTAAAACAAGGCCAAAACAAAAACCTGAACTCTGGTGCTCCACATTTGACCACCTCCCCTTGGTGGATAGGCCTGGTGGCACTCAAAGAAAGAATAAGAAGGCTACCAAGATGAGACTTGATAGCCTACGACCATGTAGTGGGGGAGGAGGTCCCTCTCAATCTTAGACCTAGGGGAGGGGAATAGGGTGAAAGTGAGAGGGAGGGAGGAATGGGAGGATACAAGTGATGAGATAACAATTGAGTTATAATCTGAATAAATTAATAAAATTAAAATAAAAAAGAAAATTTAAGCAAACTAAAATATTGGGTGATTTTTCAGGTAGCACCTTCTCATTTGGGAAGCTACTAATCTGCACTCCCTCTTTACTCAGGTAATGACTTTTATCTCTTCTCAAGTCTCTGGTGGGGTTGAAGAACAAATACTTTCATTTTACATTTAAGCTTAGTTGTTTAGGGGTTAAGATGTCTTCAGGCCTAGATAAATATTTTAAGTTGATAGACGAGATATGATAGATATTGACTTACATTCAGAATTTTAGCTTCACCAAGATAGGAAAGATGTTTTCTTCAAGGCTGCCAAATACAAATAGCCAAAACACTAAGAATCTAACATTTATATAATTCCTGATTGTGTCATGGTTCTTCTTGCTGTAGGTAGTTTATTGTATATATATATATGTGTGTGTGTGTGTAATAATATAAATGTATATATAAAAATATTTAATAAAAAGAAGAACCAATAAGAAAAAATCCACATACACAAATAATAATGGATTTCATTTTATGGGCGTTTCTTTTCTAGGCCTGTGATTTGGTATTTTCTGTTCTCCTGTGTTTGTGAGTATGTTTTTTTTTAATCTGGAGAAACTTTCCTCAATTATCCTGTTGAAGATCTTGTCTGTGCCATTGACTTGAGATTCTTTTCAAAGAATGCCAATAATTCATAAATTTGTCTTTTCCATAGTGTTCGGTTGTGTGTGTGTGTGTGTGTGTGTGTGTGTGTGTGTGCGTGTGTGTGTGTATGTGTTTAAGTTTTTCATTTTCTTTGGTTGAGTGATCCAATTCTAATATGCTTTCTTCAAATTTGGATATTTTATCTTCTGCTTATCTATTCTACTGGCATGTTTTCTATTTAAAATTTTTCAAGTGGAAAATATTGCATTTCCTTAGTATTTAGATCTCTTTATTGAATACAGACTTCAATTCCTGAGTTAAAAGTCAGTTTCGGATTGATCCATTATCTTATTCAGACATGTTTTTTAATATTTTATTGGACTTCATCCAATAGTAATTCATTCATACCCTCCTTAAGTTCAGTAAGGCATGTGTGTTTTCTTCAATCTCCTTGAATTCACAGATCATGTTTATGAATGATTTTTTTTTTTTAGTTTTGTGTCCTGGAGTTCATCTAGGTAATTCTCATTGGAAACCATTTCTAGTTTGTTTATGTGGGGACATACTGTCTCGCACTTTCATATAAATGTATTTTTAATGAGGTGATCTGAGCATATAGAGTTCTTTTGTAGGTTGTGTATCTGAAGTTAGATTCTAGGCTACTTCTGCAAAGTGGTCATTTGTTTGCTTTTGGTTTTGCCCACGCATATGTCTTCAGATCAGTTATTAAGAGTTTATAGGTTAATCATTGAAATAGTCAATGTTGAGTTTTGACTAGAGAAATGAGGGGGGTTGTAATTCTTGGTAGCAAAAAAAAAAATGTTCAAATGTGAATTTTGACTGGGTACGTCTAGACTGATATATAATGCATGCTACCCAAGTGGGCCTAGGGCTATGGCGATGTAATGGGTGGGCTAAGATCTGTGATACTCACTAGTTTGAAAAGGTATACAGGATGCGTGAGAAGAGCTAATTCTCAGGACATGGGGATCATGCAGGAGAAAGGGAATGGAAGTCAATCAAATGGGTGTCCTAATGCACATTCTGTATGACCTAAGCTTGGCATGGTAGTATGGCAGGGCAGTCCTACAGAGAAATCATGGGGCTGGGATAATGTGGGTGCTGAGTGAGCCCAACAAGGCATAGTAGCATGCATATGGAACACATGGGTAACAGTTTTTTATAACTCACTAAGCTGGGTTACTGCACAAGATAAAAGGCTGAAAGTAGGTCTGGGATGGTGGTGACACATGATATAGGCAGAGCAGCTTGTGGGCCTTTTATTTTAGTATTTAAAAAAGCTATTAGCTAAAGCTGACACATAAAAATTTTTTTAATCGAGGTACATAGCTCATCACAATTTTTGTTACAAAATACAATGGTGCTAAATTCTCCCAAAATTCCTTTGTTACTTAATTGATGTTTAGAACACTTAAATTAATGCCAACCTGCTTAACAACATTTCTATTCTATTCTTTCTTTCTTTTCCTTTCTTTTGTTGATTTTTGTTTGTTTTGGTTTTGGGTTTTCAAAGCAGGATTTCACTGTGAAGCCTTAGCTGTCCTGGACTCACTTTGTAGATCAAGATGGCCTCGAACTCACAGAGATTCACTTTTCTCTGCCTCCGTGAGTGCTGGGACTACAGGAGTGTGACACCATGAGCTGTTTATATTCTTATTCTTATTGGTCTTACACAGCTGCATTTTTTAAACCCTTCGCTTAATACCTCTGCTAGTCTACTTTTGTCACTGTTACAAAACACCTGAGAAAATCAATCTAAATGAAGAAAGATTTGTTTGCATCAGAGCTTCAAAGATCTCATTCCTTCGTTATCTGGTTTCCTTGCTAGAACCACAAGGCAAGATCCCTCAATGCGGTTGGAAAGTTTAGTAAAACAGAGCTTCTTATTTCATATTTCTCAAGAAGTGAAGAGCGCAGGAAAGGGACAGGGAAAATGAACCCTTCCACTCATCCTCTCGGTGAACTGCTGCTTCCTACCAGGCCCCAGCACTCAGTTTCTTTGATCTCCAAGCATGCCATTGAATTCCATCTGTGGATTAATCACTAATTCCATGAAAGCTCTCATTATCCCATATCCTTCTAAAATCTCATCAGCTAGTGATCAATTTCAACACGTGAGCATTCAGAGGGCATTGAGAATCAAGTCAGAGGATCCGCTTTGCATTCTTTTCCCACTGACTCGAGCCTACACTGTTCTAATCTCTGATTCTGTGAGTTTCAAATGCAACTGGAATCTTACACTGTTGATCTTGTGTCTAACAAACACACACACACATTTAGCCTAAGGTCCTCCATGCCCACTCATGTTCTTGGAAAGTGAGGCTCACTCACATTCCTGAAAAGTGCTAGATATTTCTTTAATATATGGCAATGAGGAAATTGAAAATCTACATATAACTGAATTAAATATACCCTCACCTTACAGTATACTTCCAACATAAAATGTATTGAAGACCTAAAACTTGAAACCAGAAAGCTATGAGAAAAATAAAAGTTCAAAAGCATAGGCAATAAAAGCAAAGATGGACAGGTGCTATTAAAAATTAAAAGCCTTCTATGTTCCCAAGGAAACAGTAAATAGACTAGAAGGGAAATCTATGGGATGGAGAACATATTTTAAAACTGTACATCTTATTCCATTGAGTGTACTATAACAGATTATCACCTATACCCTTAATCAATAATAAATAACAGAAACTTTTCAGAGTTCTAAATGTTGGGAAGTCCAAGCCCAGGACATCAGGAAATGTATTTTATCATTTATAGACTGATGATGTCTTCATGGTAACATTACCTGGCAGAAGATCCAGTATGGCTGCCAGGTCGCTGTTTTAAATGTACTAATTCCACTCACAGTGTACGCCCTGACCTAGTTACTTTAGATGAGCTCTATCTACCCAAGTCATCACTCGTGGAAGTAGGTTTTTGGTGCAGGAAGATTTCTGAGATATACTCTTATGTAGCCAGGCAAGACCCTACTTACTGTGTACCCAACACTGACCCAACGCTGATCTTGAAATCCTGACACTCTTGTCCCCACCTCCCATGTCCTGGGATTGTATGTATGCAAGCTCATGCCCAAAGAACATACAGAATGTCAGGAGGTGCAAGCATTTAGACTGATGCCGTAGACTAGTTAAAGGACCAATATCAAAAATGCAAGTGATATATTACACCACACCTTCTCAAATGTGTCTAGTGTTAATGAGACAATGAAACAAATGAAATTATATCCTTGGGAGGGGTGGGTGACTGTAAGCTATAGATAACAATCCAGACTTGAAGATGAATGTAGTAGGCTATGCGTGTAATGCCAGTACTTGGGAGACTGCTGCAGTAGGATAGTCAGGGCCAACCTGGGCTATACTGTGGAATTCTGTCTCAAAAAAGTGAAATCCAGGCCAGTCCATTGTCATCTTCCAAAGTGTTCCTGGAGGAATATCACTGAACACTTAAAAACAATATGATAAGATGATGAATGCTACCTTCGCAGTTGTCACACAGCATAGAAACTAACAACAATCAAATTCTATGCATATTTATTTATGTTGTATTTTCTTATTTGTTTATTTGTTTATTATCATTTTATTCAACAAGCTAACATCTCCTGTTAGTACTACCTACTTAATGATGAAACAAAAAAATTGCCCAGTGGTACTCCCTATGATTTTGATGTCTCCATACATCTTTGGGGAGATCTTTTCTGACACCTTGTGTCAATTTCCTTACAACAATCCTAGTAAATGAGGCATTTTCCCACTGAATAATGGTTTATCATCAGGGAGAAACTTTTAGAAGACATGATCTTTCTTATAGATATGGTCATGGTCATGTATCCCAAGCAAAGTTGGGGGAAGTAGCAATACAAATATAAGAAAGCATAATGTAATCATCTATCCTTTATTTTCTTACATAAGTGTGTGTACATGAATTTTCATTATCATCTTTATCTTTCATTAGTTATAAAATTTCTTACATACTTCAAATTCTCTAGTACAACATAACGGATACCGTGGTAATTTGCTTTTTTTTTTTTTTTTTTTCTTTTCAGAATCTGTGACTCCTTATTTTTATAATAAAAATGGTTCTGATTCCTCTTTACCACTGAATCATTTTGTCATTCCCTATCCCTGATGCAGCATCTCATTCTTCTTTTTCACAGGGATGACTTTTTCACTTAAGATGTTCATTCAGGGTCAGGTGACAATCCCCAGTCCACAACTTACATGAATACCCTGCACACCATTTTTTTTTGCGATCTAGCCCCTACTCTAGGTTGGTCTCAATACTGATTCCTCGTCTCTGTTGCTATTTGACAGTCCATATTGCATTACTCTCCTGACAATAAATACATTAGTCCTTTGGACTTCATACCAGCTGTATCCCAATGATGTATCACCTCACCAATATTGCTTGCTTCTCCAGCAGATATACTCTCCTCACTCACTTTATGCTGGCCTACATATGTCTCCTAATCACAAACCAATAGAGATCAGAGCCCACCTTAAATAATACTAGTCCCATCACTAAAGCAAGTCAAAGTAGCAAGCCTGATATAGTGAGAGACATAGAAAGATGACTGATTTTTGTAAATATACATGTGATAAGCAAAAGTTAAAGTAATCAAACTTTAGAATATATAGTCACGCATCTGATTTCAGCAATGCTCTTTCTAGCTGAGTCATTGCTTTTAAGGACTGAACCAGCTTAATGCACTGTTATACACTGTCAACTGATATGCATATTAACACCCTAAACATCTGATTAAATATTAAGTGATTCACTTTTGCTTACTGAAATTTAAATATGTATGATTGACAAACACTTCACAGAGAAAAATCAACTAAAAGCACTTGTTCACATGAAGTTCATATTAAAGGAGGTAATTTTGCAGATATTACCAAATAAGATCAAAGCAAAGACATCATCTCATAACTTTAAAAGACATACCATCTTATTCATTATATTGATTCATGTAATAATTTGGTTAATACATATAAATGCATATGATATGTGTGTAAATCATTAAAAATGATAAAAAAATATTTTTTCATATAGGTTTATGCTAGAAATGACCTGGAGATTCACTAATGCATATGACAAAATGATAAATAGATTGAGAAGCTGGCTCACCAGGAAGTCACATTCAATTCAGTGAAGAATAGAATACACAGATTATTACAAAACACTAGACTTTGAAACCGAGTTAACACCAGTTAACAGAAACAGAGAGAAAGCTCAAGAGCTTGGAAACAATGGTTTCCAATCCAAAAAGAAATGTAAGAGTCAGAAATCTTTAAGGTCTTCCCATGGTCTCAAATTTGCTGTGAGACTGTAAGTAGCAAGGCCCATTCCTCACTTCTTTTCTTTTGTTTTCTTTTTTCAATATACGATGATAAACTCAATAGCCCATATTTTCCAAGTAGGAAATATCAATGGCTTTAGATGGTTTTAATTGTCAATACTGGGAATTTCACAGCTAATTTCTTGAATTCTATGTTTGGTAAATCATCCTACAATAATAGTTTTAGTATTTTTATTGTGGCTCCAGTGAGCTATGTGGAAGACTATAAAACACTTTGTAGACACTCGAATACATTCAGACATATACCCCGAGGACAAAACTGTAGCTTATAGGGAAGTATTTAATAATAAAAGGGCATAAATTCTGCATGTTCAGCTATCCCCATCTGAGATGTTAATGAGGTGGAAAATTAAAAGAAGTAACAGCTCTTGGGTCTGGCCATGTTTTCCAGACCTTTTATTCTCTCAAAAGTCTTCAATTCCTGTTGGATGAGGCTTATTATCCCACTGGTATAACATTTGTCATCGTGCAAGTGACACAGCATGAATTCCAAATGGCTCCTTGTTTAATTTTCATCTATCTTAGAAGATTTATAGAAAGTCATTTTTCTTTCATAAAATTCTTGGGTCTAGGTCTTCAAATAAGATTTTTAAAAGATCCTAACTCACTGTAAGTCTTAAATTAGTTTTGATTTAGCTTGGCCTGAAGTGAGAACTCTACAGCTTTAGGTCAGTGTCAACCAGGTAAAAGAAAAGATGTAGCTGACAGGTAAACTAGATAAGGACAAATGAGGTCACGTTGGGGACAAAGAAATGTTGGAGAGTGAGGTTCAGAGACTTAATTGTTTCCTGATAAATTCAACCTTTCTATGATGCCTCTGTTGTAACCATATCTTACCTAGACTATCAGTGAAGCATTGTAAATACTGTCTTCAATCTTCAAAGCTCTGCTTATAGTTCAATGTGTGTGTGTGTGTGTGTGTGTGTGTGTGTGTGTGTGTGCGTGTGTGCGTGCTGAGACAGGATCTCTTTATACAGACCTGGCTGCCCTAGAAGTTACTGTATAGACCAAGATTACCAATCTCTAAAAGTTTATTTTCATTATTGTTTGTACACATTTCTTGTTCTGTATTTTCCAATACTCTCTAATATTAGGGTTTTCTTTTATTTATTTATTTATTTTTTTTTTGCTAAAACTTACAATGCTGAGTTCATTTTTGTTGATACTGATATATACATGGTTCTAAACCTGGCCACTCTAAACTGGACACCTAATAAAGGGCCTTTTCCCAGTACCTTTCTCTGTTCCTCCCTTGAGCAGGAAAGAGAAAAGGAAGGGAGGAAGTGATGTATTCTATTTTAATTAAAAAAATGTTTTGAAAAGCATCACGTTGTATACTGTATTTTCAGGTTAACTTTCATCATGACATTCCAGGCCGTGGTGATAATTCCAGCATGCCAAAATCTCTGCTTTACACATGAGCTGTTGCACCTGTAGCTTCATCTATAAATTTAATATTCAGATTATGAAGCTTCACTCTGAGCAAAAAGAGAGTACTGCAAGCATTTGAAGTAAGCTTACATCTACCCCTTACCCCAACACTTCAGCTGGGTTGGAAAGGCTGACTAGAAGACAATGCATCTCAAGCTCTGTCCCTGGACAACTGTCACTCTTACAACTAACTACTAGGCAGCTCTTTGGGAAAAAGCATTCACAAGGCTTGTCTTTATCTGATTTGCTTTCTCCCCCCCCCCCTCGCCCCCTGTGCATGCCCAAGTTAAGTGCACCAGAGGCAGGGCATCAGTCAAAACATCACCATGAATCTCTTATGCTGTGGATTCCAAAGGAGTTATTATCAGTTAAGGTAAACAAAAGTTGCCTTAGAAATCTTAAGCAAAATATGGGGAATCAAATGACTTTAGGGATCTTTTTGCTGTTGTTTGGTTTTGGTTTTTTTCAAGACAGGGTTTCTCTGTTTAGCATTGGCTGTCTGGACTTAATTTGTAGACTAGGATGGCCTCGAACTCACAGCGATCTGCTTGCCTCTGCCTCCCTAGTGCTGGGATTAAAGGCATGTGCCACCACCGGCCCAGCAAGACTTTAGGGATCTTAAAGCAGTAGGATTCCCTGGAAGCAGTAGAGTTCCCCTGAAGAATCACACCTGTCATGGGGTCTGCAGGGGGTCTGAGGGGTCCTGACCTTTCATCTTTGCCTGCCTGTGAGGCTCTGCCAAAACATTAGCCAAGACATAAATCAGATCTGAACAGCTATAGCATGTTATACAGAACACACACACATACATACACACACACAGACAGACACACACACACACACACACACACACACACACACACACACACACACACACACACACACACCCTCCCCACATGAAAGCATTCTTTCCTGAGCATTCGTATAAGAAAACTTTTATCTGATTCTTACCTGATTAATCATCAGACCAAAGAAACTAAAACAGTTAGTGACAAAGGGCAGATATGTAACATCTTATAACTTTTCAATAATGTCAAGCATCTATACACACTCAAACAAAATAAATTCAATAAACCCATCCTGGGAGGGAGGGCAAGGAAATACTATTTACACTGTCCAGTGTTTGATAAGAGTAAAAATTAAAACATAAATATGAACACGGGTGGAAAATATCATCTCCCTTTCTCTCCTAATAAAGCAGATACACTATTTGAGCCTTCACTCCAGCTCTCAAAATCTCTTTCATCCCTCTCATGAGCTACTAGGTTTTTACGATCACTTTCAGTATTCAGATGTGTCCATGGTGCCATGAAGTGGTTGGTGTTAAAGTTCTCAAAGATATTGAAATATCAAAATCTGCTGGTAGATGAGACTTCTAGCATCCTCGGGATAATAACAAATGGGATGTTGAAAAGTCATTCATAAATAGGGATGTGAGTCATGGAGATAGAATTAGTCAATAGTTCTTGATATTTGGAGAGCAGAATGCTAATTACTGAAAAGTCAGACTGTAGTTAACACTTTTGAAACACACCTCCTTAATCACATAGCCCCTGAGAAGCATAGGAAAGACGGGCAATGATTTCCAATAATATCAGTGCACAGTGGAAAGTGGGCAAAAGTCAGAACAGAAACTCAGCCCTTTCAAATGAAAATCACAGGTCTTTCTGCTGGTGTGTGAAATCCCCCCATAAAAGAGGCACCAAGGGCTTCCTGAGCCTACTAAAATTGAGTGACTATGATTGTTCTTTAGATGAAACTCAATGGCCAAGACCTTGGGTCTATTAAAGTCACTCAGACATTTTTTTTGGGGGGTGGGGCTCTCCCTAATATAGTTTTCCCAAGGAGAAAAACAATCAGTGAATCTCAAGGAAATGATAAAATGTCCATTTTTTAACAGTCAAAACTTAATACTTCCATAAGAAAATTGTTGTTTTTCTATATCTCCCTTTAAGCAGCTGTTACCTGGGAGATTCGTGATTTCTACAAGTAAATTGAGTGGGAAAACGATACATAAAGGATAAAATGTGGAAATTATTTTATATTTTGAACAATCATCCTGCAAGTATAAAAGTCAAAAATACTTGAGTAAAAATTTCATTAATAAAATACTGAAAGGGAATTTCAATTTGAAAGTTACTTTTCAAAGAGATTTACAGAGTAGTACCCATGAGATGCACCTACTGCAAATGGACATAGTGTAGTGATTTTCAGAGTTTCAAGGCCTTGCAGTGATCAGTATTGTCCAAATATGAAATAATTTCTACACACATCAAAAAGTTCCCTAACATAGTACATGAGAGATCAGGCAATCACCAGAGTCCATCTTTTTACTCTGCACATTAATCTCTGTGTGTTTGTGAGAGAGAGTCAGGGGAAGTGCTTTCAAACTTCAGGAAGCTTTAATAATTGTCTTAGATCGTACTGTCTTCTGACCTCTGTCACTATCCACCACAGATTTACATATCTTGAGTCCAACAAGGATGTCAGCATATTTAATAGTTCTTTTGTAACTTTAATTTCTGTCTGATTCTTCCTTTACTCAATGGATACAGCTACGTTATCCTCATGCTCCATGACTCACTTCACTTGTTTGCTCCTGAATTTGTTCTTTTCCATGACTGTGCTATGAGTTGTGGAGTTTTGTCATTCACTCCAAGTTGATTCAGTCCCCGAAGCCCACATGTTAGGTGGTAGTCTTGGGAAATGCTGTCCTCACAAAGGTGTTCCACCCGCAGTATGGTATAGTAGAGGCCACACCTCTTGAGAAGGTTGTCACTTTCACTATTTCAACCTGGACACTATAAATGACCAGCTCTCAATTTCTTGTTAGCTGATTTCTAATCTTATACCTCTTAAAGGGGAAAATTTTAACAACATTTTTTATTCTTCAAAAGTCTCCATACAGTCTACATTTAAGAAGTGGGAGATGTAGTCTGGTGCCTCATATTTGACCAAGTCCCCTGAATGGGGAGACCTGGTGGCACTCAGAGGAAGGATAGCAGGCTACCAAGAAGAGACTTGATACCCTATGAGCATATACAGGGGGAGGAAGTCCCCCTCAGTCACAGTCATAGGGGAGGGGAGTAAGGGGGATATGGGAGGGAGTGAGGAATGGGAGGATACAAGGGAGGGGATAACCATTGAGATGTAATATGAATAAATTAATAATTTTTTTTTAAAAAAGAAGTGGGAGATGTATGTAGTTCTGCTTAAAGAGTATATAACCTAAAGAACAGAGAGTCATGAACACTGGTAATTCTAGGGTAACTTATTATGTCCACATGTTCTCCATTGAAATACTCATAATAATTTAAGAATAATATAAATGAACACTTTCATGCAGACATCATTTAGGGGAGATATTCATGCTGGGTAGAGACAACTGACAGGACTGAGAGAAGAAAGATGTCCATAAAGGCTATGCAATTATGTAGTCCCCTATATCAGTGCTGCAGCCTAAGGACCCCAATATCCTGTGGATCCACATGACTCGTAGTCTTCATTTCATAAGTCAGCTTTTGAGTAGTTCTGTGGATTCTGGTTTTCCAAGGGAAAGTTTGAAGGCCTACTCTCTAGGGAAGCTCAGCTGCTTTCAATAAACTGCTTACAGATTCTTCCTTGCCACCAGTCTCACAGAGTTGTCAGATGAATTGTAGAATAGCCTTACTATTCAATAAAGACTTCCTGTTAGCAGTTTAGTCCTTCCATCCTAATAGTCAAGAAATAAACTAATAAGGGAAAATTGATTCGGAGACTATTGAGCTAACAAAGAATGTAAAACCAGGCCACCCACAAAATGAAACTGGGAACACACAGGCACATAATACTGTCTGCAGAAAAAATATTGGGTTGATAATCATGATTAATAGCCTTAGAGATTCAAAATGTATTGTATGCCTGTAACGGGAACAGAAAATCCTGTTAAAATACTTTCTCTCTCTCTCTCTCTCTCTCTCTCTCTCTCTCTCTCTCTCTCTCTCTCTCTCTCTCTCTCTCTCTCTCTCTCTCCCTTTCAAAAATACAGAAGTTTGATTGAATAAATTAGCAACCCAATAGATTTGCTGGAAGAGAAAAACAAGGCATTTTTTTTTTTTTTGTCAACAGAAAGGGAGAGTTATGAAATGTAAAAGAAGAGACTCAACACAGACACAACCAACAATCAACTGTGAAAACTTTCAGACAGACCACGTGTCTAACAATTATCATTATCACATGGAGGTAATACACATTGAAGTAACGAGGTGCAGTGTAGAAAGGAGTCAAGGGCAAGGAAGTACTGGAGTGGGAAGTAGTTCTGCATTTTAGATGCAATATGTTTGGGTGTAGCTGAATAAGGAACACAGAGGAAGAGGGCTGAGGCTCCAAGTACCAGCACCTGCCAGTCTATCAGGTAGAGATGGGACTAATTGTCCTTTGACATGCTGAGGCTTCTCAAAGGCTCCTACTGAAGTGCCTCTGATACTAGTTCCTTCTGCAGGGAGCTGTGCAGGCTTGTGTGAGTCTTCACCAAGGCCAAGGGTAGACATTCTGAGCTGAAAGGACAGTTTGAGAAGGCAAACCATGGCTGAAGTCAACTCAATACTGCTCTGGTATCCCAGTTGGTTTATAAATGTCAGGACACCCCCCACCTCTTTTTGTTCTCATACTTTGGTATTTTGGAGTGTTGAGTTGACAAGGGGTGCACTAATGATCTCAGTTGTTACCTTGATTGGGTACCTTGAGATTTATGACAGATCTGGGAATCTCTCTCTCTCTCTCTCTCTCTCTCTCTCTCTCTCTCTCTCTCTCTCTCTCTCTCTCTCTCTCTCTCTCTCTGTGTGTGTGTGTGTGTGTGTGTGTGTGTGTGTGTGTGTGTGTGTGTGTTGGTCAGTCTGTCTGTCTTGTCTCTATGAGGTAAAGGAAATCTCTGCCACAAGCTCCTGACTCCATGGTACTTTTCCTCACATTGTGCTCAAAATCTATAGAGTGACCCCAAGCAGAACCTTCTCAAAGTCAAATTGAATATTTGTTCCCCTTCCTGACTTTGGTAACTTTCCCCAAATATTTTGTCACAGCACCACAAAAATAGCTAATTCTCATGCTTTCTTTGGTTTTGTTGTTGTTTGTTTGTGTGTTGTATATTACAAGATCATGGTGTAAATTGTTCTAGTATTTTTTGTTTAAGAACTCAGGGAAAACAATCAGGAACAAAGACCCCCCACAGTTCTTCAACAACCTTTATCCTTCTCTCATATTAGAAATCTACTTGGACATTCAAAAATGTAATATTTGGGTAGAAAATGCATTAGAATTCACCAAAAATACTTCAGTAATAAACTTGTCCATCACTGAGAATTAAATTAATAACATTTCTTGCCATAAATATTCCCTGGCTACCTTCCATGTGACTGTCATCAAAGCAAAAATGGTAAAGAATGAGATATGAACTTCTAGGCCCAGAATGATCCCATCTTGTGTGACATTGTTACACTCCCCAGAGCAGACAAATACCATTAAGATGAACTTTAATTAGTGTCCAAAAATTGTTATAAATTCATACTTAAATCAAAGGATAGAACAATAACTCAGATATTATACTGACAAATTATTGAATTAAAACTTTTCAAATTGTATTCCTAAAATTTGAAAGACTTTAAGCATGACAGAAATTCCTAGACCTTGGTAGAGATAAGGAGAGTTTTAATATTGTCTTGTAAAGTATTGGAAATTTAATAGTTTTCTTTTCTTAGTATAAAATTATATTTTTCAATATATCTTTCAAAACATTATCTTCCACTTTTCCTTATTTGAACAAAATTTATCAAAATGGCTAAAGCAATTTTGCCCTCTCTGGTGTTCAAAATTCTCATCCTAAGAGCAACAAAGGAGAGATATTCTTAGCATGATTCACTAGTAGCTTAAAGCCTGCCTCCTGAGAACAGGGGGGAAAGGACCTTTTAGTAGCAAGGAGAGAATGTGCCGTCACATAGTTTTGTGATCTGAGGTGAAATAGTCGGTTATTAATGAGCCTTAGAGGGCACTACAATATTGGTTTTGGGTATAGGCTTCAAGGCCTAACCTCTTGAGATGTTTGTGTGGTTGTATCACTAACCTAAACCCCTGATTTATTAGTAAAGGGAGGTGATACTCACATAATGTTGTGGAAAATAAAATAAATGTAGAAAAGGATTGAACCTCTATTTTCATTTTGTATGTATACGCATGTTTTGCATCCGTGTATGTCTGTGCACACTTGCATGCCAGGTGTCCAGGAAGCCTAGAAAGAGCACTGGATCCCCTGAAAATGGGGTTATACATGTTGAACTGCCATATGGATGCTAAGACTCAAAGCCAAGTCCACAGGAAGAGGAGCAATTGCTCTTATCCACTGAGCCAACTACACAGCCGAAAGCTCTATATTAGTTCAACTGTAGCTCATGGTGACTGGTGTCAGCCACCAAATTCAATGCACTGGCTCTGTCTTGCTATGTTATTGTGTAAGACAGGGTCTTGATACAGAGAATGTGCTAGCCTGAAACTCATGGTGAAATAGAGACTAGCTTCAAGCTCATGATCCTCCTGTCTGTGTCTCCTAAATACTTGGATTACAGGAGTATGCCATCATACTTGGCTCTCTCAATCTTTTTCACTATGTGAACTGTGCAACTATTGACAGCTGGAAAAGACATAATATAGAGTGCACTCTTTGTGGCTCAGATGACAACCCCTAGAATCAGATAGCTTTTAGATTTTTCCATCTGGATTTCCTTAGCTCTCTTTTTGTAGACTGAGGATAATAACCCAAAGCCATCTGTAGTCTAATTACTTGAAACACTGAAGAAAAGGACTGCCTGAGTTCAAGGCCAGCCTGGGGACCAAAGGGCAAACCTCTTTTAAAAAGAAAGAACATAAAAGAAAAAGAAAGAAAGAAAGAAGAAAGAAAGTTCCATGGATCTTTTTCCTTTGTAGACAAAAGATTATCATCTATACAGGTCATTCCTATGGCCTCTAGAAATAGAAAAGGCTGTAAAGCTGGATTTGTGGATAGGTACTGTTTGAATTGGTTTTTGTCATAGAATATTTTGTTTTCTCCATCAATGGTTAGTGATAGTTTTGCTGGGTAAAATAGTCTGGCCTGGCATCTGTGGTCTCTTAGGGTTTGCAGGATCTCTGTCCAGGCCCTTCTGGCTTTTATGGTCTCTGCTGAGAAGTTGAGTGTAATTCTGATCGGTTTGCCCTTAAATGTTATTTGGCCCTTTTCCCTTGCAGCTTTTAAGAGTCAAATGGTATATACTCACTTATATCTGCATACTAGCCCAAGGGGCATGTCCCAAGAAAGTCTTCACTTACCAGGAAACTGGGACAGAGGGGAGGACATCCTATTGGGACTCTAGATGAGAGAAGCATGGGAGAATAGTAAAATAGAAGGATCCATAGGGTCCTAGAAACCTACAAGTAGAACATTATGATAGGCAGATTTGGGCCCTGGAGTCCCGCTCAAACTATGGCACCAGCCAAGGACAATACGTGCAGTAAACTTCAAACCCCTACCCAGATCTAGCCAATGGACAGGACATTCTCCACAGTTGTGTAGAGAGTGGGGATGACTTCCACACATACTCTGGTGCCTCCTATTTGACCATGTCCCCTGAATGGGGAGACCTGGTGGCACTCAGAGGAAGGATAGCAGGCTACCAAGAAGAGACTTGATACCCTATGAGCATATACAGGGGAAAGAAGTCCCCCTCAGTCACAGTCATAGGGGAGGGGAATAAGGGGAAAATGGGAGGGAGGGAGGGAGAAAGGAATGGAAGGATACAAGTGATGGGATAACCATTGAGATGTAATAAGAATAAATTAATAAAATAAAATTTTAAGATTAAATAAAATAAAATAAAATAAAAAAACAAAGAAAAAAAGAAAAGAAAAAATAAATAGAGAAGGCTGCCAGCTGCTAAAATAAGGTGATACCTTCCACCAAGTATCACACACCTCTGTGAGGAAATAGCATGACAAGACATAAATGAAGCATTTGAGAGAAATGGAGAAGGTGAGTAGAAGACAGGACAAGGTAATGAACTGGACTCCGACATCAAGAGTACCAAGAGGGCTGAGCTTGGTGACCTTGCAAAGTTCAAGGACCAATGGAGCCACAGCCCCACCTTTCTTGTCTCTAACCAATATCCCCATCCTGGAGACTCCGGGCTACTTCTAACTAGCAGGCCCTTGTGGTTTCATCTGCATTGGATCGTTGTTACTGCTGCTGCTGTTGCTGTTGTAGTGGTGGTGGTGGTTCTATGTAAATGTTCTGAGTTCTGAGCTCCTATGGAAAGCAGGGAACATCTGACCCTCTGAGCTGTTTCCGCCTGGTGACCAGTGTCTTTTCTTTCACAACTCTAATCACTATGGACAGTATTGGCTTTTTACTTGACAACAATACCTATACTCACACCCTAATACAATAAGTAAAAGCAGGAATGTAAGTGCTCTGGGCTAGTTAAGAACAGGGGTCTCCAAGGAATTGGAGGGAATTGAATGGGGAAGATGGAGTCTTTTGCTCTCTTAATCTCATGTTTCACAAAGTTCAGTTCAGCCCCACCCTGAGTCTGAAGGAGAGTCCTAGACATTCCTCAAAAGCTATAAGGGGATGAAAGAGTGAGTTTTGTAATAGCTCTAATTTTCTGGGGATGGGGGTGAGGTCAGGAAGGCAATTTTAATCCAAGCTCACTTGGTTTTTCCCTTTCTACAATGTTTTAGAAAATATTGTGGGAGGAGTGTAATACAGCCTTAATTATGAAATACTACCAGCAACTCCTTTGAATACTTTTGCCAGCTTCCACCCTCCAGCCCAAGTGATGAGTAACATGACTTAGCTTTCTCCTCTGTTCCTTGCTCTCCTGGCCAACTTGCTCTCCAAGCAGGGTAACAGCCACAATCTTAGATTCCCTTCACTATGGTGGCACAGTGGCATAGGGTTTCATCGGGACTCACTTGGCCTTTACTTCTGAGCATTCTAATCAATCCAACATATCACAAGTAATCTCATAATTACTACTCGAATAAGAATCCACTAAAACAAGTCATCAGGTAATTAAGTTCATTCCTTCTCAAGTCTCTGACTGGGCTGAAGACCAGATAGTTTAGTTTTACAATTAGCTTAGTTGTTTAGGGGTTACAATGTTTTTGGCTCTAGATAGATATTTTAAGTTGATAATGATGAGATGTGGTAGATATTGATTTACATTCAGAATTTTAGATGCACCAAGATAGGAAAGATGTTTTCTTTAAGGCCCAAATACAAATCGCCAAAACACTAAGAATATAAAATTTATATAATTCCTGATTGTATTATGGTTCTTCTTGCTGTAGGTAGCTTATTGTATATATGTGTAATAATATACATGTAAATGTAAAAATTTTAATAAGAATGAAATATAAATAAATCTAAGTATAATACACAAAACATTTGCACATTTTATGTAGCTTTGTTTTGTTCTTACATTTTTAAGGTTCTCTCATAATTTATTTGTTTTTAATTTATTCACTTTCTATCCCAGTTGTAGCCATTTCCCTCATTTCCTCCTTCTCCCACCTTCCTTTCTTCTTGCCCCCAATCTCCCTCCTCTAGTCCTCAGAAACAGGAAGCCCTTCTTCCCTACCATCTGACCTCAGCCTATCAAATCTCATTAGGACTTCTTGCATCTTCTTCCTCTGTGGCCTGCCAAGGCCATCCACCAAGAAGAAGTGATCAGTGAGTAGGCAACAGAGTCTATGTCAGACCCAGACCCTGCTGCCCATATTGACTGAGTCTGAGTGCCTATTGGCTACCTCTGAGCAGGGGGTCTAGGTCCTCTCCATTCGTGGTCCTTAGTTGGTGCATTAGTATATTCAGGGCCCCCTGGGCCAGATTTGTTGACTCTGTTTGTCTCTTTATGGAGTACCTTTCAGCTCCAGGATCTTCTATCCCCCAACACTTCCATACGAATCCCTGCTCTCTGCCCAAAGTTTGGCTGTGAGTCTCAGCATCTGCTTCAATACCCTGCTGGGTGGAGTCTTTCAGAGGACCTCTGTGCCAGGCTCTCATCCTGTCCCTTCTCTTCAACAGCTTCCAGTGTCTACTCTATTTTCCCTCTGAATGAGAATTAAGTGTCCTCTCTAGGGTCTTCCTTGTTGTTTGGCTTCTTTAGGTCTGTGGATTGTAGTATGGTTATCCTGTATTATATGGCTAATATCCACTTATAAGTGAGTATATATCATGAGTGTCATTCTGGGTCTGAGTTACCTCACTCAGGATGATCTTTTCTAGTTCTACTTATTTGCCTGCAAATTTCATCATTTCCTTGTTTTTAATAGTTGAGTAGTATTCCATTAAGTAAATGTACCACAATTTCTTTATCCACTCTTTGGTTGAGGGACATCGAGTTTGTTTCCAGATTCTGGCTGTTATTAATAAAGTTGCTATGAATATACGGGAGCAAATGTCCTTGTTGTATGGTGGAGTATCTTTCAGATATGTGCCCAGGAGTGGTATAGGTAGGTCTTGAGGTATCACTGTTCCTGATTTTCTGAGTAAGCGCTAGATTGATTTTCAAAGTGATTGTACAAGTTCGCACACTGACCAGCAATTGAGAGGTGAGAATTTCTTTAAGTGCTTCTTGGCCCTTCAGTATTCCTCTGTTGAGAATTCTCTATTTATCTCTGTTCCTCCTTTTTAATTGAGTTATTTTGTTATGCCGTGTTTAATTTCTTGAGTTGTTTATATATTTTGGATATTATCCCTCCATTGAGTGTATGGTTGGTAACAACCTTTTCCAAGTCTATAGGCTGTCATTTTGTACTGTTGACAGTATCCTTGGCCTTACAGAAGCTTCTCAGCTTCATGAGGTCCCATTTATTAATTGTTGGTCTTAGAGCCTGAGCTGTTGGTGTTCTACTCAGGAAGTTGTCTCTTGTGCAAATGAGTTCAAGGCTCTTCCTCACTTTTTCTTCTGAGTATAGTGTCACTGGTTTTCTTTTGAGGTCTTTAATCCTCAAGGACTTTAATTTTGTTCAGAGTGATAGATATGGAACTTTGCATTTTTCTACATGTAGACATCCAGTTAAGTCATTTGTTTAAAATGTTATCTTTTTTCCATTGTATGGTTTTGGCTTTTTGGTCAAAAATTAAGTGTCCATAGGGTGTTGGTTTTTTTCTGGGTCTTTGATTCAATTCCATTAATCCATCAATCTGTTTCTATGCTAGTATCATGAAGTTTTTTTTATTACTGTTAGAGATGGAGATAATTCCAAGAGATCTTGTATTACACAGGATTGTTTTAGCTATTGTGGGTTTTTTGTTTTTCCATATGAAGCTGACTATTGTTCTTTAAAAATTCTGTAAAGATTTGTGTTAGCATTTTGATGGGAATTACATTGAATTTGCAGATTGCTTTTGGTAAGATGACCATTTTTATTGTGTGAATCGTATTATTCCAAGACCGTGCAAGATCTTTTCGTCTTCTGAAATCATCTTCAATTTCTTTCTTTGGACACCTAAAGTTTATTTTTTCTTCATGAAAGACTTTCACTTGCTTTGTTAGAGTGACACCAAGATATTTTATGGTTTTGTGTGTGTGTGTGTGTGTGTGTGTGTGTGTGTGTGTGTGTGTGTGTGTTTGTGTGTGTTATGAAGAATGTAGTTTCCTGAACTTACTTCTCAGCCAATTTGTTTTTTTATATACAGGAAGGCTACTGATTTTTTTTTTAATTAATTTTGCCTCCAGTCACTTTGCTAAAGGTGTTTATCAGCTGTAGGAGTTCCTGGGTAGAATTTTTGTGGTCAATTGTTTAACCTCTCATATCATCCATGATTAGTAATATTTTGATGTCAACCTTTCCAATTTGTATCCAGTAGATCTCCTTTAGTTGTCTTATTGCTCTAGCTAGGACTTCGAGTATTATATTGAAGAGATACAGAGTCAATTCTCAAAGCTATATGGAAAAGAAAAATACCTGGGATAGCTGAAATAATTCAAACAATAATAGAACTTCCAGAGGCATCATCCTCCCTGATTTCAAGCTATACTAGAGAAATATAATAATAAAAAATACATGATATTCTCATAAAACGGAGATATTTGTCAAAGGAGTATAATTGAATGTGCAGACATAAATCCATATACCTATGGACAGCTATTTTTTTAATAAAGAAGCTAGAAATACATGTTGAAGAATAACCCAGTACCTTAACAAATGCTGCTATTCTAATTGAGTGTCTGTATGTAGAAAACTACACATAGATTCATATTTATCACCTGGCTACAAGACTCAAGTCCAAGTGGATCAAAGACCAAACATAAAACAAGATCCAGGGACCCTAATGGAAGAGAAGGTGAGGAGTAACCTATAACACGCTGACACATGAGACAACTTCCTGGCAGAACACCCACTGATAACACAGACACTGAAATCAACAATTAATAAATGGGACCTCAGTAACTGAAAAGCTTCTGTAAGGCAAAGGGTTTGCCTGTACTTTTTGTACTTCTTTAAGGATTTTATTCATTTACTCCACTATCATATTCATAAGCATAGATTTAATGTCATTTGTGTGTGTGTGTGTGTGTGTGTGTGTGTGTGTGTGTGTGTGTGTGTGTGTGTGTTTCAGTTGAGTTAGGGTCTCCAGGGCTGCTTGCCATAGGATGTCTGGGTTCTGAAAGGCCATATTGTTTTGGCTTTTGTTGATTGTGTTTTTAAGCTGACCTTTAGCCATCCGGTTGTCTATGGCATTGGCTGGTAGATCTTGTGGCCCGTTGGAGTTCTGGGGTTTGGGGTTCAGGTAGAGCCCTGGGCAGGAAGCTGGATGCTGCTGGTGCCCTCCTCAGATTGATGGCAATGGTCTCAAACTGGCAAGTAGTTTTCAGGGGCTTGCCTAGGGCTTTCCTTAGATGTATGATCCTTGGAACCAAGTGGGCTCCTCAGGAGCCCAGGGCTCCTCTTCTCGCCAAGGGAAGCCCCAGAGTCAGCTGCCCCACCACGGGCTTTCCAGCTCCAAGATTAATGAGGTCTTGCTGCCCAGACACTGTGCTCAGGCACTGTGAACCCTGCATGTAGCCGGTTTATGGAGCACCTGGCAGCTTAAAGGGCAGGATGAGCTTTGGAACGGTGCCTGGGATTGTTTCTGTGGGTGCCAAGAGTCAGGAGGGCTGAGGTCGGAGCTGTACACCCGGGACAGTGAGGGCGAACACCCATGTTTGCTGTGTACGCGTGGTGTAGGAAGATATCCAGGCCATGGGAATGCCCGGTGTTAGAGCGTTCCCCTGCTGGTTGCTGTGGGTTTTACTTAGTTCGTAGAAGTACCAAGCCTGTTTGAGATATCATATCACCCTAGGCAACAAAGAACTTCTTTGAGTACTAAGCTCTACATTCATTATTCTAGAATGTTACCATGATGATTTTAATGTTAGGAGAGGGCTGACCACACTCCATTAAACTTAGAAAATGGTTTATATTTATTTATACAAAAACTACTGTATCAAACATATATAGTAAAAATAAATAAATAAATAAATAAAGGACAAAAGCTTGGTGCCCATCACGTGATGGATAGGTAAGTAATAAGTGATTGCCAATTATATGGAAGATCATTTTTATCCTAGCACTAAGAAACTGAGGCTGAAGGATCAACAGGCCAAGGTCAACCTGTGCTACAAAGTCATACTCTTTCTCCAAGAACAAAAACATGAAAAAATAATGAGTGGTACATATACTCAATAGAAAACTATTCAGCTAATACAAAAGATAAAATTTGGTTATTTGCAATAATGTGGGTGACAATAGAGGGCAATATATTAAGTGGGGAAAAAAAAAAACAGGATTAGAGGACAAAAATCACATGTTCTCATTTACCCATGTACTATAAAAATGTTGAACTCAGAAGCTGAGAGTAGAATTGTAAGAGTAGGGTGTGAGGTGCTGGAGCAAGGACAGTAGAATGAAAGGTGGGGAAATGTTATTGATAAGTTATACTTAGATAAGGAAAAAGGAGCTATTTAACCCTACTCCCCAGTAGAGATAGAATAGAGAAAATGTTTCCAAATTCAGGAAATCAAGATTAATTTAAATGCTTACAAAGAAATGATGAATATTTGGAGAGGTTGGTATTTAAAATTAGGTTGAACATCACATAATATCCAAAATAATATTCACTAGATGTAGTTTCTGTTTTTTCACTTACATATAAAAAAACATTTGGAATAACCCAATAAAATAAGCAGGTATAAAAACCATAAAAAGATTTCTGACTTTCCTCTGAGCCCTAGCCACTTGCCAGTTCTTTTTTTTTTTTTTTTTTTTTTTTCTTATGCCAAGCAAGTTTATTAAGAAGTACAGCACTGGATATACAGTTTGCATGTGGAAAAATGAAACCGAGTCAGCAGAAAGTTATCATACAGTGGGACAAAGCCAGCAGAAAACTAGTCAAGCAAGGTTCCAGTAAGGGACACTGAATGAGAAGAGTAACACATTGTGAAATTTGAAAGTGGTTAGTGTGCGCATGGTGGCGGTGAGGAATAGGGTATGTCGTGACTTCTCTTAGGCCCTTTTAGTGAGCTTTCACATAAATTAAGTGTCTTCTATTTTCATTTCTGAGTCATGGTGGTCATAACACCTGACTCAAACAGGATTAGAAGATACCAAATGTGTTCTTGAGGTTCATCGCTGAAATCCGAGTCACGGGGTGAACACTGCTAGAAATGCCCTTGCAGCTGAGGTGAATGCATTTCCTTTAGTCTACCTGCCTGCATTTCACTCTAGTCATGAAATGTGCCTCTCCCACCCCCGGATTTGTATGTTGAAACCTCAACCCAGTTATGATATTATGGTATGTTCACAGGTGTCTTTTCAAATAATTATGTCTTGCAGGTCAAGCCCTCACAAGTAGCTCCTTCATAAGCCCTCCCTTGTAAGAGGATAAAGAGGCCATGCCAAAGTTTCTCCTCACAACCACATGAGGATGTAATACTGTCATATAAAAAAAAAAAAAATCAGGAAAAGAACCCTCAGCAGAATCTTTCCATGTTGCATCTCCAGCACCACAGCTATGAGGAAGAGACTATTGTTGCTGAAGTAATTCAGTTTGCAGTCCTTTTATTACAATAACCTTAACTAAAGTAACTTGGTAACTAAAATTCAAATTACTCTTTATCTGTCCATCTGCTACGTAACGATTTTATCTCTGCTGGACTCCTGTCTATAATTCACCGATACAACTGCCTACTGAAATCCTAGTAAAATGTTCTCTCCCATGGGTAAAACTTCAGATAAAGAGAAGAGACTGGGAGGAAAAAAACGGGTAAAACTTCAGATAAAGAGAAGAGACTGGGAGGAAAAAAAACAGGAGGGAGACAGGAGGAGCATCAGCAGAAAGAAAGTAGAGGGCTGTGCAGTGGTCTTGGGGACTGTGTCATTTCCTTCCCATAGGACTTAACAGTCCTGAATTGAGCTGAGCTGAGAGTACAACATATGATTCATTCATTATTAACACCTTCAAACAACTTAAAACTAGGATGGAAATCGCTATGTTACTATTTATAGATTTTATGTATATTCCATGAGTAATGTCACATAACATTTCTTGTTTCCATATTAGCATGTCCATTGTGCAATTTTCCTGCATAATATTCATGCTTAGCCTGGCATGGAGAGATCTGTAGACTTAGGCACCATTTTAACTGAACTTACTCATTCAAAAGAGATGTTGATTTTTTTTTATAAATTTTCTTTAAAAGCACAAATTCTAAATTAAAGTTTGGAGAATGATTAATAAAATACTATTGTAGTTAAGGCAATTGACGCAAAGAATTTTTTCTAACCCACTCATAGAACTCAATTTTAAAGCCCATTTTACAAATTCTATAGCTGGAGAGGTGTGTCAGTGTTTAAGAACACTTGCTCTTCCAGAGGACCTACATTCACTTTCTAGTAGCCACAGGGTCCACAACTGTCTGTAACTCCAGTTCCAAGGGACCTGACAACCTCACACTGATATATATGTAGGTGAAACACCAATGTAGAATTACGAGCAACTAAGAAATTCTGGGAGCAAATTGCCTTCCCCAGATCTGACCTCCTTAACTGGTCAGCCATAAAATCATATACACAAGTCACACCAAATTGTCCAACCAGTTTATGTTTATACATTTACACACACACACACACACACACACACACACATCGCCAAGAAAATCTATACATGATTTCATGATTTTGAGAGAAAGCAAGGGGAAATTATATGGGAGGTACTGTGGTGTGAAAAGGGAATTGGGATGACAATGACATCCCAGTTTGACATAAAGCAAATCCTTATAGCTGTTAGTGTTGACAAGTGTCAGGTTTGCACTCTCACACACACTAGTTTAGGGCTAAATGGATGTAGTAATTCAAATAGCCCGACAGAAACGAATGGCTCACATTCATTTCTATACTTGCTGTAAAGACTCCATAGCTCTGTCTAGGTTGGCCTTTACCTGTCCTGACTTTATATGTTACCCCAGAAAATAATTTGATCTTCTTTATCTTTACCTTTCCTGATATTTAAAGTAGCGATTGAATTCATTACTAACACATTACTAAGACGTGTCCATTTCCTTCAAGAAGTACTTTATTATTCATAAAATGATCTGCATTTGAACTTCACCTGTAACTACAATGAACATATACACATAACTTATTGAATAAACTGGATTTTAAGACTTTATCAGAGGGAATAATTGAAATATACTAGCATTACCCAATGCATTCATAAATAGCACGTTGTGGTAGAGAATTAAACATTAAACACGTTCTTGTTTGTAAAAGGTTTCTTTGTATTCATTATGTTTTATTGAGATTAATTATACATTGTGCCTATTTTAAATTCCAGCACTTGAGGAGGCAGGGCCTGATCTACAAAGTGAGTCCAGGATAGCCAACGTTACACGGAGAAACTGTCTCAAAAAAAAAATCAAAATAAATAAATAAATAAATAGTTTAAATTTTGGTTTACTCATTTACTTTTTTATTTGTGTATGGGGGTATGTACAGGTGTGTGTGTGTGTGTGTGTGTGTGTGTGAGAGAGAGAGAGAGAGAGAGAGAGAGAGAGAGAGAGAGAGAGAGAGAGACAGACAGACAGACAGACAGAAAGACAGACAGACACAGAGAGAGTACAAATGCTCTTGCACATTTGTGTGGGTTGTTTGTATATATGTGTATGCATGCATGCGCATGTGTGTGTGTGCATGTGTGTGTGTGCGTGTGTGTGTGTGTGTGTGTGTGTGTGTGTGTGTGTGTGTGTGTGTGTATGTGTATGTGTATGCAGTCACTTACATGTCAGGCTGCTTCTGTGGAGATCCAAGATTAACTCTGGGGAGTAGCTTTCCCAGCACAAATTTCCGTGACACAGGCACTGAACTCAGGTCTCCTGGCCTGCCTACCAGCTCAATTACCAGCTGAATCATTTCATAGGTCCAAGTTTCTTCAATGTTGATTTTGATTTTTCCCAGAAAGCACTGTTTTTACATAGCGGACTAAATCACATAGTAAACATACTTTGTACATCTGAAACTTATAGCTGTGGATGAATTTCTTAAAAGTAGCCATGCCCTCCAGGGGTTCTTCTGAAATAGACAAGTATGATCTCAATTTAGTTCCAGCTTTGTGATAATTAAAATGTCATGTTTTCTATGGTTTCACGTGTTTACAGTTATAGAGAAAAAATATATGAGGAATTTCCTCTACTAAAGGTATTTGAAGCTAGTTACTATTTGAGAACTCTTGAATTTCTCAATGACACATAACCATGTTTAGTATGTATACACATACATACACATACATGCACATGATTGGAACCAGCTAATACTGATCCTTAGTGTGTTGGAATAATCTAGAAATGCCTAAAAATAGAAATTGTCATGGACCAGAGATTTTCTTTAATAGACTGGGACCAAATGATAGCAAGCATGCTCATAGTTTCAAAGTGGCTCTATTACGTGCCACAATCTGAGAGCAATGTGTACAGACCACTCAGTAACTGGAATGACTTGCATAAATATAGTATTTCCATGAGAGCGACTTAACTGACCATGATGGTTGGATAATGTATCATGCTGGACTTACACAGATTCCAATGCTTTCTTCCTTCTGATCATGATTACTCCATTAATCATTCAGTTAACCAAGAGTTCATATCTCATATTGAGTCTGATCTGTCTTCTAGTCTTTATTAAGATATTCTCTTACAAAAGACTCTCATAAGGTAACACAGACCTCTGGGACTTCACCTCAATTTGTTCTCAAACCCCTCAGCACTCCTCACTGGTTCCACTCTCATTAACTCAAGTGCAGAAGTCTGCCCCATGAGCTCTTCAGTAATAGTTTCAGGAGTCATTTTTCAAAATATGCTTTCCATTAAGGGCAGTAGGGAGGCCCATTTACCTGTAGTGGGCTGGGTTGCTCAACACTTGCTGTGGTTCCCTCCCAGGGTAAGGCTGTCACTTCTCAGCTAAATTCAGCACCCTTAGCAGCAATTCTCCTTCAACAATGTATCCAAAGCCATAGATGTAGAAGTTGTTCTGTGGATGTAGCTCCTCATAATCATTGCTCTCTTTGTTTTGTCCCAGTTTGGGCTTTATATAATGTTCTCCATTTGCTATAAAGAAAGGTTTCTTCGACGAGGAGTGATAGCTACATTTATCTGTGGGTATAAAAATAAGATGTTAAGTGTAGCAAGGATTTATGCTGGTCTAGCAAAGTGGTGGTAGTGGATTATTATCTAAGGTCCACGACCTCACAAACACAGGGAAGTTGGTAAGGTTTCTAGTGCCAGGAATCATCTTTCTTCTGTTGAATGGGCCTTAAGTCCACTTATACAGCTGTTGGTTTCCACCAACGTATGAGTGCCACTATTGCATTTTTAAGGATATCATGCCATGCTGGTAATTGCTGTGGCTCATGTTAGTCAGAGTTGAGTAGGACTATAAACTGCTTCTCTCCTTTGGCCACTTGCATAATACTGTCTGGTACCATGGAAGAAAGACTGCATAGTGGAGACTTCTGGGGTAGACTTATCTTGAATCAACTGAACCCTGTATCCAAAGTGGACAGTGTCATAAGTAATACAACCTTTCAACCTTTCAAAGGCAACCAAGAGCAGCAGCTATAGTCAATATTGTTTTGGGAGTCACTTGGACTATCCTGACTAACAAAGGAAGGAAGTTTCTCATACATGGTACAAGAGGTTTTGTTATTGTATAGGTCTTGTTGTCAGCCCAAGTAGCATAACTTTCTTTAAGATTGTGTGTGTGTGTTGGGGTGGGTGCATGTGTGTTTGTGTGTGTGCATTCACTTAGATACACTGCACATAATTTTAGGTAAATAATAAATAATGATTCCTTGAGGATTTATCAAACAGCTTTGGTGTTGTCTGTCCCTCACCCTCCTTCTTCTTCTATATCAACCTCCTTCTCTGCTCCTCAGTTGGAACCCCTATTCTTATTTTTCTGCAGGAAATATTAGAGAACACAAACACATTTCGTAATTCTTCTATGAAACATATCATCAGAATTTTTCCTTACAAACCTCAATATATTACTGTGGACAATCTTTTAAAACTATTCATTTTATGCATTAAAATATTTTCCTTGAATTAATAACATGGAAGGCTCTCTTATCAGGACTTTTTATAGGATACAGCTCGAAGACTGAAAATAGGAATAAGAAGACAGCTTCTTGTGGAGTACAAAAGACATCCAGTGCTTCTGTAAAATTACATGATTCAGACCTACACTGAGAATGAGGTCTTAGTGTGATATTGGTTCCAGCAGATAAAAAGAGACTAGATGATTTCAAATGCAGGTTAAATTTATTACAAGCATGAATTTGCTCAGGTTTTCTAAGACTATGATCAGATTTTTCATTATTAATCAAGGTTATAGTAGCATTCCTCCTTTATTTATAGCATTTCCATGTTAGTAAAAGCAATTTTAATAGCTGATATAAAATATGGGTTAAACAAAATTGTAAATTTTCATTAAGAATATTTATAGGAAACATCTGAATTATGTGAGGGCATTTACTGTCTGCTTTACACCAATGTGTTCATTATGAAAGATCAGGAGTACATAAAATTGCAACTATGGAAGGATGTCATTAATATAATGTAAATTAATAGTCAGATAACTACTATTTTGTTTATAAATCAATTATATAATAAAAAACCATCTTATAGAAAATGAAATGAATGGAAAAATGGTAATTTGTACCTTTGGAAAATTCCCATTTACATGAAAAGTGATGAAATCAGAAATATCTACTTCAAATTACTTTTCCTCAGTGAATGAAAAAGGTATCAAAGATGTTTCAATAATGCACAGAGTGGCCTGAAATGAAGAAAGTAGATGTGCAAATGACAGAGGAAAGCAATGTACTGAATGTAGCCAAAGGCATCATATCATCAGCTTTCGGTGTGGGGTGTCAGTAGCTTAAGCCTTGGTACCTGTTTTAAATAAAGTTTGAAAATTTTATTCAAAATAATTTATAAAATATTGATATAATGGCTATTTCAGATTTAGTCTTAATTCACGAACTGCCTTAGTTTTATAGAATATGATATTTAGAGATGAAGTCTTATTCATTATCAGTTTTAGAGATGAAAACCAAATTTCACATATTTTGAAGAGCATTGCTCAGTTGACCAGCCTTATGTCACAATTTATAGTTACTTACACAAAGAATCAAAGTACAAATAGCTAGGAGGAGAACATGCTGCTCATGAGCTAGTTTTAAAATGTAAAAATGACTTCACACAGGGGTATTGCCCTTTGCACAGAGATGTAATAATTCTCATGAACATCTATGCACCTGCTATATCAAAACAAAGATAACACTAGTGAAATCATAGCCAAAATTTTAAAAACCTTTGCCTTATTCAAATACTATATGCCAAAACATCTTAACTGCTCTGTGGATTTGGATCCTTGCATTATTCTAGTTCACACAGTGAATTGCAGTAATCAGTTTTTCCAAGTATATTTTCACATTCTTGTGAGTCTGGAAGTCTATATTTCAGACGTGAAGTCTGAAGGGTCTCTGCTCTGTCATTCACTGTGTGTTGACCCAATCAGTGGTCCACTGTAGGTTTATTAGTCTGACCTATAGTCCACTGTAGGTATGTTGACCATACCTGTAATCTACTATAGGTGCCCTGACTTGCAATTGCAAACCCCCAAACTTCTAGAAATGTCCTAAAATCTCATTTTATGACAAAATTTGATGTGTTGTGGCTATGTGTGACACTTAATATGATTTTCCTACAGAAATTATTTATTTGGTTATGGTGTTCTGCCCAAGGTGAATTGGGGAGTAATACATAATGTATGGCATATTTAAAAAAATTACTTTTCAAGATCATGAAATATTATGAATTTTTATACCCAGAAGCTTTACATGAGAGATTTCAAAACCTACATAGTGCTTATAAGAACTCAGGTGCCATAGTTTTATCTGGTAGGTTAATAAGCCAGTCAAGTCCTACACTACACTTTCAAATGTTGAAAATATCTATTTCAAGCCAACCCACAAAACAACTTGTTGTTAACAGGAGTTAAACATGAGAACAGCTATTGATGGTAAAACAGAATTTACATATGATCATCATTATTATTCAAGACTGCAGACATTTTTCTCTGACTCTTGGACAAAAGGGCATCTCTCAATTCTCAACAGAGGAATGCCGAATGGCTGAGAAACACTTAAAGAAATGCTCAACATCTTTAGTCATCAAAGAAATGCAAATCAAAATGACTCTGAGATTCCATCTTACACCCATCAGAATGGCTAAGATCAAAAATTCAGTGACACCACATGCTGGAGAAGATGTGGAGAAAGAGGAACACTTCTTCATTGCTGGTGGGAATGCAAACTAGTACAGCCACTTTGGAAATGTGTCTGGAGCTATCTCAGAAAAATAGAAATAGGGCTTCCTCAAGACCCAGCTATTCCACTCCTTGGAATATACTCAGAAAATGTTCCACCACACAACAGGGACATATGCTCAACCATGTTCATAGCAGCCTTGTTCATAGTATGGAAACAGCCTAAGTGTCCTTCAGTAGAAGATTGGATAAAGAAACTGTGGTACATTTACACTAGGGAATACTATTCAGCTATTAAAAACAAGGAATTTTCAAAATTTGTGGACAAATGGATTGAACTAGAAATGATCATAATGAGTGAGTTAACTCAGAAGCAGAAAGACTCACATGGTATATACTCACTTATATCTGGACACTAGCCCAAGGGGCATACCCCATGAAAGAGTTCACTTATCAGGAAAGTGGGACAGAGGGGAGGACATCCTATTGGGACTTTAGGTGAGAGAATCATGGGAGAATGAGGAAATAGATGGATCCAGAGGGTCCTAGAAACCTACAAGAAGAACATTATGATGGGTGGTTCTGGGCCAAGAGGTCCTGTTCAAACTATGGCACCAGCCAAGGACTATATGTGCAGTAAACATTGAACCCCAACCGAGATCTAGCCAATGGACAAGAAATTCTCCACAGTTGAGTGGAGAATGGGGACTCACTTTCACACGAACTCTGGTGCCCCATATTTGACCACATTCCTTTGAGTGGGAGTCTGGTGGCACTCAGAGGAAGGATAGCAGGCTACCAAGAAGAGACTTGATACCCTATGAGCATGTACAGGGGGAGGAGGTCCCCCTCAGTCACAGTCATAGGGGAGGGGAGTGCGGGGAAAACAGGAGGGAAGGAAGAATGGGAGCATGCAAGGGATGGGATAACTACTGAGATGTAATATGAATAAATTAATTTTAAAAAGGAAAAAAAGGGGGGGAGCATCTCTCGGTGAGACCGCTCTATTACAAGGCTTTAAAATGGAAACAAATTGTAGAATAGTTATCCCGTCCTTTGTCACTAATATCCACTTATAAGTCTGTATATCCCATGCATGTCTTTTGGGGTTTGGGTTACTTCACTCAATATGGTATTTTCTATTTCCATCCATTTTCCTGCAAATTTTATAGTGTCCTTATGTTTACCACATGAGCAGTATTCCACTCTTTGGTTGTTTCTAGATTCCAGCTATTATAAATAAAACTGCTATGAACATAGGTGACTAGGTGTCCTTGTGGTACGGTGGAGCATCTTTTCTGTATATGCCTAGGAGTGGTAATATTTGGGTCTTGAGGTAGAACTATTTCCAATTTTCTAAGAAACTGTCTGATTGATTTCCAAAGTGGTTGCAGAAGTTTTCACTCTCACAAGCAATGGAGGAGTGTTCTGCTTTCTCCACATCCTTGCTAGCATGTGCTGACAACCTGAGTCTTTTCATCATAGCCAACCTGACTCGTTAAGTTGGAATATCAGAGTAATTTTGATTTGCATTTCCCTGAAGACTAAAAGTGTTGAACATTTCTTTAACTGTTTCTTAGCCATTATAGGATCCTCTTTTGAGAATTCCCTGTTTACCTCTGTACCTCATTTCTAATTGTGTTATTTGGTTTGCTGGTATCTAATTTTTTTAATTCTTTATATATTTCAATTATATTTTCTTAATTCTTTATACATCCCTCTGCCAGATGTACAGTTGGTAAAGATCTTTTCCCATTCTGTTAGCTGCCTTTTTGTTCTATTAACAGTGTCCTTTGCCTTACAGAAGCTTTTCAGTTTCATGATGTCCTATTTATTAATTGAACCAAAAAAAAAAGCTAAGTTACAAGAATGGCCCAAGGGAGTGTGCTTAAATATCACTCAGAAGAGGAAATAGTCATTGGAGGTAGATGGAGGGAGGAAACTGGGTAGGAGAAGGGATCGGAAGGGGAGCAGGGGTGAAGATAGGAGTAGGGACAGTTAGAGCAGGGAGGGTGAGAGAACAGAAACTGGAGATGGGGAGCCTGTCTGGAATGTGACAGAGACCTGGGATAGGAAGTCTGTGAGAATCACCCTAGCTGAGACTCCTAGCAGCAGGAAATATGGAGCCTGACGTGTCCACCTCCTGCAGCCAGGTAGGACTTCCAGTGGAGGAATATGGACACCAATCCATCCAAAAAAACCTTTGACCCATACTCTTTTCTTCATACAAGATGTGCACAACAAAAATGGAGCAGAGATCAAGGGAGTGGCCAGCCAAATATTGGCCCTACTTCAGACCCATTCCATGGGAGAGAACTAATCCCTAACACCATTACTGTTACTGTGTTATGCTTGTAGACAGTACACTGGTATAATATCTCTGAGAGACTTCACCGAGAAGCCAATGGAAACAGATGCAGAGAACCACAGTCAAACACTAGACAGAGCTCGGGGAGTCCTATGGAAGAGTTGAGGGAATGATTTAGGGGGCTGGAGGGATCAAGGTCTCTAGAAGAAGACCTGTAGAGCAACCTATCCTGGGCCCATGGGGCTCACAGAAATTGGACCACCAACCAAAGAGCATACATGGACTGGTCATAGGCCCTCTGCACTTTGTAGCAGATGGGCAGCTTGGTCATCACGGGGATCCCTCAACAAATGACTTTGATGCCTGTCTTTAGATCCCGCTGCCCTAACTGGGCTGTGTTGTCTGGACTCAGCAAGAGAGGATGCTCCTAGTTCTGCAGAGACTTAGTGTGTGAGCATAGGTTGGTATTCATAGGGGATCTCCCCATTCTGTGAGGAGAAGGAGAGTGGAGAATAGGGGCTTTGGGGAGGAGAACTGGGATGAGGGGGCAGTGATCAGGATTTAAAGTGAATGAATAAATGAATGAGTAAAAAAGAAACTAATTATTTTTGTAAATAAAGTTTTAACAAAAGGCAGCTGCCTAACTATCATTCTGTAATTACTTACATTTATGAAATGGTGATTTGAAACAAGAGAAATGCCAAATTCTTGCTAATGAGTGCCAACTTCTTTCTAAATAATAACACTGTGTGTTACAGGGAAGATGCTAGGAAGTGCGCTGTTTCATCTCTTTGCCAATTTGAATTCTGCACACTTTTTTTTTTCCTGTTCAGGACTAAAATAGAAACTAAATAGTTGTAGGTTTAAGTAATTTTCAAAGTTGAAAATTGAAAGTACAATCTTGTACTTTGCAATAGCCCAGATGATATATTCTTTTCCTGCAAAAAAAAAGGAACTCCAGAAATTGATCTATTGTGCCACTCCTGCTCTTTTCTTTCTGCTGTCATTTATTTTCCACCTGTGCATAGTGCTGCTTGATTTTCTCTGTGCTCTTGGATGCTTCCACTGACATTTGTTCCTTTACAGGCTTAGTCACTTTAAAATTTGCTCACAATCTGGCTAAATCAAGTTACAAATTTTATACATAATCTCAGAATTATAATATCAATTAGAACATCACAATATTATATTAGAAATGGAAAAAAAACTTGGAGGTTCTGTTTATCAATACTTTAAGTTTTCAAACGAGAAAGCTATCTTTCTGAGACAAAGCCTATTCTATTTACCCTGCCATTTGTTTACTTCCAACCTTAGAGTGGGTTTCCATCCTTTAAGCAAGACTCCAAGTCTCCTGATATTCCATACTGTAATCTTGTACCTGTATTAAAATCTTTTAGCTTAGAAAAACGTTGTCATAGCCGGGCGTAGTGGTACACGTCTTTAAACCCAGGACTCAGGAGGCAGAGGCAGGCGGATGGTTGAGTTCGAGGCCAGCCTGGTCTACAAAGTGAGTCCAGGATGGCCAAGGCTACACAGAGAAACTCTGTCTTGAAAAAACAAAACAAAACAAAACAACAACAAAAAAAGTTGTCATAATTAACTTTACATGAAATGTTTTTAATTAAAATGAATAATAGGCAAGTAATCAGCGAGTTATATTGGCATAAAGGACACAAATATACCATATGTTAACCCACTTAGACATGCAAACAACACATTCGTTAAACACAGTGCTTAAAAATACACAAAGTCAGCATCGCAGAGACTTCCTAAAAATATACAAAGTCACAGAGACTTCCAGTTCTGATGGCCAAATGGAATGATGCTTTATCTTCCTACTGTGTCATAAATTAGGAAATAAGATTAAAACACGGAAACCCTAAGCAAATGTATGACACATGTGCAAAACAATGTTAAATTTTCACTGGTCAGACATGGGATTGAAACAATGGAGCAGTAAGGACTGTGACTTTGGAGACCGTGGGCCACAGCCCAGGCATCAGCTCATTACAATATCATCTCACAGACATAAAAGATGGATAAACAAGGAGGTGATATCATAATATAAGTGAATAAATTGATGAGTGGATTAATAACATTAGACAAGTCAACACAACTCATAAGTTCTGTGGAGGAAATTAAAGCTAAGAATGACATGTAAGCAGTTCAGAGGATATTTACTCCTGATTCAATACATCGAACAGAAAAACTGGGTAGTTTATATAAATTCTTGTAAAATATTTAAAGAACACTGAGAGTAATGCTTTACTTTTGAAATAAAAATCAGTACAAATAGAACAAGAATAGGTGGTACTGATAAAAACTAAATAGAATAAAAGAAAATAAAACTAAGCTTTTAAATGAAAATTATGATTGTAAAATATATGCACAATCCAGTATAAAGGTATCAAAAAAGACACTTCTGAACTCACTGTATATTAGGTAATTCATAAGTGTTCATTGCACATTCCAAAATAGCAGTAACAAGTAGCTGTTTCTTTAACATGAGTGAGCAGGCCTCTTGCTTAGGTAAGATACTCACCATTGTTTGGTGAGTATCTGCTCACCAAAATATGACAGCCTATCAAACTGTCATTGAAGTACGAAGATAGTACTAAGAGGGAGGGAGGGAGGGAGGGAGGGAGGGAGGGAGAGAGAGAGAGAGAGAGAGAGAGAGAGAGAGAGAGAGAGAGAGAGAGAGAGAGAGAGGAGTGTCTCCACAGAAGACTTCCCAGGAAAATAATTGTGATGGACATTTCCACCCAGATGAATTAGGGAATTAGGAAGAATTGTAGCCAAAAAATATATATATATAAATTAACAAAACATGCAGATAAAAATGCATAACTGAAACCCAAAATAATTATGTTTAAAAACCTGTTTAAATACCAAAACAATAATGATATGATAGCATATAAAACAGGATATACAGTGGGTTACTATACAGCAGTATACTTTTAAGTGGAATGGTCATGCCCAATGAATTTGGATTTAAAGAAAGTTTTAATGACTTCTGTGAGATAAAATGAATTGCAAAATGCTAGACATATGGTCTACTGTTTCAGAGGCAGAACACTAAAAATATAGAAAAAAGAGAGACAGAAAGAGAAATACTAAATAAATAGAAATATCCAGTGACTTTATTGAAATAGAAAAGGAAACAAAGGAATAAAATAAAAACGATGGGACCAAATACACAAAAATTAACAACTTTAAAAAGAAGTCCAGATAGTTTGGCAAAATGCATGTCTATTGAACAGCATATGCATTTGGATTTTAAAAATGAAGATGTGTTCTAGGAATCACAAATATAGAACATGTGGGGCTTGCTGTTCTGTGTCTGGGTTACCTCACTAAACAGAATGTTTTCTAGTTCAATCCATTTACATGCAATTTTCATTATTTCATTTTTCTTCAAAGCCGAGTAAAATTCCACTATGCATGTGGTTTCATCCCAAAAATTTGAAGAAAAGTCCCTACTACTGAAGACACTACATATTTGAACACAGCTTGAAGGAGTTAGGCTGGAACTGACCTAAAAGCCTCCTTTCTGAGGACTGTCTTTCACAGTACCAGATTATGCTATGTAAGCAGCCATGGGAGAGAAGTCTATCAATATTTCTATGTGATGATGCCTACAAACTTCCACAGTGACAAGGCATGCCAAAAAAATCCTTAATGGTGCAATAATAACACATAGCTTGGCAGTAGCCAACATATCTGATTGGACTTCTAGGGGGGATCTCATGTCTGATACTAAATGCTAGCCATTGGCCAATGGCTAGTGAGGTCTTGAAAGCTAGAGGAGAAACTATTACTGCCATTTTTCTAACCCAGCAAAGTCCTAACTGTGACTGTGTTCTAAATGCCGATCCGTATACTCACAGACCAGCGTAGCTCTCACTCCTCAATAAAGAGGCTTCATTTTACACAACATTACAGAGATTCACAACTGGTTGAAATACAGAGACCAGGTGACCGTGGGATGCCCAGCACCAATATAACCCATATCAAGGAACATCGCTGAAGAGAAAGCTGAAAAATTATAAGGGCTAGAAGAAAAGCACTATTAGCTGCCCTTAGATCTTCGTCTACAGGTAGGATTCAGAGATATTCCTGATCTATGTTAACATGTCAACTGGTGTTGACATTGTTCAGGAATTTTTAGGCAGCCATGCTGTTGGCATTTTGTGAGTACAGCTTCACCGAAAACAGAATCCAAGGAAATGTGCTTTTCTCTACCCAGATCTAGCCAATGGACAGAAAATTCTCCACAGTTGAGTGGAGAATGGGGACTCACTTTCACATGAACTCTGGTGCCCCATATTTGACCATGTCCCCTTGAGTAGGAGGACTGGTGGCACTCAGAGGAAGGGTAGCACGTTACCAAGAAGAGACTTGATACCCTATGAGCATATACGGGGGAGGAGGTCGGAGGTCCCCCTCAATCACAGTCATAGAGGAGGGGAGTAAGAAGAAAATGGGAGAGAAGGAGGAATGGGAGGATAGAAGGGATAGGATAACAATTTAGATGTAATATGAATAAATTAATAAAATATATTATAAAATAAAAGGAAAAGAAAAAATAGAAACTAATAAAAGAACCAGGTAGACCAGCACCATTTGTTAAAGATGCTGGTCACAATCATAGGGGAGGGGAGTAAGGGGAAAATGGGAGGGAGGGAGGAATGGGGGGATACAAAGGATGGGATATCCATTGAGATGTAATATGAATACATTAATAAAATATAAAAAATAAAAATTTTTAAAAAGAGCTTAAAATATTGCATAAAGCATTTTCAGAAAGGAATAAAGACACAGATTTCAAGAAAAAAAAAAAAGAACCAGTGACCAATAACAAATGATTAATCAATAATTATCAGAAGACAAATAATTAAATAATGCATGAAGCACATTTGCTTACTCATCTGTTTTTAAATACTGAAAATACCAAATGCCAGTACGAGAGAACTGGAAAATATCCGCAGGGATAGTGGAAGATACTGGGACTGCTCCTCCTGAGCAACTTGAAGACATTTTAAGTTTTATGCTGCTTTGCTTTTGATCCTGAAATTCTACTTATCCTGAAAAGAAAGAAGTCACTTTCACAGGATGATAATGACGCAGGATACACAGTAGTAAAGAAGCAATCTAATCATGCTATACTTAGAAAAGGCAAATGATTTTCTGAATAATCAGAAATGAAATATTACATGGCTACTGAAATGAATGGCTGCATATTATGAAATAGATATGTGTTATATAAATTTATATTATGATGTATTATATAATAATTATATACCATATGTGTCTATGCTACGTATGAATCACACATATTTATGTTATTATTATCAGTATAAAATAAAGTAAGCAAGATTTAGCACCATAAACAAAGAACAATGATAGATTTAAGTGCTTATACCATGTCCTGTGTATAAGTACTATAGCAATAACAAATATTTATGTATAATAACACTATTGGATGATATAGATTTCATAAGAGTTGAATGGGAAGGAATCAAAACATCTTGCCTAAGATGCCAATTACATTTTTACTGAACAGTATCTCTGTAAAAAATCAGAGGATGATAGAACAAAATGGAAGGCTTTATAAGGTTGAATAATGGCTATGTTTATCTTGTAATTTTTTCTACATTTTTGTATTTAGAATGTCTCTCAAAAAATGGGCATTCACAAAGCAGTATCTGAAAGATGGCCTAAGGATACACATTGAAAATAATGCTCTACCACCATTATAGGGTGAAAGACTAATAAAAATGGACAGCTCTATGAATTCCAGTTCTTGCAAACAACTGGATTTCTTTCAGAAATGCAGTATTATTTTGCCCAGTTCCACTGTCGCATATTGTCTGAGCGGTGATTTTTAAATTGCACAGCACTCTGGTTTACTAGCCTTTTTTTTTTTTCTATTTATTCACAGCTTTACAGGTTCGTCATTATTTAATTTTCTACTGGTAAAACACCTCAGCTTATTGCAATGTTTGCTTCCTTCTATGATAGTAAAAATAGTAAGGAGATCATGTCTGTTTTTTTCACTCTTTTTAGTTCTATTAGCAGCTCTTGGTAATCAGCAAAATTTTTATTTGTTTTGCTTAATAAGCAAGAGGGGGAAAGGTAGAATCTAAGGTTATAATGCCATGCTTGTCTGCACAGTGTAAAATAAAACAGTCACCGTGTCACTACTTTGAGCCCATTTACGTATGTTGTACGATGTGTGGTATATGGCACATGGCACATATGATATGGTGTGTAGTTTGTGCAACGTGTCGTGTATGGTTGTGGTATGTGGTATGTAGTGTGTGCAGTACGTGGTGAATGGTGTGTGGTGTATTCTCTAAGGACTACCTCTTTTGGTGCACATAGCTTGAGGAAAACGCCATAAATATTGTCCTCTGAAAAACACAAAAGAAAGGAGATGGAAGTTATTAAATAAGTTTTCTGATGAGAAATCATGTATCAAACATATGAAAGCAGGTATCGTATAATAGAGAAAACATTTTTAATGTGCACTATTGTTACCAATAAGAGATTTTAAGCTTGAGTAATTAGTTTATATGTGATATATCTTTCCAAATTTAATTATCACAAAATTGTACTTTGAATATCTTATTAGAGTGGTTTTTTTCATGTATTAATTTTCTTTCTTGTACTTAATTCCGAGTAGGATATTCCAGACATTATCAGCATACTCAACATACATTCTGTGAGCTCCCTGACAGGTAAGTAGAAAAAAAAATTAACTAATTTAAGGAATGACTCAACACAGAAATATGAAAATAAGTAATATGTTTTAAAATATAGTATTTCCTTACATGTAACTGGAAATAATATTTTCTCTTTAGCTACACTAATATCTACATTGTAATAGTCCTGGAATCACAAACTCATTAATTTTTATTTACTCCAAGATGAGAGGATGGTCCTTGAGTGAAATTAGCCATCAACTCATGCAGCCCAGCTCTCATGGGAGCTACATTTCTCACTATGCATTCATTTACTTATTGGTAAATTTGTGTAATACTTATTGGATACTTTTTAAGAGATGGAATCTATGTATCCATGGCTATACTGTATCTCCTTACATAAACCATGCTGACATCAAACTCAAAAAGACCCATCTGCCTCTGCTTCTCAAGTGCTGCCATTAAAGGTGCGTGTCACCACATCAGCTATTGGATAGCTATTAAGCACAAACCCGAGGAGAGTCTCTCAGAAGATTTAACTGCCCATGCTTGCAGGAACAATACATGCCAATACTAGTGGTCGTGTTGATATTAAGCTTACATGTCAAAGGGATATAGATGATTTGGAACGACATGTAAACACCACGGTCACTAAGGTGATTGGCAAAACTACAAACATTTGTTTAAGTAAGACTTGATTACAAGATAACATAAATAGCTGATGATGAAAAGGTGGCAGAACAGGGTACAGTTTCACGGAGAATGCAGGACAGATTACTATGTAAATCGGTACATTTACTGAAGCTACAGCAGACATCAAGAAAGAGCAAAGGGACGAGTGCACCCTGCCTACTAAATTATGTGAACGAGAGCACTTTCATGAGAATGCTGCCACTTTAAAAATGAATGGTGTCCAGCTTTAAACATAATGGGGGAAAAGTAGATAACAATTTTTGCAAACCACAAATTGGTGAAATGTTTCAATAAAGCAAGTTTGACTAACGCGATGTGGCTTTCTCCATGGTTTCCACAATTCTGGGTTCTACACGCCTGAGAAACTGTGCGCTGTGTTGTTCTCAAACTCTGTCTGCTTAGGACTCTACCTATGACACAGCCACTTGAAACGTACATACAAGTATACAAGTGTCATGCTCACATAGAATCTCTCATTTTCACATAAAGAGAGACGGCAGAGAGTAGAAGAAGAAGGGAGTGACACACGGCAATTAATCATTGCTATTTTCCCACAACATAGTTTGTAGTATTAAGGAAATAATGGGGTTATAGCATTTTAAAAATAGCATTCTTTTCAATAACTATTAACTTCCATGCAAAAATGATTGCCTAAAAGCAGTATTATCTCGACGTGATGATATTCAATTAGAATTTTAGCTGAATTACTATAGCTGTTCCCAGAGAATTTTGAAATATGCTTATTTTCATCTTCATAATGTGACACACTCATTACATTCATGAACTTTTAAATTATTAAAATCCAAAATGTTATGTTTTATTACTTTAATTATTTGTCATATAAATATTTCATAGATGGTATAATATGTTCTCTTTACCCATTGACAATTTGTTAAATTGTTTATTACTAAAATAACAGAGAACAACAGAGATCATACAAAATTATTGACAAAATAATTAGAAAAATGACATTATTTATAAGCTGGTTCATTTACATATACAAATAAAATTATTTTTGAAATCACTTAGACCTAACTAAACACTAGCAGTATTGTTTTTTGTAGTCTTTACATATCTGTGGATAACTGCTATTTATGTATGCATTATAGCAAATAAATGTAAATGTACAGTAATTTATATAATGCAAAACCAAAGCCTTTTCTCCCTAAGGTCTCTGTATAGAGTTTGTCCTATACATCTTTTCAGGTGGACACTGCAGGAGTGAATTCCTCCCTTCCTGGCAGGTTTTTGTCCTGGCATTGTTAAAACCCAGAGAGGCTGAGCAAGAATGCCTCTTTAACCAGCTCATGCTATTCCAATCTAGCAAAGATGACTATGAATTCCTCCCGTTGGACCTAGGAGTTTACCACTGTGTAGGGAAATATATCACTCAAACATTTTCATAGGTCTGATAATTCTAGAAAGGTATATTTGCAGACCATCTCATGAAGCTCTTTAGAAATTCTGTGTTTTTCAAGACTAGGGTATGAAATCAGACATAAATGATTATCAACTACATTTAAAAAATTAAATCATGCAAAGAATAATATCAAAGTGTAACATGCACACTGAATTATTTGCTCTTTATACTTCTAATTCTAATCATCTTTCTCTTTAATAATCTTTAACTTCATTTATCCTAAGAATACCTTGCCTTTTCTGTTTTGTGGGCCTATTGTGAATACCTGAAGCAGCCAATTGTCTTTTATGACATATTAGTAATGAGTTGATTTTCAAATCTTTGTTCCTATAACTGCAATTTGCCTATCCCCTCTGAACAGTAGCAGGGAACATTAGTCCAGATGAGTACTACACAATAAGAATGCACAAATAAATGACAACAAACAAAGAGAATGGAAAAGGAAAAAATAATGATTTAAAGACACATCCACCCTAAAAGATGTCCAAGACATTGCATAGAAGCACAAAAACATTGGAGAACAAACCTACATGCCTCCAAAAAGATGCAATTCTACCAGAAGTTTTTGAAATCCTAATTTTGCAAATGTTTAATGATTTCTAAGAGTCAAGCAAACAATAAAGTCAGGAGATCAATTTTTTAAACTTACGTAACATCAGTAATATGGATGAAAAAATGAGGAAGTTGTTGAATAATTAAATAACATGCAGAGAAAGTTCAGGAAGACAACTGAGATTCTGAAAATGGAACAAACGGAAGTGTCAGGAGTTGTCAATCATCCAATAGTGAGTAAAGTGAAAAATCATCATCGGTGGTCTGACTGAAATAGAATAAACAATCTTCAAAGGGAAGAAAATATTGAAGAAATATTACATTTAGAATTTAACAAAAAAAAATATAACCAAGCATCACAAATGACATAGAATATTCCCTAAACTCAGAGCAAAAAATCTCCCAGGTGTAAAGAAAGGTATAACAATGAAGTACAAGTGGGTTTGAGACTCTCAAATATGCATGACCAGAAAAGTGCCTCTCCAAAACACATCATCAGTCAAACCCACAAAAAATGTTCCACGAAAACCTACAAGAGAAAAAAAAAATCTAATTTATCAAATTCATCAAGATAATCTCAAACTTCTAATAAGAAATAGTAAAATCCAAGCATAAAATCATAAGCTCTAAACCGTGAAATTAAATAACTGCCAACCATAAGTATGGTATCTTTTAAATTTTACACAGAAATAAAAGTCTTGTGAGTTAGGTACAATGTAAAGCAACTCACAACTGCCAAGCCAGGATTACAAAAGGCGCTTAGAGGCATTCCACACAGAGGGAAAGGAGAAGACCATCGTGACATAAGAGCATAGGAAGAAGTGAATCTTTCATGGGAGTAATGCATTAATAAATGGGGACTATGAAAAAATACTATGCCCAACTCTGTTAACCCAAAATATAATTAAGAGAAAATGAAAAGAACAAATAGTATGCAAACTCACAAAGAAAGCAATCAGCAAAATTATAGAAATCAGGAAATGCCTGTCAATTATATCTCTAAATGTTAATGATCTCAACTCCCAATTAAAAGGTAAAGACTAGCTTATTGTGTCCAGTCACAGAATCCAACTGTTTGTTGCTTATAAGAGATAGAGTTGAATGGAAGACTCAAAGAACTAGACCCTACATACCAAATAAATAGCAGAAATTGGCTGTTTTATTTTTTAATTTATTTTTTCTACTAAATATTTTTTATTAATTTATTCATATTACATCTCAATTGTATCCTCCCATTCCTCCTTCCCTCCTGCTTCTCCCCCTACTCCCCTCCCCTATGTCTGTGACTGAGGGGAACCTCCTCCCCCTGTATATGCTCATAGGGTATCGAGTCTCTTCTTGGTGGCCTGTTATCCTTCCTCTGAGTGCCACCAGGCCTCCCCATCCAAGGGACATGGTCAAATATGGGGCACCAGAGTTCGTGTGAAAGTCAGATCTCCTTCTCCACTTAACGGTGGAGAATGTCCTGTCCATTGGCTAGTCTGGGTAGGGGTTCCAAGTTTACTGCCTGTATTTTCCTTGGCTGGTGCCATAGTTTGAGGAGGACCGCAGGGCCCAGATCCACCTGTCATACAGTTCCTCTTGTAGTTTTCCAGGACCCTCTGGGTCCTTCTATTTCCTCATTCTCCCAGGCTTCTCTCACCTAAAGTCTCAATAGGATGTCCTCCCCTCTGACCCACTCTCCTGGTAGGTAAAGTTTTTCATGGGGATGTACCTCTTGGACTAGTGTCTCGATATAAGTGAGTATATACCATTTAACTCTTTTTGCTTCTGGGTGAGCTCACTCATTATGATAATTTCTAGTTCAATAAATTGGCTGTTTTATATTCAATAAAGTCAACCTCAGTACAAAATAAAGATATAAGTTGTAACTGCACATAAATAGGAAAACAATCTATCATGGAGAACAATTATCATGCATCTGCACCAAATATTCATGCAACTAATTAATTAAGCAAACAGTACTAAACCTAACCGGACATATAGTCCAGATACAATAATAGTGTATGGCTTCAATACTCCATTCTCATTAATATTGAGAGCACACGTAAAATACAGGAGAAAACCAGGTCACACAAACTGTATCATGAATCAAATTGACTTACCAGACAGTGATGGAATAATCCACCCAACAGCTGCAGACTCTCATTCCCTACGGCCGACTTTGTCACAATAGTTCATATTCTGGGCCACAGATGAGTCTTAATAAATAGAAAATAATTGAAATGCAAAACAAAAAAATAATCTTCTAAAACTATTTTTATAACATGACTAGTCAGTTTTTCACAAGGAAAACACGGAAACACTGAATCGCTCATGGAATATCTAGTTATCCTAACAATCCAATATATATTTTCATTCATAGTGTTAAGAGTTATGCACAAGTTCAGAAGAGCAATGTTCAAGGTAACCATGCCATATTCCAGAACCTAATGATAAATAGATGCTTAGATGGAAAAATACAGCAGAAAGTAATACAATAATTCATTATATTATACTTTTCATTTTAAGGTAATCAAACCATCAGAAACCTTATACATAGTGAAAACAGTTACATACTTCAACCAAACAATATTGATTGTTCATTTCGATAATCAGCTTCTTTTGATGTACAATAACCATGGAGAAAATGTTGGGCACGTGAGGTTTTCTGGTTTGTTGTTGTTGTTGTTGTTTTAGGTTAATGAGGAGGGAAAACACTACATAAATGCAGGCAGTACCATTCCATGGAATGGGTTTCCAGGCTGGTTAAACTGAAGTGAGCTGCACACAGCATTAAGCACTTTCTTCCTGATGACTATGTGTACAATGTGATCAGCTGGTTTCCCTTCCAGCCACCATATCCTGCGCCATAATGGACAGCATTCTCTGGGACTGGAAATCAAACTAAAACCTTTCTCCTATAATTTCTTTGATTGAGTATTTTATCTCAGCAATATGACAAATATCTAGTAAAATGGCAATTAATTTATTCAAATAAACTCTAATTAATGATTATGTTGATGTATGAGGGACCACAGATCACTCAAGTATTCAGCTTGCAATAAATCAAAGACTTAAAAATCAAGAATTAAATGTGCCTAGGATAAAAGAATGGGCTTCTTACTGTTTTTATTTTGAAAGTGCTGGGTCCACAGAAAATTGATTTCATAAACATTTATCTTCAGCTTAATCACCAGTTATTTATATGTCATGTTTGCTTTACCTTTTTCTATGGATTTTTATTTTGTTTGAACCACTAGAAATTGTGTAGGCATGGTAATGAAGCCTTGTGTGTCTGATAAAAATAAGATACGCTCATACACAAATGTAGTACTAAAAACACTGAAAACATTATAAATAAGTCTGTGGTATTTTCTAATAGAACTACCTCTATTCCCCAGGATATGTAGTATTTCTTCATTTCTTCTCTTAATTTTCTAAGATAGATTCATACGCTACATGTGATTTTTTTTTCTCTCCCTTTTCCTCTTTCTTTGTTTCTTTAAGAAAACTAGGACAAGGACTTTTGTAAAATTTCAGCCTTCTAGGTTAATGCAATTCCTATAACAGCATTTTTTTTTTTACATTTTTTCTCTTATAACTCAGGAAATTGGATGTAAGTTTTGAAGGGATCTCCTGATTTCAGGATGCACATCAGTGAAATGAAGATTTCAAGGCTAATGTTCCTTTTGGATTCAATTACAGTGACATACTAGAGTGTTATCTGAGAACCAGTGAGGATGAGTTTGAACAAGGTAGCATTGTTACAACTGTTCATTTCCATCTTTCTATTTCATTTTTTGTCATTAGTAGGTATATGTTACTAGTCAGCCACTGAAGTTATGTGGCACTGTATGAAAGATCTCATTTCTAGTACTGTTTTCACCCAAAGACTTTTCATCTATTGATATTTATGGATGATTTTACTACATTGAGTATTAGAATTGGTTGTTTTTGTAATTACACCATCTTTTTAAAAATTCTACCAAGAAATGCTTCTTTTTGCATTAATGTTATTAAAAAGATCTCCTTTATAGAAACTGAAGTTTGATTTTTATCACCCAATGTCAGATGATTGGATATTTTGAGGTATTTGAGTATTTAAAGGTATTGGGCACAATTTTACAATTATAGATCCTACATAAGTCGGTCTTTGGAAAGGAACTGGTGTGGAAATATGAACCCAGGCATCAGCTGCATGATGTCATCCCAGGCAGTTGTGCTGTGGCCCAGTGACTTCTGCTGCTTGAGTGGTAAAGATCTTGTAACGCAAGTTTTCAATAGATTTTGTGAGAATTTAGAAAGTATAAAAGTTTTCAGTGTTTTGCTGCGAGCAGAAGTTTTTGATTAAAGCTTTGTTAAACTTTAACAGTGATGTTGTCTACTGGTGACTTTTCTTTTTGGGGAGACTTTTTATTACTAGTTCAACCTTATTACTAGCTGATGTCCTCTATGTCCTGATAGCCCAATGCCATTAGACTCTCCTTGCCCGATATCACTAGTGAATTCAGCTTTTCTTTTTTGTTTTTTTTTTTTACACATACAACTTATATTATTACACATATATACAATAAACTACCTATAGCAAGAACCATGACACAATCAGGAATTATATAAACACTAAATACTTAGTGTTTTAGCTGTTTGTATTTGGCATCCTTGAAGAAAACATTTTTTCTATCTTGGTGCATCTAAAATTCTGAATGTAAATCCATATCTATCATATCTCATCATTATCAAATAACCATCTAGCTAGACTAAAAAAAAAAACAAAAAACATTGTAACCTCTAAACAACTAAGCTTAATTGTGAAACTTGACTATCTGGTCTTCAACCCCATCAGAGACTTGAGAAGGAATAAAAGTGATTACCTAAGTATACTGGGACTGTAGGTAGTATCTTTCCAAACGACAAGATAACAGAGGCAGTTTGCTACTTGAATAGTCACCCAAAGTTCTCTATAATGTCAGAGCATCATCTTCAGCCTTCTGGACTAATATATCTTACAGACATATTTGTGAGGCAGGAACTATTGAGGATTTGCTTACCCTGTTTTGGCAGTTTGTCCATCAATTCTGCCTGAACAGAAGCTTGCCCTTTTTTAGACAGAATTCTGTGGGAGAAATGAGGACATTTTGCCCAGTGGCTTGTTTGCCACATTTGATGCTCATCCTCTTTGAGGTAGTCTGGGTGTTGCCAGGACATAACCAGTCTCATTGTCAATGAATCTTTAAAATATTTTTTAAAAAACATTTTAATGTTATATACTTGCTTATATCTAGACACTAGCCCAAGGGGCATGTCCCATGAAAGTCTTCACTTATCAGGAAAGTGGGACAGAGGGGAGGACATCCTATTGGGACTTCATGTGAGAGAAGCATGGGAGAATGGGGAAATAGAAGGATCCAGAGGGTCCTAGAAACCTACATGTAGAACATTATGATGGGCGGTTCTGGGCCAAGGGGTCCTGCTCAAACTATGGCACCAACCAAAGACAATACAGACAGTAAACATTGAACCCCTACCCAGATCTAAACAATGGACAGAACATTCTCCAACATTGAGTGGAGAGTGGGAACTGACTTTCACATGAACTCTGGTGCCCCATTTTTGACCATGTCCCCTTGATGTGGAGGCCTGGTGGCACTCAGAGAAAGGATAGCAGGCTACCAAGAAGAGACTTGATACCCTATGAGCATATACAGGCAGAGGAAGTCCCCCTCAGTCACAGTCATAGGGGAGAGGAGTAGGGGGAAAGTGGGAAGGAGGGAGGAATGGGAGGATACATGGGATGGGCTAACAATTGAGATGCAATATGAATAAATTAATAAAATATTTTTAAAAACATTTTAAAATGCCGTATTCTGTATGTCTCAGATTTTTGAAGACCTTACCTAACCGTTTTACCTTATCCTTCTATAGAATCATATCTATCCATTGCACATAAGATGTATATCCTTGTGATAAAAATGGACTAGTAATGGATATGACCATGATTTGATCAACTAACAATTAACTTGTATAACTTACTTATCCTACATAGCGTGCAATAACATTTTCAAAGTACTGAAAGTACACCTTGTATGATAATTGAGTTATACAGGTACAATACTTTATATTAGAGTAGAAATACATGTAATGTGTGTGAAGAATAATCCTACATTTGAATTCTATTACCACCGTATCTAAAATTAAATATTTTTCCATCTCTACATAAAAATCTTTAGCAGTGAACTAACACTAACCTTGTGAGTGACAATTGAGGCCTATTTTTCTTGGGTATGAACTACAAGGGCACCCCTATCCCTTTGTTCTGTTTTTGGTTTTTTTTTTTTTTTTTTTTTTTTTTTTAAGATTTATTTATTTCTCATTTATACAATGTTCTGCCTGCATTGTGAGCTTGCAGGCCTGAAGAGGGCACCAGATTTCAGTATAGGTGGTTGTGTACCACCATGTGGTTGCTGGGAATTGAACTCAGGGCCTTTGGAAGAGCAGACAGGGCTCTTAACCACTGAGCCTTTTCTCCAGCCCCTTAAAACTGTGTAGCCCAGGCTGGCCTCGAACTTGTGATCCTCGTGCCTCTGCTTCCTTCAGCAAATCCTACCGGCGTGTGCCACCACTACCGGCTGTTCTGTTTTTTTAGTCTCCTCTCATGATGCAAGGAAAGATTCTTTGATTTTGTTTCATTTCAAGAGTTCAACTCTGCTTTTAAATTTTACATTTCTCTTATCTTTTTAATTTCTGCACTGTTTTCTTCTATTCCTTGGGCGTTGGCTTCTTGTCTTTTGTTTTCCAAGTCTTTTAGATGAATCATTATATTGCTTCTATGAAATATTTATATTTTTCCTTTTAGCACTTAATGCTGTAAACTTTCTTCTTAGTGAAATTTCTACTACATCCCATGAGTTTTAATTTGCTGGATTTCCATTTATACTTCTTTCAGGGAAGAAATTAATTTCACTTTTGATTTTGTAATGACTTGTTCAATCAGTAACATGTTGTTAGGTTCCTGTAAATTCTTAGTCCCTGGTTTCTGCTGAGAGGAGTCATTATTTATCCCTCCACTTGTCCTTGACTGGTGGAAGTTTTACCTGTAGTAGTAGCATATGTGTCACTGTCCTAAGTTTCTGTATTTAGGTCAACCATCAACCTATCTTCTTAAGGAGGTAGCTAGCCTCTTATATTACATTGCTAATTCTAACACCACATATTTCTTCAGAAATGTACTAATTTGTTTCTTATGAGTTGCCTCCTTTTTAATACAACAAGTTTGCAGCCGTGAGAATTATATTTCTCCTTTTAAAGAAACAATAATTCTTCCACCTGTGACTCTGTTAAATCACATATTTACTCCCACACGACTTGTGCTTTAGTAATTTTCTTATAATTAATCTCTCATTCATATGCTTTCAAGCTTCAAGAAATCCAGGTAACTGAAAAGCTTTGGGAGACTTCTATGTTAATAAACAGACTGCTGGCTCAAATTATGTACCACTCATCTCTTCCACTCAGATTTTCTTCATTCTCAAACTCAGGTTTCATGCCATTCAGTTTAAAAATCAAATCACTTGTGCCCCAGGCTTTGATCACCAAAGTAATTAGTAGCTAAAACAACAAAAATATGTTAAACATTTTTGAATGCTTTTCTTCTAAAATGAAATGTAGAAGGGCTAGGGGTATCATGTAACGGAGATGTGCTTACCAGACTGAAGCTAAAAGAAAAATCAGCTTCTAATCACTTCTGTTTTCTTCCACTGTTCAAATCACCCATTTTTTCCTGCATCTAATTTCCTTCATCCATAACCTGAAACTAAGAAAAGCACCTGCTTTCTCAAAATATTTAATGATTAACACCATTCAGTATATGCTCTGCATATGCACAACACATGCAAACACATTGATACTTCTTATATATGTTTAACAAATTCTTGATTTCATGTACAACAATCATATCCAGAACTGTAAACATATTGCTCTATGTTTTAAGAACATCTCTTTACTGTAATAAAGCTCAGAGGCAAAGAAACAGACAGCCAGAAAGCTGATACCTTTTCTTGGGCTAAGGAGTACTGAGGGCAACATCTGTGCCATGCGTTCCACTATACCAGAATTTACAGTTTTGCAAACGGGAGAAAATCATTTAAAAAGAATTCACATAGGCCAACTTCTATCTCTAACATAGGAATCCCATTCGAATAAGCTAGGAGGCTGGTCTGGAAATATTTTACTTATAGTCAAGACCCAGTCAGTTATGATCTGTGACAATGGCCATGGAGTAGATGGCGGTGTGTTAGTAGCAAAAACAAAAACAAACAATAAAATAGAACCCTGGACTTTGTTGATACAGAAAAGCTGCCCAAATTCCATGGACCTCACACAGAGACCTTTCAAAAACAGCATTGGTTGTGACACAGAAAAGAATCATTTGGCTGTATGTGAAGACTGCTGAAAACACTGAGAAACATTTGCTAGTGGACCCCACATTCTTTTTTGTTTGTTTGTTTTTATTTTTTGTTTTAATATTTATTTACTTATGTATACAGTGCTTTGCCTGCATGTACACCTGCAGGCCAGAAGAGGGCGTCATCACATTATAGATGGTTGTGAGCCACCCTGTTGTTGCTGGGAATTGAACCCAGGACCTTTGGAAGAGCAGCCGTTACTCTTAATTAACCTCTGAGCCATCTCGCTCTAGCCCGGCCCCACATTCTTAATGCATGAAAATTCTGGAGTCTTATCATGAAATAGCATTGATGTTTACCAGAAGATGAAAGGCTAAGTGCCTTAATATGGATGATAGCAAGTGAAATTTGATAGCATTTTTGATATTTACATTGAAACAAGTGTGCACATCCAGTCATTACTGATGTTAGCATATTCCAAGATAATTGAGTGTTTAGAAATATCTGATAACTAATGCAAAATTAAAATTAAAATGAGAAGGTGTAGAATCATAAACTACAAGGAAGTGCTCTAAAATCCAAAATCTTTCCTTCCTCTATTTTATGATATGATTGAGTCTATGTTGTTGCATTTTACTTGAGTTTGACACTTCTATGTGACTCTGTGGGCTCATCTCACTGGGTAGCTTCTAGCTAGTAAGTCAGAAGTATGAGATGCCTGCTTTCTTGATTGAAACTGGAGTACACTTGAATGTCTCCTTTATATTCTGAGCTGACTGTGAGATACAGCAGAGTTAAGGCCTGTATGAATTGGTCAAACTTATTAGATAGTAGCTACTTCAATTTCTCTGTCATACTTCTGCTGTTCCTAACTACTTTTCCCTGCAGTTTCATCCCATCTAAATACTACTGCTCATCCATTTTCTGGAAATTTTCAAGTTTTCCTTCTTTTTAATGGTTGAGTAGTATTCCATTGTATAAATGTACCACAGTTTCTTTATCCATTCTTCAGTTGAGAGATATCTATGTTGTTTCCAGATTCTAGCTATTACAAATAAAGCTGCTATGAACATAGTTGAGCAAATGTCCTTGTTGTGTGGTGCAGCATCTTTCAGGGAAATGTCCATGAGTGGATTAGCTGGTTCTTGAGGTAGCACTATTCCCAATTTTCTGAAAAAGCACCAGATTGGTTTTCAAAGAGGCTGTACAAGTTTGCACTCTCATCAGCAATGGAGAAGTGTTCTCCTTTCTCTGCATCCTCACCACATGTACTGTCACTTGAGTCATTCTGACTGCTGTAAAATGGAATCTCAGAGTCATTTTGATTTGCATTTCCCTGATGACTAAGGATATTGAGCATTTCTTTAAGTGTTTCTCAACCATTTGATATTCCTTCATTGAGAATTCTCAGTTTAGCTCTGAACCTCATTTCTTAATTGGGTTATTTGGTTTTGTGATGTTCCTGGGTGAGGTAACCCAGACTCAGAAAGACTTACATGGTATATACTTCTTTATCAGTGGATATTAGCCCCACATAGATGTCCTCTGAGAGTCTCTACTCCCTGGAGGATTAGGACAGATGCTAGGACTTGCTGCTGGACTTCATGTGAAAGTGGTATGGAATAATAGGGGGATGGAAGGACCCAGAGTGTTCAGGAGTCCCACAAGGAGACCATCAAGGCTGGTGGATCTGGACCTAGGGGACCTTCACAAACTTCTGTACCAACCAAGGACAATACATGCAATAAACCTAGACCCCCCTGTTCAGATCTAGGCAATGGACAGCTCATTCTCCACAGTTATGAGGAGACTGGGGACTGCTTTTGACATGAACTCTGGTGCTCCCAACTTTATCACTTCCTCTTGAAAGGGAGGCCTGGAGGCACACAGAAGAAGGGGAAGCAGGCTATCTGGATGAGTTGTGATAGGCTGTGGTCATATGGTGGGGGAGGAGGTCCCCTTCTGTCAGAGGTCTAGGGGAGGGGAATAGGGAAAAAGAGGGAGAGAGGGTGGCAACAGGAAGATACAAGTGAGGAGATAACAATAGGGATGATATCTGAATGAATTATAATTTTAATCAAAGGAAAAAAAGAAAAGAAAGAAAAAACTCCTGTCAGTGCGTGCTTTGGAACCACTAAACCTAAAACAGATATGTAGAACACACCGATAAGATATCCCCTCCTCTACCAATCAGAAACAGACCCTCACTGAAATCCCTTAATAGGAGTGCCAGCAGAGGTGTCATGATGGGCTTCCCATGTAGCAGAGCACTTAAGAGAAAAGAGTTTGGGCCCTGAAGTCAGGAAAGTTTGAGATCAATTTCAGTGTCAACTGCTTGTAACAGTGGACAAGTGAATTGCTCTGTGTGGTTCAGTTTCTCTGTGTATATTCAAAGGAAAAACAAAATTATCTTCCAGAAGAGCTTACTACAGGGCCCCACCCATAATAAGCATTCAACAATTGTATCCATCATTAACATTTAACAATTTTAACTTTATGTCTATAAGTGAGAATTAACTGAATATTTTATAATCATGTCACAAAGACAATGAATAAGGATTTGCATGTTACCTCAGAAGTTGTTTGACAGTTATTCGTCTCCATGGAATGCCTTCAGTTTTCTAATATTACTTGGGAATGCTTTCTTATCCATTATATATATTTTCTTTTAGTTTGCAAAGGAAAATCACATGGTACTCTATCCACTGATTCTCATTATGCTTCATGTGTATATATGTACATATTTACACACATACACACACATATATATAAAAGCTTGGTAAACATATGTTTTATATATTAACTTTTTATCTACCCAAAGCTTAATTGTTAGATGAAATTTTAAAATTTATTTATACAGTTCAAATTAATACAACAATTTCAATGAAGTACCTTAACTTCTTCAACCCACAAAGTCATTGCTGCCTTTACTGACTCAGTGCAACACTGTCAGTTGTTTACAAATCAGAGTATTTTCCTTTTTAATTTTTATTGAAAATAGCTTCTTCTCGCACATAATATATTCCATCTATAGTTTCCCCTCCCTCTACTCCTCCCAAACTCCCTCCCTCCCCTTCCTCTCCCCTAGATCCATTACTCCATCCTCTGCCTGACTTGGACACCAACCTAGCCACAGAGTCTTTTCAAGTGGATCAAATAGATCAAAATAGATTTACCAAGATTTTTCTTTTTAATGACTTTTAAAACCATTACATGTGCTTATATAGAAGCTTTAATCATGTTATCAACTATTCAAGGTGTGCGGTGTTCATGATGATGGCATTTCATACAGATATCTAATGCTGAAAATGTTACAGCATGCAATTTTAGGACCTTAAAAATACAATAAGCTAATTGTCTGAAATGGACCATGAAAACATACAATTTAACAGGGAAACTCTCGTATCCTGATTATTTTAAAGAAATCTTTTTCAGAAGAGCACCATTTAAAACATGGATTCTGCAGAACATAAAGAAAAGAATCCTGAAGACTTTAATAAGTATGTCCAGTGAAAGCATATTACTTACATTTGGCATGAGAGCCTTGGCATATATTTTCACTGAAAATTAGTTTAAGAGAACTGCAAGTGTTCATGGTATCATGCAATTATGGATATTAAGAAGATTGAGTTGATATTTTATAATCTATAATACTGTTTAATTTAGTATTTACTAAAGTCAATGGTTGGCTGCAAGTAACTGAAAGTTGGCCTATTTTGGATAATGGTCTGCATATAAAAAGTAATTGATATTCCCAGAGTCTAGTGTTTTTCCTTTGTTGACTCATTTCTCTGTGAACAAGTTATGTCCTGTTCAATCTAGGATCCTGTGGTTGTTAGAATGAAAAAAATGTCCCCCACAGGCTCCGGTGTTTGTATAATTTATTCCCAGATGTTAGCAGGGTTTGTGGGAGGTTGTGGAACACTTAGGTGGCACAGCCTTGCTGGAAGTATGTCACTGGATGCAGGCTTTGAGAGTCCATAGCCCTGCCCCAGTTCCAGTTTGTTCTTTCTGTTTTATGTTTGTGGATAAAGATAGAATCTTTCAGCTTCCTCCTCAGGCTGCCTGTTGCCATGCCGCCCTGCCATTTGGACTCCTCCTATGGAAACATAAGCCAAAATGAACTTTGTTATATAAGTTTCCTTGGTCATTATATTTTATCACAGCAACAGAAGAGTCAATGATAAAGGTCATATGTGTTTATATCCTTAAAGAATATTTGTATAGGAGACACCATGAAAGAAAAAAAGTGCATTTGTGGACTCTGAATATCAATTCTCTGCATTAAACTCTGATTCTACTACTTGATATTAGTGTGATCATACAGAAATATGATTAGGCTCTTAATGTCTTATTTTCTTCATATAAAATGAGAATATGATCTTAATAAAACCAGGTTGGTAAGAGAAAAATATTTACTAATGTTTTTAAAAACATGTTGATTAAATTTCAAAACACACAAAATCCCCTAAGTATTGATTAAATAAATAGTAACAAGAATATAACCTAGAATATGGAATATAGTAACTATTAAATTAATAGGTAATAAGTGAATAAAAATCATAAATAAAAATCAAGGATAATCATAACAGGAGGGCCATGACTATTAGAATGTTAGGGTCACATGATGCTGTGAGAACAAAGACATCCAGACTAGACAAGAACTCTCAATGTTTTCACAATGATCTATTTCAATACATAAAAATCAACATGTTCTGTTTCTTAGGACACAGGAAAAATGCAAAGCCAATAGCAAGAGGTAACTGGATAGTTCTAGATCAAGGTCATTTACCAATGTGGAATAAATGGATGTAGCCTTCAGAATCACATGAGGACATATTAGAAAGGAAAACTAATTAGAAGGAATTTAAAAAGTCAAATGCAGAAGAGCATTTTGCCTCCAAATATAATTTGTTTTCGTATTTGATATTGGCTAGACCAGACACAATTTACAAAATTCTGCTTGTGTTTTTGTCTCTGGCTAGAATCCTGAATGTCATGCTAATTTTGTTCTTGTTTCTGGGTAAAAATTAATGAAGAAAATTAGTAGGCATTGAGAATGATCAATAAGCCATCATAAATGTCAACACTATACAATTTCAGGTCATCAAGAATAAACACATTGCAATACCAGGAAGAAGAGGGCCTGACAATCTGACTGCTTTCAGTGAAAAAGTAAACTGTCACACAGCTCACTGTTAGAGCATTTTCCTGTCTTTCCTCAGCACTGAAAACACATAAATAAAGAACAAGAAAGAAAAGCTGGCAATGTGGTGGTAATAGTGGACAATTAGCAGCTAAATAGCTCAGTGGTAAAGGCATTTACCTCTAAACCTGAAGACCTGAGTTCAACCTCCAGAATGCACACTATTAGAACTGACTTCCTAAAATTGTCTTCTGGTTTTCATATGTACCCACAGCACCTGTGTGCCTGCAAATAGAAAAGCACACACACACACACACACACACACACACACACTAAACTTTAAAATTTAAATTTTAAATTTTAAATAAATTTTAAAAATGAATGATTATGTAATTGAGCCCAGATATAAATGTTTCTCTAAATCATGAAAAATAAAGAAATAACTAACAAAGATTAATCTCTTGCTTCCATGCAGAAAAACTACTAATGAAGAAGATGGAGGCTAGCTTGGAGAACGGAACAGAAGTCAGGAACCTGACATACTCCTTCACTGGGCATAGAAACACCTGCAAGGTGACACAACACTACAGAACGTAGTGGTTTTCCTGGGAGCAAACTTCTCTTCCCTCTGTTTACACCATTCTCAGACACAGGCATCTCTAACACTTACTTGGTCATGCCATTTTAACACAACACTTGGATGCATAAAAGATCTGCACTCTCAGTGCACTGGGACATTCAAACCCTTGTCCCATGACTATTTGCATTTGGATGGGTAAATCTACGTAAATTATTTTGCTCTTCTCCTGACGTAGGAAACCAGCAAAATGAGAAAAAATAGTCCACTCTTTTATCTTTCAAGTGTGGATAGAAATGGGACAGCACAGCCTCAAATTTATCTTGCACATAAGTGCACAGAGACTCTTCAAGCTGGTTTCCAAGTGCTGTTTTACCTTCTCATCCGTTGAGCACTTCTAGAAAAGTTCTCATCATTTGTGTGTGTGTGTGTGTGTGTGTGTGTGTGTGTGTGTGTATTCCTCCTCATGCAAATGTGTTGAAATTTAGGCACCTGTCCTAGGATTTTATTGCTGTGAAGGGACACCATGACCAAACAACTCTTATACATAAAACATTTCACTGGGGCTGGCTCACAGTTTCAGAGGTTTAGTCCACTATCATTATGGCAGGAAGCGTGGCAGCACATAGACAGCATTGCGGCTGAAGGAGCAGTGAGTTCTACATCTTGGTTTGTAGGCAGCAGAAGGAGACTTAAAGTCCACCCCCATAGCGGCACATTTCCTCCAACAAAGCTACACCTACTTCAACCAAGCCTAATGGTACTGCTGCCTGTGTGCCAAGAATTCAAACCCATGAGCCTACGAAGGCCTAACCTATTCAAACCACCACAGCACCTTTGAAAGCTGCTTAAATGGTACTGACTTAGCCACCTGACAAAAAGTTTATGAGTAGAGCAAGCAACAAAATGCCCATCAATCAAAAGCTGACATGTCTGTTGAGAATATTTAATTTCCTTCTATGTTTTGGCTCCATTTCAAAAAAAAAAAAAAAGTATAGAACTAATGTTGAAATTATGCACTCAGTCTATAAAGGTGTTAAAGAAAATGACAACTTCAAATATATTTTTTACCAAAATCCACTTTGCAAGTGAAATCTAGATATTTATATAGCTGCTATGCATTGATGGTTGTTTCTTCTCAGAAGAGTTGTTCTACTCAGGAGTGAATATCTGCTGGAAAACACTATGGAAGCCAAACTTGCTGGCGTACCTCATCAGTGCCAGTAGCACTCAGGAAGGAAATGCCAGAGGATTGAGAGATCAAGGCCAGCTTGGAAAATATATCACAAATCTTGTCTCAAAATCAAACAAAAATGTATGCATTAGTTATGATTCTCTAAGAAACAGAATTGATAGAGTGGGTGTATATGAAAATCTAATTTTTAATTAAATATATTTACTTATCTACCATCTATTTAACAGCTATCTGTCTATCTATCAATATCTATGGAATAATGTGTCATGACATACATATGACAGTCAGAGGACAACTTGTTAGAGCTGGTTCTCAGTAGTTTCTTTCTACAGAGAAAGAAACTGGGAAGGATAGAACCAGGACCAAAACAGACTTACAGAAAACTCTATATGGTAAAAATGGAATTTTTTAGTACATTATGAAGTATATGCAATCAGAAAACTCTAAAAAAAATACATTATAACCCCCAAGAACAGTCTTTTTCCCAGTCTTCCAGGGTCTACTTCCAGCCTTGGTTAATCCCTCCCCGCAAGAATAAAGAAGAAAAAAAGGTGCCAAAAAAAAAAATAAATAAATAAAAAACAAGTTTAATTTATGTTGCCCATATTCTCACTGGAGCATGCTCAAACACCTGGTGAACAGGCCCTTAAAACAATGAATCCTTTCCCACCTGAGGCCCTAACAGAAGCCTTCAAATGTGGAGAGCTACACTTCAGCAGCCTCTTCAGAATTTTTAAAAGTTCTCTTCTGTGGCTTGTGACTTTTGAGGGGGGAGGGTTTAGGGGAGGGTAGAAGTTGCCACAGAAGCCTTCTATGTCCCTCTGTCTCAACTATGAGTCTGTAGTCGTCAATACCATGGCAAAAGTAGCTTCCTTGACCTTTACAGTCAGCAGGAGCATGGATCATAGAGTCCATATAGTATTTGGAGACAGCACAGACCATGGACATCCACATAGTTTCCAGAACCACATACCCCGACCTCAGCATGGGTCTATGGTCCTACTACAGCCAGGAGCTATAACTATGCTCTGAGCTATCACCAGAAACCTGTGCTCCCACTGACTGCGCAGAGAAGCTCTTTTTGCTGAGATATCAATGACTGTACATGCACAGTTGAAAGCAAGAGATATAGAAGGTTTTGTGACAACTCCTACCCCAACTTTAACTCTCCACTCCCCCACCCTCAAGAAAACAGCCTAGAAAGGAAGCCAGGAAAGAGAACTCTTGACAAATGTTTTGGGAATGCTGGAGCATAGCTCTCTACATCAGATGGCTTCTGGCTGGGGTGACAGAAGGGAAGGACTCGGTTCTTTTCAAGGGTCAGGCCACTGAGTGTTTGACCACACTCCAGTGAGTATATGGATAACACAAACTGGATATGTGGAGTTGGTTTTTTTTCTTACTTGCTTCTATTTTTTCTTTTTTGGGGGGAGCGGGTCACAAGGGTGGAGAAATGGACATAGAAGGAAAAGAAGTGAGTGCAATCAAGGCTCATGGTGTCCAATGCCAGAGAATCAACAACAATGTTATGTTGAAAATAATACATGGCATTTTGTGTTGCTTTCCAATCTATGGTTATCAAAAATTAAAAATCTTAATTACCATATAAGGATGTTGAGACATTTTTTAAATAATTTAGCCTGCTGCACTTTATTCTGAGAATCTTCTAAAATAGCTTAGTTATCTTCGTCATTAATACTTTAAAAAGTAATTTAGATAATTGCCTTACACCTCAAACTCCTTTATTAAAAATACAACTCTGAGCATATAATTAATAATTATCTTTGTCCTTTATAAAAAACTGGACGTCCTCAATATAATAAGGGACAAGCTTTGCCTTTTCTCAAAACTAATTAAGAGTCACAGATACTGAATCAGAGTGTGACTGAGTTCCATGTCCAGTGACTTTGACTGTTCTCAATCTCTGCTTTTAAAGATGCAATATCAGAATTCCAACAAGTTAAAAGTAATGCCCAATTGGCACTGACTAACCCAGATAATGCTCTTCTTAAGCATGTTTCCAAATGTCATGTTGAAGGTATAAAACTACGAAGAACCAAAAAAAATCACATTAGTTTTTCTCAGAATACAAATACTTCTTACAGACAGAGACAGCACAAACTGTATTTTTAACTGAAGGCAAGGGATAAGTGTTAAGATTTTTGAGAAGAAACTGTGCAAGAAGCCAAGCCATAAAAATGTGGGGATGGCAGCATGCTGTAAATTTCTCTGGCAGTTATGTCTGTAATCCTAAATCCGAGTTACTGAAACCCTGTAATACAGTAATAATAAAAGCAATGCAGAGTGAGCACAGGCCTGTCAGATTTATGACAGGCTAGTGTCTTCCATGAAAGGAACACACCAAATCAAATTAGTGGATGGGCGATTAATAGAACTTCATCAGTTTCTAGCATGGAGACCTTAAGCTGCCTCATAAATTGTCTTTGTCCTGAAAGGTAATGGCTTAAGCCCTTTAAAGGCCAAGTACAGAACTGACCACTGCAAGTGGCCTTAGCTATTATAAGCAAAGTTATTCTGTGGAGCCTGAAGAGATGAAACATAGAGGTGGGAAGGAGCATGTTTCAAAGGCAGAGCCAGGTCACTTCACGTGGGCCAGTACAGTGTGGTGCTTGCAGTACCTGGGATCCCACTACCAGCTCTCCCAGGGTTGAGTTCTGCACCGCCTACCTATTTATTTGGTTTCCTTTGTGCATGTTTCACGCCCATCTGCTGTATGTTCTCACATATAGAGCTATAAGAATCAGATGAGGCCAAGAGAGCAGCTCTTTACAGTGAAGGAAAGTGAGAGTCCTTGAGATTAATGGGGGCTTTCTCCCTGGAGAGGAACAGCGGCTTGGGGTATGATGGTCCCTGAAAGCCAGGGGCAACCAAAGCTATCTTGGGTTAGGGATTTCTTGGTCATTTGAGATTAAGAAAGCTCTTCTGGGATGAGGTTTGGGTGTCAGTCCTGGATTGTCAGTCCCGTTGGCTCACCCGTAAGGTGTTAATGCATCTGCCTTGGTCATGCCCTTGTCTAGGGCTTCCAGACCGGGAGGCCCACTCAGGTCCCATAAAAGAACACAAGAGATAACAAGAGACCAGGTCAGGAATCAAAGGCCCAAAATACTGGCATTTCTGGCCTCCAATCTGGGAAGAAACAAGGCCATTTCTAATCTCTGACCAAGAACAAGAATTAGAGCTCTTGATTTTCAGGCTCCCTGTCTCTCAAATTACATGCCCAATTTACGTCTCCTGTTCCTAATACTGTGAGGACTGAAATAATAAATACATTGGAAATGTGTGTGGTTGGGTGATAGAAATGACAGTACCAGCAATTATTCTCCCATAGCCAGTTACTTCCATCAGAATGACTGTCAGGGAGGGAGCAGAGGTCAAAGGAAAATTGAAATGAAATTCAGAATAAAAAATGGTGGCACAGGCAAAAAGAAGGATATGCTAGTCTGTGGAATTCTCCTTATCTGTGTTCGATTCCCGTTGCTCAGCTTCGGTAAGCTTTAGGTATAAGGGCTTATTTCTATAGCATTCTTAGCCACCCAGGCCTAGCATAAAACATAAAACAATTGCATACGCTAACAACAGACATATACTCTCTCGGTCTGGAGAATAAGACACCTAAGAGCAATGATTTGAGGTCCTAATTGATTTGGTGCATGGTGAGGGCCTACTTCCTGACTTATAGGTGTGGTAGAAAGAGTTTGGTCTTTCCTTCTATTTCATATAAGGCCTTCAGTCTTATTAACTATTATTAACCCATATTAATTGTAAGGGTTCTACCATCATGGCATGAAATTATCTCTCAAAGGCTTCTTTTCTAAATCCCACAGTGAGATTCAGGACTTTGTGAGGGGTTGCATTTCCACTCACAGATAGATAGATGTTTTAAGCTGATAGAGATGAGATATGATAGATGATGACTTACATTCAGATTTAAGACTCACCAAGATAGGAAAGATGTTTTCTTCAAGGTAGCCAAATACAAATAACCAAAACACTATGAATGTAGCATACATACAATTCCTGATTGTTTTGTGGTTTTTCTTGTTGTATGTAGTGTATTGTATTTATGTGTAAAAAAAACTATATACAACATTTTAAAAGTAATAACAACAAAAAAGAGATCAGCAGTCTCACAGAGATGCTCTACAGCCCCAAAGAACCCGTAAGGCTGGGGACTATAAACCTTGCTGATGTGTCAGTTACCACTCAAACTGCTTTCCAGCAGCTCTCAAATGCAGGGTATGGTCCAGAGCTCCTGGAGATCAGATTTTGTCTGACATGGGTGCCTTACTTGTCTTCTTACCCTTCCGGGTTCTCATGCTCCCCTCATCCTTAGTCTCTCTAGGAATACCCTCCTCAGTAAACTGGTTACACGCAAATGTCAGTCTCACAGACTGCTTCTAAGCCAGAACAGCTTGGCTTTCTTTTTCTTGTACATGCTCTTCAACAAACATTTCTACCTCAATGGTGACATCACTAAATTGTGCTTCTTGACTGCAAACCACATGTTAATTCGTGGATGATTTTCTCCCCATCCCACATTTCATCCTATCGGAAAGCGCTGCTGGCCCATTCAAAAGAGAATAGCAGATGACCGTTTCCTCTGAGCTCTACTGTCGCTCTCTTAGGCGTTGGGTTTAAGAGAGACATGGAGTATGAAAAAAAACAAAAACAAAAACAAATCACATATAGTGACCTAAGTCAGGAAACCAGACCTTTACAACAGCCTCAGTAGTCTGAACCTAGTCTTATTCCTGTCCTTTACCTCGATCAGTTTCAAAATACATCCTACTCAGACCAGAAGCACCAACTGTTTGATGCCAGCCTGCTGTTCAAAACGCCTCCCACAGCTTCACGTAACAGCGGATAAAATCCGAACTCTTTACCAGTGCCCGAGTGCCCTGCGTGGTTTGACACCTTGTGACTTCTCACTGCAGTGTGCTCATGCACTGCATGCCAAGCGCACTGAACCCTTTGATGTTCCCTCAGTGCTCCAGGCTCATTTTCAACCCAGAACCTTTGTAGTTGTTCCTTCTTTTGCCTGAAACGTGATGCCTCACATAGACCACGCCATGCCTTTCTGTTGCCTTTCTGTTCTCTATTCCTTTGTGTCACCCGTCTTTGTTTGTTCTAATTACCGTCATTGCCGCTCACTAAGATGCAAGTTCCCTAACGGAGGATCAGTTTAAAAACCTGTCTATTGCCCTACGAGGTTAGCACAGTCAGGCTCAAACGTGGCTACTTTTTTCAATGAGTTGTACATTCCCCTTTAAGACACCCACCTGTTTCACTCTGTCTGTCTGTCTGTCTGTCTGTCTGTCTGTCTCTCTCTCTCTCTCTCTCTCTCTCTCTCTCTCTCTCTCTCTCTCTCTGTGTGTGTGTGTGTGTGTGTGTGTGTACACCTTTGTTTAGCATTTCTGAATTCTAAAATGAAAAGCAGAAAGAATGGAAAATGCATTCTCACTCTGTAATTTCTTTTCAGTTTGGATTTAATTATTGAATTTAATTTGCTACGGATTTAACACATAGATAATTTTAGAAACATAATGAATAATTCACATTTAAATGAATAATAAGAATTGATGTCTAATAATAGGGTTTAAATACATATAATATTTGGTAAAAACACATTATGTATATTTTCTCAAAAACAAAACAAGAATATTTTCTGTTTCTTTCAAAAATCAATACATCTCACATCCTTTCCCACAGTCTAAATGCATGGATATTGTGTTTGTAAATGTGTTTGTAGCAGCTCATATCTTTTTTAAAAAGCAGCTTTTAAAACATAATTTGGGGCAATCGAAATCTGAAAATGGTGGAATAGCTCAATGCATTCCCTACTCAGACGATGAGAAGCAAATACTGATACTGAGAATCATGTTGCACTACCTTTTCCTGGAGAGATGTGACCAAGAATGTATTCACCAAACCGGGTGTGGTGGCGCATGCCTTTAATCCCAGCACTGGGGAGGCAGGGGCAGACGGATCACTGTGAGTTCGAGGCCAGCCTGGTCTACAAAGCAAGTCCAGGACAGCCAAGGCTGACACAGAGAGACCCTGTCTCGGAAAAAAAAAAAGTGTATTCACCACAGACAAGTACCAAAGACAGACCATATTCATGACATCCAAGTCCAGCTTGCAAACTGATACATTTAATGGGCTTCCTCATAGAGCATAGGTGAACAGCTACTTACAGGATCCCTGATAACTGCATCACTGCAAAGTTCCATGCCATCCTTGGTGATGTTATAGAGCCAGGAATTAGCTTCCCACAGGAACTACAGGTAGGCTTCATGTTATATTTTGAACTGGTCATGTAGAAAGCGACTCAATTGACACAAAAAGAATAAAATGATTTAGGAAGGAGAATGGATGAAAGTGTTCACAATCATTGACTACTATCCTGATTAGAAAACAATACATCATGATTTCTTTGAGTGCAGAGAACACTCTAACAATAGTGTACCAACCCCTACCCAGATCTAGTCAATGGACAGGACATTCTCCACAGTTGAGTGGAAAGTGGGGACTGACTTTCACATAAACTCTGGTGCCCCATATTTGACCACGTCCCCTTGATGGGGAATCTTGGTGGTACTCAGACGAAGGATAGCAGGCTACCAAGAAGAGACTTGATACCCTATGAGCATATACAGCAAGAGCGGGTCCCCCTCAGTCACAGTCATAGGGGAGGGGAGTAAGGGGAAAATGGAACAGAAGGAGAAATGGGAGGACACAAGGGATGGGATAACAATTTAGGTGTAACATGAATAAATTAATAAAATAAAAAGACAGTGTACCCCACACAGTCTCACCCTACAATGTGCTCCGAGAATGAGCAGTCACAGTAAAGATTGCCTCAGTGTCCTAATCACTGCCATCTATCTCATAAAAGGCCAGTAAACTAGATATTACTTTGTTATTCATTGCTTGGAACGCATCCAGCTCTCACTTTTCCCTAATTAATTCATGATTGATCTATTCATATTTGTCTACATTTTTTTCTTGTTAGGTATGATACAATAAACGTGGAAGCCTCTGTCTCCTGGTGGCTTTGGTGGCCACGAGTCATCAATGCTTTCACTGCAAGAGTTACATTCACCAAGAGCTGAAAGCAACTCTGCCAGGTCTCAGAGAACACACAACAGCTACATCAGAAAGGATCCTTCGGTTAAACTTCTACTCCCCTGTGCTCCAACATATCCAAGATCATTTATGTGCAGCTGGGGGAGGCAAGAGAGAGTAATAGCTGGAATCCAAGGTGAGGGTCTCGTGACCACCTCAGCCTCCTGTTACTAAGGAATACCAACCACTCAGCTACCATTACCATTGATCTATCACTGTGGTTTTCACCATTCGTAGCCAGAGTTGTGGGATGAGGTTAATGATGTAGGCATCACTCTATGCCCAGGAAGAAAAAAAAAAGAAAATGCCGTACAATGTACATTTATATATTCTTCCCCCAAACAATCTTCTCCCTGTTTGGAGGGGAAATCTGCTAAAATTCAAAAACTATTTGCCTAAAATTTTCTTTGGCCCTTAGAGGTGACATCATTATTTGGGAAATTGGGGTCCTTACTTTGAGCTCTTGGTCTCTTTAATTGAGGAAATGAAAATTGGACGCAGAATGAAGTTCTGGAAACACTTTTATTAGAGTATTTTTTAAAAATCCAACCAGCAGCTACCTGCAAGAGAGTGGTGGGTCAGGCAAGCGAGCAAGCTTTGGCTTTTAAATTAGGCATGGAAGTTCCACAAGCAATGAGTTTCAGGGTAAAGTGAAAAAGCCTAAAGTAATAGAGAAACAAACCAAAAACAATTTAAGTTCTGACCACCATGCAAAAGAAAAAGACAGAAGAAAGGAAATAGGGAAAATTTGCCCTTCTGAGTCAATGTACTGAGGGCCAGGTTTCTAGGAAGAAAGTCTATATTATTTCATTGCTCTAATCTGTGTATCATAGTTTTAAATAAACTTGATAAATCTGTGGTGTTTCCTTTGACAAGATGATTGAAAGGCCCAGTTGCCTTAATTCTTAATGGAATTTTGGAGTTTGGGATATTGTCTCCACCTAAGACCAGAGATAGATTCTATATTATTTTTTCAGATATATTGGGCCAGAAGGCTGAAAATGATGGTCAACATTATAGAGGGTTTTGGGTGACTGTTCAGGCAGCAAACTGCCTCTGTCATCTTCTCCTTTTGGAAGCTGCTAACCTGCACTCCCTGTATACTCAGGTAATTAATTTTATTTCTTCTCAAGTCTCTGATGGGGTTGAAGACCAAATAGTTGAGATTTATAATTAAGCTCATTTGTTTAGGTGTTAAGATGTTATTAGGTCTAGATAGATGTTTTAAGTTGATAATGATGAAATACGATAGATATTGATTTACATTCAGAATTTTAGATGCACCAAGATAGGAAAAATATTTTCTTCAAGGCTACCAAATACAAATAACCAAAACACTATGAATGTAACATTTATATAATTTCTGATTGTGTCATGGTTCTTTTTGCTGTAGGTAGTTTATTGTATATATATGTGTAATAATATAAATGTAGAGGTAAAAAAATATTTAATACAAAAGGAAAAAGCAGGATATCTTCTTGGCACCACTCCCATCTTCATATGTATTTACTTTATTTTAAAGAATGAATAATTGCAAATATGTAAATAATGTTAGTATTCTCACTTTGCTGAAGGTAAACTAGATATTTAACATGAAATATGAATATCTTTGTTTATGTCCAATACCTCCAAAAACCACAGGAGCAAACTACTATACATGTTTTAATATCTATCCCCTTGTCTTTTTCCTGTGCAATGGATAATTATATATGCACAAAACATTTACTTACTTACAACATAAATATATATATATACATATACATATATATATATACAAATCTAATATTCTGTGACAGTCTACATCTCCCTTTTCATTGTAATGGTTGATTATACTCCATAGCACATGTATATTAGTTCTTCCTATCCATTTGGATAAACTCTGTTTGATTTTTCAATTTGTACATATTGTATTGTAAACATTGTAATAAATGTCCACACAGATAATTCTGTGCATAGATGTCTGGATGTTCGTAGATAAGACTCATAAAAGGAGAAGTTTTGGATAAAACGCAAGTTGTATTTTGATAGAGTCTGTCAAATCTCTCTATAAAAATTGCTCTAATTTATATCCTAAGAAGACCTGAGAAAAATAATGATTTTTATATACGCACCATATGAAATAATAAGAATTTTCTGTACTGTGGATGTTTTGCTTTGAACTTTTATTACTCAAATAAGGATTTTTTTAATCTAAATTTTTAATTTGGTCTGTATAACTTACTGACATTGTAATTTTTAATACGTTTCACTTAATCCCAATCCTACATTTCTACAAAATCTTTACTTATTGACTGTTTTAAATATCTATTCTATTTTTATTTGTGTGTATGTGCATCTGTGTGGGCTTTATGAGTATATGTGCGTGTGTAGTGCCTACAGGGGCCAGGAGGATATGTTATTTCCCCTGGACCTGAAATTACAGGCATTTTGCGAGCCAGCCACCTGATGTGGGTTGCTGAGAACAAAATTCGGGCCCTGCCCTGATTAATTTGTATTGCATTGATAAGATAAGCCTATGGTTATATCTATGAGGCACCGTCTTCATTTATAATTGATATAAGAGGTTCAATTCCATTGTGAGTGCACCAACCTAGGCTACTTGCACTGCAATATATAAGAACACCAGCTGAGCACAAGCTAATGATCAAGTAAGGAAGCAAACAGCCTTCCTTCATGACTTCTTCAACTCTTCCTTGGGTTCCTGTTCTGACTAAAGTGATGGACTGTGAGCTGGAAGCATATCTGAAATCAACTTTTTCCTCCTCTATGTTGCTTTTTGCGATTTGTCATAACAACAAAAAGCAAACTAGAACAGGTCATCTGCAAGAGCAGCAAGCCCTTTTAACTACTTAGCCACGTTTCCAACTCTTACTTATTTAAAATCTTTATTAGACTTTTATTTGCCTATACTAGTAGGAAAGTATTTTCGTGCTTCAATTTCCAAATTTTAGTTGTGCATTATAAATATGATATATATATATATATCCATAACATTTTAGTCTTAATATGCATTTTATATTTGTGCATACTATAATTTTTATGATATCTAGAATTACTCAGTAGCAATTGTGTGTTCCCACAAAAAAAATGAGACATCCAATTTTCTTATTTACCTTTCTTTTTTCCTTCTTTCTTTGAAAGGAGTTGAGAGCATCCACAAACTATGCCATGAGATTTATTTATTTATTCATTTATTCATTCATTCATTCACTTTACATCCTGGTCATAGCCCTATCCCTCTTCTCCTCCCAGCCCCTCCTCCTCTCTCTTTCCCCTCTCCCTTCCCCTATTCCTCAGAAAAGGGGAGTCCCCTTTCCTATCCACCCACTCATTAAGTCACATAATGACTGTGCTGTGCATATCCTCTTCCCCTGCAGCCTGACAAGGAGTCATGTCAGAAAGAAGTGATCAACAAAGTGGCATCGAGTCCATATCACAGACAATCCCCTCTCCCCTTATTAGAGGACTCACATGAAGCCTGAGCTGCCCATTGTCTACATCTCTATAGGGAGCCTAGGTCTAGTCCATGCATGGTCCTTGGTTGGTGCTTCAGTCTGAGCAACCCCCTGTAGGTCCAAGACTCCTAGTAGAGGGGGGAGAACACCAACATACACCCAAAAATTTTGAACCAAGGTTTACTCTGTCTACAAGATGTTCAGGGATAAAGACAGAGCAGAGGTTGAGGGAATGTCCAACCAATGCCTGTTTCAACCCATGACCCATTCCATGAGAGACAGCCAACCCCTAACACTATTAACAATACTCTGCTATGCTTGCAGAAAGGAGCCTAGCAGAGCTGTCCTCTGAGAGGCTCCACCCAGCCGTGGTTTGAAACAGGTGCTGAGAAGCTTACGGAAATATGAGAGAAAGAAAAAAGAACCTAGAGGTAACAGGACCTCCACAAGAAAACCAATGGAACCAACTGCATGACAGACATACATGCAAGCAAAACACATGTACACATAAAATAAAAAGGTTCAAAATGCTACTTACTGCCTTCATCCATGACTTTAATTTTGTTTTATTATACTGTGTTACATAAAGCCATTCCCATACAGCCACACAATGTAGTTTGACTACATCCCCACCCTACCCACAGCTCTCTATTTTTTTGCATCTCCCCTTCACGTTGGTCCTATGTTCTTCTACATTTGCTTCTACTTTCATGCCGTTTTATGTTAATAACTTCATATATCTATCTAAAATCTAGGACACACGAATGAGAGAAAACATGTGGTACTTGTTCTTGTATATCAATTTTGTTTCCTGACACTTTGATGAAATTGTTTTCCAAAACTGAGAATGTTCTGGTGGTGCCTTTTAGGATCTCCTATGTGTTTAAAAATCACGTCATCTTCAAATAATGATATTTTGGTTACCTTTCATATCTATACCTCTTTCTTTCTTTTGCGCCACTGCTCTAGATAGGACTTGCAGCACTGTATTTAGTCAGAGTAACAAGGATGGAAAGCCTTTGACTTGTTCCTGGTTTTATTTGAAATGGTTTCAGAGTTATTTGTTGTTGTTGCTGTTGTTTCCACTTAATACATTGTTGTCTGTAGGTTTGTTAGAAAAGACTTTTGTTATATCTAGACATGTTCTTTCTACTCCCAGTTTCTAAAGGCTTTTAATTAGATGTAATTTTAGGATTTTACCAAAAGCTTTTTCTGCATAATAACATTGTTTCTGTCTATGAGTTAACTTATAAGTTAGGTTATAATTTATAACTTATAAATTATTTATGCAAATAGATTTATATGTTGAACCATCCTTGATAATAATAGTAAATGGTCTTATTGATGTGTTCTTAAATCTAGTTTGAAAATTGTTTATTGAGATTTTTTTTTCATGTATGTTCATTAGGGAAATTGGCCTGTGATTTTCTTTTCTTACTGTGTCATTCTCTGGCTGGATATCAAGGTAATTCTAGTTTAAGAGAATTTATATATTTTTCTTTTCCATTTCTATTTTGTAGACGACTGGTACTAGTCTTCCTTCAAAATTATTACATAATTTCTGTAGTGACTCTCTCTGAATCAGGACCCTTAATTGGAAGGCTTATTTATTGCTTTAGTTTTATTGCTTCTTACAGGTCTGTTGTTTACCTTTGCTTAGTTTGATTTTGGTATATCATATGAGTGTAAAACTTCATGTATTTATTTTGTATTTTTTAATTTGGTGAAGTATAATTTTGTAAGGTATGTCCTAGAGATTTTCTGAGTCTTATTGGTACCTGTTTTAATGTCTCACTTTTCATTTCACTTTCATTTTCAAATAATGATAATTTTATTTAAATTTGTATGAGATGTATACTAATGATATCAGTTGAATGCCTGAATAACTTAATGTAGAATAAAGCATTGGTTTTAATCATAATACTGAAAAACTACAGTGTATTTATTTATTTATTTTAATTATATATATTAATGGAGACTTTCACAATGGTATATAATGTGCTTTGAACCCTTCTTCTTCCCATTCCTCTAATTCTTCTCTATATTTTTGCCATTTTTTCCTCTCAACATCATTTTTTAGTCCTACCTATATGTCCATGACTGTAGGACCTTCTATTGGACCATAGTCCTATATGTATGGAGCCTCTTGGGGGCCACATCCGTGAAGAAAACATCTGCCAGGTATCTGTTAGTTAGGTAGCTCTCAAATAGGAGTGGTGCTTCATAAGCTCTTCCTCTTTATGCTGGTAGTTTGGTTGGCTTGATGTTCTACATGTTTTGTGGATGCAACAATGGCCTCCATTAATACATGTATTCAATGGTCCTGTTCCTTCTAGAAAATCATGCTTCACTGTAGAAATTCAATACTTCTGGGGCTTATAATTATTTTACCCCTATTCAGTGATGTTCCCTAAAATCTAGAGAAGTGGATGTGATGTAAATAGCCCTATTCAATGGTGAGATTTGAGATATGCACTGGTCTTGAGTCTGAGTCCACAGCTTCTACTGAACACTAACCTTCCTTTTCATCTTTTGTTAAAGCAAGTTTTCTCTCTTTGATTAATCTAGAAGTTTTTTTTTTATAAAATATCAGATTGAATTACACAGTTTGATAATCATTCTTTTGAATTCTTTGTCTGGGTTTTCATCTATTTTACTCTGATTGAAAATGGTACTTGCTGCATGGTCAGTAATTTTTAAGTGCACCATACTGCCATGATTTTTTTCACATTGTTTATATTACTGAATATGGCTGATGCCTTTGGTATTTTATCATTGCTTGAATATTTTTTTTTTTTTGTCAGCTGTATTCTTTTAGTTGAAGAAATTGAAAGGTTCAAGTGGAGTTAGATTACGGTAGAGTTGAGGTACCTAGTTCAGAAGTTAAAGCTTCAGTCTGTGTGTTCTGGGCACCGGGGAAATTAGCCCAAGGGTAAAATATTAACTGTATAAGCAACCATAAGTGATGGAGAGGCCCATTATACAAACGCCATACTAGCCAGGTAAAAAATAATTATTCCTTAATGTCAAAAACTACTGAAGGAAAATGAATGAGGACAGTGGGATAGGGTGGCATATTAATCACTGAGAGTAAGGGTGGAAGTGGAGTAGGTTAGCCCTGGATAGGGCTTAGTATTAGAGCAACTGAGCAGAATGAGACTGTATAAGGAGATCTGTGAGATTGAGACACTGATAGAGGTTGCATGGATTAACTATTATTAAAGCTGCGGAAGATTATGATGAGTCAATGAAGAGTGAATGGGACATGAGACAGAGGAAATGAAGTGGAAATTCAATGGAAAGAACACCAACTGTGCATCGGAAGACTAGAAAAGAGTATATCAGAGTAGAGTAAATAGAAAAACATACAGAACACCATAAAACCCAACTAAGCAGTATATAAACTAAAGCCCGGGCATTCTTAGAAACCCAAGCAAGAGTATAGTTAAACATGAAAATATTAAGGTGTACAAAAATTAGCATAAACTGTACTCAACGTATATCCAATGAAACCACATTCTAGCTCTCAGCACATCTTCCCTAGTGGAGTGGCTGTTTGTTTTTAGTATTTATTTCTATTTTCAATTATGTCTGTGTGTCTAGGTGGTTAGGCATGTATACATGTGAATGCAGATGTTGTTCGTAGGGGCCGGAAGACGGAGTCAGACCCCGGAGCTAGAGGTAGTTGTGAGCTACCGGACATGAGTCCTGGGAGTGAAACTTGTGTCCTCCGCAATAACAGTAAACACTCTTAACAGATGAGCCACCTCTCCATAGCCTTAGATGGGATTTTAATTTTTTTCCTCTCTCTGGGATATTTTAGGTAGCAAACTTCATTGATGGCGGAGGTATAATGTAAAAATTCTACCTCAAATCTATAAAACCAGGCTTGGAGTCTGAATTGCACCTGTGGAGTTTTGACCCATTACTTGTTGAAGTTGTGGCACAACTAGGCTTTATTGAGCACTGTTGGCTCAGCTCCCTCCTGGATTCTCTTTCTCGTCTGACAGTTGTTCTGTGAGGGAGGGGGGCAATTCCTCTCTGTGGGTTCCCTCTGACCTCAGCATTAGCCTTGACAGCGTCTCAAGGTTGCACTCCATCCCTCACCTCTGCAGCCAGCACTGATCTCAGGCTCTTCAGTCAATGAAATGTATTGGGCCTTTAGGCCTGCATGACTCTGGGCTCTGAAGCAGCTCTGCTTGTGGGTTCTTCTGTGGTGTTGGTATTAAAAAAGGAATGGGGGAGCTGGGTGTGGTGGCTCGGGGCCTTTAATCCCAGAACTCAGGAGCAAGAGGCAGGCAGATTGCTGAGTTCGAGGCCAGCTTGGTCTACAAAGTGATTCCAAGACAGCCAAGACTACACAGTGAAACCTTGTCTCGAAAAATCAAAAAGGAAAAGAGAAAGAAAGAAAGGAAGGAAGGAAAGAAGGAAGGAATAGGGAGAGGCCCTTATGAGGGATCCTACCCCCTTACCTCAACAGTAATCTTGACAAAGAAACTGCTTCAACCTTACAGTATGATGCACAGATCCCCAAGATTTCCATCCACAGAGGTATATACAGGCTCTGGAACCCACTCACCACTGTGCTCTGCAATAACTAGCTCTTCCCTTGGGCTGTTTGGTTGGAGGAAAAGGAGAGAGGAATAGGCCTTGTTGGTGGTTCTTACTAACTGCGGCCAGAGTACTGAGCAGGCAGAGAGACAGAGAGAGAGAAAAGGTAGGAGGGAGGGAAAGTGGGAGGGGGAGGGAGGAAGGGAGGGAGGGGCAAAGGGAGGGAAGGGGGGAGGGAAGGAGGGAGGTGGAAGAGAGAGTGGGAGGGAGAGAAACACAGACAAAGAGACAGAGACAGAGAGACGGTGCTTCAAAGCCCTGTTTCCAACCTCACCTCCAACAATGTATCCTGTCCCTCATCTTCCACACCTCTTCCCAGCGATGAAGATCAAGTTTTGGGGAAAGCATTTCCTCCACGGTTTCCACTGACCTTGAACTAGCTAACTGGTGCATTTAGCCCCAGTTTCTCAGCTGTTTCAAACTTCTCGCCTTTGGAGATCTCACCCAGCTTGAGAAAAGGTCTCCAGTGTTTCCTGCAGGACTACAGATTCTTGCATGCTAACCTGCTTTCTTTTATTGAGCTGCAAGGACGAAAGTTCTAATCTGACAACTCATGCAGAGGTGTGCCAAGTAGCTCATCAATGTTTGAGAGCACTGATGGCCGCCGTGCATCTCACTCTGTGCTTCCTTTGTCCTGGATTTCAGCATATAGTGTGAAGTGCTTTCTCTGTGCATGATATTTACATTCCTGTATTCAATAGTGACCTGAAAAACAAGGTACTGACTGGGCATCCAAGTAATTTCTCCTGTGACCCCTCTAGTCCAACTTTCTCCACTTTTACTACCCTATGTTTTTCCCCTTGATTTAAATGCAATTGCATATGTTAAAACAAAAATAAAACCTTGTCAAATATATGTATGCAAATATTTTCTCCCAATTATGGTGTACGGTTATGTTGTCTTCATGATAGCTTTCAAGTAGCAGAAGTTTTAATTCTAATGAGATCTAATTTAACATTTTCTCCACATTTATTTTCTTTCAAGCAAAGTACTTCTTGAAGAAATTTTAGCATGCTGGAATGTTTCATGTTTTTCCTTCAGAAGTTTGATTATTTCCGTCTGACCTACTCCAAATTAGTTTTTCAGCATAGTGGAAAGTAGGGGTAAAAGTTCTCATTTGCCCATACGGATATCCAGTTCTTCAGCATCATAACAACTTAGTGTTAACTACTCAGGTGTCTGAGATAGCGACTCAGGCCAGCTGTTATGAGCTCTGGCAGCTTGTGTTTGAATCCCACATTCACAGTCCCAGCTCTGCAACACTGCATGCGGGCAGTCTCTCTCCTTACCTTCACCCAAGAAAACACAGGTAACACTAGCGCGTGCATCACATTTGTTCCTTCATTCTCTTTTATCTTAAAGATTAAATGTTATGATACACACAAACCTTATGGCAGGCCTTGATAGCAGTATCTTTAAAGTGACGCTGCACGGCTCCATATCTCTTCTCAGAGCTGCAGGTAGCATTCTTTGTCTATTCCAACATAAGTTCTTCTTTGAGCATCCCTCTACTGTGATCCTCCAATGAACACTGTTGTACCTTCAGTCATGTTCCACGTCTGCTTCTCTATTTTCATACTACCTTTGTGCCATATTTTCTAGTATCATGCTGACACATGGCATCTATTAGAATGTTTTTTTCTTAATCATTTTTTGAAAGTGTAAAATAAAAATAGCATTTGACTCTGGTTATAAGCACAGTTCTGTGTATTTGCTGATGACTTGCAGTTTCTCATTAAATTCAGTCTCCTTTTTGAATATACAATTAGTTTCAATCTTCCTTTTGAACAGCTCCATGTATGCCAAGGTAACACTCAGACACCTGAAATTCAATATGTTAAAACATTTATCCTCCACTCAACAATTGCCCACAGTTTTCTGTCACAAAACAAGATCGACATCCACCCATCTGATCAGGTTCCAGGCCCCTATGTCATCTCTGAGTTGAAAGCTTCATCCTCAGCATCTCTCAGCTGAGCAAGAATGAATTTGGTTGAAACCACACCCCAGCGGAGTCAATTCCTTTTTCACATATCCAGAAAAAGTCCTTTTTAAAGGCAGAACTCCGTCTCTTGTAAAGCTGTAAAATGATGACACACGTTTGTGCTCACTTCTCCTGATTCCAGTCATATTTTATTGAATACACTGTCCGCATTATTAACAACAACAACAAAAAAATAAGTTCCTATAAATATAACTAACATCCCTCCTCCTCCTGCCTCTCCTCCCCCTCCTCCTTCCCTCCTTTTCCTCTTCTCTTTCTTCTTCTTCTTCTTTTTCTTCTTCTTCTTCTTCTTCTTCTTCTTCTTATTCTTATTCTTATTCTTATTCTTCCCTTTTCCTCCTCATATTTCTCTGAATATAGCTTACAAATACCTTAGTTACTCAAATTTATCTCCTCAGCTCATTGTTCCTGGACTTGATCATGAGATCCTAGAATGAACATTCTGGGCAGAAAGAGCATCTTTATCCAGGCTTCTCTGACTCCATCTCCTTCCAAGTATCCTATCTCCCTTGTCGAGTTTCAACAACTCATACTCACACTTTCAGCTCCATCTTCATTGTACCATAGTTTGCTTAAACATTAAAGTACTTGTTGTTGTTTCTTTTTAACTATCTTTCCTCTCATTATTCTCCCTAATTTTGTTGTTGAGAAGGGGCTTCAGTATAGACCTAGCACAGACTGATCCTGACCATGATTATTTGTCTGCAGCCTCCTGATTGCTGCAATAAAGTGTTACCTTCATAACCATCTTGGATGCACATGTTCTCTCTCTCTCTCTCTCTCTCTCTCTCTCTCTCTCTCTCTCTCTCTCTCTCTCTCTCTCTCTCTCCTCCCTCTCTCTCTCACCCCCACAATATTATACTAGACTATAATCAATATAATCCAATTGAGGATTATCATCTATCCTGCAGAAACTCCTTCAATGCGATGACGACAGAATGAATGCCTTCAGGGTCACTACAGTTTCTGCCTTCCCGCCCCATGAAGACTCACTGTATCACTGAAGCACGTCCAGCATCCCTCTAGCTAGACGGTTTTGTTTTTCAGTGAAGCATCTATCTTACCACCAGCTTAGTATTTGCTTATTTCTGTGTTCTACATTTCATTTCCCCCTCCCAGTGGAAACCATGACTCTATTGCAGAGAACAGCATCTGCGTGCTTTGCAGATGGTTCTCTTTGTGGGATGCACCAAGGAGAGGCTCCTATACATCTGATAAGGAGCAGTGTTACGGAATCTGCTGCCTCTGCTGTTTTTTCCTCGGTCTGTTCATGGGGTGGTCCCTTTCCTCTAGCATAACACTATGTATGCTGTTGGTAGGTTGTTTTTTTTTTTTTTTTCACTTTGGCTATAATGATATAATATAAACCTCTTAATAACTCTGAGATGGATTTATTAAAAATATATGACAGGAGTGAGATGATGATTCCTGAAGCAAGTCCAAACCCAAGAAAGTTTTAAGAAGGGCAAAATAGAGATCATACGGTCTCTTAAAGCACATAATTATTCTTAGAAAAGCACGTAGTATCCTCTGACTCAGAAAACAGCCCTTGCAAGAATGGATCTGAGAAGTTAATGAGCACACATAAACATAAGGATATTAGTTAAGGAACAAGGAACTCATCTGCATAGGTACCAGAACCTCAGGCAGTTAGACAACAGGAAGGGTTGGCCAAGCATTGACCAGCTTTTGTGCCAACAGATTAAATCTCCTTATCTTGGCTGTGATTGTGCAGGACACAAATGTAGACACTGCCAGAGTAGATTCAGATAAAACCTTGGAAATCTTGTTGCTTAGGCTGCCGGTTAAGAGTTTAGATATGTGTGCTAACCACAGTGACCACAGAGATGTGCTCAACTATGAGGGCATGAGGTTAAATGTTTGCCTAAGGGAAATAAAGCATGAGAGGAAAAGTTATAGAAAAGAAAAAAAAAAAGCTTTCAGAGCATCATTGTCTAGTTTCTTGGAACACAGTTGAGGAAATAAAACTGAAATCATATGCTTTGTGACTTTGAAATGAAATAAGCACACGAGGCTCAAGCTATGCGGGCCATCTCCTTAACAAGTTGGTGGTCATTCCCTTCTTTATGCTGACTCTGCCTCTCCATCCCTGTGGTGCCTCAACCCATCAGAGCTGGAACTGGCACCCACCATTCATTTTTAAGTTTGACACCAACTACCCCATTACTTATGTTTCATACTTAAATATTTTTTTAATTAAAGGCATTTCAAGATAGAGAAAAGATTTTATGAAACTTTAACTTGGAAAGTAAATCTGCAATTTCCTATATAAATGGCAAACAAATGAACAATAGCGCCTCTAATCGCAGAACAATACACTGAATTAGAAGCCAGTATTCTTACAAAATGAGTTTGGTTCTTACGCTTCCGTTCTAGATGCCTCTTTTAGTTAGTTCTCCTTCAATGATCCGGGCGTGTTCCTAGAGATGTGAGGGGTAAGTCCAGATACCATACAAAATTTTAAAAAGACTTTATATTAATCTTAGGGCCAGCCTGCAGCCTCAGAATATAATGTCTCTCTTTGTAACACTGTTTTCTCCTTTGTGTGTACCCTGAAGAATGCGGTTCATTTTGGGGGCCATATGACTGCATTCATCCTGCCATCACAGCATGTAAGATCCTGTTTTCAGGGGTGAAAAATGACTCTCAGGGATTTAACGTGGGCCATCCAGAGGCCTTTTGCTTACCCATATTGTCTATAGAGGGCAAAAGACAGCCAGGAAGTTAATTGGGTATTTTGTTTTGCTTGTTTGTTGTTGTTTTTATCTTCACTTTTAACATTCCTCTGCCTAATTGATGCCTCACACAAGTGCAAAAATCTACCTCCAGCTCCATCGCATGGAATGAGGATCCTTATCAGCTCTTAGTCAGCCTATTGCAAGGAGACTATATACACAGTTTAAAATATAATGTTTCACATAAAAGCAAAGTGTTTACAAAAATACATACATAGATTTCTTCTATATAAGATTTATTAATAATGCAAGCAGCAAAATTGTAAAAGATTCCATAATAGATGCATCAATGGGTCAATTAGGACATAATGATCTCAAAACCCTTTCCTCCTTTGCTTGTATCTAGTGTCTCTGTCCTTTCTGTTACTTGAGAAGCTTATTGTTTCCACATAAGCTACCTTTGCCCTAACCTCAGTGAGATGGGCATGTCACTGTGGGTAGTCTCTGTGAAAAATAGCCATTTTTCATCATTTTGGTAATCTTAATAATTTGGTCAACTTTGCAAAATTTAATTTGCCCACATACTTGGGAGTTGGCATTCCATAGAGCAGCCCTGCTTTGTGTTTCACTGTTATACAAATGGTCTTTTTTAGCCATAGAAATGTATAGTGTAGTCTACGTTTTAGATGTAAAAAATGAAGTACTATTCTCATTATAATATTCATATTTTTAATTTATAAATAACTTATTAAACTTTTATTCCATTTACTTATGTGCATGTATGTGTTTTAGGCATGTGGAGGTCAGAGGAACAAATGCAGGAATGGGTTCTCTCTTTCTACATGTCTGTCTCAAAGATATAACTCAAGAAAGTCAGAGGGGACCCTTTCTTTTAGATGAGGGAGGAGCTCCAGAGGCCCCACCCCTTCCTGCTGGATGATTTGCTACTTCTGGATTCTAGGGGAAGAGCAGAGAGTGTTTTCAATTACTCACCAGGCTCCAACAGAGCCTGTGGTCTCACAGACGCCCTTATTGAACTCGGTGGGTCACAAAAAAACAAAGACATGAATGTGAAAAGGGAACTTATGGGGACCAGTAGGGTTCGCAGGAAGGGAGAGACAGAAAGGGCTTGGAGTGAGAATATCAGAATGCATTATATACATATATAAAATTCTCAAAAAGAACAAAACCAAAAAACTAAAAAGGTACAAAATTGTATTTTAATTGCTATATAAAAACATGAAATGTATGTGTTAATGGTGTTGCTTATACCATTTTCATGTACATAAACCTTGTGTAGTGTTTAAGTCATGTTAAAGACATATTCTTCAAAAAGCTTTCATTTTTCTGTCATTAAAACATTTAAGTTCTTTTACCCAGCTACCTTAAAAGTTTATTGATATTATCTACTTTCAATTGTGCATACTTAACCATAGTTATAAGATAATAGCCTATGAGTTTTATACTTTAAAACATCAATTTTAAAATACAATGCCGTAATGAACATTAATTGTGTACTGTGTGATAAATAGTTATCTGCCAACTGTATGCAGACAATTTTCTAATCATGTTTTTCCAAATATAACTGGGAAGTAGAATTTAGATCATTACTTTTTTTCTAATAGGCAAATGTTAAGTAAGATAAGTGTCTTAAACATAGCATCCAACAGGATATAACTGTTAAGAGTATGTACATACATTTGCATAAACAGGCTTTTATAGAGAAAATTATATATTTTAATAAACTCATATCTCAAATCACAGCTTTCAAATTAAACTAACTCTATGCCTAAAATAAACTTTAAAATATAGTCTTGATTTAAGCTGTATCTATGGATTATTTTTAATGTAATAACAACTGTAATAGTCTTGATTTAAGCTCTTCTATGCATTATATTTAATGTAATAACAATTACAACATAATTATCACAGTTTGTTGCAGTTTGTTCTGACTTTGTGTACATGCCAACTACTATCCATATATATTTGTCTTCAAGAAGATAAATGCAGGCTATATACTCAGGTGGGTTCCTAGGTTAACTTCTATATAATCTTTACAAACACAGAAACATCTTAATGACTCTTAAAACACTCCAAACAATCAGACTCATTGAACATGCCAAAGTCCATACTTGCCAGAAAAGATTCTGTGGGATTAATACAATCGCCTCCTCAAGAAAATTTAAATTTTGGTTAAATGAAATTTTCCCATCGATTCTGCTGAGCATTTGAAATTTGAAAACATTTTATGTTTGCTGAGTACTTGAATAGCATGTGTGAAGTTTTGCTAGATTCGAATTCCCTAAGACACTTGTCCTGATTAGTACAGCATCTGGTTCATTCTTGGACTCTTGGAATAAATTCTGAGGATCAGTACCCTATAGGGTAATTCTGGCAGCCTGTAGACAATGGAATTTCACACTGTGGGCTAAGTTACCCACTGACGTCCTAATACCTACAAGACAGAGTCTACCGAGTGTGAAGTTACACTAGGCTTTCTAGTAAGTTGTATGGAATAACAGCTTCATAAAACATAATGGAAGCTAGCAAGATGGTTCAGTTAGCAATGTAGCTTGAAACCAAGCCTGCCAATCAAAATTTAATCCCAGGCTCACATGTCAGAGGAGAGAACTGACTCTCAGAAGCTGTCCTTCAAATGTGTACGTGTCATGCATATCTTCCCACTTTACAAAAAAAAAATGATAAGTAAATGTAACACATTCCTTTAAAAACAACTGATGAGCTTTAGTTGATCAATGACATCAACAAAAAATAGATAAGCCATAATGTATTTTATTTTTTATCTCTCCCCAAACAGAACAAGATATTTCACCCACATTCCTGGTACTTTATTTTACTTACAGCTCCTTTGAATGATTTTTTTTTAAGAAGAGCTATAAGAGAAGGAATCCTAATGTTCCAAAGCAGAGATCCTGTGCAGTGATCACTGGGACATAAATTGGAAAGATAATAAGAAGGAAACTGCTCATTTCATGATTTCAGCACATTTAGAAAATGAACAGGTGGAGCCAGGTGTGGTGGCGCACGCCTTTAATCCCAGCACTCAGGAGGCAGAGGCAGGTGGATCGCTGTGAGTTCGAGGCCAACCTGGTCTACAAAGCAAGTCTAGGACAGCCAAGGCTACACAGAGAAATCCTCTCTTGAAAAAAAAAAAAAAAAAAAAAAAAGGAAGAAAGAAAAGAAATGAACACATGAAACAAATGTATTCTATGAAAGGCAAGGTGTACATGGAGGGGTAAGAGCCAAGGATGGAACAGCTTGGGAGGTGAGATTTTCATGAGCCTTTATCCTCATTGGAGAACAAAGAGGAAGCTGTGTGCAGCTCTCTAAGAACAGAGCACTGTACATATATCTGGTTAGCCTTCCATCATTTAGAAACAAGTTATTGCTTGACATGTATGAGTGGAGGGTTGCAAAGTACTATGATCAGAGGCATTGAGTAGGAAAGACAACTCTAGTTCTGTTCCCCCAAAGCCCTTGTGGACATATCTATCACAGGCAGATGGCTTTAAAGGATGCAACATCCTGCATAGTTTGTCACCTGTCATTTAATTGACAAGCAGCATGGCTGGACGGCATATTCTTTAAAGTTGTACAACTGAGTAGAAATTGACAGTTTCACATATACTTATGTGTTAAGCAGAGAATGTGTCATTTTGGAGTGTTAACTCAAAATCATATGTTCTTGAGTTACCTACAGGCCACGTGTATACATGTGTGTATAAGTACAGAAATATAAACACATAACACAGACAAATACTTATTGCTGTTACTAAGTCTTGAGGAGACTATGTCCCAGGCAGATTTTCATTATATTTTGCTAGTTGGGATACTTAGCCCAAATTTTATCATGGTGTAAAAGTTGTGTAAAATTTCCCATGACTGATAAGCCGTATTGTTCCTACTCTCTCATATTTTTAAAATGTAATTTATAAGATAAGAAATTCATTTGTTATTTTTCTTATTAATTTTGTATTTCATAACCTTTAATAATTAAGATATTATCTCTTCTTAACCTTCTAAGAATTCCACATTCTCTATACTGTGATAAAGTATAGTGTCTATGCTTATAAGTTTATAGTTGAGATATGGCAGGAAGTCGAGGCAGGAAATTCAAACAATAATGTTTTGTCTTTGATTCCTTTTGCTTCCCTAATTGTTAAGTCAAATGCATTCTTCAGGCATCAGCACCCTTGTAAATAAAATAAAGAGGGTGGATTGAAACTCTTTGTCAGATGCATATATTTTGTGGTTATTTCCAGTTATGGTCATTTATGAAGTATACTTTCTTTATAAAAGTTTAGCCTTTACTCATCTAAATTACTTTTTAATAGTTCTGGTTCTTTATATATTTTGGATATTGGCCCTCTGTCTGATGTAGGGTTGGTGAAGATCATTTCCCAGTCTGTAGGCTGCCTATTTGTTCTATTGACAGTGTCCTTTGCTTTGCAGAAGCATTTCTGTTTCATGAGGTCCCATTTATTAAATTGGAAGTTGTCTCCTACGCCAATGAGCTCAAGATTCTTCTCCGGTTTTTCTTCTAACAGATTTAGTGTGTCTGGTTTTATGTTGAGGTCTTTAATCCACTTCACTTGGACTTTCATTTGTGCAGGGTGATAAGCATGAAGCTATTCGCATTTTTCTACATGTAGATACCCAGCACCATTTGTTTAAGACCCTTTCATTTTTCCATTGTACTCTTGTGACTTCTTTGCCAAAAATCTAGTGTCCATAGGTGTGTGTGTGGATTTATTTATGGGTCTTCAATTCGATTCCACTGATCAAACTGCCTATTTCTATGCCAGCACCATACTATTTTTTTTTAATACTGTTGCCTATATAGTACAGCTTGAGATAGGAGCAAGGAGGTAACAATTATTATGTAATGTGAATAAATGATAATAAATTAAAATTAAAAATAAATAGTCTTGGTTCTTCTATATAGGGCAAGCAATACCAAATGGAAAAAGGATTTGCTCTCCTAATACAGTGCCTTTGGAAATCTCAAATACTCCAATGGATAAACACTTTTACACTCAATTGCATTTTATTTTACTGAATGCATTGAGTCATTCTTCCTTTCCCCTTTTTCCCAACTGCTTTCAGGTAACATAATCAACATATTGTCTTTGTAAATAATGCCTTACAAAGCACACACCAGAAGAACATAAAGAAAAAATAATTACTTTCAATCTCACTATTGTTATTCCAACTGTGCTGGGGAGGGAGAGATTATCACGTTATTGATTGGACTGTGCTACCTCAGACGTTTTGTAGCCTACTTTTATCTCACAGAATAGTGCAGCCACAGTCTCCTGTTAATAATGAGAGAATGGGTCCTATTTTAATCTGCCATATATTAACCTAATATGGGAGCAAAGCATGATTGATTTAACTAAGCAAATAAGTGCTATTCTGAAAATTACCTATTTTAACATATGTGATTATAAAAAAATTTTTAAAGTAACATACTTTATCTTCAAATTACTATCTGACTACTTGCTTGCCTAGTGTTTAGAAGTTTGTACATTTCACATTTGTTGTTGTGAGAGTCAATTCCTGATGATGTTTCTACCTGCCCCTGATGCACATCAATACCTTCCTACTCACATAGGACACCCACGAGTGGAACCATCTGCCTATCCCTGCAACTCCCACCACTCACTGCATCCATGTGGATGCCGCTCTTAAGGGCACAGCATATTGTCTGACAAAAATGGTTGTCTCTCTTAGCTTTTAGTTCTCATTTTCTTTCTCTGTGTGCAAATACTCCATGAATAATTCCCCCACAGAAAGATGGCTGTGTATCTTTCATTCTCATTCCCGGCAAAATATTAAGGAAAATTTGCATGCTTCATTCTGGGATCCATGTCACTTTCTGTTCACTTTCTCTTCCTGGATATTAAACAGATTTAGTTCCTACTATAGCACTTGGATATTACAGATTTTATTTACCGCTTATATTTATATACAAAACTATCATAGCTAATCCTTTAATCCTTTCATTTTAGACTTAGTCTATATGCACTTAAAGGATTAATACAATAATTCAGTGACATGAATAGGATCAAGGGAATGCTTTCACACGGCACTGGCTACTCACTGAGTTTGATTAAAATAGCAAACATTTCTGTAGTTTTAAAGCATCTAAAGAAAGAAATTGCAGGTAGATATTTTTGCTCCTTGGTGGACTCCACATTCTCTCAAACACCTTTAAGCTTCATTTAAAATTTTATCTATTCCATATAAAAATCATTATCTTTTCTTTCCTGAAAATAAAAGCTCATAGTAATAAAAATATGTGAACATTAATCTTCTTATGGAATAGCTGTAGTACTTTTTGTATTAGGGTAGAATTCAATAGCCAGGGCCCATATTAGCCTGTCTACACACAACAAACCAAGAGAGCTAAGAGAGGAAATGTGAGCCTTTGAGAAAAAAAAATCTACAGCGGCTGCTCAAATAAACTACATCGTATAAGTGACATAACAGCCACATGGAAACAAGATTAATAAATAGGTTAAAAAAAATGTTCAGGAAATTTAGAAAGAAAAGTCCCTATTGAGCCGTCTAAAGCACTGAAATTCTCAGAAGAGCAGGCAAAGTGGCGAGTAACCCAGTAGATGTGTGGCTGAGAGAAAGAGAGGGTGTGGAAGTGCAGAGACATGACACGAGAAAAGAGCAAAATAGCCCATTTAAATGTGTATAGAAAGAAAGTCCAAAAGACCAATTTAACCACAAATCTCTGCTGCTTTATGGCCACGTTTTATTAGACAGACTGCTGCTACCCAGAAATCCTAGGAACACAATTAAACTATGTGTAAACCCCACGGATTGAGCTAAGTTCTGTAGCTAACGCTGGTGTGGCTGTTCTGGTTCAGACATAGATATGCATGTGTGTGCATGAACACAGACACATACATGTACGTACACAACACACACACATACACAGCCCAACATGGCAAACTTGAAGAGTGTCAGTAGGATATTTTCATTTATCACATTCAGGACAAAGTAAAGTGGTTGGTGCAGACAGAAGCACAGAAGAGGGGGAAAGTGATGCAGCTGGTGGCACCAGGTGTAATCACGCCAATCAGACTGTTGAAGAGATGAGGCACAGAAGTCAACAGAATCACATCCACAGTTATGAGAGTTTGGGCAAAAGGCTAGAATAAAAATCTTTGTGGTCCAGATCAATCTAAAACTCTATTGGTGACTTTATATGGAAAATTTTGAAGGGCCCCCAGGTCTGCCATAACATTTTGCTTTTAAACACCAAACTGGGGTAGTAAAGTAGCCCAGTGTTTTTCATAAATTCTTTAGATGGACTAAGAGACATAGCAAAGTCAAAAGCAGACACCAAATTTTTCCTTCAAGTCATGGAATTTAGCTTGAAACAGGCTGTGCAATTGTTCTGATAGGCAGGGGCCATGTCTTCTCACATCACCTTTCAATAGACATTTGTAGTACAATTGAATTGTTTTTACTTGACTTCAAAATTAGGGAAGGAATGCTGCAGTCCTGTTGGTTAAGCCGTTAATTTCCCTGTGCTGTAAGAAAAGTTACACCTCATGGGCAGATCTGGATGTTAAGAATGAGACAGGAGAGGGAAAAAAAAAAAAAAAAGGCAACTTACAACTTTCCAAAAGGTTGGAAAGAGCCATCTTCCTGAATGAATTAAAATTTCCAGACTGTCTGTTTTGCAAAAGTTCAAGGAATCATTGGTTTTAAAACAATTTGCATGCTCGTCTATGTGAGATACAAAGCTTCCCCTTGAGAATGTGTGGGTGGGTGTGTTTGTACAGCAGCATTTGGTCCAAGAACTGCGAAGCAGGAAAGAATATCAGATTTTATGCTTGCAAAGAGTTGGGGACTGCTGGAAAAATCCCTAGAAGCCACTCAAAGCACTGGATTTCTGTGAATCACCCTCAGCTTCCCAATTCTTCCTCAAAGTACAAATTGAGAATCCCTAATCTAAAATTCAAAAAACTAAAATGCTTCAAAGCCTGAAAAAAATTTTAGCACCAACATTATGCCACAAGATGAAATCCTGTAGCTTCTCTCAGGTAAGAGGCTATAGTAAACTCACAGAATATATATATATTCACCTCTAGAGAAATAAATACACTTGAAAAATAATTTTTTTGCAATGTTGTATGCTGTGTACATGGATAATTTTCAGACTCTGAAATTTTCTGAAATCAGTAACACCTCTCTGAAGCATTTTGGTTATTGGATATCCACATAATATTTTTTCTTATACCATAACCCAGGTGCTGCCATAGATGACTACAGGTTAGACAAGCCCTTTAGAATCAGACAAGCATCCACAGTAGTCATTGTGTGAGATGTTTTTGATGAGGTACCTCTTTTGCTGTGAAGGAAACCAATGGCCTCTCTGTAGATGTTCAGAAGAAAGAAACATCAAGTGCTAAATTAGAGTGGTCGCCAATGGAAAGTCCATGGCATGTTAGGCTGCACCAATAATCTATTGTTACATGTGTGAAAGACCAACTTGAGTCAATTGCCAGGTTTACTTCTCTCAGTTAAACATTACAATTCCCCCATGATTATCCTCAAACTTCCACTAATTCATATGAAAGCCCACTCTTAAAATTAGGGCATGGCCATGTTAATTCTTTGATTTTAGGCAGATAGTATCAGAGATTTAAAAGCACATATAAGAACAACTCAGAGGAACACAACTGGATTCCAGGGAAAGAACATTTTGACAAAATGCTCTGAGAAACCTGCCTTCCTCGGGGGAAAGGCAGGAGGGAGCTGGGCAGGAAAAGCTACATTCTGTCATTTGGTACATAGTATCTACCAAATCAACAGACATTGAATCATAGAAAAAAACACACATACAATAGTATGGATCTAAATTTCTCATAACTGAGACATTAATTTGTATCAATTTGTGGACATGCAGTGTCTCTCATAGCAATTTGTAATGTGGGCAACTTGAAAGCTTGTTTCACAGAGCATATTTTGATAAATGTATGCTAAGATCGATGTTGTATCATTTATATTACTTCATGACAGAACATGTGTTGTTTGATTTCTCCCTCAGTGACAGCTTGGGATTGTCATGCAATTACACAGCAGGCTTGCTCCTGTCCTGAATGTAAGACACTCAAGGTTAGACTCCAAAGCCTTGGTCTTCAGGTAGTTGCAAGAGAGGAGTGCCTTAGCTCTTTCATTTTGGATGATGCAGATGTTTGCTTTGTTTTTCACTTCAGTGGATTTTTTTCCTTTTAAAATAATCTGTTCAGATTACATCTCAATTGTTGTTCCCTCACTTATATCTTCCCGTTCCTTCCCTCCCTCCTTCTTTTACCCTATTTCCCTCACTAGGCCTGTGACAGAAGGGGGCCTCCACCCCTACCTTATGATCATAGACTATTAAGTCTCATCTGGGTAGCCTTCTTCCCTTTCCTCTGAGTGCCATCAGGCCTCCCCACCTAGGGAAAGTGGTCAAATAGGGGGAACCAAAGTTCATGTCAGAGTCAGGCCCTACTCTCCCCACAACTGTGGAGAATGCACTGTCCATTGGCTATATCTGAATGGGGGTTTAGGTTTACTGCATGCATTGTCCTTGGGTGGTGCAGTTGTTTGTGTAGGGCCCCTTGGGTCCAGATCTGCCAGCCTTGATGGTCTTCTTGTAGGGTTCCAGGACCCTCTGGATCCTTCTATTTTCCCATTCTTCCATACCTCTCTTATCTGGAAACCCAAAAGCAAGTCCCAGTATCTGTCCCAATGTCTCAGAAGACATCCATGTTGGGCTAGTGTCCAAATATTAGTCAGTATATACCATGTGTATCTTTCTGGGTCAGGATGATCATTTCTATTTCCATCCATTAGCCTGCTAATTTCAAGATTTTCTTGTTTTTAATAGCTGAGTAGTATTCCATAGTGTAAATGTACCACAGTTTCATTATTCATTCTTCGACTGAGGGACATCTATGTTGTTTCCAGATTCTGGCTATCACAAATAAAGTTGCTATGAACATAGTTGAGCAAATGTCCTTGTTGTATGATGGAGCATCTTTGGGTTTATTCCGAGGAATGGAATAACTGCATCTTGAGGTACTCCTACTCCCAATCTTCTGAGAAATCATCAGATTGATTTCCAAAATGGTTGTACAAGTTTGCATTCCCACCCTTAATGAAGGAGTGTTCCCCTTTCTCCATATCCTCAGCAAATGTACTGTCATTTGAGTTTTTTATCTTAGCCATTCTGACTGGTGTAAGATGGAATGTCAAAGTTGGTTTAATTTGCATTTCTCTGATGACTAAGGACATTGATCATTTCTTTTTTTTTTTTTTTTTTTTTTTTTTTATTAATTTATTCTTGTTACATCTCAATGTTTATCCCATCCCTTGTATCCTCCCATTCCTCCTCCCCCCCCCATTTTCCCATTATTCCCCTCCCCTATGACTGTTCCTGAGGGGGATTACGTCCCCCTATATATTCTCATAGGGTATCAAGTCTCTTCTTGGCTACTTGCTGTCCTTCCTCTGAGTGCCACCAGGTCTCCCCCTCCAGGGGACATGGTCAAATGTGAGGCACCAGAGTACGTGAGAAAGTCGTATCACACTCTCCACTCAACTGTGGAGTATATTCTGACCATTGGCTAGATCTGGGAAGGGGTTTAAAGTTTACCTCCTGTATTGTCCTTGGCTGGTGCCTTAGTTTGAGCGGGACCCCTGGGCCCAAATCTGCCTATAATATTGTTCTACTTGTAGATTTCTAGGACCCTCTGGATCCTTTTATTTTGCTGTTCTCCCATGCGTCTCTCATTTAGAGTCCCAATAGGATGCCTTCCCCTCTGTCCCAGTTTCCTGGTAAGTGAAGGCTTTCGTGGGACATGCCCCTTGGGCTAGTATGCAGATATAAGTGAGTATATACCATTTGATTCTTTCTGCTTCTGGGTTAACTCACTCATTATGATCATTTCTAGCTCAATCCATTTATCCACAAATTTCGGGAATTCCTTGTTTTTAATAGCTGAGTAGTATTCCATAGTGTATATGTACCACAGTTTCTTTATCCACTCTGCTACTGAGGGACACTTAGGCTGTTTCCATGTTCTGGCTATTATGAATAAGGCTGCTATGAACATGGTTGAGCAAATTTTCTTGTTGTGTGCTGGAGCATCTTCTGGGTATATTCCAAGGAGTGGAATAGCTGGGTCTTGAGGAAGCCCTATTCCCATTTTTCTGAGATAGCACCAGATAGATTTCCAAAGTGGCTGTACTAGTTTGCATTCCCACCAGCAATGAAGGAGTGTTCCTCTCTCCCCACATCCTCGCCAGCATGTGGTGTCGCTTGAATTTTTGATCTTAGCCATTCTGATGGGTGTAAGATGGAATCTCAGAGTTGTTTTGATTTGCATTTCCCTGATGACTAAGGAGGTTGAGCATTTCTTTAAGTGTTTCTCAGCCATTTGATACTCCTCTGTTGAGAATTCTCTGTTTAGTTCCAAGCCCCATTTCTCAATTGGGTTATTCAGTTTGGTAGTGTTTAATTTCTTGAGTTCTTTATATATTTTGGATATTAGACCTCTGTCAGATGTAGGGTTGGTGAAGATTTTTTCCCAGTCTGTAGGCTGTCGCTTTGTTCTCTTGACAGTGTCTCCTGCCTTACAGAAGCTTCTCAGCCTCATGAGGTCCCATTTATTAATGGTTGACATTAAGGCCTGGGCCGTTGGTGTTCTGTTCAGGAAGTTGTCTCCTGTGCCAATATGTTCCAGGCTCTTTCCCACTTTTTCTTCTAAGTGGCTTAGTGTCTCTGGTTTTATGTTGAGGTCTTTAATCCACTTGGATTTGAGTTTTGTGCAAGGTGACAAATATGGGTCCAGTTTCATTTTTTTACACATAGACCTCCAGTTAGACCAGCACCATTTGTTGAAGATGCTATCCTTTTTCCATTGAATGGATTTGGCTTCTTGTCAAAAATCAAGTGACCATATGTGTGTGGATTCATATCTGGGTCTTCGATTCGATTCCACTGATCAACCAGCCTGTTGCTGTGCCAGTACCATGCTGTTTTAAGTACTATTGCTTTATAGTACAGTTTGAGATCAGGTATGGAGATTCCTCCGGAGCATCTTTTATTGTACAAGATTGTTTTAGCTATTCTGGGTTTTTTGTTTTTCCATATGAAGTTCAGAATTGAACTTTCAATGTCTTTAAAAAATTGTGTAGTTATTTTGATAGGGATTGCATTGAATCTGTAGATTGCTTTTGGTAGGATGGCCACTTTTACTATGTTAATTCTCCCGATCCATGAGCAAGGAAGATCATGCCATCTTCTCAGGTCATCTTCAATCTCTTTCTTCAGAGTTTTGAAATTTTTTTCATACAAGTCCTTCACTTGCTTAGTTAGGGTAACTCCTAGATATTTTATATTGCTTGTGGCTAATGTGAAGGGTGTGGTTTTCCTATTTTCTTCCTCTGTAAGCTTGTCATTTGTGTATAGGAAGGCTACAGACCTTTTTTGAGTTAATTTTGTATCCAAGCCAATTTGCTGAAGGTGTTTATCAGCTTTAGGAGTTTCTCTGGTGGAGTTTTGAGGGTCACTTATGTACACTATCATCTCATCTGCAAAGAGGGATAATTTGACTTCCTCCTTTCCCATTTGGATACCCTTGATCTCCTTTTGTTGTCTTATTGCTCTGGCTAGAACTTCGAGTACTATATTGAAGAGATATGGAGAGAGTGGGCAGCCTTGCCTTGTTCCCGATTTTAGAGGAATTTCCTTGAGTATCTCACCATTTACTTTGATTTTGGCTATTGGCTTGCTGTATATAGCCTTTATTATGTTGAGGAAAGTGCCTTGTATCCCCGATCTCTCTAAAACTTTAAAACATGAATGGGTGTTGAATTTATCAAATGCTTTCTCTGCATCCAAGGAGATGATCATGGTTTTTTTATTTTCAGTTTGGTTTATATGGTGGATTACATTGATGGATTTCCGTATATTAAACCATCCCTGCATGCCTGGAATGAAGCCTACTTGGTCATGATGAATGATATCTTTGATGTGCTCCTGTATTCGTTTTGCAAGTATTTTATTTAGTATTTTTGCATCTATGTTCATAAGAGAAATTGGTCTGAAATTCTCTTTCTTTGTTGAGTCTTTGTGAGGTTTAGGTATCAATGAGACTATGGCCTCATAGAATGAAGTTGGTAATTTTCCATCCATTTCTATCTTTTGGAGTAGCTTGAAGAGTATCGGTATTAGCTCGCCCTTAAAGGTCTGGTAGAATTCTGCACTGAAACCATCTGGCCCTGGGCTTTTTTGGTTGGGAGACCATCGATGATTGCTTCTATTTCTGTAGGGGAAATGGGACTATTTAACTTGTTTATCTGTTCTTCATTCAACTTTGGCAAGTGAACTTGATCAAGAAAATTGTCCATTTCCCTTAGATTTTCAAATTTTGTGGCGTATATGCCTTCAAAGTAGGATCTTATGATTCTTTGAATTTCTTCAGTGTCTGTTGTTATGTCTCCCTTTTCATTTCTGATTTTGTTCATTTCAATACTGTCTCTCTGCCTTTTAGTTAGTTTGGCTAATGGTCTGTCTATCTTGTTGATTTTCTCAAAGAACTAGCTTTTGGTTTTGTTGATTCTTTGGACTGTTTTCTTAGTTTCTAATTTGTTAATTTCAGCCCTGAGTTTGATTATTTCCAGGCGTCTACTCCTCTTGGGTGTTTCTGCTTCTTTTTTTTCTAGGGCTTCCAGTTGTGTTGTTAAGATGCTTATGTGCGATGTTTCCAATTTCTTTTTAAAGGCACTTAGTGCTATGAATTTTCCTCTTAGCACTGCTTTCAATGTATCCCACAAATTTGGGTATGTTGTTTCTTCATTTTCATTGAATTTCAGAAACTCCTTGATTTCTTTCTTTATTTCTTCCCTGACCCAGGTGTCATTTAGCAGAGAGTTGTTTAGTTTCCACAAACGTGTGGCTTTTTGTTTATTTCTGTTGTTGTTGAATTGCAGCCTAAGAGCATGGTGATCTGATAGGATACAAGGTATTATTTCAATCCTCTTGTATCTGTTGAGGCTTGCTTTGTGACCTACGATGTGATCAATTTTGGAGAAGGTTCCATGGGGTGCAGAGAAGAAGGTGTTCTTTCTTGTTTGGGTGAAGGTTCTATAGATATCTGTTAGATCCATTTGACCCATGGCATTGGTTAATGATGTTATTTCTCGGCTTAGTTTCTGTTTCAATGACTTATCTTTTAGTGAGAGTGGGGTGTTGAAGTCTCCCACTATTATCGTGTGGGGATCGATGTGTGGTTTAAGCTTTTTAGGAGATCTTTTACATATGTGGGTGCCCTTGTATTGGGAGCATAGATGTTCAGAATTGTGATGTCATCTTGGTTGACTTTACCTTTGATGAGTATGAAGTGTCCTTCCTCATCCCTTTTGATTAATTTTGGTTGAAAGTCTATTTTGTTCGATACTAAAATGGCTACACCTGCTTGCTTCTTGTGACCATTTGCTTGGAATATTTTTTTCCAACCTTTTACCCTGAGGTAATGCCTTTCATTATGGGTGAGATGTGTTTCTTGGATGCAGAAGAATGTTGGGTCTTGTTTATGTACCCATTCAGTTAGTCTGTGTCTTTTTATTGGAGAATTGAGGCCATTGATGTTGAGAGATATTAATGACCAGTGACTGTTAAGAGTCTTAATTTTGATGTTGTTTCCAGTCGAGCGTTTGTGTAGTTGTGTTTTTGCCATGGGATAGTTATCTATTTCCTGGGTAGTTTTGGTTGTAGCTTGACCCTTTGGGATGGAGTTTTCCTTCTAGTACCTTCCGTAAAGCTGGATTTGTGGATAGGTACTGTTTGAATTTGTTTTTGTCATGGAATATTTTTTTCTCCATCAATGGTTATTGATAATTTTGCTGGGTAAAGTAGTCTGGCCTGGCATCTGTGTTCTCTTAGGGTTTGCAGGATCCTGTCCAGGCCCTTCTGGCTTTTATGGCTCTGCTGAGAAGTCAGGTGTAATTCTGATGGGTTTACCATTAAATGTTATTTGGCCCTTTTCCCTTGCAGCTTTTAATATTTTTTCTTTGTTCTGCATGTTTTGTGTTTTGATTATTATGTGGCGGGCAGTTTTTCTTTTCTGGTCAATTCTATTTGGTGTTCTGTAGGCCTCTTGTATGTTTATAGGCATCTCTTTCTTTAGATTGGGGAAATTTTCTTCTATGATTTTGTTGAGAATAGTTTCTGGGCCCTGGAGTCTGATGTCTTCTCTTTCTTCAATGCCTATTATCCTCAGATTTCTTCTTTTCATGGTGTCCTTAATTTCTTGGATGTTTTGTGTCAGGAGTTTTCCAGATTTGGCATTTTCTTTAATGGTTGATTCAATATCTGTGATTGTATCTTCTAGCCCTGAGATTCGTTCTTCCATCTCTTGGATTCTGTTAGAAAAGCTCACCTCTGTGTTGCTCGCCTTTCTTCTCTGAGGTCTCACGTTCTCGTTTTTCTTCTGTCTGTGTGTGTTTCATTGAATCCATTTCATTTTCAGATCTTGAACTGATTTTTTGATTTCTTTCATCTGATTTTTTGTATATTCCTGAGTTTCTTCCATTGCCTCTTTATAGGTCTTCAGAGCTTGAACCGTTTTAGTTATTTCTTTCATCTGGTTGTTTGCATTTCCTGCAATTTTTCCAGTTCCACTCTATGTGCTTCTTTTATGTCTCTCACCTGTTTGTCTGTGTCTTCCTGCATTTGATTACGGATTTTATTTATTTCCTCCATTATCATCCTCATTACTAAGGATTTGAGGTCATTTTCTTGTATTTCCGTTGTATTTGAGTTCTCTGGGTGGTTTTCTTTGGGATAGCTGGAAACTGGAGACGCCATGTTGTTTTGGGGTTTTTTGCGTATGCTTTTCGTTGTCCTTTAGACATCTTGCAGTCTTTGTTTTTGTTGGGTAGCTTCCAGAGTTGAATGGAGGGTGTCTGACGATAGATTCACTTGTTTTTTACGATTTCCCAGGCTGCGAGCTCAAAGCTTCACTGGTGTGGATGTTAGGAGGTTAGCCCTGTTGTTCTGGTCTCTCACAGCCAGTGATCCTCAGTCCCCCTCTGATGTGGATCCTGCAATTGTTCTGGGTCTCTGAATGAGCGTTGGGTCAGGCCAAGGTATCCACAGCCTTCTGTGTTCCCTGCCAAGTCCAGCCAGGAGCACTGGGACCGAACCACGGGCAGAACTCAGCTAGATTCTCAGGGCCTGAACCGTCTGCCAAGCTCAGCTAGGGATTTTGGGCCCAAAATGCACACAGGGTCCAGCCAGAATTTTTGGGCTGGGACTACGCACCAAGCTCCACTAGGGCCTTTTGGCCCAAAGTGCGTGCTGTGGTCAGTTATTGACTCAGGGCCCGAACTGACCACCAATCTCAGCCAGGAATTCTAGATTCAAACTGTACACTGTGTCCAACCAGAGTCTTAGAGCTGGTGGAACCGAGAGCTCTGTCCAGCCTGCGCCACAGCAGGAGAACTGCGGCTGCTCTGAATTAGCGCCAGTGGTGGGACAAGTGCTCCGCCCGGACTGTGTCCCCGCAGGGGAGCTGCCGCTGAGCTGAGGTGGTGCCTAGGATGGAACCGAGCACGTCGCCAAGCTGCGCCACAGCAGGAGAACTGCGGCTGCTCTGAGTTAGCAGCAGTGGTGGAACAAGTGCTCCGCCCGGACTGTGTCACCGCAGGGGAGCTGCCGCTGAGCTGAGGTGGTGCCTAGGATGGAACCGAGCACGTCACCAAGCCTGCGCCACAGCAGGAGAACTGTGGCTGCTCTGAGTTAGCGCCAGTGGTGGGACAAGTGCTCCGCCCGGACTGTGTCACCGCAGGGGAGCTGCCGCTGAGCTGAGGTGGTGCCTAGGATGGAACCGAGCACGTCACCAAGCCTGCGCCACAGCAGGAGAACTGTGGCTGCTCTGAGTTAGCGCCAGTGGTGAAACCAAGTGCTCCGCCCGGACTGTGTCCCTGCCGGGGAGCTGCCGCTGAGCTGAGGTGGTGCCTAGGATGGAACCGAGCACGTCACCAAGCCTGCGCCACAGCAGGAGAACTGCGGCTGCTCTGAGTTAGCGCCAGTGGTGGGACAAGTGCTCCGCCCGGACTGTGTCACCGCAGGGGAGCTGCCGCTGAGCTGAGGTAGTGCCTAGTGTGGAGCAGCGTGCTCAACTAAGCCTGCGCCACAGCAGGGGAGCTATGGCCACGCTGAGTTAGTGCCTCAGGCAGAATTGTTTGTTGGGCCGGGCCAATACCCGGGACTCTGGGGCCGAACTGTCCGCCAAGTCCAGTCTGGGTCCAAAGGCTCCACGCGACCCAAATCCTGCCCCGAGTCCCCTCTCCCGCAGCAATTCCCACCAGCCACCACACCAATCGCCTCCACCGGAAGGCTATGAGCTGCAAACCTCAGCCGCCGCTGCTGGTGCCGCTGGTGCTGCTGCCTCTGGCGCTGCCGCTCCGATCAGAGAAAAACCACACTCCTCCCGTGTGCAGGGGCACGCAGGTCCTCCGCACCCTGGTCCCTCTGAACCGTGGAGCACTCCTGCTGCCGTGATGTTCGGACCTCGGTTTTCCTGGCTCAGAAATCTGTGCAATTCCCTGAATTGTTCACTGGAGCCTCCAAACGCGGTCCACACTGCTCGCCGCCATCTTGGATCCTCCCATTGATCATTTCTTTAAGTGTTTCTCAGCCATTTAATATTCCTTTGTTGAGAATTCTCTCTTTACCTCTGAACCCCACGTCTTAATTGGGTTATTTGGTTTGGTGATGTTTAGTTTCTTGAGCTCTTTATATATTTTGGATATTAGCCCTTTGCCAGGTATAGAGTTGGTGAAGATCTTTTCCTGCTCTGTAGCCTGTCACTTTATTCTGTTGACAGTGTCTTCTGCTTACAGAAGCTTCTCAGCCTCATAGGGTCCCATTTATTAACTGTTTATCTTAGAGCCTGGGATGTTGGTGTTCTGTTCAGGAAGTTGTCTCCTGCGCCAATGAGTTCAAGGATCTTCCCCACTTTTTCTTCTATCAAATTTAGTGTCTCTGGTTTTATGTTGTGGTCTTTACTCAATTTGGATTTTAGTTTGTGTATGGTGATAAATATGGATCAACTTCCATCTTTCTACAAGTAGACATCCAGTTAGACCAGCAACATTTGTTGAAGATGCTATCCTTTTTCTATTGTATACAGTTGGCTTTTTTTTTTTTTGTCAAAAATCAAGTGTCCATAGATATATGGATTTATTTCTGAGTCTTCTATTTGATTCCATTGATCCACCAGCCTATTGCTACACCAGTGCCATGTTGTCAGTGGATGTTGGTGACAGACTTGTGAATATCTCAGAAGACAGTGTGCACTTAAAAGAGCTCAGGACACCCTCTGCTTATAACCTGGCTGCAGTAGTATTTGCATTTTCCTTCTGTATGATTTTTAGCAGCCTACAGTACATTCATAAAGCACACTGCACTTATTTAATTCCTATGTCCCTGTTCTATGAAAGTAATCAAGTAATCTGGCTATTATTGACTGTTCTTCTGCCATGAGTACAGGAGACTAATATTTAGTAAAAATAAAAAATAAAAAAATAAAAAGAGAGAGAGAGAGAGAAGAACTTTGTACTGTTTTATATTAAGTTACAGTCTTCTCTCCATAGCAAGTTTCTGATCCTTGTATCTGCTTTTTTTACCCTCAGAAAACAACTGTGTCCCCCACTTCTCCCCTGACACCTGAAGTGTGCATCAGCTCCTCACCAGCCCTTAGCAGATAGGTAGAGATTCATGTTCCCTTGTGATAGAATTTTTTTTTTTTTTTTTTTTTTTGGTAGCTTCCAGATTGAAATTCCTTTGCAAACTTCCTCAAAAACTATAAAGTTCAATTTCTCCCAGTTGCCAAGGAAACAGCCTGAGACTGCGAGACCAGTGGTCATGGGGTCATCCCTGTCACAGTTGCCACCTCCCTCTGATCAGACACAGGCAGAAGTCCATATCCCAAAACAGGAGCAATTGCATTTACTGTTGTACACAACACACAATTTTCTTTGAAAAAATTAAAAATAGTGTAATTGGAATAATGATTAAAGTTACTATCATCAGCCCTACAGAATTTTAACATTAGGAAGCCTCGCGTATTAAAATTTTTACTCACGTAAGTACATGTTAACTTGGTGGTTCAATTGAATATGAATAAAATATGACCCAGCGCTATATGTCTGCAATGAAAGATCTGAAGTAAATTGAAAAATAACCAATTAGCCAAACATTCTTAGTAACCCACTCACTTCTCTTGTGAATTTTGCTGGGGTGGATGCACAGGTGAGTCTATCTTGGTACTAGATTTCTGTTATGTTTTCCCTTCTGATTCTCTCACCAAATGCTACTCTCATTCTCTGTCCTACAAGACAATTGTTTTCCCCTCCCACATCTCCCACCCTGCTCTCCTTCCACCCACATGCCTGGTCCCACCAACACCCAGCCAGAGGTTGGGTAATTTTCCCTGCTACAAACACACTTCTTAAAAGAGAGTGCAGCCTTGTCTCCTTGGCAACATTTCAATTTAATGTTTTCACATGATTTACCGACTGGAGAAATAGTTAACAGGCAAATCTCAGGTTTGAAAGTAGCCTTCTGATCGAAATGGCAATTTATTAAATCTCATCTGACGCCAAGAGTCGGCCTGCCCTCAACCTAGATGTGTGTCAAGTGATGTTTGGGTTAGTGAAAGCTAAAGAGGGAACACTAGATGTAAACACACTCTGCACCTTGTTTACGCATGGCAGGTATCAGACCACACAGATTTAAATATTTATGTGTGCAGCTGTTTAGATTTAAAATTGAAATGTTCTCTTTTGCCTTCTCTTTGCGTGGCTAACTCTACCTTCCAGACGAGATTCCACCTTTTCACAAGGCCACCTCTGACGTATCTTCCTGAGCTCAGTGCTAAGCAACACGTTTTTCTGTAGCTACAATTGGTTTACTTCCTTACACTGCGCGCTACGGTCTGTGAATACACACACACACACACATACACACACATACACACACATACACACACACACACATACACACACACATACACACACACATACACACACACATACACACACACATACACACACACACATACACACACACACATACACACACACATACACACACACACACACATACACACACACACATACACACACACACTTTGCGTACCGTTTATTGACATTACAAGATAGCAACTTTAGGCTTAAAAATATGTAAATAAACGAAACACTAACCATAAGAGTACAGTTAAGCACAACAAGCTGGTGAAGCAAGTGCAGTGACACACAGCTACAATGATTGCTCCTGAGAGATGGAGGCAGCGAGATCCAGAGCGCCAGCTTCAGCTACACAGCGTTGAGGCTAGCCTATGCTACAGCAGACCCTGTCTTAAAGAAAGACAAAAAAAAATCCTTTTTAAACTCAGCAATAACAAATACTAATGTTCTCTGACACGCTAGCATAATCACAGAGGAATCGTGTCTGTTATTAATATACAAAGAGAAGAAAGTATGTTACATGTGTGTAATTTCTACATCTTTTTTTTTTTTTTTTTTTTTTTTTTTTTTTTTACTTTTTTTTTTTTTTTTAATTTTTATTCTTGTTACATCTCAATGTTTATCCCATCCCTTGTATCCTCCCATTCCTCCCCCCCCCCCATTTTCCCATTATTCCCCTCCCCTATGACTGTTCCTGAGGGGGATTACGTCCCCCTATATATTCTCGTATCAAGTCTCTTCTTGGCTACTTACTGTCCTTCCTCTGAGTGCCACCAGGTCTCCCCCTCCAGGGGACATGGTCAAATGTGAGGCACCAGAGTATGTGAGAAAGTCGTATCACACTCTCCACTCAACTGTGGAGAATATTCTGACCATTGGCTAGATCTGGGAAGGGGTTTAAAGTTTACCTCCTGTATTGTCCTTGGCTGGTGCCTTAGTTTGAGCGGGACCCCTGGGCCCAAATCTGCCTATCATATTGTTCTACTTGTAGATTTCTAGGACCCTCTGGATCCTTTTATTTTGCTGTTCTCCCATGCGTCTCTCATTTAGAGTCCCAATAGGATGCCTTCCCCTCTGTCCCAGTTTCCTGGTAAGTGAAGGCTTTCGTGGGACATGCCCCTTGGGCTAGTATGCAGATATAAGTGAGTATATACCATTTGATTCTTTCTGCTTCTGGGTTAACTCACTCATTATGATCATTTCTAGCTCAATCCATTTATCCACAAATTTCGGGAATTCCTTGTTTTTAATAGCTGAGTAGTATTCCATAGTGTATATGTACCACAGTTTCTTTATCCACTCTTCTACTGAGGGACACTTAGGCTGTTTCCATGTTCTGGCTATTATGAATAAGGCTGCTATGAACATGGTTGAGCAAATTTTCTTGTTGTGTGCTGGAGCATCTTCTGGGTATATTCCAAGGAGTGGGATAGCTGGGTCTTGAGGAAGCCCTATTCCCATTTTTCTGAGATAGCACCAGATAGATTTCCAAAGTGGCTGTACTAGTTTGCATTAAAATAGTGTCCTTTTGGTTTTTTTGCTGGGGGGGGTGTTTGTTTCTGTAAAGACGAAATAAAATTATTAAAATCAGGCCTGAATAAAAACCCATAAAAAAATAAAAGGTATAATTGTTAGTAACAAATAAAGACAAAGAGATCAAATAAGTGCTAAATACATGAGAGACGTGGGGGGATCTGGTCCTCGTGGGGTTGTGAGGTTTAGGATTGGTCTCATTGGTGAGACTGATGACCTAACAAGCCGGCCACAGACAGTCTCTGTATGTTATAGTGGAAACATTCCAAATGGTAAAGAACAATGTGAAACAGAGTTGAGTGATGATGAGGGAGAAGGTCATTATCATAAGGCAGTTCTTAATTTTTTAAGCATATATGAAATAAGTGATTAACAGAGAACATTTATTTTAAAGCAGAATTAAAAATTTCCAAATGAACTTACTGTAAGCCAGTAAGAATATCCAGTATTGGGTTATCTATAAACAAATAGCAGCAAAATGCCAAATTCAATAGTGTTGGTGGATTAGCTCAACAGTACAGTACTTACCTAGCAAATGGGAGGGTCTGAGTGGATCTTTAAGCCTGAAGGGAACACACAAATGTTCATGTGCCTATTGAATTTGCTCTCCTGGTTCTCTCTCTAAATCTCCTATAAGGATCAAGGTGCAACAAAGCCTCCAGGCCACATTCCTTGCCATGGCCCACAAGGACTAGCCAAGGAGTTTTGTGACTACACTTCTGTCCAGATGCACATGCAAAGGACAACGGTCAAGTGATGGTCACAAACCTACATATGGACCGATTGTCATAGACATTAAAATGGGTGATGGCAGGATATCCTAGAAGAAAGCAGAACTTTGTACGTCCACCCAGAGCTATTTTGAACACTTGCTCTGCGCTCCAGGATGTGCAGTAGTTTCTTCTGAGACTGAAGCATTCTATCCTGTAGGGAAGCTCATTAAGACAGGAAGTAAACAATAAGACACCAGTTTCTCTAGGATTCCCCGAGAATAAACTCTAAAGACTGTTGACAGTCAGTCCCGGAACAGGCTGCAAAGACAGGGACATGCTCAGCTACCTGGAAGAGGCAGACACAAAACCAACAGTTTGTAAGAAACAAAGACCAGCTGTGCTGCCTGCTTTCTTTGAGTCGTCTCTGCTCCTATAAGTAGCTCCTCCCAAAACTCAGAACTCAATTGCTCCCCCAAGTAGAACTTTGTGAATATATCTGTACTTTGGTCAGCTGTGGGATCTCTGTATGGGGTCAGTGGACATATGTGCATGCTCTGCATCTCCCCAGGAAAAGTCTTTCACACAACATAGGTACCAATCCCACGATGCCTATGAGATAAACAGGTAATGTAATGTAGGGTTGCTATGCCTAGCACACACATGCTAATCTGTATTTTATTTTATTTAACTCCTTGTCATAGGAAGTCCCAAAGAAGACACTAGAATTGGCTTGGGAAGCATCTGAATAGCCTCCCCTTTCTGTTAGGGCTCAATTCTTGTACTTCCTAACTGTACACAGTTCCAACATTCATGATAAGTTAAATCTGTGAGACCACTCATTTATCTGCAAATGCTTTAAAAAAAAATCTCAGTTTTGATATTTTCCAATGTTTTTTTGTTTGTTTGTTTTGGTTTGGTTTTTTTTTTTTTTTTTTTTTTTTTTTTTTTTTTTTGAGAAGTCTGCTTCCTTGGCGTTTTATTGATATACTTGCATTGGAGGTACAGCCAAAGCAGCCACTGCCACAGTGAGCAGACAAGCAAGTTGTAATTACTTGCAGAACTTTGGAATATCTTGGAATGAGCCTTGCCTTGGGCCATGAGGGAAACTTAAGCCTAATTATATGCTTACTTACTCTATTTTAAAATTTTAAGTGCCTCAAACTTCAAGTATTTGTTTGAATCTGGCTTGACTTTATAAAGAGTCAAAGTACTTTCTGTGTAAATAGTCAAAAACCAGTGGGAACTCCTTAAACAGCTGCTCTATGGGTTTAGTCAGGAATCTTGTAACATGAGGAGAGCAATAGCCCAAGCATTGAGCTCCTCTTTAACCCACTTAAGTGCCTGGTAGTAGTTTCATACATATGTAATAGTAGTTTTACATTTATATATATATATTTATATATACATATAAATTATGTATGTTGTATATAATAACATATATGTAGTAATAGTTTGATACAGTCATAAAATACATATTTTGTGTAATTATATATATATATATTATGTGTGTGAAAGAGCGAGAGAAGAGAAAAAGAATTTAAAGAAAACATGATACATTTTCAAACAATTTCTCTAACATGAAGCAAATTTTAAAAAGCAAAGGTTAATTGATGTCTTCCATAGACATATAAGCTTTTATAATCCCTGCCCAATAATCTGATTACCCTGATCACCATGGCAAAATTCCTGGAGTTTTGCAGAGCTATTGATTTGATAAGCAAAAAGATTGAATAGAGTATTATACTTGACTTTGCTCGGGATTTGCTAGAGTTAGCCTTAAATATCTGTATTCTGTGGAGAAAGAAACACCTATTTACGTTCAGCCAACCAGACTGGATGGCCAATTCCAGTCTTGAACTAGTAGCTGCGATTTGAGAATGTGACTCAAAGCTGCACCTTAGCTTAGGGACTTTCTTTGGCGTGAAGGAAAAGAGAAAGAGAAAGGTGTAAGATTCTGGTTGTGTGAAAGTGAAGAAAGGTTTCAAAGGAGCTTTCCTTGTCCTCACAGAACAATCATTAGCAAATCAAAACTGAGTTAAAAATTGAGCAAGAAGGTGATGGTCGGGAACAATGTGAAAACTTCCCTCAATATAGTCAGAGCTTCTGTGTTCCATGCCAGAAGTTATTGACAACAAAACCATGACCCTTCCACAAATGTTCATTTTCAATTCCATGTTTATCTCCTATGTTACTTGGCAAGAAATAATTAACTCAGAAACACTATACGGTTCTAAACATTAATCGGTGTCCTTAAGAGATTATATTTTCTCATTCAGGTGGGCACAATGAAGTCACAAGAAAGACCAGAACCAAAGAGAAAGAATGTTGTGAGAAAACTTGGTCCACCAGTAATGACATGCATGAACAATGGGAGGAGCCTAGACCATTGATGGGAGCAGACTTTACAAGCCAGAGAGATGAAGATCAGAATCTCCTCTAAGTCCTATAGAAAGAACTGTAGCCTTGTTAGCACTTTTGACTTTAACTCAGAGAAACATATGTAGGGTTTCTGACATTTATAAAATTACTAATTGATGTTGTTATAAGCTACTGTTTGTGATCATTTTACTAACAGTAGCAGAAAGCAAGCACGCTGTTCTAGGGATAAACCAGAAATAACCAAATAAAAACGCTCCAATCACAGTTTATGAGGGCACTCTTAGAAACTGAATAAGGATCAGAAGGAAAGAGATGAAACAAGTTAGAATCCAACTCCAGTCCTGATGCACAGGGTTCCTGCACTCTGCCCCTTTCTCTAATAGGTCAGCAATCCCACCACCTCAGTATACAACTAACAGCACACTAAGTTGAAACTAGGGGAAGACACAAAGACTCACATAATCAACATTCAGGGACAAGAGTGGGTGACACCAGCTGAAGTCCACCACCTTATAGCATAATGCCACCAATTAAGACAGCACACATACTTTGTGTGTGTGTGTGTGTGTGCGCGCGCGCGCATGTGCACACACATGTGTGTGATATACTTTGAGTAGCAGTGCTTCCTCTATCTTCTGTGCACCATGAATATTTTGTTGGGGTTCCTCACATATAATTCCTGTGCTACAACTATTATTTGTCTCTTTACCTCTGTTGCTTATGTCTAATATTCACTCTACTTGCTAATACTTAATATGAGTTTCACCAGCCCATATTTTCTCTTATTGTACAGTAGATATAGACATTCTCAAATAACAGAATAAATGTGCATTGTCCCTATGAAGATGATGCACAACAGACTAGGGGATTGTTGTCAATAAAATGTTTGGCTTGAAAACATAAGGATCTGAGTTACTCAGAACCTCCAAAACCAAATAGACAAGTTAAGTGTGATATATGTCTTAGCGATGCCAGTACTGAAAAGACAGGTAGATCCCAGAGGCCTCCCATGCAGACAGACTTGCTTATTGAAAAACTATGCCAGCAAGAAATCTTGTCTCCAAAACAAGGTGAACTCCTAAAAGTTTTAACACACAAACAAATAAGCTATATGAAGACACATGCCTTTGATTCTAGTAGCCAGGTCTACATACCAAGTTCTGGGTCAGCCAGCACTACATAGTTAGACTCTGTCCCCAAACAAAACAAAACAGTTAACAATGCTGGTGGTACCTGAGCAGCAGCTTAAGGCATATCTCTGACCTTAGGAAGCACACAGGTTCGCAGATACTTGTGTTCACGTGTGCAGTATGCAGGTGCACATGGACACACACACACACACACACACACACACACACACACACAGATAGGGAGAGAGAGAGAGAGAGAGAGGTGATAAATAGGTTAAAACAAGGGTGTTTTGAGTTTGGGTAAATAAGATCACACTTCAAGGACTCACTTTGATTCGTTCAGCACATGCATCCTGTCAGTTTTCCGTATTCCAAAAAGGGAGGAATTAGGAGAATTGTAATCGTAAAGAAAGACAATATTATTTCATGTTCAAATATAAAATTTCATATGAGTTCTTCATAAAAATTAATTGTTAATGGAAGTGTCCATCTTGTTCCATTGGTCACTGGAAGCCTTGCTTATGTTATTCAGCATGAAAGAATGTGTGTCGTCTCCAGCATTCATCTCTGTTCCTGCAAGACAGCATCAAGAGAGCGCAAAGGATAGGCTCAAATTTCGGGAGAGAGGAAACAAGTTTCCTTCCTGCCTTAAAATAACTTCAAAACGTACAATACCAAGTGGAAGACTAACCCTCCAAGTGAAAACTTGGACTTGAGCAAATCTGTCATACAAACTAACTGCTGTCACCCACACTTGCCCTAAGTTTGCATAAACACCATCAGTTTGAGCTTTAAACATGATTTTCTCCAATAGCTTTAAAAATTCCTATAGAAAAAATTAACAACAACAAAAATGCCACCACCTCTATCAACAACAACAAAAACCAGGTCTGACAGGCACATACAACATTGAGTGGCAAGGGGAAACAAATACTTTGCCTGCCTATCACCAACATCATTAACTTAACCTGCTTAATTTATGAGATCATGATTTGGATCATAGAACAGGAAGCTATCAGATCTTTGTGGCTCTATAAAAAAATTAACGAATGAAACAAAATGTCTAAAGATTAGCAGCAAGCTGTAATATGCAGACAGGTGCAAAAGGCATTAAACAGTGGCCACCAGACCTTTGCAAATTAATGAGTATTGCAGCAGCTCTTCTCCAAAGGTGGCAGTAATTTTGTAGCTTGGTTTGGGGCCATGTTTGCCTTTGCTGAGGGATGGTTCTTGTTCACAGAACTCCTGTTGGCATTTAAAAACAACACTGGTTTAGAGTGTGCATTGGAGAATGTCCAAGAGTCCAAGCAAGTCAAGTCTCTCTTCTTCTTCTTCTTCTTCTTCTTCTTCTTCTTCTTCTTCTTCTTCTTCTTCTTCTTCTTCTTCTTCTTCTTCTCTTCTTCTTCTTTTCTTCTTCTTCTTCTTCTTCTCTTCTTCTCTTCTATTTCTTCTCTTCTTCTTCTTCTTCTTTTCTCTCTCTCTCTCTCTCTCTCTCTCTCTCTCTCTCTCTCTCTCTCTCTCTCTCCCCCCCCCACTCTCACTCTCTCTTTCTCTCTCATTGTTTCCTTCTTTAAAAAAATAACATTTCCTGGTAAGTGAAGATTTTCATGGGACATGCCCCTTGGGCTAGTATGCAGATATAAATGAGTATATATCATTTGACTCTTTCTGCTTCTGGGTTAACTCACTCATTATGATAATTTTTAGCAGAGGGGAGGACATCCTATTGGGACTCTAGATGAGAGAAGCATGGGAGAATAGCAAAGTAGAAGGATCCAGAGGGTCCTAGAAACCTACAAGAAGAACATTATGATAGGCAGATTTGGGCCCAGGGGTCCCGCTGAAACTATGGCACCAGCCAAGGACAATACAGGCCGTAAACTTCAAACCCCTACCCAGATCTAGCCAATGGACAGGACATTCTCCACAGTTGAGTGGAGAGTGGGGTCTGACTTTCACACATACTCTGGTGCCTCATATTTGACCATGTCCCCTGGAGGGGGAGGCCTGGTGGCACTCAGAGGAAGGATAGCAGGCTACCAAGAAGAGACTTGATACCTTATGAGCATATAAAGGGGGAGGAAGTCCCCCTCAGGCACAGTCATAGGGGAAGAGAGTAAGAGGAAAATGGGAGGGAGGAAAGAATGGGAGGATACAAGGGATGGGATAACCATTGAGATATAACAAGAATAAATTAATAAAAAATAAAAATAAAAAAATAACATTTTACAATTTTCAAAGCTCTTTTTCTCTTTATTCTGTTTTCGTTTTCTTTGAATAGTGTCTCTAAGAAGTGAAGGACAAGAAGTGGTCTGATACACCAGGCAAGGTGTAGGAAGCAGTGGGCAGGGAGGGATCTTGGAGTCTTACTGGGGGCAAAAGATGCATATGTTTCTTCTGGTTGGCTGGGTGAGTCACAGAGGGTTAAAGGTCACCATCCTGCCTGGGTAAATCTCACATTCTGTCTTTGTCTAACTCAGAGCTCAGACTTTCAGTAGAAATTCAAAGAAGACAAAAAGCACTAATTTCTAAAATTATTTATATTAAATGTTTTTTGATAGTTTCACATAAATAATATGTTCTGCCTACTCTTCTTTCATTCTCCTCCCACCCATGTCTACTTCCTTCTTTCCAACCAGTCCCTTTCTCATGGAAATGTCTTGTTTTATGAGCCACTGAGGTAAACAGGGCTTTGTTGGGAATTGTCCCTTGGCCTCTGATGGGATCACCCCTGTGAGCTCAACTGAAGGCAATGACTATCTTTTCCACCAACAGCCAACAGCCCTACAGTGATCTCATCCCTGATCCATGATTGACTGATGACACACCCTGTGTTGCTCAGTGGTGGCAACATCATCCGCTTTATGCTTACAATGGTTATGTCATTCCAAGAAGACAGCATTTGAAGCCTCTTTTCCTACTCTCTGGCTCATACAGTCACCCTTTTATTCTGTGGTGTTTTCTAAACTTTTGAGCCTTTTATGTGTATTATATGTTCATAGGCATATAGCTAATAGCATGCTTCCTTTTGACTTTTAAAAAATCCGTAATGCTATTTTCCCTCATTCTACCTTTTTCTGTTTACCACCTTCAAACTCCTGACATCTTTACAAAAAAAAAAAAAATTTCCAACACAGCCCCATAAAGAGATAAAGGAAGTTCTTCGTATAAAATATATTTTCTATGTATAAAGAACATTCTTTATAGAAAAATGCATTTCATCTGCTTTACAGAACCTTTACAATTTGACACAATCATTGCATTATTAATTAAAAAGTTCAAAGCTAGTACAAGCTAAAATTCCCAACACTTGCCTTTTAAAGTTGTTTCCAATTTACACAATACTTCTTGTCCCACCTCCTGGCTTTTCTAACTTTAAAATGTTTACCAGTAGAAATGCAGACATGACATCAGAGATACATTTTTGCCTCCATTCCCACAAGCCTTTCAAAATGGGTCAGTGCCGGATCAGAGACCGTCACTGGGATAAAGTTTCTGATGGTTCCCTTAGAATAATAAAAACTAGCAAACTCCACAGATTCATTTTGCTTTTTAAAGTTTCCTGGCAGAAGATCAAAGAAAGGAGAGAGAAAAGTCCAAGATACGGCTTAAAACTTGGGCGCTTGCACAAAGACAGAAGAATTGAGAAGTCTGTTTGTAGTTGAAATAATTCTAACAACAACGGCTGTATCCCTAGAAACAGTCTTCAGATCCAGTGTGGTTTCAGGAATGAAAGAGAAGAACAGATGTTCCGGGTCCTAGAGATGGGTTTAGAATCTCAACTCATCCCTGTCTTCTGGAACTGGCCTTTAACCAAAGCACAAGGCCCTCACACTGTGACTGATGTCAGTCAGCAAAGCCACAGGAGAGAAGAGTTAGCCCATAAACTCCATTGCAATCATGAAAAGAAGGGAAAATTCCTAAGTTAAATATAAATTGTGTATCAGTTTAAGGGGGAAGTGTGAGCTTAGGCCCTGCTGAAGCAACTACAAAAAGAAAAGGCTCTTTTTCAGGAAGGCTGCTTCATAAAGAATACAGGAGTTTACCCAGCTCTGCCCAAATGCAAGACATCTGCCATGTCACAGATGTCCCGCAACAGCTCACACGGAAGCACTGCTTTCCTCCCATTCACAAGCACAGTGAGTCTACAGGTATGACTTGGCCCAATCTGGGAAAGGCACGTACCACTTCAAAGTTAAAAGAGAAATTACAATTTGCCTTACTGAATTTGCTTTTCTTAAATGCCTTTATATAATACACTTTCTAAAGTACTTCACTTGTGCACAGTTTTAGTATGAGATTAGAAATACTTGAATACTTGTGGCTTTTAATGTAAATTGTATTAACCCAGCTTAAGTGTTTTCTGTGAAATTTTGTGAAGCTTTTTCTTGGTTACCTCTTGTCCTTCCAGGACCATGGCTTTAATGCCTAGAATAAGAATTGCCTTACCTTTGAAAACATAAAAACACAGATCAGCTAATCATTGGGAAAGGAAAAAATACTCCCTTCGATTGCAAGTGTTCAAACCACTGAATTGAATTCACTAAAGAAAAGCTCAAGGCAACTTACGCAGCAAAAAGCAACCCAGCTTCTGGTTGTGTTTCTTGGTTCATTTGTTCTGGTGTCCGGTGCTATTATCACTCAGAAGCGAAAACATTTCTACAGTCTGGGTGACATCAGTTCTCTGCATAGTGCTTTTCAGTTTCTGGAAACAGGAAGATGCAGTTGTACATATTAACAATGTATTCTGCAATTCCTTGTGAACTATAAATATTAACCAGAAATCAGACTAAGAGAATATTCAGCAAGTAGACACTTGAGGAAAATGTTCCTTTATAGACACTCATGAGTAAAATTATTATGTATGTATAAAATATATGTATTTGTAGACAGGTTTTAAATATGCATGCTTCTGTTTATTTGAAGATATAAACAAAGATTGAATCATTTTTCTTCACTATAAATGTGTGGAGCTCCCAACTCCAGCTCCCAACCCCTGTGAGTTAAAATGTGAAGCCCTACAGCGCCTTGGTCATATCTCAGCTCTTTTTTTCGACTACCTTCATCCAACACACACACACACACACACACACACATTTATACACATTATAAACACACATGCAGATAGACACGCACATATATTCACATACGCATACAGACAGGATCAGACAGGTGAGAATGAGACTGAGACTTTATGAAGAGTTGTATTGGTGAAACTACGTAGTGCCTTGAACTTCAGTTGGTGAACTACTATATACATTCCTTCACATTCTCGATTTGCTATGAATTGAAAGAGAGACTTTCAATGTCCTTCCCAGGGTGTTTCTTACCTTTCTTTTTAGAGCTTGATACCTTCAGTAACTTTGACCTGGTCAGGGTGGATAAAGAAAAAGATGTCCACAGATCAGATAGATGATGAATATGGTCTCCAAGATTGACTTGTGGGCACACAAGGGGTGTATATTTCTAGGTGTATTTCAGACTTCCAGCATACAAAGCTGCCACATCCTCAAGTGGCCTGGTCATTTCATCACCTTAGAACTCCTGGAGCAGATAGTAAATATTTCGCTTCAGACACAGTGAGAATTCCCATCTCTTACCAGATGATTGCCAAATCTGCACTATGTGGCCTTCCTGTCTATAAAACTAGTTCTCACAGTATTCACATAATCAGTTCCATATCTTATGTTATAGTCTTACTCACATCTGTCCTTTGACATTACATTGGACTATTGGGGAAAGAAAAGAACAGAGCACAACCATTGGTGGGTGCTTATGGATATACTGACCAAAGCCAATAATGGAATAATTTTATGAAAGTCAAATTTCACTCATAAATTCTTGGAGAAATTTGTAGGGAAGTGGATGAGAGAGGGGTCCCACAATAAATATTGCCATCAAAAACTGTCGGGTCCCAGCCCGCAGGAAAAATCTAATCAGGGTTCACCTGAAAGAGGGAGTAGGGATTGAAAGTAGGATACAGAGATGAGAGAAATAATGAATCAAGTCTGGAAATTTCTGATCAAGATTAATTTTATTGTCGACTAGCAGGAATATATATATATATAGGGCAAGGTCAATAGGATCTATTCTTATCTCACTCACCCTAGCCCCCGGGCAAGAATACAGTAGCCTAAATCGCTCCCTGTAGAACTTCCTAGTTCTCTGAGTAGTTCCTTGTAAGAACTTCCTAGATCCTCCAGGTGGTTCCAAGTTGAGACTTCTCTACTTCTTTCAAAGGTAAATAGTCCAAGGATAGCCTAGAACACAAGATCTCTTGGTGAGGTAAAGGTCAGCAACTCGAAGGTCACACCATACAGCCTAAGCACAGGATTTCTGACATGGCAGAACTTGGCATGGGGTCCCAAAAAAAAAAAAAAAAAAAAAAAAAAAAAAAAAAAAAAACACCTCTGTATCATGAGCAATACATATGCAGATATGTTGATTATGAAATCCCTTGTTGGAAACTAACGAAAACCTAGAGACACAACTGGCTACATCTTCTACCTTCCCAGGTATGCCAACCAGTGTCATCAGTTAACATAAACACTGGCACTACCCGTAACAGTACAAAGAATGATTACCAGATTAAAAACTGAATTAGAATAGCTCAAGAACTGATACATGTATTCAGTTCCACCACGACCTATTTTTAGAATCACTCAAATTGCAATTTAAGCAAATGCTGTCTTAAAATACTATGTCACTAATACTTGCTGTTCCTCTGTCAATGTTTGTTGTGATATGAGTTTGCAATTAGTTGTATTCAAAGGACAAGATGACGAAAACAGTAGTTGGAATGCAAGTAAAATAAAAATAAATGGTCCTGCAATGTTTTATATTTACATGAACTTTATCTTGTCTATCAGGATCTGTGGTGCTTTGAACAGGTATGGCCACCACAGACTTGTGTGTTTGAACGCTTGGCCAATGAGGAGTGGCACTATTAGGAGATGTGGCCATGTTGGAGGAAGTGTGTCACTGTGGAGGCGGGACTTAAGGTTTCCTATGCTTAAGACACACCCAGTGGGGCACTGTCTCCTTCTGCTGCCTGCTGCCTAAGAGGTAGTGTTCCCGGCTCCACCAGCACCATGTGTGCCTGTGCTCTGCCATGTTTCCTGCTGGGGTGATAATGGACTGAAACTGTAGGCTAGCCCTAATTAAATGTTAAAGAATTACTTGGTCTTGATGTCTCTTTACAACAATAAAACCCAAACTATGACAGAATTCTATACTAAATCAGCCCTATTTATGATTTGATACAGCAGTCAAGGCATTTGTACATTCCTCAATAAATTTTGCACACATTTTTCACACAAATACATTTTTCCATAGTGAGTTAAGCTGTACAAAATGTACTTCTGCACTACCCAATTAATAGACATTCAAGAGAAAATCATTCTTAATATGTTTACTAATAAACGGCCACTGATTTGTAGCTGGTTCTGCCTGCTCAGGGGAAGATGGAGAACATCTGGAGATTGGCAGCTGCTTCTGATATAAATAGCATTGTAGGTTTTCCGCATCTGTGTTACACAGTTATCTCGATGGGGAGCCTAATTTCATTGTGATAACTGCATTTCTTGGTTGTGAACATCCATATTCACTAGCATGAGTTGCTCTGTCACTAAGCTACTTTATGGCCCAGGGAATAGAGGATCACACAAGACTGATACTTACAAGTCTCCCTCCCTCAGTAGATCATGAGTACAGATCAGAGCTTTTGAAATTTGAATGACTTCTACTAAAACTGAAAAAACATTGTAGCATTTTCCCTAGTGCTGATGTTTTTAAATGCTGAAAATAATATTTGGGAAATTATTTTACAAAGGCATTTTTCATCAAATGTATATGTGTCTATATGCATAATATTATCAGATTAATCCATTTTATTATTTATTTCCAAGATGGCTCAGTAGGTAAAGGTGCTTTCTTCCAAGCCTGACAACCTGTGTTCGATCCTAAGAGTCCATGTGGTGAAAAGAAAAATATGATTCCTCTTTGTTGTCTCCTGATCTCCACACCCATGCTTGTAGAAAGTATTTGTGTGTATATACCAATTAAGTAAACAAATAAAATGCATAAATTTTGATTATATATATATATTTTTTTTTCATAAAAAGGGATTTCAACCATTGCATTTGTTTAATGACTACATTTTATGATATAAAATTTTAGGAAAATAAAGTTTGGAATAATTTTTTAGGAATTTTGTAAAGGTTTCATGTGTAGAGGTTAGCATAATATATATAATTATGGAAAAGTTCTTTGCTTTCTCTATGTATCTTAGTAGTTTGTGCAATATTTCTGAATAATTTCTGTTTTCTTACATTTATTTGGTGAAAAATAATTATGAAAGCAAGTGAATACTCCTTAGGGTGAATTTTCTGTACTTTTATTATATTTTTCCCTTGTATTCATTTCAAGAAACCTGAGATACACTGTTACAAAGTTAAGTCCCACCTCTTTGAGTTATGAATATTATAGATAGAAATTTTAAAAAAATTTCTCCAGATCAATAAGAGAATGAAACAACCTGATCAGATTAAAAGTTAATACTTTGTGAAATAGTTATAAGCATATTTTACTAGCAATTTTACTATGGCTTAATACATTAAATGTTATCCACAGTTTGTAATATATTTTGTAGAATGGATCATCTTCTATAAAACAAGGGTCCTTGCTTCATATGGTGTCTGTTATTACCAAAGCAGGCAGCTGACATTCCAACTAGCAGAAGTTACTCTCAGCTGAGAGTGTGTATTAAAATGCTGTGGGGAAACTCTGACATCTCTTGGCTTGGCATGCATAAATTCAGGGCTGTGGAAGCTTATTCCTAGATAAATATTTTATATCCTGAAGGAAAAATGTGTGTCCCAATCTTCTGAAGTCTAAGAAACTTCATACACTAAATGATGATAGCATCTCTTCTGCTTTCTCTTCACCAGAGTAATTAAAACAAAGCCTCAGCCATCAGCAACCACTCATTACTTGTCTGTCATAATTATAGTGATCTGCATGTAACATCTCCGGTCACAACAAATGTGTGCATGGTATGTAAAGGTCGGTATAACTGTAAGGTTCGAAGTAAAACATTCTCCCACAAAGGAGGAGGGATGTTCCTTAAGAGAACAGAAATAAATGAATGCCTCAAAGTTCAGGAAGTTCCTAAAACTTAGAAGATTTACAAAGATCTTCCTCATGATCATATAAGCAGTAACAATTTCTGGAGAGAGGAGAGTCCAATCAGCAAAGTATGTGGGTATAACTTCTGTAAGTCCTCACCTGTCCTGAGGTAGGATTTCCAGTAATGCAGATGTCTTTGAGTCATTCATGGTCTAGTAGTAATTCATGTAATTAGTCACAATAAACTCATTGGTTTATTATAAGCTAAATATAATATAAGCTATTATAAGCTGAAATCATGGATGATTGTTTATAGCTCACTGAGAAAAGTCACACAGCGCTTATAAATCAGCTGTTTCCAAAAAAAACCACAATCCCTGTATCACCTTAGGGTGTGCAGGAGGTTCTGGAGCAATCATGGACTCAGGATGTGTGTGTGTGTGTGTGTGTGTGTGTGTGTGTTGTATATCCTCAAATACAATAGCATTTTGGTGATATTTGTGGCACAAAAGCTTATCATCTAGGCCACATGTCTAGAGATGTAACGGTGAGTAAGTGAGACGAAACCCACTGGAGTTCATAATGGAGAGAAGTTAAGCGGTGGTGTGAAATTATGACCTGGTTAGTACTCAGTATCCATGGAGGATTTACATCAAGACCCCTGTCTATGGTAAGAATATTCAAACCCTCAAGCTCCCATAGTAAAATAGCATGATATTAGCAAATAACTTATGTATGCCTTCTGATATGTTTTTAGCACTTATCTAGATGGATTATAGCAGCATGCATGCTTGTAAGCAGTTCTATACTGCTTAGGTAATGATGACATGACATCATCTATCCAAGTTCTTAGCAATGTAATTTGTTCCAAATAATCTTGGTGTGAACTTGGTTGGATCCATGCATGAGAGACATATGGAGGGTTAGCTAGATGGCATGATATATGTGGAAAAGAAATTATTTCAGTCATCTCTAAAATAAAGGCAAAGAATTCATAAAAGGCACACGAGATGAAAGTAGATATGGATGAAGAAAGCCTTTCCAGAGAAAATTATATTAGTTGAATCATGAAATATAAGCTAAGCTAGTGAGATGAAGAAGTTATACAATTTCCTAGTTTGCTTGCTATTGCTGTGATAAAATATCATGAAACTAATTTCAGTCTACTACTGAGGTAGGCCTAGGTAGGCACTCAAGCAGGGCAGGAACCTGGAGGTAGGACCTGAAGTGCACACTGTGGAGGCGTGCTGTTAACTGGCTTGCTCCAAAGCTCGTATTCACCTCATTTTCTTATGCCTCTCAGTGCTACCTGCCCAAGTATGGCTCCGTCTACATTGAGCTGGGCTCTCTCACATCAATGATTAATCAAGCAAGTGTTCCACAGACTTTGTCAGTTGAAGTCCCTTCTTCCCAGACTCTAGCTTATATCAAGTTAACAAAAAAAATTAACCAGCACAGGAAAGACGGAATAGCAGAGAAAATGATAACAGACCAAGAGCTACACCTTAGAGCAACCAAACACCATTAGGTAAGGAAAATAATAGAACAGTATTGTGAGTTGTGGGAAATGGGAGCTGGGTAACAAATGAACAACAAGAAAGCCCGGGAACTAATTGAGGAGATTGAAGACTATCAGAGAAGTCTTAGAAGTGCATATTCAAGAGTGTGAAGCATGGTAATAGTACAATCAGATAGTCTGGCTTAAAAATATATTCTTACTACAGTATTGAAAATGACTAAATATATGAATATCCATGGTTATAGTCTGGTCAAAAGTTTCTTATTCAACTGAACTAAGAGATATGTTTGAGAGACATAAGAAGTAGGAGCCATGAACCTTGGTGACTGACCCATGTGAAAATGAGAGTCAAGATGTTGTGTCTTGCACCTTCTTACTAGAGTCTGACATGGTTGTGTGGGTTAATGGTTGGAGACAGAAGGCTGGCAGGGTCAGTTTATGTCTATACAGCAAGATGCTGGTGTGAACAACTGGTGTGAGTCCCCTAAAACATGGGCTGACACCTGGTATCTGGGGGCTAAGGGTCAACACAAAATTGCTGGTACTGGGTATTCAGGGTACCCAAAGTAAACAGTGAAATAATCTGTCCTATAGCTGTCTTTGGCAAAGTGCTACCTTTATATGGTTCTACCTAAATATGGCCTTTATATTAGGGACTTTTTTTGGCTCTTATGTGTGCCAACCTCCATGTAGATCTGTGACCTGTGCATCTATGCTTGCTTGTGTTTAGCTTGTTTGTGTTGACATGTATCTGGGTACCTGCTGCCATCTCCCTGTACAGTGGTCCTTATGGTAGCCTGCCTCCAGAGTGAAATAAAGCGCGTCTTATCAGTCTACAATTCCATAAATTCTCTTTGACCTCCTGACCCCCCATGACCTTAATTTCCTAGTATGATAGCATGTACCTCAGAGATGATAATGCTGCTCTTTACAAATGTGCCAAGAAAAGCAGATTTTCCATAGTGGATGGCTAAGTTCAATTTTGGATAACTGATATATAAGCAATAATGTGTGTGCAAAAAGAAGCAATGAGTAAGTTTATGAACATACGGGCTAGATCCCAGGGGAGATTTCAACCACGTAAATGTGGGAAGTGTCAACGTCTACTTCCTCTTTGATGCCACAGGAATTATTAAACATGTTAAGAGAAAATGAAATGAGAATGAAGCTTGGCATTAAGGAATCCAGTAATATTATTGTCTCCTAAAAAAGAGGCTGGAAAGAAACAGCTGTAACACCACAGAGAAATCTAGGCAGGAATGTTGCACTGGAAAATAACACTCATTGGTGAACTATGTAAAACAGGGCCAGTGGGCCAAAGCTGTGAAAACTACACAGTGTATTTATCAAAAGAATTCTATTGATGGCTTACGTGGTAAATCTGGGGCGTAAGAAATAAAACCAGCGAGTACAAAATGTTTTACTATAATTTCCTGTAGGAAAAAAAAAGGAAGATATAAATCAAGTACATAAAGAAGAAAATAAGATAGAAGGGTTGTTACATTTTTTGAAAAAGAAGAAATCTGATAAATCTGATAGAGAACGTGCAGGAGAGAAAATAGATTTAGAAATCTACAGTTGCAGGGAAACGAGATATCATCAGCGTCTCTGACAAAAACAGGATAAAACGAGATCCACGGATAAAATGAAAAGATTGACTGGGCCAGAAAGATGGGGAGCCTGCCGCTGGAACAAGACAACAGTGGCAAGAAACGGGAGAGGGAGAGAGATGGGGGGTCTGGAGGCCCTAAATGCAGAAGATGAAGGGTTCCCAGCAGATGTTGATGGTGCTGGCAGATGACGGGGTACAACGAGCAGAGTGAATGCAGAACTGGCTACAACACGTAAACGACGAGAACAGTGGGTTTCCAAAACACTCAACGAGGAGTTGGAAATTGAATAGGGAAGGACAAGAAGGAGATGGTGGCCGCCAGCTGCTCTAATTTCATATTCAATTAAATTCTCAAACTCAGTGATAGAAAGTGCGGGCTCTGTGCATGAGAGGCCGCCATGGAGCCAGACAATGCAAATGAGAGAAAAGAGCTCAGAGGGCAGTGTTTTGTGTGGTCCGTTTCGCATACAGCAGTGCCAGGCACAGGTTTTGTGAGGATTCAGCGTTGGAAGAGACAAGCAATGGCCTGCAAGTGGCCAGGGATTGGGGAGTTGGAAAAAGTGTGTCAGCTGGCTCTCAGGGGCAGCAGGTCACCGATGGTTCTTAATAAGCCTTTCTCAGAGAACTGAACTGTGTCATCTACTGCTGTGTTGGTGAAGAGGCTCACACTCAACTGAGCAAGGAAATTTGTGTTTTTGTAAGAAATAGGATAGCTTCTGATGGCTGGAGGAAACCTGCATGTCATGGTTTGGGCTTCTGGGAGGAGCTGATTATCAATGGCTGAGTCGCAGAAGGAAGGTCATTTTGAAAAGAGAGGTCTTTTTAGTGATACAAATATAAGTTGCATTTTTATCTACAGCTTTGAGCATTTTCAGTTTTAATCAGTTGAATTGAATCCAGGCTAGCCCACTTATATTTAAACCGATGTAAAACAATTGTGTGTGAAATCACAACAAAAGCACAAAGAAACACTAACATGAGGAATGTACATTGCAAATGTTTCCACATTGTATATAAAGATCAACCTGCTGCCCTTTTTTTTTTTTTTTTTTTTTTTTTTTTTTGGCCATTTGGAAGAAGACCATTATCTTTGCCTCCTTCAAAAATAAATTAAGAGTGTGTCTTGAGACAATGCCTTTGCCGGTTCCAAACTAAGCTAAGTACCACAAGTGGAGTTCTATCTTTTCAGCTTCTTCAAAGTATTTTGTCATTTTCCCCTGGCTATTAAATGTGCTAAAAATCCAAGGCAGAATGCCGTCTTTTTTGTGCCTCTAAGGGAACTCTGGTGCTAATCTAGGGAAAACAGTTACATTTGCTCAGTGTGAGGCGAAGACATTTAACATCTTTCCACCTTCTTCCTTTTTTTTTTTTTTTTTTTTTTTTTTTTCTGTCTTTCTTTCTGGGTTTATCACATCAGAACTTGTTAACTAGAGTGCCATGAGAACATGAATTTGCACTTACAACTTTTTTTTTGTACATTCTTAACATATAAACATTCTAATTCTGATTCCAACTGAACTTAACAAATGTTGAGGATGTTCTCATGATACCATTGCTTCAGGGCTTGCTTCCACCAGTAGCTTACAAATTCACAATTCCTTTTTCAGCCTGCAAAAATGGACTCGTGGAAGACTTTATTTTTTGGAAGTTAATGTCATGGTATACATATATATAAATGGTATGTATTTTCTTCAGATTACATAAGGGCTTCTCAGCATTTCATATTAAAACATTCTCCAGTCTTTCTAACTTTCAGAAAATTTAACCAACAGATTTTCAGTATCACTTGCAGAGAGTTGGCAGCATAGATTTGTCAGGAGCTATAAGCGCTAATAAAAATAGAGCTGCTAAAGGCTGCCAGTCTCCAGAAGGCTTTGCCAATCACAAATATGGAGCAGTGTGGTAACATCACACTTATCTGTGCCTCATACAGATCACACATCAAGCTCTAACTTTCAGAAACGCCTCTCCCTTAAAAAGCTTTCCCAAAGGGTGTGTCTTACAAACTCTTATTTACCCACCCCATTCCCCCAAGAGTCAAAACCCTGGAGAGACTTGCTTGGCCATCAACCCAAGTCACGAGTCAAAGCTAGGTACACTGGTAGCAGAGAAAGCAAAACTGGTGCAAGGCTACTCTATGTTTGTTCTTCTCTGAATCCGAAGACCAATCCTCAGGAGGAGGTATGCCATCACTGAGAATGTGCCTGGAAGAAGTACAATGGTTCTGTTTAAAGCAGCAAACAGCAGAGATGTCTCTTATAGCTTTTTAGCCTTCCTTTCCCTTGTCCCCACCTCCACATTTGCTCCACTGGGCAGTGTTCTCTCGTCTACTGACAGAATCATATTGCTGTTTCTTTCTTCTTCCTATGAGCCTGTTTATTATATTTTCTATTAGTCCTTTATATTCTAACATAAATTTATGTTCATTGATGGGCCTTCCAGAAACTCTGCCAGTTTTGAGCTCCACTTGCCACACTGTCCAGTCAGGTGGATGTTTTCCACATCTCTCCTTACTCCTGAAAACCCGTGATACTTAAACACTTGGCCATCTTTCCAGCTGAAGAATTGGTCCCATCCATTACCCAGGGACCATTGCATTTTGGAATGGCTCTGAGTTGTTTTGCTGAGGCTGCATGACACCCAGTTTCCATATCCACCAGAACCTGATTCTTTTCCTTTCCTGCTCTGTAGAGTGACTTCCAAAGGACTCTCGAATGCGTCCCGTACATGATATCTCAGATTCTTTTCTATCTAGAGACTGTTCTCCCATCAATTGCTCACACTATGACTGCAGATTCTAAATGAGAATACTATACCTGTCTCTTAACAGTTGATCAGACAGTGCACACTGAATAAATGGAAGACTCTGGCAAGGTATAGGGAAAGCCAGAGGTAAGCAACTCACGCAGTGGTTCTGAAAATAAATCCTTAAAATTTAGGAAGTGTCCATAAGTTTCTCCAAACACCAATCTAGGTTTGATATGAAGGTTCTCCTATTTATTAGACATTTCTCTCTCACCACTCTCCTGCATCTAATTTTGTAGGGATGTGAGCATGCGAAGCAACTGCTACCACTCAGTTGTATTCCCAGCAATTTACAGTTTTCTCAGTGTTACATTAGCCTCATCTCAGATTTCCATTGTCGTGTGGAATTAACATTCGAGACCATTTTCACTATCTTTCTTCATTATTTTGAACACAATGAACCTTGGACAAAAACACACAACAGCGAATATTATCAGCAACTTTTCTTATGTTGGTTCCAAATATATAACTAATAATACTATTAAGTAACAAATCATTAAGGTAATTAGTAGACAAATTTGGCAATGGCTAGTTCCCATGACCCTAATCTTTAAGGCAAAGCAGAAAGACAGAAGCCAATAGCAGAAATTTAGGAAATTTCACATTGGGAAACTGTTGTGTGTCTTTCCCATTGGAGACTGTCTCAGATGGAGAAGGTATACACAGAGAAAAAAAAAAATCCAGAGAATCCACTTTCACCAAAGCTCAAATAACATGAAATAGAGAGAACTCATTGGCTCATCTCATCTTGGAAATTCCCAACTTTTTTTTACATGACTCAAGCAACGCATGTCTCAGCAATACCACTGAGGGTATGGCTGTGCAAGAAGCAGGAAGGCCTGTCAGAATACAGATGGCTCATTCTTCTCATCAGTGTGATAAATTATCAAGAAGAAGTAACATAAGGGGGGAAAGAATTTGTTTAGGCTCACGGTCTTACCGGCTACATTTGCTATCATGGCTGGGGAGATGTGGCAGCCAGAGTTTTTGATGGCTATAACGTGATGGGAGCTGACTTATGTTAGAATAGCTCAGGAAGTAGCTCAAGGACTGGAAGTGGGGACTAAGCTTGGCATTTCTAAACCCCTCTCTCTCCTGTACCCCAGCAGGTCACTTCCTCCAGCGAGGCTCTACATCCTAAACTCCCCACATAGTACCACCAGCTAAAGCCAAAGTGTTCAAACGCATGGGCCTGAGGGAGACACTTTACTGCTAAACCCTAATACAGCATTCGCCTAAAAGTCTATTTTCTCGGGTTCATTTATCCACTCTGCTTAGAAATTTCCTGGACAATGCAAATTTTTATGATGGTTTTGGCCTTAAATTTTTCTATGAAAAGTTCAGTCTCAATTTAGAATTGTGTATTCTTTGCCCTGGTATAATCTTATTTGCATGAAAAAAATAGCATTCCTAGAATAGAACGGTAGAGCTCATGCCTTAGAATGCCAACAAAGCTACTCCCATCACAGTCATGCAATAAAAACCTCTTGCCCTTTACACATATCAAGTATAATAATGTTGTCCCTGATAAAACACCTGTGTAACCCTGAACACGTTGTGCAACTTCCTAGTGCCTCAGGTTCCTCACATACTGAATGAAATAATAGCACAAATACCTATTTTATTTAGATATTATAAGTGAAATAAATACACATCAAGTACATAATCAGTAAACCAGAGAGATGACTCAGCCGTTAAGAAGCCCCTGTGGTTTGGTTTCCAGCACCCACTTGGCAACTTATAGCCATCTGTAGCCGCAGCTTCAGGGTATCTGACCCCTCCTCTGACTTCTGGCATCATTTTCCTACACATAATACACATATATACACTGAGCCAAACACACAAGCTACTTTTAAAAAATTTTTAGTAAATAGTATTCAATAAATATTAATGATAACTATCACAAAAATAGTGTCATTCATTATTCCTTCTTTACTCCTTCCCCTTTCATCGTGGCCAGACTGAAGGTACTACTCTCAGACAGAGGAGGACACGGCCTGGCAGATGCTAGGATGGCTTCCTAGAACACCAGCTCAGCAGTGGTAGCTGGTCTCTCCCTTGTGTCTCCTTTCCAGCACCACCTGGAGCTCTGCTTCTCGCTGTTTCACTCCTCTTTTCCTAGCTTTGGGTTAAGTTCTTCGTGAATTCCAGGCTGATAGCTTACATTGTCAGAAGGAAAGGATAATGGAGGGCATGACTACTCGCTGAGGATTGCCCTCCTCCATGCTCCTAGCTCTCCCCTCTCCTTGCTCACCTCTCTGCTTCTCCCTAATACTCTCCTATTTGCCCTCCATCTTAGCATATGGTGGACAGAAGGGAAGAAATAGCCTGAGGAATATGTTTTGCTTCTTGGTGAACTGAGAGTGTGGCTGCTGTTTGCAATACTCTAGAAGTTGGGTTTGCACACAAGACTCACGAAACAGCAGTAAAAACAATCAAAAAAAAATAAATAAATAAATAAAGATGAAGAAAGGTCAAGCCTACTTAGGCATTCTCCCAGGCTCTGTGTCCTGTTTCCACAGCACTAATATCCATTTCTCTCAAATGCCCGTGATTGAGTCCCACCTCTCATTTTCTCTACTTCTGCCCCTGAAACTCTTGAGCTGTGAGGGATAGAGGAAGAGGAGCCCCTTCATCTTGCTGAAGAGGGTCCAGGGAGGCAGGCACAATACTAGCCCCCTATATTGAACTCCAAAGTTCTGGCTTTCAGTGAGGTATGGCTAATATGTGCCCGGAACTTAGGCCATATGAGCATTTTTCATCATAGGTATATGAATATTTGTCTTTCTGTTACGTCAAGACCTGTAATAGGGTTAGACTACTTAGGCAAAATTAATTCTATTGGGGGAAAATGGAACTCCAAGATTCAAATCCTGAAATATATGTTAACCTAGAGCTAAAGCTTACTTTATAGATAAAATTGCCTCTGTAAGAGCTGGTGATAAAGCTTGGTGGTGCAGCCTTTGCCTAGAATGTTTAAGGCCCTGAGTTTAATAACCTATGAGGCAATGATAATACAAAATACAAGAACTATTTGTGTAGAATGCACAGTATGTCATGATACTTCTTTAGGGTCCATCCAAAAAATTGCATGATTTAAAAGCTGTTGGAGTCATGATTTTTTTTTTTTTTTAAATCAGGGCAGTAAGCTGAGCACTGATCTGAAGTCACACACACTGAGTTCACTGCAAAATATATTGACAATTTTCTAAGAAGATTGACTTGCCCCAGAAGTCAAGTAGTGTAAATGTACATAAAATGAATAGTCCTCCTAACATTTCAATCTCAATTTCCAGCAATTACCACTAACCCTGCCTTTACCAGAAGACTCTCATTTCAAAGCTAAATCCTCTATGAGTTTCATTGCAGTCTTTTAGAGAGGCAAGTTGCCACTGGTAGGTTCCAACAGGTGCTCTTGCAAACATGTTTTCAATATGATTCTCTTCTCTCTGAGCAAAGGACAGCTTAATGTGCAGGTTTCTGAGACAGTAAGGTCTTTGGCATCCCTCTCTAAGTCCTGGGTGTGGACCTGCAGATGGCCCAAATTAGTGTGAGTCGGCTAGGTCATAATTCACTATGCTTTTGATTAAAATAAGATTTTGATGAATAATTTCTTAAAGTTTCAAATGTAAATGCAATATTATTTATAGTATTTAAGTTATTTTTCTCAAGAATCTCATTTTGAACCATATTAGGACCTCTTATATAGGGCACTAATAAAAGAACTAGCATGGTATAGTTTTTTAATGTTTGATTATAATTACTACATTTTAGCTTTCTGTGACATGAGTATTTATATATAGGGTGTATACATAAGTGTGTGTGTGTGTGTGTGTGTGTGTGTGTTTAAAAATATCTGGAATTTCTTTCAATTAAAATACATACTCTTAATGTCAGTATAACTGTCTACCTGCTTTATATCAGGCTGATTGTAAAATACAGTGACAATAACCTGAAATCATTTTAAAATATTTATGTCTTTTTTTTTCCAGAAAGAAGAATGGCAATCTGGAGAATCTTGCGATGAATTTCACCTTTCCATTTGACTTTATATAGCACCCTGTTCATTAACTAGAATAATAGTCATCTTTAATATGTCACAAATCTGAGTGGCTATGACATTCTTTTCAAAGTTCAGCAATGTGTATTAAGATGGCTCGTGAAGAGAGAAACCATCTCTATCATTATGAAAGATTTCTCCTTCATTTGTTGAGCCAAGGAAACAAACTCAAAGGCCATAAAATACTTAACACTATCACTGACCTGGGACCTACACTCTTCATCCAGATCCAGGTGAAACTACAGAGAAAAATTTATCAAAGCATATTTTTTTTTAGAAAATTATGTACATGAACAAACAAAATTGGAAACCATTTGTATTCACTTAATTAGTTTTTTTAATTTATTCATTTAATGTGCATGGGCCTTTTGCTCATATGTATGTCTGTGTGCCATGAATAGCCTTCAAGTCCACAGAGTTCAGAAGAGGGCATTGCATGCCCTAGAACTAGAATTAAGGTTAGTTGTGAGCTACTGTGTGAGCGCTGAGACTCGAACTTGGGTCCTCTACCTGAATAACGAGCACTCTTAGCTGCTATTTTAAAACTGGTTGCCACTGGTTTTAAACACCATCAGGTTCCTTACTGAAAGGTTTCTCAGATATTTTAACAAAATGTAGATGCAAGAGATTGATATAATTAGCAATGCTCTTCAACAAGCTGTTTCTCTTGGAATCATTTGTTGTGCAGAATGTGCTATTCTCAAGGAACCCTGCTGAGGACAGTCTTCTGGTGAGAGAAGGAAGAACATACAGAGGCTTGAAGACTATCAGGTGCGGCCACTCCACTCCCTCTGCTGTCCTCACCTCTGCCTCTTGTCTGGACTCTTGTATGCAAATGCCAAAGTCCATTCAGTCTGGCTTAAGCCTCTCAAAACAATGTAAAGTCAAATGAGTAAACGTTGCAGAGAACAACAGGCATGGAGTATGGCCAGATCCAGAACTTCAGCCACGCCCTGTTCTTTCTGCAGTCTATCTGGCCATTTTCCTGGTTCGTGTTTCTGTTAGCAGCATTTCTTCAGAGGGTGACCACCCAACGAATTCTGAGTTAGCCCTTCTGAACCTCTTCCTATGGCAGGAAAATAACTGTCCTCGCACACTGTGTAAGGCAGGTTCCTTAACGCGCCTTTCCAAGGCTTCATTGGAGCACCTATCCCATACCCGCCTTAGTAGTTAGGAGTACGGGCTCATTCTTGCAACCCAACATGGTGTCATATATCCCTACTGGCAAGGGGAGGAGCCAATCAGGGTAACCTCATCTTTATGATTTGAAGTTTCAGACCTGAGAGAAAAATCATTTTTCAAAACATACTCAGGCATAGACAGCTGTGGAAAGGTAGACAGGATGGGAGTAGGTGAAAGAGAGAAATGGCCTCAATTCCAAATTGTATAGTTACCTAAACAGGAAGCAAAAACTATATCTTTCTTCAGGAGAACAATGTTTTCATGATATAAGAAATTGCTTCCCTAATGTAACCTTATCAAAGCATTTGAAGAGTGTGTACAACTAAAGCATTTATGCCTCTCCTCTCCCTTCATGTTCATAGCCTCCAGTACCCAGGATTTTTTGTGGATTTGTTTGTGGCTCCCTCTTCTAGTATTTGGGGAATATCATTGATGGCAGAGATCTGGTCATACTGAACTTTGAACAGTGCCATACTTGCTGAACCAAACAGAACTGTTAATGCAGGAATTTTGTCTTAGTTCTTCTATTTTGCATGCCATATGTTAGAAAAAAAAAAAGCTTCTCAGAAGACAGCAATTCAGAAGTAGATTCAGCATTCTCGTTGGTGAATAAAACTTTATGTGTGCTGAAAACATAACTTGAACTTTATTGCAATAGCAGATTATTACTGAGTGGGAAACTCAGAAATCTTAGACTCACAAAAATAACATGCAAATACTCACCTGAAAATATATTTTAATGTTAGAATTTTAAAATGAAAATGCATATACATTGTTTACAATTATGAAAAAATGTTTGAAACCCAAATAGCCATTGTTAAGATGACTATGGCAGAGGGTGTCACTTGTCCCCACAAAGCTGTGATTTCTTTTGCAATAGTATTACTACATTTCAGATGAGCACATGAAAACATCAAATATAAATTACATATCTGCAGTGACCCTTCATTGAAGTGTAGGAAGGAAACTAAGTTCTGGAAAATGGACCACACACCCATGTGAAATACACAGTTACTTAGAATGCTTTCCCTCTCCTATTATCTGGAGTTATTTTTATGGCTAGAGCATGAATAACCATGTGGTCTCATGACTGATGAGACTTGGGATTGATATCGCATGTGGCAAGCTATAAGACCTAAGAAGCCTAGTCACTCACCTTCTAGACCTGATGTCATATGATGTTGCCAAGGCCCTACTGCTGCACTTGATGGTGAGAAGAAACTGAAGAATTTTGCTTAACCTTTTAAATTTTTCTTATGATTTGTAATCAGGCTTGCTCCCAACTAAACATAATGACTATTCTTTAAATACCATAAATACAGGAAGGTCAGGAGAAATACTTGCCAAGAGCCCAAGATCTCCCAAGGGAGCCTGTGCTGATATGGAGATGGCAGCCTTTCCTATCCAGGGCACATTGGTCATGTTGATTGATTTGTCCTCCCCCCACAGAAACCATTATAAATAGTTCTGTCGCACTGTTATCCGCCCTACTGCCTTATCTGATTCATGTGTGTCTTTTCTTCAAAGTCCTTTTCAAGGTCTACTCCTCTTTCTTCTCGCTCATAGACAGGTGACATCTGCCATTCCTTCTAGACCTTTCTTTACCGAGTTGCCACAGTTTGTTGTTGATGATTTTGACTTTTGTTTGTTTACAGAAAGAAGCAATAATCCCTACTTCTACTTTTGCCATATTAGAATAAACTGGGCTAGCTGTTGACCCACAATCTTTAGAACAGGTTAGAAAACAAAGGTAGAGAGAGGCATGCTTTTCAAATGGCACAGCTTACAATTATAAAACAGATGCTGTTAAGAGCAATTGCCCCCATTCAAAGACTGGCTAAGGTCTGTATCATCAACAGCCAGTACTCCAGCTTCTCAGACATTATTTTTGTTAGGATGAGGTGGTGGGTACCTTAGTGGGCCATGCCAAGGTATGCCCCTAAGAAATAACACCATAGAACATATGTAGGGGAAGAAGTTTATTGAGGAAGGAGGGAGAGCAAAAGGCCACCTCAAAGTGGAGACACGAGAGAGAGAGAGATAGAGACAGACAGACAGAGAGACCAGCAGACAGAGAGAAAAAACAAGACAGAAAACACAATACAGAGTGGGAATGAAAGATGGTAGACATAGAGATAGAGATGATATAGAGCGAAATAGATATTGATAGAGATAGAGAGGTGAAAGAGATAGATAGAAATATATATATATACACACACACACACACAAAGATATAGAGATAGATATAGAGAGAGAAATAGAGATAGAAATGATAAATATAGAGATCTGGGGTGGTTTGTGCCTTTTTCCACATGGACTTTATTTATTTATAATAAACTACATTCAGTAAGATTAGTTATGAAACAATCAAGAAAACCATATGTACAAATTACATTCAAAATGTTATCTTCTTTGTATTTGGCAACATTGCAGAAAATACTATCTATCCTATCTTGGTGAGTCTAAAATTTTGTACACAAATCATTCTCTGTCATACCTTGTATTATCAACTTAAAAAACATCTTTCTAGACCTTAAGCCTAACTGTGAAACTATAACTTTCCAGTCTTTTTCTCCTTTACAGACTTGAGAAGGAATAACATTTTTACTTAAGTAGAAAGTGCAAGCAAGCGGCTTCCAAAACTAACAGATGATAGAGACAGTTTACTGCTTTATCAGTCACCCATTCCCTCTCTGTAACATTGAAACATCATCTTCAGCCTTCTGTACCAACATATCTGGAAGAAATAGTTGTGGAGCAGGAAATATGAGAGGCTTGCTCACCCTGTCATGGCAGAGCTTGACAGTCAACTCTATACTCAAGTCTTGGCCAATTTGGACAGCATATTGTCCATAGAGCAAGTTGTGGCGTTTTTGCCCCGTGGTTAGCTTGTCATTGATGAAGCTTTCTCCTAAAGGAGACTTTATGATGCTCATCACGGCACACCTGGTCGGCAGCAGCAGGTGGTATCTTAAACTGCTGCTCCTAGGTCCCTGGGGGTCGGGTAGCGGATATGCCTGATATCTAGCAATTGCAGTACTGTTTGATATGTGCCATTTTAACTGCCAGGGCAATAAGAAAACCCTATATTTAGGACTTGGTCCTAGTACTGCATCTGCTCTATGTGTGGATATGTTCCAAAGTATGCATTTACAATGCACTGATACAAACACAAAGCCAAGAGGAATTCTACTTAAAAGATACCAGAACATCTTAAGCCATGGGTAAAAAATAACACCATTTTTACTTTTCCCTTAGAAATAATATCTTAGGAAACATGAGTAGAGAGGCGCAATCCTGCACGGATCTCCCCAGACAGTCAGAGAAGAAAAGTTAGTATGTACTTAAAACTTTACAGCAAATCACAAACTCCCTGCACCTTCAGAACCCTGGTGACTCCTCAGTAGTAGTCCTAACATTTCCCATCATTCCTTGCTGCAACCTCCTCTCCAGATAAAGCTCTCCACCACGCCTACTGAAGCCTTGAGCTAGCAGCTTCAGTGTCTCCCTCAGCCTGACACACTGAGGCGACAGCTTCTCCTGGGTCTCTCCAGAGGGGAATGCATGCACCGCTAGATGAGAAATACAGCCGGTGGGGCAAAGTGCCTAGGAAGAAGCTGCAGAGCAAAGGTTTCTAAACCTTACTTGTTACCGATTTCCCATGATTATAGATTCAGCTGGGCATTCTTGTACAGCTGTAGATGAATCGTATCCAGACCACTCTGTGTTTGCATTCTTCTTCCCTGCCTCATGCTCACTTCCATCTCACTTCCATGAACATTAGATGAACACTTGAACTTGTCCATAACTCTTATTTCAAAGGAAGATGGACCTATGAGCTCATAGCCCAGTTAGGCAGCCATAGCATCTGTAATCTCAGAAACAGGAAAGAAGGAGAGGGGGGTGGGTAAGAGAGGAAGGAGAAGTAGAGAGAGAATATCTCAGGAAAAACATTTTAGAAATTACAAACAATATTTTTCTCTAATTCTTATGAACTTTGAACTTAGGCAAAAAGTCATGGCTAGCTGGAAAAAGGTTTTGGATAGTCTAGAAGATTGTGGACTGAGCTACAAATTATGGACTCATAATACAGGAAGGAGAGATTAATTTTAAGGGTGAACAATTAGTGATCTTTCATAAATCACCCACAGATCATGGCTTCTTGCTTCTATGTGAATCTCATTAATTTTCCTGTACCTTCAAGCCACTGACACAACTTTCTCAGCTGTGTTGGAAATTAGTGACCTTGGTTCCTTTTACAATGAAAAACTAAAGCAACCAGGAAAAAAAGCTGCACAATTTCTGGTTATATTTACCCACCTACCTGTGTCCTTCCTTACGGTCTGTGTCCTTGCTCCAGCCAAGGCCAGTTTCTTTACCTGTAAGTCAGAGCTCCTTCCTACTCACTTATTCAAAGGTTATATTTGTTGCCTTCTTTTGCTAAGTATTCGACATGTTGCAACTTCTCCTAGCTCTAAAAATCTCTTCTATTCTCATTTTCCCCCTTGTCTCATTTATATACTATTTTTGAACCAAAGCTCTACATGAATGATTCGTATCTTCATCCTCTAATTTTTTTCAACAAATTCTTGAATATGGAGTCCAGTAAGTCCTTACAGTCTACCAACTCTCTTCTCATCAAAGTCATAGAGAGTTCATACTGCTGAGCACAACTGTCAGTCTTCATTTTTCATCTTAGTTGACTTACTCTTTTTTTCTTTCATTGGAAATGAGCAAGAACCATCAACTCTTTTCATTGACAGGGATTCATCCGAGGGTTACACTTGTATCAAACAAGCACTTTCTGCTGAGATACAAACCAAAACTAAGTATGCAATGTTTAATAACTCATAGCACATTGGGAAAAGTTCCAAAATGCAATGGGACCACCTTGAAGAAATAGAAGGCAATCACTCTACAAGTTAAGTATCCACACTTTATAATTAAAACTTGTCTACACATAGTAGGTAGATTGAAGTTTTTTCTACACATTTGATCTTCTCTTGGTTTGCAAGAATAGAATATGTCTTAAATTTCAATGTGAAGCTGCCGTAGCATCCTTAAATGTCTCTGTATGTGTGACAGGAACTTTGTTTTTGCTTCCAGTTCTCCCACCACACCTTATGCCACCCATGAGGTACATGATGCTCTCTTCTAATTTGTCACTGCCGTTACTGGCATCATCAATTCTGCCATTGATGTTCTTGGACATGGACTGAAATTCTTCTTGTGTATCTATCTGGGGGAAATGTCAGTACCATGGAGGAGAGGTTCTCCTCATCCTGGGGCCAGCCTACCTACCCATCTCTCAGCTCTCAACTTGGCGATAATGTCTCAGATCTTCACCTACTCTCCATTATGTCTTGAGAGACTGCTTCTTCTACACAGGCAATACAGTCTCCTCTCTCCTCTGTGATGCATTATTAGCCAGATTTTGTATCCCACCCTTTTGATCCCTATATCTCATCTTCCTGCTGAAGTATCCTGCTCTTTCTGATCCCACAATGCTCCAAGCCTTGGTCCTTCACCCTTTATTTTTTTATTTTTATTTTTTTACCTAGACACTCACTTCTAGGTGACATCTAATTCTGTGAAGCTTTGTATTTTGAGAAATCTGCATCTAATTATAACTCCCCTCTCTAACATCCCCTGTCAGGAGTAACAGACCCCATATCTCTACTAAGTCTACAAAGGCATCCTCATGTAATATACCCCAAACTGAGTTCTTGAGCAAAACTGCTTCCTCCACTGTATTTGCCACCTAAGATTATGGCATCTCTATTGATATGAAAAACATTTGTGCTGTGCTCAAAACTTCCTTTTAGTTTAAACTTTATATTCATTCCACTTTATTGTCAAATAACTCCAGAAGGTACAGCATCTATTACTGTCACCATCATCTTGGTTGAGTAGTCAGGATACTACTACCCTTAATTACTTCTCAACCCAGAGTCAAAAGAATGCAATTAAACCAACAGCACATCATATCAGTACTCCATGAAAGAAACCAGTGTGAAACTTCATCACATTTGGACAAAAAAAAAAAAAAAAAAAAAAAAAAAAAAAAAAAAAAAAAAATTCCTTCATGGCCTGCTCTCTGCCTATCACCTCGCATGGCTCTTTCTTAGTGCTTTTCTTGACAGAGCACATCAGCACAAGCATTAGCCTTCCCCAGCACTCTTGTCCCCAGCATTATGTCCTCCTGAGCTTTTAGCAGTACATGAAGGCCATTTGAATTTTCTTATCTCATCTATTACCTGTCTTCTTTACAGAAGTACAGAATAAATAAAGCCAAGGGATATGTTTTCTTCTTGCTGTCTGTCTCAATCACCATGGATATACCAGTCCCAAGAGAGGCCCCTGGTACAGGATGATAAGCTCTCAGTGAGTCTTTATGGCGGGATAAATGACAGGTTGCCCTGAGGTCTCATAATGATTTAACAGATGCCACATTAGTGTTTCTCAAAAGAGGCTGACATCTGTACCGGGTTGTACCCTAAAACATGTGGCCCTGTTTCCCTGGAGGTGTTCTAAAAATTACCTCCCTAGAGTGCTTGTTATAAAACTATACAAGAAATGTTACTGTCTGAACAGTAGCTGCACAAAATGTGGGGACAGATCCAATAAGGCTAAATGACAAACACAAGGCAGCACAAAGATAGGAATCTATGGAGTAAGGCATGGCATAACAAATGGACACAGAGCCTACTCCTCAATGCTGAAGAAACTTTTTAAAATTAAAATTTACTCTCTAATATAATAAAGTTGCAGTCAGACTTTTCAATAATATCTTTTTTTGTATCTTGACATTGTTTTGAATTTTATGTGTAAGATAGACTGGCAGGGTTTCATAAAATAAACAATAAAGAATGTTGACAGTTGAAGAGCGAGCAAAAATATCATCCAACATAAGAGCAACAAAAGAGAAGGAAAGATCTAGAAATGGGACCTAGACTTTGTAGAGAGAAAGCAATAACCGTATCTGAGCAAACAGTATTTTCAAAATAAATGAAACTGTGACCACTGGAAATCTATTTAAGCAAAACAATTAAACCCCTGTCAGACATTATATTTAGTTTTGAGAAAGAGAATTATCAGAGGAGTTCAAACTCATTGAACATTTTTTAAATATTATCAATAATTTATCTGTGTCAACAATCTGGAAAATTATAAATATCTATCACGAGGGATGGAAATAATCAATGCAAAATCGATGTACTTTTCAAGTAAAAATTAATAATAGCAAGGGAATTGTTTTACTTTAACAAAGGGCATATTTTCAAAAAGAAGTTCATAAAACATGAATAATAATTGTTAGGAGGATTCCACATAAATTTAATACAAAACATATTTGTCCTGTGTTGTCATTTCTGTTCAGTATTTTAATGAAGTTTTCTAAGTGAGTACAATAAAGCCAGAGACATTATATACAAATTTGTCATCAATTTCCATAGTAGGACAACTCTCATTTTTTAAAAAACTGGCAACACCGTTTGCTATCAATTTTGAAATGCTGGCTAAAATATTAGGAGAATAAAAAATTATAATAGTTTTATCCTTTGACCCTTCAAATTATAAGTACCAAAATTATGCTTTTGTTAAGGAGGTGTGCCATTAGCGATAGGAGAAGAGAGCAAGAAAAAGACAAATGTACTTGCCATTTCTTGTCTTTGCTTTACCTTCAAGTCACCAGTGCTTACAATAAGACTTGAAGGTTCTCAGTGGTGTTTCTTCCTTTGCCATCATCCTGTGCCTTAGGATTTCTTTTCCAAGATTGTTACTCTCCCAATTGCATCTTCCCAATTATCTGTGCTGCCAGCACAGCCTCTTCTTCTTCTTCTTCTTCTTCTTCTTCTTCTTCTTCTTCTTCTTCTTCTTCTTCTTCTTTTCTCTCTCTCTCTCTCTCTCTCTCTCTCTCTCTCTCTCTCTCTCTCTCTCTCTCTCTCCTCTAACAAGAAATAAACATTGCTCTTTCTGGCTGTTTAAGCTTCTCACTACTAAAGAACACAAATGTACATGCTTTTAATCCCAGCACTCAGGAGGCAGAGGCAGAGGCAGGTGGATCTCTGTGGGTTCAAGGCAAGTCCAGGACAACCAAGGCTACACAGAGAATCCCTATCTCAGAGAAAACAAAGAAATACAAATGCATCCCTCTGGGCAGGATGCAAATTGCTTTCAAAAGCATTCACCCTTAGCACACGCCATCATATCTTCCCCAATATGAGCTTTCCAGTGCTCTTTTTCCCAATCTTGTCTTGGTAATATTGCTAATCAAGTCATTATTACTTAAACTTTAAGAAAAAAAAGTTAACAAACTATTTCTTCATATTGTGGGTTTACTGAAATAAATCGACAGAATGCATTATTTATTTGGTGCCAACATCCTACAAACACACCTACTTCGTAATTAAATATATACAAACAAACAGAAGCTTGAATATACATATGAATCATACATGCATATACATATCGCCAAGATTCATAGAACGATGTGCTCATTCACTATGTGGTGTTTATTTGATAGTTTCTATGATGGTGCCATTGCTGTTATTTATGAAAAGACAGCCATATTAGCTACATAGACACTGGGACTATTCATTTCAATTGTCAACTTGATGCTGTCCAAAGTCATCTAGGAGACAAACATTCTGCCATGTCTATGGAGGAATATCTTGAGTGGACTGAGATGGAAAAACCCCTCCACTGAGTAGGAGCCATTCTCTAAGTCAGAGTTCTGAGACTGTGTAAAAGAGGAAGTGACCTAAGCTTGAGTCTCCACTGCGCCCTACTTCCTGTGAATCTGAGATGGCCGGCTCCTGTTGCTTTCCCCTCTCCACTATGATACGCTCTGAACCCAAAACTTGCCCTCCTTAAGTTCCTTTGTCATGGTCTTTTATCACAGAAACAAGAGAATAAACCGAGACAGTAATTTAAATGACGGGCACAGAGTTGCTCTTGATACCTTGAAGTAATTGGACATTACAGTTAGGCAGCATCCTGCGTCAGGGTTTAAAGGCAGCGAAAAACGAATGTAAGGTCTTCCAACTACTTAACATGGCTCTCTGATGCAAATTATCATTGGTATGTATGCATTTTTGTTATCTAATTACAGAAATAACAAGTGAAACTCAAAATGTACGGCAGTGTTTTCCAGAAACTTTTAAAAGTTAAGATAATTAGAAGTAAAACCTAAAAACACCATATACAGAAATCTTAATTTCAAATGCACCCTGAACATTAGAAGCATCAAACCCTTCCTTGTGTTAAGCTCTTCACCCGAATGTCTTCAATTTTCCTCTCCCCATTAACATGATTGCAAGCCATTTTCGGTTCTGAAAATCCTTTAAAAATATAATTCACAAATCCAATTTAATAAATAGCTCTGAATCCATTAAACTGCTCTCGCCGCCCAAGTCTATATTCACAGCTAATGACAAATATGTATATAAGAGTGGTATCATCAACTTTTCCGATTGCAATCTCCAGTTAATAGAGATGCTAGGTAGTGTATCACACTGTAGAGGCTTCAAATAATTACCCAGCCCTCTTCACGCCTGTGGTCCTGATGATGGAAAATTAAGGAATTCATTCTAAGAGCCTCCATACAGAGAAACAGTGCTTGGAGGAAGAAAGCAACACAATCCAGGCTGGAGATGTTAACAGCCAGGACACCCCAGATAGTAAGTGGAAGGGGTGAATTAGTATCTGCTGGCCAGTTCTCATCTCTTTTCCCCCCAATATATTGCTAGTATGTCTCAGTAAAGATCAACAAGGGAATTGAGTGCTGAAAAATAAATGGGAAAGCCAAAGGGTAATAGTCTAGGCTGGGTCCTGTGGGTGGCAGAACTTGGCTCTCACCCTCTCAGAGATCACCTTTGTCATACACTGACACTATTAAAAGTCTGCAAACACACCCAGGAGTTAATTATAAAATCGTAATTGAAGGCAATTTGCCCTTTAGCAGTGCCAATCAAATTGTCTGCTAACTAGAGAAAATGACAGTAAGATGTATAGGTACCCAGCTGAGCATCTTCTTTAAGTTACTTCTCATTCATTCTCAGCACTTCAAAACCCTACACTGCTATCTGTCAGAGGAATATGATCATTTTGAGACTATATTATTTGGCAACTTAAAGATCTTAGCCAATTTCTATGGCTGAAACATAAGCCCTTGACATCATCAATATGATACAGTGTTCCTACCAAGTAACTTAAATTAAAAGGACTTGTCATAACTCTGACTCAAATTAGCCAATCTGTCCTAATTAACGGTGGCAGAGGCTCGGGTTATGCAGCACATTGGCTCCTCCTGTTCTCTGACAGGGCAGACCTTTCACACCGGGTCTCATCACCATCACAAAGAGCACTGGAGTTTATTTTGAAGTGACACCAAGAGCAAGAAAAAGAATCACAGCCTTGAATATTTTCTTGATCTCCGAAAACTGCAAATAAATACCCTTGTTATCGTCCTCCTCTATTTGAGTTTACAGTTTAAAGAACCGTTTTTCTGTCTCTATGTGATATACAAACATCTCTCCATTTGAAAAAAATGTTCTGGTTTGATCAAAATGAATCAGAAAAGAGATTTTAGCCAAGAATTTTCAATCCTTCATCTAAAGTAGCACTGTCAAGGTTGAAAGAAAGCACTAATAATCCAATTTTCTCTTCTGGTTTCTGGGGGCATTTCTCCCTGAGTTCTGTTAGTTTTTGACCTTCTGTAATAAAGTTTCTGTGAGGGGGAGAGCGGTGTGGTCAGGCTGGCTGAGAGAACGCCAGTCCTGAATGTCAGCCAGGTCTTTGGTGCAAACAGAAGCATTGCAAAAAAAATCAAACTCTGTTTACCTTTGGCTACATAAGACAGAAACATTTAACAAAAATGTAAAAGATGCATAAATAGAAATATAGAATGGGCCAAAGCTGAGAAGTGGAGGAGAAGGTTTGCTCCTGTTAGAACAGAGGCTTGTTTGATATTGGCTGACATTGCATTGTTTTTCACTTCACAGATACTCGGACAGCAGTCATCCATTCTACATCCAAGTAGTTACATGACTCACAATAGTGCAGGTTTGGTCAAGTGTGGTAACCAAGCAAACAATAGCTAGGCTCCAAACAACAGCCTTTTCTTTATTAAGCATCAAGAATCCCAGCAAATCAAGTTGTCAAAACCTTTCAGAAGATTGAGAGAGTCAAGGCTCACATACAAGACTTACTGGTGACAGTATAGTGAGATTTCTCTCTGTGGTTTCCTAATCCTCAATAAAGGTATTCATGTCAACAATTTGAAAGAGTCGATGTGGGCACAATAGTAAGGAGTTAGAGTTGGAGGAAACATGATTGAGTCAAGAACAGGAGAACTACACAGACACTGAGAAAAAGCACAGTATAGAATCAAGATTGAGACTCCTCTCATTGTAGGATGCAAAATTAGGCAAAAAAAAAAAAAAAAGTACAGAACATCACACTCTTTGCTTGCTGGGTATCTTTGCACATATTAAAATCCCTTTATTGTTTCTGTTAGTGTTCAACTCACCTACAGCAAGAAGATGTGACTTATAGATTTTATATGAACACAATGGTTACAGTGTATCCTTTTCTTGCTGTGTCCAACTTAGAGTGAAGTCTACTGGCAAGTGACAAAAATAAACAAATATTCTTTTTTAGCAATGAACTGCTTCTTTAGTGAGTGGTTCAAATGGTCTCCCACAATACTCAATTTTTGGATGGAACTAGTTATAGAGTTTGTGGTAATCAGTGTTCTCCCACTATGACAAAATACTGGAGATAAAACACACACACTCATAGGCACATTTATTTCCTAGATTCACAAGTTTTAAGCCCTAGCAAGAAATGATCCAGTCATGCAGTAGATTTCAAAGAAGATGACCTGGCCATCCATAACATGGCCCTTTCATTTGTTTCCAGTCTATAAGGTTAAGTGTTTTACTTTGTCTCAGGCTCTCCTAATATTTCAGGATTACTCCCACGTGAGGCTTGAAAATGTGTACCATTACCAAGGATTTCCAGGGGGAAATACTGAAGTGTTTTAGTAAGGCATCAATGGAAAGTATTAGATAGTGAAGAATGAAACAACATTATCAGTGAGCACTGTAGGATCTGGGGGCCGAAAGCTCTGTAGGTTACTTCAGTGGGGAGGACAAGTATTCACTGCACATTTCAAAATGGTGCAAGGAAAGATCTAGAAAGTTTTCACCATAAATAAATGATAGATCTTGGGATACGTTTGACTTGATGTAAACATTGGACAACATGCATGCGTACGGCAGTACCACAAGCACCCCGTTATATGTATAATATTTATGCTTCTGTAAGTTTTGGTAAATCTTGAAGGGCAGGGAAAAAAGGAAGCATAGTGAAAAAAAATATATCCTGTGGTCTGATGATCACCAAGGAAGTGCTTTTCGGCCATCTATTTAGATAGTTTTTGTGGAGCAATCTGTCCTGGACCACACTGAAAACTCCTGTTAGCATAGGATTGGTCTTGCTTCTTTAGGGCAGATGTTTTTGCTGTGTCTCAAACCATGTAGTTATTGGGATTGTTTATGCTTGGAGTTAGAGCCACACCAGTTGGACATATTGTGTTACTGACCCACACCCACAGTGCCAAAGGGACACCTTTTCCCCCTTCTCCTGCTCCCCCTCACCCCGCCATTGTAATAGTGCCCAAAGTTGTCTTGAAATTAAATTATCTCCCCTCAGTCATATGGGTTATAGTTGAAGTAGAAGCCTATGAGGAACCAGACAGTTGTGCCCTCTATTCCTCTCCAACTTCATTTGCTACTGGCTACACTGACATCATCAGAGTCTAAGCTGATAGAGAAGGGGAGAGAGTGAAGGTGGATGAAAGCCTTGTAATCTGGAAACAGAGGTTAAAGCTGATTTACTATTTTTTTTTTTCTGTTACTGGCTTTTTTTTTTTTTGAAGGATCCTAAGTGATTTCTGCTGAACCCTTGTCTCCTGTTGTTTGTGTTTCTGATGCCTACTTGCCCCTCATCTTACATATACCTGGTCTAATATTCTGTTCTAAGCCCTGTTCATGTCAGTAGGCAGCTCAGACAGGACTCAATACAAACACAAAAATAACACACACACACACACACACACACACACACACACACACACACACACACACACACAGACCTACCATTTTTTCCCTCTGGTTTCCCACTTCTGTCCACATCTAGAAACAGCACGGGACCCCTTTTCATTGCAAGCGAGCTGTGTTTGAAATACATTTCAGTGGTTAATTAGCTCCTCTCCTTCCTCTAAAGCAGTGTTTCCTCTCAGTAGTACTTACCAAATAGCAGGACCCATGAAACAACACACTGCATTCACTTTAACTATTGTCTACAGAATGCATTAGAAAGTCTACAAGTCAGGCACAGTGGTGCACGCCTGTAATCCCAGCATTCCTGGAGGCAGAGGCAGGCCAGCCTGGTCTACAAAGCAAGTCTAGGACAACCAAGGCGACACAGAGAAACCCTGTCTCAGAAAAAGAGAAACAGAATTTCCTTGAAAAATCAAATGTTGCATTACTACAGAAAGATCTGGCCATCGATATATCATGAACACAATTTGTCTTTCAATGGTTCATTTTTGGTAATTAATTAATAGTTGTGCTGTAAAGTTAGTCGATTAGCGATCTATACCCAGCACCATTTTGGGACACCAGGTAACCCTCTGAAGTATGACTCAAGCTCACAGATCCAGGGGTAGCTTATTCTGTGTGAGCTCATTGCCCATTTCAATGACTATGTAATGATAGGTCAATAGTCTCCGTGGAGCCCTGTTATTGAGGTTGAAGTCTAGTATTTCCAAATAGCCTCAGAGCTCTGTAAATGAAGATGGACTCGCTTTCTCAGTGGGGCCCCCTCTTCCTCTGCTCTGAAGAACCCTAGATCCTCTAAGGAGCATCACAGAGCTCTCAGGGAAGGTTACAGGCGGGACCCTTTCCTGATAAGAAACCTATTCAGCAATCACCTGGGGATTCTTGGAGATATCCACCCTATGCTCATAAGATGTTTCGGTGACTTGGCTTTCAACCAGTGACCTTTAGCTGTACCCGGAGAGTCTTCCCTACCCGTTCAGCAAAACCCATCTCACTGCCCAAGGTTTATAATGTTCCTGATTCATGAAAGTAAAGGCTTGCTTGTTCTCCCACTTCACAGCCGTTTGAGATTTCACTTATTCTGGGGAAGAATTGCTGCTGGACACCTGGGGCTTGACTGCCAGTTAGGCAGCGATAGTGGAGCTGCCTTGGCGGCCGCAGGAGCCCACTCCATCACCGAGAGATTGGTACTGAATGCCAGCAAAGCATCTGCCTTGCCTGTCTCTCACCAGACCTGAATTCGGGTCTGTTTTCGTCTTCTGCTCACTTCCTCTCCCATGCTTAGCATGTAAGCATAAGAGAGGGCTGTAACACTTTGGGGATCATCAAGGGCATTTGGAACTCACAAGCCTCCACTGGCCCATTGATACCAGCGATCTCATTTTAAAAGAACCAGCCAAGGACAATACAGGCGGTAAACTTTAAACCCCTACCCAGATCTAGCCAATGGTCACAACAGTCTCCACAGTTGAGTGGAGAGTGGGATATGACTTTCTCACGTACTCTGGTGCCTCACATTTGACCATGTCCCCTGGAGGGGGAGACCTGGTGGCACTCAGAGGAAGGACAGCAGGTTACCGAGAAGAGATTTGATACCCTATGAGCATATACAGGGGAGGTAATCCCCCTCAGGAACAGTCATAGGGGAGGGGAATAATGGGAAAATGGGAGGGAGGGAAAAATGGGAGGACACAAGGGATGGGATAACCATTGAGATGTAACAAGAATAAATTAATAATAAAAAAAAAAAAAAAAAGAAAGGGACCAAGTACACAAACAAACAAAAAAAATAAATAAAAATAAATAAATAAATAAATAAATAAATAATGATAAAATAAAATAAAAGAGCTAACTGTACCACCCAATGGAAAACTCATTTCCACCTCCCCACCCCCACCCGGGAGCATGCTAAGCTGCTCCTGAGAGAGAAATGGCATCTTGAGGTTTAGGTCCCCCTGTTCCTGTCTGGAAGCAAACAACACCTGGACCGGCCTACTTGAAGTGGAACCCAGGTTACCACTGGGCCCCAAAAGACAGTCTCCTCCTCACTGTTTTGTTTTGAAGATTACATGTGTGCACACATGAAAAGATCATAGTACAGTTTGAAAAACCGGCCTGCCTCCCTCTTAGTCTTAAAAGCCCTTTTATAGTAAAGACAAACTGGGTTTGTTCCTTTTTGTGATGAAACCTGTTTCTCAAGGATTGGCTAGGCCCTACCTGTAACCTTAACTACAAATGATTCTGGACTGCTTGTTTCAGGAATGGTGATTATGTCTTTGTTTCAAAAGGTTGTTTGTAAGCATCCTGCAACCCTATCATTGTTTCAAAGGGTTATATGACTTCCTATTACCAGCTGGTTATGTCATGTTTTTGTTTCAGGAAGACTAACTTGTTATGGATATGTTCTGCTCCTGTAACCTTGCCAATTTTGCCCACCATATCTCCCACTTGAAAATACCGTACCCCTGAGCTATAAAAGCCTTGTCTTCTTTACATCCAATGCGAACTTCTCAAATCCCACCCTTTGGGAAGGCTTGCCCATGTAAATGAATTTTTAAAAAAGCTTGCTTTGATTAGTTGCTTCCTTACTTAATTTGGCCATGATGATTTGACTCAGGGATCTTTCTGCTCCCATCTCTGGGATAAGAAACTCAATAGCACTCTCAGTAGTTGTTCATGCTTTAGAGTTGGGCAGACCCAGTTTTAAAACAGGGCCTTAGTGTCACATCACTGAATTCCCAGAAACTGGGAAGATGAAGTTCCTAGTATATACATTCCAGATGACCTTCTCCAGGGCCCACCAAGATGTGTGGCTCCATATTTCCTGTAACAAGATGTCATGTGATTGTCTCTGGCTCTTGTGGAATGACTTGTGGTATAAGGGGACATATCCTCTGGACTAGTTGCCTGAGCTTTCTTCATTTTCAGTAAGATACTAAGAAAGGAAGAAAAACCTCGAGCTCATTACCCAGAATTCCTCCACCTTGGGTTAATGCTTGGAAGAAGACAGTAGTCAGGACTCAACATTAACACTTCCTCATACCCCTGCCAGTCATGCAGCTCCATCAGCCATACGGCTGCTAATTGACAGGCCTGAATTTGATACATAAAAGATTTTACCTCACTAAGCCTGCTAAGTTGCCTGGAGACTTCTTAAGAGCAAGTTCACATGCAATTTCTTATAAGAATCCTGGGACTTAAGCAAAGCCCTAGAGGTTATTCCCATACACAGGCTGTTAGAAGTTCAAGGCACTACGAATTTCCCACTTCATTGCTTGTGCAACTAGCAGCAGCTCTAGCTGCTCACAGTTTACCAATGCTGGTAATTAGCGTTTCTGCCACAGTTAATTTTAAAAATTAACCAGAAAATGAGAAAGTTGGTTATCATGATACAAGTGGACCAGCCTGCTTCTAAGGACAAAAAAAAAAAAAAAAAAAAAAAATGTGGTTGAATGGCTTTGCATAAAGTGATGAAAATATTTCCTACTTCAAGAAGTACACTGAAAACAACACCTGCAATTGCAGGTCTCAGTCTACAGTGATAATTCAGATTTTACACATACTCACACAAATACCCCAAAGGACTCTAAGTCTATAAATTAAATTTCATGGATGTCTTACAGGGATGTATTTACTGTTGTTTACAGACATAGAGTAAGAAATTGAGACATAAATTGGAAGTGAACCAAAACAAAAATAAATAACTAAATGAGTTAGGTTCACAGTGAGCATGAGCTAGGCACTAAACTACATAAATATCTTATACAGTGGTTTTTAAAAAGGAGAGGACCAGGCCAGGTGGTGGTGGCACACGCCTTTAATCCCAGAACTTGGGAGGCAGAGGCAGGCAGATCGCTATGAATTCGAGGCCAGCCTAGTCTACAAAGTGAGTCCTGAACAGCCAAGGCTACACAGAAAAAAAAAAAAAAGAAGAAAAGAAAAAGAAAAAAGGGGAAGACCTTAGTGCGCGCACACACACACACACACAGCAAACCAAATTTTAAAGTTTATCATGCTAAATATTTTTAATAAACCAAGCACAAAAAAGCTCATTTCTTGTCCCAGTAACATATATTTACTTATCCTCCAATCTTTTTTAATTTATGTCACCTGAGTCTTCACTATACAAAGGCCTTTCTCTGTAGCCACTTGGTGCATAAAGCACAGTGTACACTCATGAGGACTTCTGCACTCATGACCATAGAAAATGTTACAGCTTGGAGAATCCAAAAACTCTATCTCAGACTATGACTAAATAGAAGGTGGTTAGTATTTGCGCTGATGTTCAGAAGAGGGAGAGAGATGTTTGATGGATGGATTTAAGGCGGGCTTTCCAAAGAAAGGAGAGATGGAATAAGGCCATGCATAACATGAGAAAGGACAGAGATAAAGGATGAAGAACACCTTGTTAAAGGGGCAAACCCCCAGGACAGGTTAATAGGAGCTTTTAATGTCCATAAGGTAGTAAGCAGACATTCACTCAGAGTTTGCAAATTGGCTGAGCCACTATCGAGTCTGGTTATTAGCGGGCTCTACAGCGAGGATGTTGAATTTTGTATAATAAACTACATTCTCTCCAAACTATCTAATTCGCAAAGAGGTATAAGGTAGGTGTTTTATTTTATTGTCAGTTGCAGTTTGAACATAAAAATATCTCCCACATGCTCTTCTCTTTGAACACTCAGTCTTCGGTGTTGGCACTGTTTTTGGCAGATTGAGGAACCTTCAGGATTTGGAGCCTCCCTGAAATAAGTGAGTCTTTTAGAGCTGGGTCCTGAGGCTTTGTAACGTAGTGATGCTTCCTATTCACACTCCGGCCAGCCTCTGATTCTATTACCATGCCTTCTATGTCTGGTGCCATATCTGTGCCTCCAATGTGGACTGTGCTCCTGTGACACTGTAAGCTAAATAAACCACTTCTTGCTTAAATTACTCTTGCCATTATTTTAGCAAGAAGTAAAATAACTAAACAAAACTTGAGCATGAGTATATGCCCCTTTTCTCCTGTTTCTTAGCAACTAAACTTTGAGTATGAACTCTGCTAAGGACATCCTCAGATGCCTGGGATTCTGGCTGTAGTGGAATGAGACCGGCAAGCATGCAAGAAGGCAGAAAAGGAAAACCTCTATAATGAAGGTGGCAAAACACCTCAACTATAGTGAATAATCAATACAGTTTAGCTTCTGTAGTTAGGAACATTTGTCACATCTGGGCATATATGGAAGTATTACATCGAATTGTGTACAATATACAGGTTAATAAAAATAATCACCTAAATAAAAAACAAAGAACTGTAAGATATCAGAAGTGTGAGAAAGTTTCTAGCCTCCATGTGCTGCAATGCTGGAGCTTGTACACTCTGTAAAACGTTCTGAGAATCTCCAGAAAGAAAAAGAGAAAAAGAAACAGCCTCACGTGACACATGGAGGAAGGAAAATGAAAATGAAAAACAAAACCAAAAACCAAAAGCAAAAAGCAATACTGTAGCTAATTGTATTTTATTGACATGGGCCATGGTATAATATTTTCATCAGAATATTTTCATATTCCAATTAATAAATATTTAATTTGATTAATCTAATTAATAAAGATATCTTAAATCAGAATATCTCCAAAGGCAATAAGCTTAGTATAGCTATAGACCATATGATCACTTTTGACATGGTTTATCTGGTTTTATTTTTAATGAGTCTTTTATACTTTTAAAAAATATCAAATAAAAATATTCATTTATGTATTTGATTGTGTGTGTGTGTGTGTGTGTGTGTGTGTGTGTGTGTGTGTGTGTGTGGTTGCATGCTTATGGATGTCAAAGGACAATTGCAGAAATAGGTTTTCTCCACCATGTGGGTCCTGGAGATGGAGCTCAGCTTTTACCAGTCTTGGTAAAAGCAACAAATGCTATCACCTGCTAAGCTATCTCACTGTCCCTTATGACTTTATTTTCAAGCTCTTATAGATATAAATTAATCTTTTGAGAATATCTATATGAAGAGATACCTATGCTGTGGGACAACTGAATGAAATTGAAGGACTAGAATGTCAACTCTTCACCACCATTCAACTTGAATACACAGCAAATAACACCAAGGAAAATGGTCATTTTAATATGGAAACTATGATTTAAAATTCCAGTCATATTCACATGCAAAGAAGTGGGCCTTGTCTTCTGGAGGTGGAGGTTCTGGGAGACACCACACAATTCATTTGAAGCCAACCAGTTAATTGATTTGTCACTTCATGAAAATTTGTTGTTATTATTAATTCAGCTCTGATTTTTAAATTAATGACACGAACGTTAACTGACAATATGAAAAACCAGTAATGAAGAGAATTTCACTCATCATTAGCTTGTTTTCAGAATGTAAAAGGTAATAATAAAAATAATAGAAAGCAGTGCCCTTGCGCAAGGGAATGCTGAACCAGGAAATTTATTCATAAAATTTAATTTAACCCATATAATAATCCAATGCACCAAGCATCATTTTTCCCATTCAGAAAGTAATTTCAGAGAATTTCAGTAACTTTCCCAAGGTCACACAGCTAGCAAGAGACAGATGGAGCCTAAAATTGTCACTGCTTGCTGTTGGTGATGGGTGCCAGATGCCTGCTGGGAATTCTTTAGGTAGTGAAGTGATTCTAGAGAAAACGAATGAGTCATCCCTGGACTTTCTAGCACAGAAACCTCCACTTCCCGTATTTGCATTTCAAAGAACTGTAGGATAAAGAAATCATTTCCTATTGCTAGATAAGTGCTTCTTCCAGCAAGAAATTCAGAGCCCATTAAAGAAGAAAAAGGGGAAAAAAATGAAAGAACTAAACAAAAAGAAAGAAAGAAGAGAAAGGAAATGCTGCAGCTTTAATTTCCCCTCTATATTAGACAGCCACCAAAGACAGCTCTGGCATGAAAAGTGCACTGCCTTACATCTCTGCAATCCCCAACTGTTCGCATTTTAAACAACACACTTGCCTATTTGACATAAATCAAGAAAGTCTATAAATCAAACAGAAAGCTCTGTCTTATTTGTGTGCACTAATTACTAATAATTACTAATAACTTCTGGTATAATACCCTAAACCCATTTCTGCCCTGGATGTGACCTCTTTTGAGGTGGTGTCTTATCGATTTATTCATTTAATTATATGATTTTCTTTATTCAGAATCCCCTGTGATTTAAAAAAAAAAAAAAAAAAAAAAAAAAGGCCTGGCATAGGAGGGATTTTCTGTAAGTGCTAACTAGTAAATGAAGTTTATATGACCAAAATGCACTAAAGAAAACAAAACAACCTCGGTTTCTGTTTCATGTGTTTTGATACATTCACAACACAGGAGCCAAGTCCTTCTGAATCTGTCAACACATCTGCTGATATATCTGAAACATTTACATTTTCATATCCCCGGCAATATAGTATTATTCTAAACATCCTATCATGCTTAAAATTGGACAAGCTAAAAGCTTAAAGGCACTATTAACATCTGATACCATCAACCTTCTTCCGAATTCATGCTTCCTATGTCAAAACCTTTATAGAGGTGCATGTGATATAAATTCTACCTCCTCTCAAAAACAAGTGCTAATAGCTCAGAAGCCAGACAGTGTCATCAATGCCTGGGGAGTCTCACTTCCCAATTCTTCCATTGCTTTATCCTAAGAAACAGCTACACCGTCACAGGGGGTCCAGAATTCTCTTAAAGGCTGTCTGAAAGACAACTACTGTGATGATTTAGATTTATGGCAGCATGCCGGCTTGGCTACCTGTCTTCCAGCTAATGGAACTTTAGTTGTTAAGGCGACTTAGTTCCTCTAGAGAAGCTGTATTTTTCCTCTCTCATAATCTCTGCTTCCGTTTCTTTATTCAGGACTTCCAGCCTCTTACACACTTTAGAAAGAAGTCTCAGTCCTGTGTACCCACCTGTCTCCTTCTATGCTAAAAAAAAAAAAAAAAAAAAAAAAAAAAAGGTGAGTAAATAGTCAAGGTTAAGGGAAGGCTAGCCACCTTTAACTAATAAGCCTTCTTATGTTAAGGGTTTATCTTAAGCACAATGGAAGTTTCTTTTGTACCTCTCAGCCCAATGCAAACCACCCTGGCTGGAAGTCAGTTTTTTTTAACAGTGTGTTGAGGAGCCCATTTGGAAGGGCTCCACCACTTGGTAAAGGTCTTGGAGATGTCAAATCCAAAAGGTTTAAAAAAAAAAAAAAGAAAGAAAGAAAGAAAGGCATGGTGAACAAGTTACCACATGGTCTATGACTGGCCTACACCTCTTTAATACTCCAATAGTGAAACCCAGTTAGACTTCCACATTTGGAGCAAGGAGTGAGCTGAGGTATGTACTTTTGTCTGTACGCTAACCATTCAGGAAAACCTCAGAGCAAAGAAAGTGTGTTAGTTGGTAAATTTGTATTGTCAACTAAGTTACCCTGTGAAACGCCACAAAGCTTAGGAAAGTGTGACTCTGGCAGTGCCTGTCCTGGCTTTACAGTAAGATCAGGAAGGCTCTGAACTTGGATGGATTTATGCTTTATTGAGTCACAATAGGATCCCATAACTGGAAGGAGGGAAAGGGAGAAAGGGGGACCTAATTAGATGTAGGAGGAATTTACCAGGGATCACTGTTTCTGACTGGCACCAGGGTGCCCTTCTTTTGCCCCTCCTTCTCACAAACGTGATGTTCTGCTTGACAAGAAACCTAGAATTATGAAGTCTGGTGACCATGGGCTGAACTTTATAAACCAGGAGCCAAAACAAATGTCTCTTCCACCAATGTATTCCTGTCAGGAATTTGATCACAGCAATGAGAAAACTAATATAGTGTGAGTGAGAATTCCTGGAAGAAGCTGTGTCCACAAAGGCTGGCTGACTGATTGAAAGCTCAACAACGATGGAAAGTTTGGAATGCAGCAGGTCCAGAGCCTAGCAGCCATTCTTCACCCATCTGTGTCTGATCTAACACCCTGATTGTACATAAAACCTTTTGGAATGTGTTAAGAAGACCCCAATTTTCCACAAACCAAAAGATTAAGAGTCATCAATCAGGTAGCATCTGAAGCTTATAGCTGAGATTCTTCACTTTGCTGTAAGTACCTACCCAATGCATCCACAAAAGGATTTTTTAAATCTCTTAACTTATGCCTTTTTATTTTTATTTATTTATTTAATTTTTTTGTTGTTTTTTTTTTTTTTTTTGTTTTGTTTTGTTTTGTTTTTTGACTTTTAAAATAAAACTACTTCCACATTGGAATGTGGGATTTGATTTTACCTAAATCTGCATTCCTGGGCCATGATCACTTATATTTGGCTGCATAATAAACTAACTTTTGTCCATTTTGAGCTGGGTGGTGACAATAGAAAGGGCCCATTTTTTCCCCCTTAAGGTTTATTACATGCCATATCCTCAGATGTAAAGCACTAGAGATGGCTTCCTATGTGGGCAGGTGATTTGCCTCTCTCTTGTTTGGTGCTCTGCTGGGTAGCTTGCACTTCCAAGTCCTCCTCTCTGCTTCATGGTAAGCCTTTCCAGGCAGACTCTTTGCCTACAGAGCTGCCTAGCTGACTTAGGAGTAGCAATCACAGAGATACTGGAAGCCTACTGTAGGTCTCACACTCAAACTCATCTAGCCTTCTCAGCGGTATGCTTAATATTTTCCTATGTTTCTATGTGATAGAGGATTGATGATAGACTGAAGATAGACAAATGATGGCTAGAGAATAGATAGGTAAGTGATAGAGAGTAGATAAATATATGATAGATAGATGATGATGATAGATAGATAGATAGATGATAGGTAGGAAGATGAGAGAGAGGATACATAGGTAGATAGATGATAGATAGATAGATAGATAGATAGATAGATAGATAGATAGATATTAATGAAAATAGATAGAAGATATATAGGTGAAACATGGATACATAGATAGATGATACATAGATAATAGAGATAGATAGATAGATAGATAGATAGATAGATAGATAGATAGATAGATAACAGGTAGGTGAACAGATGAATAGATAGATAAATGGTAAATAGATAGTGCACTGATGAAACTAGCTCAAACTTAGTAGAAGAAACAGAATGACAACCATCCCTGAGTCACTATAATTAGGTTGGTAGGTACCAAAGTTTATCTTAAAATAACATGTTTTATTTGAGCTGGCTGGAGTGCCGTAGGGGACTTACCAATAAAAATAGATTATAATTATTTTAGAAAACAAAAATGTTAAACCCTTATGCTTCAAATAATGAAATAATGTTGACATTTAAGAAAACAAACACTACGAAGATATTTCAAGTGGTTTAAACTTAATGCTTTTATTTCTCAGCCTCTCTCATGGATTCCTAACGTGCCTTACCTCTTAGAATTTGAAAGATTGTCTGTCTGTGGCATATTAGCCTCTGCCTTAGTGTGACCAAGTCAGTGATACATGGTCTTTCCAAATGTCCTTTCGTGGAGCTTCAACTGAGAAGAGAAACCTTTCCATGGGAGCGTTCCAGCCGTGCAATGCAACTTTACATGTGGAACCACACTGCAGAGAATCAAGCAGACACCATTTTCCAATGACTCATTTAAATAGCTGAAGCAGCTGAGGAAATCTGGCTCATCTCTTTGCCTGTCTTAATGCACTAGGAGAGCTGGATTGTTCACAAGCCTTACATGTGAGCTAGAGAAACACCGCAAAACATGTGCAGTCTCTCCTCCCTTCTGGCTGCTGGAGAATCAATGTTCCATTCAAGAAAATGGAATCATGTGTCAACTTGTTTTGTGACCACTCTGTCAATATTATATGATTTTGACATGATTAAAAAACAACTTTTATCTTCACTCTTTCTGTGCTACTACAATGATATTTACTTCAACACAGACTGCATAGAGTCTTACTCTATCTCATGCAGAAATGACCTAAAATGCAATTATAAAAGTACTATAATGTTAGGTAGAATGTGATCTGTGACACCAAATTAAGAAGAAAGATGTAGTGTATACATTTAATGGCAATTAAAAACTTAGCATAACTTGAACAAATCAACAACTAGCTAATTAGTTACCACCGTGACTAGCCTCTAACTGTAAGACAAAATAAACTCTTTTCTTTCCCACACTTTATAAACTCATAAACTCCCATAAATTACTTTTGATCTTAATGTTTTATCACAGCAACAGAAAGATATTGACAGTGATACAAGTGTATTTGGTAAAGTGATGAACACACTTGCCTTCTAGAAGGGGGTTCCAAAGAGTGGGGAATTACTGTTTAAGAACAAGAATATGTTTGTTTTGGGAAATATGTGGATTATTTTGGAACTTTGGACTAAAAAGCATCTGGCTGCTCTGAGAAAAGCTTAACAGGCTGTTCTGGTACAAGCCTGGAGGATAATAGGGCTGAGAATGATATGGCCTAGGGGGAGGGGTCTAGCTCAGAATGTTTTAGAAGGGAAGAAGGAATATAAGAGTAATTCGGCAAGAGGCTATTTCTGTAATGCTTTGAGACACAGGGTCCAGGCAATATGTAGCAGCGATACACTTTGGAACTGCTGTGAAAGCATAGTCCTTGAGTGGTCATTTCGTGAAGCTAGCAATGCTAAACCTTATTTCCAATAGAAATTCCAAGCTTGGCATGGGGAGGGGGTGACAAAGCTGTGAGGAATTGAGTAAGGGGAGCTGCATAAGGGAGTCACACCAGCTCAGGAGTGAGGAGAGAAAAGTTGAGGATCAGCATCTTCTATATTCCTTAAAACAAAATCCCCACACACTGGGCAAGAAGCTACAGGGTTTGATACTTGCCTTAATTGGATTTTGATCTTGCTTTGCTCCAGTATCTTCCCCACTAGGTTCCCATTCTCCCCTTTTGGACTAGTGTTGTATATTCTGTGACATTGTAAGCTGGAAGTCACTCTTTGTCTTGACGAACAGAGCCATACAGCATACATAGTGGTCACATTCTTCTCTATGCTTTGTATAAGCTTGACAACTTTCAAGATAGAGAAAAATTAGCAGATTAACCTTGTAATCTAGAATATGACTCAAAGATTATTGAGAAATCTTGGAGTCAGAAAGGAATTTTAAAATATGGAGCCAGATATCACACATAAGAAAAGATTCTGTTGCCACAATTAGCAAAACAAGTAATGGAAAATTTGAACAAACCAAACAGTGGTATTATTCACCAAGTTCATGATTAGCAGATAAAAACATATTTTAAGGGGTTACTCATAATTAATATAAAAAATTGGATGTATTTTTATATACCCAGAATCATGCTCATCCCTACAACCTCAAGGATTCTAGAAGAAAATGAAATTTCTCACAGCAAACGTTTCTAACCCATTTTATTAAGAGACAATAAAACGAGGCGGTGTCTTTACATAGTGTAAACCTATCATAATAAGTCACTCTCTGTTGAAGTCTTTCTAGTGGAACTTCTTTGCCAAAGAAAATGCAAACAAAAAAAAAAAATAGAAGTCAAGTGCACTGGCCCTCGTTCTGCAATATGTATTTCTTCTTCATATGTAATTTAAGTCGTGGTCTGAAGAAGCTGTGACCTATGCCTGTAGTCTGCCTTTCCCAGACACGTATGAGTGCTGTATTACATCTAGTTTTGGCCAAAGGATGAATTTGAAGAGAAAAATGGAGGGCAGGAACTAGTGGCCAGACAGTTGTTTATGTCTCTCTATTCTCTAGATTTCTTCTATAGATTTCTTCTGTTTCTTCTATAATATCCAAATCTGTGATGAATGGAGCCTCTAACAGAGAAGACTTCCAGGGTTTCAACTTCTGCCTGATTGGGTGTAGTCTTTAGATTCCAGCAACAAAATTACTTTTGCCTTCTGTTTTTAGGAATTCTTGATGCTTCAATTGCTCCCAAATTCAAGGTGGTCTCCCTACTCTGTGCTAGCATCTTGACTCCTCCAGTCTCTATTTAATCCATTTATATGTTTTTAATTTTCAAAGGAAAAAAATACCAACCGTGAATTTCTCTTTCCTAATTGGAACATACTGATTCTGGACATCAGGAGGAAATAAGAACTAACTAAAATAAGAATGCATTTTAGCACAGTCATGAAAGAAGACTGCACTAATGATTTTAGCATCACTATGATGGAAATGCCACACAGAAGCAGCTTAATAAAGAAAGGTTCATTTCGGCTCACAGTTTTAAACATAATTCGATGCCATCATGGTGGAAAAGACATGGCAGAGAGGCTCTGGTGCTGGCAGCAAGAGTGTGGGACAGCTGCATGTTTACATGATATAATTAAACCACAGAGAATAAAGTTGGAAAAGGCACAGTGTTCGAAATCTACCTCCAAAAACCCACTTCTAACTAAGTCCCACGTGCAAAGGAGATCACAGCCTCCTTAAACAGTGACACCAGATGGAGACTGCTTTAGTTATTTTTGGTTTTGCTGTGACCAAACACTTAGCAATGGAAATGTAAATAAAGAAGATTTTATTTTAGATCAAGGGTTGGGGGTGGCGGGGGACAGTGTATTAGTTCCTCTTTTTTTTTTTTTTTTTTTTTTTTTTTTTTTTTATGGCTGTGACAAAACAACATGAGCAAGGCATCTTAGAGAAGAGTTGCAGCTGCAGTGGGTTAACGGGGGATTGTGTGGCAGCAGGAGCACAAGCTGAGGGTTCACATCTTGAACCACATACAGGAACAAGAGAATGAACTCAAAATGCTGTACATCTTTACGACCTCCACTGCCACTGCCATACTTCCTCCAACAGGACCACATCTCCTAAACCTCCCAAATAGTGTCATAGCCTAGGAACCAAGTGTTCAAATGCCTGAATCTATGGGGCATTTCTCATCCAATTGATCCCAAGGGAATACAGACCACCATGACTGGGAAGACATGGCTGTGGGAGTGTGAGGGACCCAGTCACGTTGTGCCTGCAGTCATGAAATAGAGAGAGAGAAAATACTGTAATCATCATCATGTCTTTTCTTTCTCTTTCCACTCATGAAAGGACTACAGCTTATGGGGCCGACACCACAAACATTCAGGGTAGGTGTCCTCGGTTAATTCTCCCTGAAAACCCCATCAAATAGAAACTCGGGGTGGGGGGTGTGCTTTCTCAGTAATTTCAAATCTGACCATGACTGATCATTGCAAGCTTACCTCTTGCTATGCTGGCATTCATTTGTATCACTTTTAAAGCCTAATGTTCCATCCCTGGTCCTCAAAAGCTTTGTAACAGTGACAAAATGCAAAATGCAACATGTCTGTGATTCTTCTGTAGGAGTCCCCACTGCCTTAACAGTTCTTATGCAGTCCCAAGGCTTAAATTTCAAATTCTCTTCTAATCAAGGAAATCTCTTAACAGCTAGCGTTTATAAATTTGAAGTATAAATTATATTCTTCTAATAAACAATGGAATAAAGCAAGCATTTCCATTCCAACATATCAAGTAAGAATCAGACTGAGGCAAAACCAAAACCCAGTGGTGAACAGGCCAAGCCCCACAGCTCCTTGCCTGCACTTTGGGCTTCTGATGCTATTACCCAGGTGCCAATGGGCTTCAGGATTTCCACACTGCTTTACCTGATACCGTGAAAGCATGTGGCTTCTATTTTGAGCAAATTCCACTCATGGCCTACAGCTTTCCTTAAGGACTATCCAAGATGTCTTGCATCTCCAGTATTCTAAAGTCTCTCCTCCAACTGAAAGGACCAGACAAACTCCATTTTGAAAAAAAAGCTCCATTTTGTGTTAAACCTAGCCAACGGCTGAACCCAGATTCCAGAAAAAAAAAAAAAAAAAAAAAAAAAAAAAAAAAAAAAAAAGAAACCACAAACTAGTCTAAACAGAAAAATATTCCCTAGCAACACAATCAGCTCACCTTGGGAAAGTCCAAATATACTCTCTGCTGGTCAAGCTGACCAGCAGGTGGTCTGGTGCATAGCAACAACCAATTAGGAGAAGCCGGGCCAAAGTTCCTAAAGCCCTCATGATTGCTACAACCAATATTTTCTATAGGCCAACTTGTCCCTACACATATTACCCAGCCACAAAATGGCACAGCTTGTAACTCCCTGCTTGCAGCTTTTTCTGCCCAAATGTCTTCCAATCATATATTGTAAAACCCATTTCTTTGTCTAAAACCTAAAAAAAAAAAAAAAAAAAAAAAAAAGCCCTCTCAATTGAGACTCGAGGCCACTTCCCTGCATCTTCTGTGCCAGTGAAAGGGGCGGGGGGTGTCCCAGGTTTGAACCTGCCATAAAGACTTCCTTGACATTGCATCTGGACTTGGCTCTTGGGTGGTCTGTTTGGGGGGGTCTCTCAAAATTTGGGCATAACACAACTTAGGCTTCATCTTCAAAACATCATAGTAGACCTTCCCAATGCCTCATTGCATAGAATTGGGCCACATATTACCTCAACTCAGTGGCTTTCTCAAACCTTGGTACAAGCCTGCATGACCCTCTATATCTTGAATTTTTTATGCCTACAAAACCCTGTGAAGTGTGTTATTATATACTACAGGGAGTTCTTTCACAGGCATTCTCAGTTCTAGAATTCTCTTTTCAACTGAATTTGTATTTTCAGAAGTTGGAGACTTCGAGATCTAGGTTCTTGCCCTCAGGGCACTTTTCCTATTATCCTAGTGCAGGGAATGAGGTTTTTCTTTAATGGTACTAAACTCTTTAACAATTACAGCTGCCTTTATAGCACTTGCCTTTTCTGTAACTTTAAAAGTATGCACGGTTCTTTCCGTACCAAACATCACAACATCTATCCACTCAGTGTAGATCTAAGGACAACCATATCTCAGAAAATACACTATCTTGAAATTTTTTAGTTTACTGCCTTTTTTTGTTTGTTTGTTTTTTAAGACAGGGTTTCTCTGTGTAGCCTTGGCTGTCCTGGACTTGCTTTGTACCCAAGCTGGCCTTGAACTCACAGAGATACTCCTGCCTCTGCCTCCCAAGTGCTGGCATTAAAGACGTGCACCACCACTGCCTTTGAATTCAGCCTCATTCGTGTTCTGATGGTACTAATGGAAGCAATATTTTTGTCAGAACATAATATGAGTGAACTCCATCTCAGTTCCCAGTCAAGTCCTTATTCACCTCAGAAACCTCATGAGTATAGTCTTTACTGCTTGGTTGTCTATAACGATACCCGTCATCTACATACCCACAAGAATGCCCCAGTAATATTGACTTACAGTATTATGGACTTCACTTGTCTATATACTGAAATTTTCCCTACACAATAGTTGCAAAGGCATATAACCTAAATGGCCAAACAGTCACAGGAATGGCCCCCACTTCTGGTATTCCTTTTATAGGTTAGTTACTTGTTTCATTACTTTGACAAAATAACTGGGAAACATTTTAAACTCAAGGAAGGTTATAAAATAAATAAAGATTAACTTTGACCCCTATTTTGAATGGCAAGGAAGAACTGATGGTGAGTGTAGTTGTAGCTGTGCTTGCCTGAGTATGAGATAACTCACCACATTGCATAAACAGACATAAAAGGGGGAGATGAAGACGTTTGTGTTCTGCAGGCTTTCTCCTCTTTATTTCATCAGTAGCCATGGCCTATGGGATAGTGCTGACCATGTTTCCCTTCTCAGTAAAATCTCTCCAGAAATGTTCTCACAGCTGTGTACAAAGGTATGCACATTAGATACTCTCACTCTACATCTATGATAGTGAGGACTAGTCATAATGAGGACCACATGTTCAGTTATGCAACATTTTAGGCTGAGACAGAAGTATACTTTCATTGCCTCTTGCCAAAGAACATGTCCATCTTTAAATGAAAAATGCATTCAGTCCAACTTGAAGGCTCATTCCAGTCTTACCAGCCTTAATACTCGTCTAAAGCCCGTAGATTCTTGTAAGATTCAGGGCAAATTCTTATCTCTGAACCCTCATAAAATATGACTTTCTCACGTACTCTGGTGCCTCACATTTGACCATGTCCCCTGGAGGGTGAGACCTGGTGGCACTCAGAGGAAGGATAGCAGGTTACCAAGAAGAGACTTGATACCCTATGAGCATATACAGGGGGAGGTAATCTCCCTCAGGAACAGTCATAGGGGAGGGGAATAATGGGAAAATGGGAGGGAGGAAAGAATGGGAGGATACAAGGGATGGGATAACCATTGAGATGTAACAAGAATAAATTAATAAAAAAATTTTAAAAAAGAACATGAACAAACAAGTTCAGGCTCAAGAAAAAAAAGATTTATTAATTAAAGCAAGTAATATATTTCTAATATATAACAACAAAGAGTGAGAATTCCCAGTCTAAAGGAAAGAATGGAAGCAAAGCAGAAAGACCAGAGAAAAGTAAGACTGGGACCCACTAGGGCAAATACCAATCTCTGTTGTTTCATATCCACCATTCCTGGCATTTGGTGGTTTCATCTGAGCTCCAAACCGGTGAGTGAAATATCTTGGTCCTTCACTCCTTCCATTTTTAGCGTATGTGGATATTCTCCTGGATGGCTCCACTCAGTGTTTATATCTTCCCTGAGTAGATGATCAAGATTCCTTCTATTTCCAACATCCTTGGTTCTCCATACCAGAGGAGAGCACAGGATATGATGGCTTGGGGGCAGGGGAGAGAGGGGTTCCCACCCCTACAGATTTGGGGGGTTAGATACAATTCAACCCCACTATTACCCTGGACCAGCTCTTCCTGGTTCCAAGCTACCCTGGTCTCACAGTCCCCTATATCTCCCTCTTCTCAGGCATTCTCTTTTTCAAAAGAAAGATTTTCAAATATGCCTATATTTTTAAACCCTAGCACCATAAATAGGAGGGGCTTCCCTCAAAAACACCATTCTCATTTTCTGAGATACTCAGAGTCTCTTTAGGTGCTCATTTCTTTAACAACCACAGTTGTTTTTGTCAGTAGCTGTCTAGTCTGCAAACTCAATGAGCTAATGCTCTTCCTCTCAATAAATCACCCTCAGCTTTCATATCCTTATATTTTGTTTCTTGCACCCTCTCACTGTAAATAAACACAGTGAGCGACGATCATGCCACAGCCTGGAAGTAATGCTGTCTTCAAATTTCCTCTATCCAGTTAGGAAGTCAATTACCTTTAAAGATATCTTCACTCAAGAGCAATAGCTTCATTAAGATCAACATTCTATACTAATGATGTTTCTCATCACCACGACAAAATAACCCAATACCGAAGGTTGACTTTGGTTTGTGCTTTGAGACACTTCCCACCATAACACAGACAGTGTGGTGGAGAGACTCTGTCCACGGTGGCAAAGATCTGGAAGAGTGTTGATTAACACGAAGTGGACCGGCAGGGAGTCTGAGAAATATTAAAGTCAGAACAGAACCTAGATTGCAATTTTCGTCTTCTGATGCCTACTTAAAACTTTCTGGTGAAATCAGTAGTGGTTTTTCTTTTCTTCTGAGCTTTTACCCTTTAAGTTTCCTCTTATTTGCACTGTCAAACTTACCCATGAAGATAGAGAAAATCTGAGAGTCAATCATTTAAAACGTTTCTATGAAAAAATAGTTTCAAATTTGTTATAAAATCTAGGTCGGATAGTGCTGACCTATAATCATAGCTACTTGGAATCCAGGAGAGGAAATGACTTAAAGACTAAGGTGGGAAACAGGGAAATCTGTCAGAAGGCTAATTAATTAATTAGCATAATTTTAAAAGAATGTGGGAGTTGAGTTCAATGTGAGAGCATTAGCCCAGACCATAGTAGCGCGCGCGCGCGCGCGCGCGCACACACACACACACACACACACACACACACACACACTCCAAAACCAAAATATGTACAATATCAAGAAAGGAAAAAGAAATTCGTAGGAACATGATAAAAATCAACAAGTAGGTAGAGAATAAAGAGATGTCAGATCTACCACTGAGAAGCAAATTATTAACCATGAATTGCAAGAATCCATAGTAAAGGTTGACAACTCATGAGAGACAATGAAAGGCCCTGAAGATAAGAAAAGTGTAAGCAGGAGATGATTTATTAGCTCTATTGCCTCAGGTTAATACAGAGTAATGAATTATTTCAGTCATTCTTGTTTCCAAGGAAACGGCTGTTAACTCATCTTATGATTACACATGTTGTGATCACACACACTACTTTATACATGATGTGAGCATACTGTGTCCATCAACCTTCTAAATTCTCATACTATTTTGTATATCCATTAATAGCACTTTCATTGTGGATTTAATATAAATGGCAGATTTAGGTCCTTTCTCATAATATTCAGTGGCCAAATATTTTAAAGTAGCTCATCACATAAGCATTTCTTTTTTATTTCTTTTTAATTTTTTACATATACCTTTATATCATTACACATATATACAATAAACTACCTACAGCAAGAAGAGCCACAAAACGATCAGTAAATATATAAATGTTACATGCATAGTGTTTAAGCTAGTTGTATTTGGTAGCCTTGAAGAAAACATTTTTCTTGCCTTGGTGCATCTAAAATTCTAAATGTAAATCATTATCTATCATATCTCATTATCAACATAAAACTTCTATCTAGTCCTAAAAACATCTTGATCCCTAAACAACTAAGCTTAATTGTAAAACTAAGTTATCTGGTCTTCAACCCCATCCAAGTCTTGAGAAGGAATAAAATCAATTACCTGATTCTACCACAGACATAGTTCTGCCTAAAAATGGGCAAGACTTGATGGAGGCAGAGTTGATGGCCAAACTCTGCCAAGACAGGGTAAGCAAGTCCTCAACAGTTCCTGCCTCACAAATATGTCTGTCAGATATACTGGGCTAGAAGGCTGAGATGATGCTCCAACATTACAGAAAAGTTTGGGTGACTATTCAGGCAGCAAACTGTCTCTGCCATCTTCTCACTTTGGAAGCTGTTAACCTGCATTCCCTGTATACCCAGGCAATCAACTTTACTTTTTTAATGGGTTGGTCAGGTTGAATTTCATTATTTTTGTTATTACCAAGTTGGAAAAATATGCCATTAGTAATAAAATACATACTTTCAAATCAGGACTTGGCTGTTCATGTCAGTTTTATGTTTTTATCTTATATAATGCTCGACTTGGGAATGTAAACATATTTATGTACATAGAAGGTCAAGTAAAGTTTGTAACTTTCCAAACGGAATCATACAAAAACAAAGCCATATCTTCACACTCTCTAAAAATGCATCCAAAATGTTACGGAAAGCAACCTAATGTTTTAAGTTAGAGACTAGCTGATTTTTTTTTTTTTTTTTACACCTCTCATTCACCAGGTGGAAGCATTTAATGAGGCATTTGAAGGTATCTAATATTTTGGGATGACACAACTGCATAAACAGAAAAGCATAATATTGCAAAAGAATTTCACCGCAATTCCTGGCATCAAGTGGAGGAGGTAACTTCCCTAAGTGAGTTGACTGTGATAATGAGGACACAGAACTGCTCACTGGCACTTAAAGGCATTCCATAGCCCTGGCAGAGAAGGAGAATTACTAGTCAGAGGATAAAACTGCATATTTTCCCAGATAGTAAAAAGGAGTAATTCTCAAAGGTCTAAGTGGTTCCTCAGAGACCTTTAGATTGTTGGAGAAAAACAAACTCTTTTAAAATTAAAGACAAAATTGTGCTTTGAGGGTACACAGAGCTCTGGAATTCTACCTCCCCTCCAAAATGTTTATAAGTTATGTTGATGGGACCTTGTGACTATTAGTTTTGGTACTGATGTAGGATGAGTCATATAGAAAAGATCACCAGAACTGAGCTACTCAACTAGCAAAAGGACTTCCTCAGGCAAGAGTGGTCCAACCTCAGTCTCCATCTAATGGCTTCCCCAGTCACCGAGGAAGTGGCACTGGGAAATGTTTTCAGGCCCCTGACTGTTGCTATTGGTATCTATATGTTTGTATCTCAAGCTGGCTAACAAACTGGTTTTGCTTTAAATATTTTAAATTTCCTCAATGAATCCAGCAGTGTTTGATAAGTGAATAGAACACCAGTTGACTGACGACTTATAGAAAATAATTATGATTTTGTAGGCTGGACTTTCTTTTATTTTTTATACCTTGATTAAAATGTAACGGCATCCTTTTTCCCTACCCTTTCCTCCTTCCGGTTTCTTTTAATGCCCTCCAACTCTTCCCATGTCCCTGCCTCAAACTGTTCATCTCTTTTGCCTTGATTATTGGTCACACACACACACACACAAACACACACACACACACACAGAGAGAGAGAGAGAGAGAGAGAGACAGACAGACAGACAGATAGAGATAGACAGAGACAGAGAGACAGAGAGAAAGACAGAGAGAGAGAGAGAGAGAGAGACAGAGAAACAGAGAGAGAGAGAGAGAGAGAGAGAGAGAGAGAGAGAGAGAGAGAGAGAGAGAGAGAGAGAGAGACATGGCTATACATACTTATGTATGGATAAACCTGCTCAGTTCGTTTTTGCTGTTTGTTTCAGGGCTGTCCACTTTGCACTGGATAACCATCCAGGGGCCCATGCATTAGAGAGGCTTATTCTCTTCGTTTTCTATCAGTAGGATAAGAGTGGTGCTCAGTGAGATTTTTCTTTAGTCTCACTAACACCTCTGTCACAAGTGAGTTGTCAAGTGGACGTCTATGTTGTTAATACCCCCGGTTGCAAACTTATGTCTTCAGAATGATTTTATCACATGGGACTGAATTTTAGTGCAAATTCTATCCTATGTTAACTTTGTAATTGCGACAAACGTGATTTTTAAAGTCACAGGCTAATTTATTTGTAAGACAGAATACTGATGCTGTCATAATTGTAAGTTCTGTAAGTAATTTTGGAAAGGCTTTGTATATTTTATTTAAACAATTGTGGCAACACTATTGCATTAATTTAACTTTTAGAAAAATGCTAGCATGAAAGTAAAGTTAATATTCTATATTAAAAAAACAGGGCAAAAAATGATTAAGTAGTGTAAACAAGTGGGATTTTTATTATATACACAAGTACAGTTCAACATTAGAGAATGAATTAATATAATAAATTACCTCTACCTCAATAGACTAAACAATTTTTAAGTTTTTAAAAATTGACAAATATTTACTTTACAAAGACTTATACTTGAGCACACAAATAATTTTTGTGTGCATGTGTTTACATATGTATGAGTGCTCATCAGTGTATAAAGTGGTATATATGCAAGCATCTAAGCGTGCTTATGTATGACATAGGGTCTCATTTGGATATCCTGATCTTTCAATCCCCAGCTTACTTTTTGAGACAAAGTCTCTCACTAAACTTGATGTTTGGCTGGATCAGTGCTAGCAAGCAGATCCTAGAGAAGCTCAGGCTCCTCAGCTCTGAGATTATAGGCACCCACCTCTGCTCCTGGCTTTAAAGTGAGTGCAGAGAATATGTATGCAGGTTCACAAGCTTCTGCCGTAAGCACCGTGCTAATTGAGCCAGCTTTACTAGCTGTTAGGTAAAAGAGGCACTCCCAAATGGCAGTGCTGGTGACATTGTCCTAAACAGAAGGACTTTGGCCAGATAAATAGAAAGATGGTTATCAAGTAAACAAGCCTACAGACAGGTTTCTGTTTACCAAAAAAGCAGATCTCATAAGATGATTTCTCTTACACAGGAAAACGCCCACCCCTATTATTTTGCCCAAAATAAATTACCTGGGGCAAGGGCATCTAGCTCCTGGTCAGTACAACAGCCTGTGTCCGCTCAAATACCTTACGCTGTTGACTCATAAAATCTGGTTATTTTTCCTCCATTTTGTTCTTCTCTCTGTAACCAAGAAATAGCCTTGGTGGTCTGAATCCCAATAAACCTTTGTTTCTACCTATGGAGAGATCTAGTTTGGTGGATTCACTGAGCTCTTGTTTATGGTTGCTACTCAAACACTTATAGCTATACCATGATTTTTCACCGCAATATGACTTTAAATATGCTGCTTCCAGCAAGTGAAAACTCTTACCCATGTGGTGACTGTGCTCTTGAATTTATCGTGGCTAACCTTAGCTAACTCTAGCTGAGGGCACAATGGGTAAAAAAAGTTGTTGCAAATGCCGAACAACTTCCACTGAACTTTTTATGACCACAATAGTTAAAAAAAGAAATTATAAATTAAAATAATAAATTGAAAATAGTTCAATATTTTGTCACTTAAAGACATCAGTTGGTATTATTGTTTAGGTATACAATGAGAAGCAGACTTTACAACTTTTAATTGTAATGTTAATCTAAAAATGACAACTTGCAAAATGTTATATATATATATGTATATATATGCAGTTCAGCTTATATTTTGGCAAAAAGATGGTATACTTACTAGTTATAAGCTAAATATATATAATAAATATTAAAATATTCTGAAAATATATAATAAATTAATAATGGTGATATCAAAAGAATTGTGAATCACACAACTAATTCTTTAAAAATATTTTATTTATTCTTATTTTATGTGTATGAGCATTTCAGTTGCATGTATTCAGATGCATCATATCCATGTCTAGTACCAGAGGAAGACAGAACAGGACATAAGATACTCTGGAAATGGAATGGGAAACTCTGTGAGGCACCATGTGGATATTAGAGACCAAGCCCTGTACTATGCAAGAGTAGCAGTGTTCTTCCCGACCGAGCCAACTCCCCAAGCCTCCTTTTAATTGTTTAATTGTTAATGACAAGTCATTAGTTTTAGAAGAGAGTAATACAGATAAGAGTGCAAAATCACAAATTTCATCAAGATACTTAGAAAGAGTAATATTGAAGCTAAACTCAATCCTGTTTAAATCAAAGGGTGAAAGCAGCTTCAGTCTCTTTTTTTTTTTTTTTTTTTTTTTTTTTTTTGCAAAGCCATGGACACAGAACATAGAGGTATTGGTGAAAAGCCTAGTGAGAGGGTTGTAAACGTCACATGAGGGAACCTCAGAGCAGTTTATATTCTTTTAAGCAGAGATGGAGGAGACCAGTGGTAAGCTTAGGCTGTCTTCAAATTCTTAAACAGCTGTTTTATTGAAAAGACATTAAATGCATCCTATTGGGATTTTACTAAGATTAGCGAAGAAAGCTCAAAAAGAGAAAGACTAGAGTTTGCTATAAAGGGAGACCTCTTCCATGGCCATACTTTAAAAGATTGCAAGGACTTGCCCTGTGGTTTGCTCATTTTCACAGTCCCTGAAGTGTCCTGAATAGCGTCTGGGGAAATGCATGGCAGTGGAAGTATGCAGCAGCTCACACTCTGGTGGGAAGAGAGGATTAAACAACCTCTAGGCTCCCTTCCAGCCTCGAGGTTACGATATTATGAGATCAGAAGTTTCCAGGAGAGTGCTAAACTTATTATGACATGGAAGGCATTCCTATAAAAAGTGATTGGTTTTATTAAATTTGGTTCATATTACACAGCAAAAAGCAAAGTGAGAAGGAAGTCTGGAGACAGAGTTCTGTTCCAAGCTTTCCAATAAATCCATTCATTCATAAATTCAGAATTTATTGAGTGTCTCCTATATGTCAGGAACTTATACTTAAAAAATAAAGAGAAAAGCCAGTGCCTATGTAGTTTCTTGTCTACAAGATGAGGAAAAGGAGTAGGCAAATATTAGGATGCAAAGTGAGAACCAACAGAGGTGCACATTCTTTACAATGGCTTCCCACAGATTGGGGGACAGCTCTTGCCAAGGACTGCAAAGAAATGCATGGGTGCACTAATCAGAGGCAGGCAATTATTTGGAATTTCCCACAAACCTAAGGAATTGTAAACAGTTTAATATTGCTGGGGCTTAGAGTCCAAGTGGCAGAAGATTAGACCAAAAAAAAAAAAAAAAAAAAAAAAGTCAAAGTAAGATTAGCAATGATTTTGAACACCATCCCAAAAGATTGGGTAATTCCAGTAGAAATGAATGAAAGAAATTTAGCTGAGGTTCTAACGCAGTGGGCACTCTGCATTTGTAGATTTGACCAGCTGCAGTTGAAAACAACTCAGAGAAAACCTGTGTTGGTAGGGACTGGGCAGACATTTTTTTTTCTTGTTATTCCTTGAACAATATTTTGTTGAAGAATACAGTACTATAAGCAATACAGGAGTTAAACATGCTGAAATGCAAGATTATTAGGCTTGGACTACAAATAAACATTGCCTGAATATACCAGCTTTAAGTATCTCCATACTGTATTTGCTGTGGGGTTCTGGAGCTAATCTCTGAATCTTGAGAAACAACTCTAGCCAGTTTTTCATTCAGAAACCATCACCTGTCAGCTTCATGAAGGAAGGGGTGGTGAAATTTAAACAAGAAAGGACTGCCAGTTAAAATAATCAAGTGGCTTTTCAAGGAGTGGCTAAAGAGATGAGAGAAAATGATGAAGAATGAGGGTGGGCCTCAAGAAGACTGAGCGAACAGGGTATGGGGTTGGGTTTGACGGAATTGGTACAATTACCCAGGGCTGTAATGCACCCAGCTTTCAGAAGTGATTGGATGACCCAACATAAAGAAGGCAGAAGAAAAATTCTGAAAGAAAAAAAAGAGTCTCTATACAGCAATGATATCAAACAAACACCTCCTGTTTGAGGTTTCTAAGAGGACTAAATGCTCTCTAGACTACTCGGGGCTCAAACAAAAGATCTGAGTTAGAGACTTATATTTCAGGAAGCTTACAGTTTGGATCATTGTATTACCAATGGACATGAATTCCGTTTCTGGGCAGTAGAGAGGATGGAGTAAGAGGAGGAACAAAGACAGACATGTTCAGACCCTTACCTATAAAAGAAGCAGCTGAGGAGAAACAAGATGTCATTGGTCAGGACCCGGACCACCCTTTCCACTGAGAGAACAAAACAATGCTAGGTAATTAATAAAAAAAAATTTTAAAATTCATCAACAAGATAGAGAACATGTAACAAAAAATATATCATATAAGACATAGTGAGTGTGAGAATCTGAATTGCAAACAGTAAATTTAAGCTATGTTCACTCAAAGGGAATTTCCGTAACTGATATAATAGTATTTAGTTTTCATTTTATATAGTGACAAGACTGCAGAATTTAATAAAAACACACTGGTGAACTACCCTTCAGAGGACCTTTATTTAAAAAGCAACAGCATCACACAGCAGCAAATGGGATCCTGAAAGGAGAGAAAGCCTTCATTTCTGAAAACCAAAGGTTGATTTCTAAGTTCTTGCACTCTTTGGTTTCCAGAAGAGGGTAAGGTGAATACCATGCAATGTATCCTACATTGCAGAGATTAGAAAGGAAGACAGAAAATATGAATGAAGCTATAATTCAAAGTTGCCTTGAGTCTGAAAATCAGAAGAACAGAATTGTTAGACCATGTTGGAGAAGGAAGAAAGCAGAGTGACAGCATGTGTCGCTTAGCAACTCTGACAAACTGAGTCAGGAGGCAGTCTCTCTCTCTCTCTCTCTCTCTCTCTCTCTCTCTCTCTCTCTCTCTCTCTCTCTCTCACTCACACACACACACACACACACACACACACACACACATACACACACACACACTCACTCTGTGTGTGTGTCTGTCTCTGTCTCTCTCTCTCCATATATATGTGTGTGTATGTGTGTATGTATATATATATATATATATTTGTATATGTGTATGTGTATATACATATATAGTCACAAGTGTTAGGCCAGAATTTTACAATGATTTTAAATTAAGTTTGTTGAGATGAGGTAGCCAGGGAAAATAAAGCATTACTATCAGAGCAAGCACGATTAGAAGAAGGGCTGCCTCTAAAGTTTATGGTTTTTCTATTATCGGCTCTCTGGGGAATAGTAAAGATATAAGATAATAGGAGAGTCGTAGAGAACAACATCAGAGAGCAATTATAAGTTTGAATATTTTTATTACTGTTGGTAGTGGTAGTTGCCCCACATTCCTAGGATCTGCTATGGGTTAGGTTGAATGGAAAGGAATATTGATCTTTAAGAGAGAAAAATAATCACCAAAACCATTAAGAAAGAAATTCCTGGATCACAGTAATTTACTGTTATGATTTGATCTAATATTTTTCCCATTAGAATAGTTTTATTTTGAGAGCTGTGATATCTCGCTATAGGCAGTGGATAGGATCCTGAGGAGATGCAACCTTCATTTCTGGAGAACAAAAGGAATTTTTTGTCGCTGGAAGTTTCCAGGGAAGGAAGAAGGCTTCATACCACATGACTGGGCTCACATGCCAGGGGCAACAGAGGAAAGCACAAGATGACAGCGAGTTACAATTTGGATGCCTTGAGTCTCAACATCAGCAGGAGTGGGCTTGATGCTTCCAGGCAGAAGGAAGAGCCACAAAGCCACAGCATGTATTTCTTTGCCATTCTCTGAAAAGAGGCAGTAGATGGGTGTGGTCTGGTCTTTAGAAAAGAGAAGAAGCTGCAGCCAGTCTGGCTGTAGCCTTACAGTTTTCAAGGCCTGTCAGAATATAAGAAATCTTTCTCAATCTTCTCCAGCCCCAATCTTCCCAACTTTATTCCATTTCGCATCTAGAATGCTCATGTTCTACCCTTTAGCCACATCTGGGAAAATCTGACAATATCAAGGTAAGCATCTAAGATTTTACTATCATTTGAAAGTCTCAACCATCTCATTCTTCAATGAAGTGTATAATGGACAGTGCTCAGAGGCGTCTGTTAGTCTTAGTCATTTGCAGGGGGAAAAAGGGAACCTATCTCATGGGAAAGCCCCCAACCCAAGGAGGAGACACAAACAACTACACCGAAAGTACCTTGGGAGACTGAGAAGGAATGCAGAAGGAATGCAGAAGGGAGAGGGAGAAATCCTATAATACAATAATTAGTACCCTTCAGAAAACAGGAAACATGGTATGCCATAAAAATATTAGCACAGCGCTGTGAAAGGAATGTGGGGGGAGGAAAAGGAAGAGCTCAGTGAATAAAAATGTAACAGCAGCAATGAACTTCTTTAAAGAAGTGCTAGAAAGTACAGCCAAGGAAGTAGATCAAAAGAGCAAAGTGTAAAAGATGTTTGCTTTGAAACTTCACTTGGATGTGTTAGCTTTAGAATGCCCATAGGGTCAAGGGGCCACTGGGCAGAGGGTGCTCTCAAAGGAGGGGAGAGATAATGTGATGATATAAAGGGTAAAAAGAGAAATAGAACAGGAAAGATCAAACTGAAGAGATGGTTAGGAGGACAGAGTAGGGGCAGGGTATGGGAAAGAATAAGTAATGATAAAGGTCATTTAAAAATGTCATATGGAAATCTCATAAATAGAAGCTTTGTAAAAGAGTATAGATAGAGTTAAAATGGAGTAAACCTAAACAGGTCAATGACGCCTCTTGTATATAGAACAGCAAATAAAAATCCCGGTGTCAGAAGGCTACTTCTTTCAGAGCTGTCAGCCTGTAAAGTCCTATAGACCTCTAAACATTCCGAGTTCTTGCCATTGCTCTTGGTTACCCTCCAGAGATGGACAGTGAGGCCTTTTTGCTGAAGACAATAATGGAGTGTATGCTAAAATACTCTCCATCATAGAGCATAGAGAAAGCAAGCTGGTACTCACCTGGAGACTTCATCTCTACTGGCTACCTTTCATTGCACTAGTAGGAGCTATGCACACTACAAGAAGAGGAAAGCAGTGATCCGTCTCACCTCTATGGGGTAACAACAATAACTGGACTGGCAAGACATGCCCATTGGTTCAGTAGTGGCATGAATGCTATGGACTAACCACCCGCTTTCTGATTGGATGTAAGGATTACTGCAAAAGATGAATCCTGTGGATGGAAAGGCCACGGGCTCTAGGGAGCATCTCTTACTATTATTCTGTTAAATGGACACAGTTTTAAATTGAATCCTAATGACTTATTTATTGTGGCATCCACAGATTACCTTTTTCATAGATGAATCCATGCATTTTTTAATTCTCGTAAGAGAAGCTTCTTTTTTGGAAGTAAATGTAATTTTACACAGAGACCCACAACTTGCCGAAGGGAGGGGAGTATGAGACTTTGGAATTCTCATCCTTACTAAAGAGGACATTTATACCACAGATCATTATGGAAGAGGGGTCAGAAAGATGGCAAAGCCGGAGGTGATGGACAACTACAACAGAACGGTGTTTTGGGGTGTGCGTGTGTGTGCGTGTGCGTGTGCGTGTGTGTGTGTGTGTGTGTGTGTTTTGTTTTGTACTCAATGGGGCAGAGTTAACCAAGACAAATGGAAAAATGAAATCAATTAACTGAAACGCATGTGAATAAACGAATTGGAACCTATCACTGAGTGGTAAGGATATCAAATACGTGAAATAAGAATGGGGAGACCAAACCATGTAGGAAGGCCAACACATATGATTTGTGGGAGTCTCAACAGGAACAAGAGGTAAACAAACGCGAGGCACTATTTGAATCATGACTCCATTTACTCTAGAACTAATAGAAGAATCCAGGACTCTGCTTTAGAAATCCAATAGCAGCTGGGGGAAAGCCAAAGGTGAGGCTGTTTCAGAATCTTAAACAAGACACTTCCCAGGATGCTGTTAGCCATGGCTTCCTCCTGCCAGCATCGGCCAACTTAAAATATATAAACTCACCTGGTGAAACTTATTTAAAGAATCGATTGTTTCTTGGCAAAGTTTTCCAATTTGGGTAGGTAGTCTGTCTGGGCTTGTAAAGAGGTGCACTGTGTAAACTGTGACCATTAGAGAAAAATACCCTTAGTGCTATGCTCAACCAAGTGGTCAACTGATTCATTAGTGCAGACACTGCTGTGTGCTTAATGAGGAAAATGTTTAGCATTAAGAAAGTTCTCTGAGAAATGCTGCCTGAATTGCAGCTGGGGTTTGTGTGCATAATGCTATACACTGGGCTGTGGGTCAGAAAGCATGAGCAGTCAGTCTTTGCTTTCTTTACATGATAAAAGACAGCTGAACTCAACCAACACATTCAATGAGTTATTTTGGTATTGTGTATACAAAACTCTTTGTCTTCTAATTGGGAGGTTAATCTGCCATTCCCTCTCTGTAGAAACCTACTTTCTGCCTGTCTATATCCTGCCACCATTCATTGACCAGGAATCAGTTATTTTGAAATTGTGAACCTAGCATTGTATTTTAATGACATTCCTTTCCTCTTAAAATGTTATATGGTATAAGAAGTTAATGAATGATGGTTAGAATTATATGAAAGGCACACAAAACAAGGAAACAAATTTTTTTTTCTGGAAAAAAATGGTAACCTAACCATCTGGCAGTGCCCAATTATGAGTAAAGCTCTGCCTTATCGGACAGCATGCCTTCTTGTTTAAATGACGTAGGCATGAGAAATGCAAGTTCACAGGTACGTGTGCTTGTGGAAATAAGGACAAGCAAGGAAAGAGTGGCACAGCTAGGAGGAAAGGTTGTGTTTAAACACATAAGTCTGTTGCTTGGTCATGTTGTGGTTTCACTGAACCTACCTAAAGGCTCATTGTGTACCTCGAGCCTACTTCTCGTTCTATTTAGTATTTCACAATATAAAAATACTTTTCCTTCTTGCTTAGGATTTCACGACTTCTAGATCATCAGATGGGGCCGATGAGAATAACGTCTTCATTTGCAAGAGGGTATTGCCTCTGCCTTCCATTGTCGGTGCTTGTAAGGGTTAGTGTGACTTCTCAACTGGACAGAATCTCACATCGCATGCAGATGGATCCCTGAACAGACTTGCCATGGGCTATCTTGATTAAATAAATAGAATAGGAACTCTCAGCTTGACTGTGGGCAGAGCTCTTCTCAGGAGAATACTTCTTAGCTGTGGATACAGTGTGACCAGCTGCTTTCAGGTACCACCCTGACTCTCCGCACCATGAGGAAATGCGACTTGAACTGTAAGCTAAGATAAACCGTTCCTCCTTTAAGATGCTTTTTGTCTAAGTATTTCTATCACAACAGTGAAATTAAGGCAGTGTGCTTATAAGTTAATTTTGGATAATGCAAAGTTTCCCTATGACATTTTTAGTATTTTTGTCATTATTTTTCAGATGCTGCAAAGACACCATTTTTTTTAAAGGTATCTCTTAAAAATCTCAGTCTTCAAATAAATGTGTTCTTTGTGGCTCAAAGAAGAAAAACTCCCTTTTTGGTAAGCCAGATTCCTGTGTGATGCAGAAGCATTAGGTAAGTTACTCAGCATTTAAGTTCAAGTACACAGTGCTGTCTGGGGAAAGCTGGGTTGTGTTCTCTGAGGACAGGGGAATAGGCAGTTGAAGTAAATGGATTGTTAATGAATTTTTCTATTTATCTTTGTTTTGTTTTCATCTAAGCCAATGAAGATAAGAAGTCAGGATGGTGAGCAGTAGGTCCTGGTGGAGGCTATTGAAAATCTAATTAAAGGGTTCTTCTTGTCTTAAAGTCTATTGGAATTCTGAAGCCCAAAGATGCTTCCATTAGTTAGGACAACCATAATTCAAAACACTGCTAGGAAAGAAGTGCTATTTAATTGCTTGTCGATAGGCCATTATTTAATGTTTCTCACCTTAGATCAAACTTGCTCCAAGACAAATGCTCACGCTTTTATTAGCTGTACCCCTTGACAAGACATTCCAATAAACTAAGGAGTAATAAATCAAAATGAAGACATCTGAATCTCAGCGTGTACTCTTCCTGGGTATACACAATATACAAATGATTGCTTTTCCTAAAATCCCTCAGTGGTTAAAATAATACTGGCAAAAGACGTGGAAATAAATGTTCTGTTATTGCTTTGAACACCCCTCATTCCACATGGAAGATAAAACTCCACTTTACACCCCTAGTCATTGTGTGTTTTCCCGCGTGCATTATATTTACATATACATCTGTCCCGCAAGCCCTCCCCTCTATGGATTTATATATGGTTTGTCTCCAGATTTTCATTCAAAGCAAGGGCTAACTCTGAAAGCTGCTTCTCCCTGTGTGAAGTCTGCATATGAGTGATAGGTGGGTGGACCACGGGAAAAGGTCGCATGAATGGTCCCTGGCTGTCCAAGGGTCATGTGCAGTCCCTCCCTTGTCTTCTCCCTCACCAAGGCCATTTTCCTCCTAAATCTTTTAGGTAGGAATCAGTTCTTGGAACCGCTGTTTTTTATAAGGATGTATTAGGGGATGAATAACTCCACCCAGGGCTTCATCACTCAATATGTTTCCTCTCTAGTAGAAAAGATTAGACAACACTGGGGTGAATTATATTCAAGCGCTCTCTCCTGGGAGCACAGTCAGTGCAGTGATGTGCCTCTGTCCTCTCAGTGACCGAGTTAAGCGTCTATATCTCTTTCATTGTAAAGCAGTATGGATTTTAAGGCATGCCAGTTTCAAACAACATTTTGAGAAAAGATGTGATGTGAAATGCCGGATCTTTAAAGCTATTCCACAATAATACACATTTACTCATAAAACCCCATGTCCAGCTATGTATTAGCATCAGCTTCTGTATTTATTAGTTTTCTATTGCTGTGACAAATCATATGAAATGAATAAGGATGAACAGGTTTATTTTGGCTTCTGGTCTCAGAGATTTCAATCCATAGACCCATGGCTCTGTTGCTTCTGAGCTAGTGCATGGTGAGGCAGGTAGTGTGTATGTCCTCACCAAGGTAGATGCTCATTCACGTGTCCGTGTTTCCGAACGTGTGTGGGAGAGGTGGGGCGGGGCTGAGGCTGACACCAGGAGTCTTGCTTAGTCAAATTTCATCATATTTATTGAGGAAGGATCTCTTAACTGAATTCAGGCCTCGTGAATACAGATAGTCTAACTAGCCTATTTGCATACTCTCAGAATCCCATGGCACCCTTCTTAGCACTAGAATTACAGGTAAGATGCCATGCCTCCCTAAATTGGACTTGGGTGCTGCTGACCTGCACTCCAATCCTTTTGCTTGCATGGATAGTACATCTGTTGACCCAGCTCCTCAGCCGCGGTTGTGTTGTCTTACTTTTACTAATTAAATGAGTGAGTCTTTTGGGGTCGCAAATGTTGGCATAAAGAATCTCACATAACTTGGAAAGTGTGTGATCATTGTCCTAGAGGCTTGACCATAAGGCTGCCTTTGACTGTGCCGATCTGCAGCACGTCAGGCCTGTAGAAACTTCTCGTTTCCACACTCCCTATGCACGCCATCTTCCTTGAGGACAACGTGAATGACAAGTAAAATCAATTAATCCGAATTAAAACTCAGACATCACTGCGGTCCTTAGGCAAACGGCTCTTCTGGAGTGGCAGTCTGACGGAGCACTCAGGCAGATAAACCTTCAGTTCTAGGTTGTGCTACCAGGCTCATCCATGATGGAGACTTTATAATGGACTTGGCTGCCCATGAGCACGTAAGCTTCATTTGGCATTGGTTCCAAGACGTATGAGCCCTCACACCTTTGGGGGTTTAATGAGGCTACTCCCCACATCTCATATACCCCCAAAGTACTAGCCATGCTCTAAATGCATTCAGTCTTTGATGCATTCTAGACAGAGGGGTCAAACACCAAGCTTTCACTCTTTGCACCTATACAGATTGTCTATATGAAGCTACCGAAAATCAATATGGAAAGCTCCTAGGGCAGTGAAGGATGCTTCATTTTAAGTCTTTTCTTGCTCATTTAGACACTGCCCATAAATCATAAAGATCAAGAAAACAAGCAGAACTTGTAAAATGCTCAATCTTGGAACGTTCTCTAACTTATACTAATGTTTTAATTTACCTCAAGTTCTAAGGAAAAATACAAATATGTAGAAATTGGTAAAATAAATTGCCACAACAGTCAGCAAAAGTATATCTTTAAGGAATAAATCCTATGTTATTTAATATGTAACTGCTTGCATTCTGAATTACAAGAACGAAACAAGGGTCTGTCTACCTTTCCATCTTTAGTTTGAAACCTACAGCAAAAATAATGACCAGTCCCAACACATTACATGCAATACATCGAAACTTAGTTTTTCAGGTTGCAAACATTAAAAATAAATCTTGATAAAAAAAGAAATACTCATAATGTTCTAAACCTACAAGTAGAACATTATGATAGGCAGATTTGGGCCCAGGGGTCCCACTCAAACTAAGGCACCAGCCAAGGACAATACAGGAGGTAAACTTTAAACCCCCACCCAGATCTAGCCAATGGTCAGAACAGTCTCCACACTTGAGTGGAGAGTGGGATATGACTTTCTCACGTACTCTGGTGCCTCACATTTGACCATGTCCCCTGAATGGGGAGACCTGGTGGCACTCAGAGGAAGGACAGCAGGTTACCGAGAAGAGACTTGATACCCTATGAGCATATACAGGGGGAGGTAACCCCCCTCAGGAACAGTCATAGGGGAGGGGAATAAGGGGAAAAGGGAAGGGAGGGAAGAATGGGAGGACACAAGGGATGGGATAACCATTGAGATATAACAAGAATAAATTAATAATAAAAAATTTTAAAAAAAGAAATACTCCTCAGTTTTCAAACCCTAATATTACAAAGAAATAGGCCTAAAGAGAGGTAAAATTCCATCAGGCTGAGGAAACTGAGAGAGCATGGTTGTTAGAGGAAACAGGGGCGGGAGACCTGTGCTTGGGAAATGAGCATCCATGTGAGAAAGAGTCCTGACCAGTTCTGGTTGAGGCTTGAGAACTGCACAGTAGGCAGAGCCAAAGGTCTGTTCCCCAGATCTGGTAACTGTGCTCTGATTTTCCTGATGACGTCAGAGGGTAATCATCACCATTCTGCAGTTGAAGAGAGTAAATAGTTGTTTGCATAGCCAGCTGAGAACCACAGCTTGGCCTGGGGGTTGGGATTTTGGTTGAGGTAGAGTCTATATTTCTAGCCACAGAGGGAAGAAACAGGAGTTCCTCAGTCAGCTAGGGTAATGAAAGCCACACTGTGGGGACTATGCTGGCTTTGAAGATGGAAGAATTTGCTTAGGCATTCCTTTTGCTATGTGGGATTTTGTAATAAGAATTGGAGAGAATGTGATTGAATACTACAGAGAAAGTTTGACTATATGCCAACAGCTGATGATAGGTTGTTGAGACTGAGAACAAATGTCTCGCTCAGTGGCCAATTGCTGCTGAGGGTGTGGTGTGAGCCATGCTTGATTGGTAAGCAGTGAACTGAGCCTAGCTGGCACTCTCGCCTCCTGGTCTAGCAGGGTCAGTAAGTAGAACTGGAAGTTATCTAGTGGCATGAAGCTTGCTGATTCTTGTCTTCTTCAAAAGTCTCCAAGGGTTATTTTGTAGATTTATTTGTGTTGATCAACTAGCTTCTTGCTTCTAGCTTTCAAACTGTCACCGTTTTGAGCAGTAATATTTTATTGGAATTCCTAAAATAATTTGATTATAGCTGCTCTGGTACTGCTTATTTCACAATCAAAAATTATTGATACACTTTTTGAAAATACGGGTTTTCTTAGTAATATTATTGCCGTTAGTGGAAAGGGGATTTAATGTAAAACTCCATATGTGATGGAGAAACACTCATGGTTTCTGAGGAAGTAAATATATCAGGAACAGTGAAGGAGACAGATGAAAACAACGGGCAGTGGCTTTGCAGTGAGTTAGAAAGAGAAAAGAGATGTCTAAAGATGAGTCAAAGATGCCAGCCCATGCAACTCATGCATCCTAGAGAAAGCCACTAAGTGAATAACCGCAGCCATAACAATATAAAGACAGATGCCGTGCAGCTGGATGTCAACTGGCCACTGGAAATAAAGTCTAGTAAAATCATGCACCTACCGTTTTGAAACTGAAATGTTTGAAACAAGTTCAAATGTCGTGCTCAAATCATTTGTTTCCACAAATGTACACCTGCCTAAGGAATTGCTTATAGGAAATAATTAAAATCAGCTTCTTAATAATTAAGACTTTTCCACATATGCCCTGGATCCTTTGTGTTTCTGAAGTGACTGCACCCAACACTATGAATAGGTAATTATGTGCAATGCCTGTTTTAAAGCTTTCCATGCTTGGATGAATGTAATGCTTGCTGCGTTACCATGGAATTTAACTCTTAGTAACGGCATAAAGCAGCACTACAGTTGAGCTCATAATCCATCTATTTATTAGAATTCTTTTATTTTTACCACAAATATATTTTAATGCTTAAGGCTATAATTTATTTGGAAGGTGGACATCGGCTATTAATTCTAAGTTATTTTCTAACAGGTAAGGGTCTTTGAAAATTAAAATTAATATTCTGGTTGCACCTACAATGAATCAAAGACAAATTCTTCTATGATAGGATCTAATTATTGATACATGTTATAATCCAAGCATGCAATACCTAGTTACATATAAATAGAATGTTGATAATTTTCTATGATAATTGATAAAGTAAGAATTAGGCTCTACTTATCTTCCTCAGATCCATTGATATTTAGAAATATTCCAAATGCAATCATTGATTGGAACATATACCTGAAATTACTTCATGAAAAATGATTTTCCTCTAAGTATTTAGCTTCACCTTGTTTCTGTAGCAGACATTTTTTGTAAGAAAATAAAAGATCATAGATCAACACATTCTACTGTTATTTTGAATTCTACACCTTAATGCATTAATGATTAAATCATAGCAAAATGATTGTGCTTTCTAAGATTTATCTTATTATTTACCAAAATAGTAGTAAACTGGATTATTTTGATTTACCTTAGATCAATTATTTAGTAAAACTTTGACAAATAATCTGAATATGTGTATGTATAAATAATTTTTCTGTCAGATCAAAAATATTTTGAGCAATACTTCAGGCCCAATGTTTTTGCTTGTTTGGTTTTTTTGTTTTGTTTTGTTTTTGTTTTTTAATGTCTCTATATCTCTCCACTTCTATTGTATTCACATTACTAGTCCACTGCAAAAAATCATTGCAATGTGTCAGTCTGCTCCTCCTACCTGTGATCATTGCCTCTGTGAATAGAGTGGCATTTCCTCCTGCCATTTCATATAAGCTATACAAGATCTGCAGATTTAGAAAACAACAGAAACTCAAAGTGACTGTCTCCAGGGAGGGATAGAGTGGTGGAAAGTTAAGAGAGAAAGCAGTACACTTTTGCACACCATACCGAAGGATATGTCAAGGATGAATTTGAGCTAGAACACAGGACTCTGCCATAACATAATGTAAGTGGACCAGCCCTGGGAATATTGTGTTATAGAAAACCAAGTACTCTGATGAGAATCTTCTTGAATGAAATTTACTACTAGGCATTTGCTTCCATGTGACAATGTAGATGTGCAGAATCTTTTGGCTCCCACTAATCCTTCTCTGCAAACAGCTGATATGAGTACATGGAGTTTGTCATGAATCTACTTTAAACAAATATTTACCCCATAAAAAAAAAAAATCATTTTCTTCCATCCAAAGGAGACCATGAAGGCCAGCAGATCTGGACCCAAGGAGACTTGCACAAACTGTTGCACCAACCAAGGACAATGTGTGCAGTGAACCTAGACCCCCTGTTCAGATCTGGCCAATGGACAGCTCATTCTCCACCGTTGTAGGAGGAGTGGGGACTGCCTCTGACATGAACACTGGTGCTCCCCATTTGGTAACTTCCCCTTGGTGAGGAGCCCCAGAAGGCACACAGAGGAAGGGGATACAGACTATCTGGATGAGACCTGGTAGACTGTGGTCATATGGTAAGGGAGGAGGTCCCCTTTGTCAGAGGTCTAGGAGAGGAAAATAAGGTGGAAGAGGGAGGGAGGGCGGGAATGGGAAGATACAAGTGAAAAGATAACATTCAGGTTGTAATCTAAGTAAATTGTAATACATTAAAATTTTTAAAAATTGTTTTTTATTTTGAATAATTATTAAATACTTGGGGTGGGGTAAAATATTTTGCTATTCGCCTTATCTAATATCAACTCTACCACAATCTCAGGATAAAAGTTGGAAGAGAAATTTGTATTTTGTAAGAAATTCCTGCAGTTGAGTATCACTGCCCAAAGACAAGGCCAGGGGCATCCTCTTCACTGTCTCCAGAGCTCAGTCCAGCTCCACAGGGATGTGCCAGCTCAAAACACATAATGCCTGAAGCCCACATCTCATGCTCCACCCAACCCATAGCTGCCTTTGAAACATTAGAGCTCATTAATTTACATTAAGGAAACACATACTAAAATAAAAAGAGGAGACTCCATAAGAATAACCAAAACATAACACCTACATTTTAAAAGTTCAAAACATGTCATTTAGAACCATCCCAGGGGGTTGCTGTTGGTCCCAGCCAGAAAGAGATAACAACTGAATCTCAGTCCCCAGCCCACTCTGTGTATCCAGACCCATCCATTCAGTCACTGAGGACATGAACCTAGACCAGAAACCAACAAGAAGCTTCGCCATCACTTTGTCCTCAAACACCATCTTCCTCTGTTCAATCCCCTCAATACTTCCTTGGGCAAGCCCACCCAAGGTACTTCTAGAAAAGTACAGTAAAACCATATAAAAATAAGCCATCTTCAGAACACTAGATGCCTTGGTCTCATCACAAATACACAATATGTTGAATAAAGGCAAAGATACACCCCATCACCAATCCCTAAATAATGTGCCCCAAGGAGAACCTCTTAGATGAAACTCAAGACACAGAACTCAAAGGGGGCTGTTATAACTCCAGGCATGTGCAGGCACCGAGTTAAAAACATTAAAAGAAAGACAAATAAGGACAGGCACAAACTTGAAGAAAAAAATTATTGAAGTTCAAGAAAGCTCAAATATCTGAATGGAATAATGAGGGAAATTCATTATATAAAAATCAATCAAATAAAAAGATAGAAATACTAAAGGGAAAAACAGAAATTAAATAGAAAGTGAAAACTTCAATAAGGCTAAACAAAAACTCAATGAAAAGCCTCAAAAATACAATGAGTCACACAGAAGACAGAACATTAAGATTTGAAAACAAGAAAGAAGCATCAGACCACTCAGTCTAAGAAAATGATAAATTTTTTAAAAGCTAAAAAGGAGATTATTAAAGATCCTTGGGACAATGCAAAATCTGTACATTATGGACATAGAAGGTGAATTCCAAACCAAAGGCATAGTTAATATTTCTCAGTAGAATCATTTTTTACAAATTTCCAGTTCTAGAGAAAAGATACCATCCAACATGAAGTATGTGGGACCAGAAAAGAAATCCTACATGGTAATTTGGAGGTAAAATACTAAAAGCAAAGCATAAAGAGAGGATAGTGAAAGTTGCAAGAGAGGCAGGCCAATTCATAAACACAGTCAGATGCAGCAGAATAAAAGCTGGTTAATTTGATGAAAAGTATAAAACAAGGAGAACTCAGAGAGATGTACTTCAGGTTCTAAAGATCAAAATGGCCAACCCAGGTTATTCTATTCATCAAATCTATTGAAGAGTAAGTAAAAATCTCCCATGATAAAAAAAAAAAAAGCAGATTAACATAATATATATCCCCTACAGAGCTCTATAGACAATACAGGACAGAATCTTACCAAGGAAAAGAATAAACATACCCAGAGGACAAAGGGGGAAATATAAACACCAGGGCTGTTAATTAAAAGAAGTCTAAGGAAACACCACAAAATCAACAAACAACAGGAATGAATTTTAAAAACTACAATTCTGAATGTTAATGATTTCCACATCCTGGTAAAAGGACAAAGAAGTTGGCATATTGGATTAGCAAACACATTGTTGCTTTGCCCTATCTCTAAGAAACACCCTTCTCTATCAAGGATAGGTGTTACCTTAGAGAAAAAGGATAAAAAAACAAAACAAAACAAAACAAAACATACTGCTAGCAAATGAGTTTAGGAAACAAGCAGACATAGCTACAGTAGTGTATCTGGCAAAGTAGATTTCAAATCAAAACTAGTCAAAGAAATAAACATGGATGCTTCATACTCACCAAGGAATAAATTCATCGAAAAGACTTTCACAATTCTAAGCATACACCAAATGCAATTGTGCCCAGTTTAAAAAAAAATAAAAAATATTGCTGGTTGTAAAATCACAAATGCGATGCAGTAACTAAAAGTAACTTCAGGACCCAACCCTGACCAACGGAAATATCACACATACAAGATGCTAGAGTTATGGAAATCACAAATCAAATGGGCCTACTACATAGTAACAAAGAATTCCTCTCAAATATTAAAGAACATGTATATTTCTCAACAGATCTGGAAGTTTCTCTAAATAACATCACGCATCAAGACAAAGAGCAAGCCTGAACAGATAAAAGAAAAGGAAATAAAACGCTGTATTTTATCTAAATACAACAGGATAATGCTAGAGATCAGTAGCAAGAGAAACTACAGAAAGCACAAAAAACCGTGGAGAGTAAAAAAAAAAAAAAAAAAAACATACGTTAAACGGTGACTGGGTCACTGAAAGGTTAAGAAGGAAATAAAAAATCCTAGACTTGAATGAAAATGAAAACGTGCAATACAGTGCTGCTATCGGCTCTCAGCCACTCCTTTCTGAGTAGTCGGTAAAACTAACTCCATGGATTAAAGTAATAGTCTCTCATGGGCTATCTCCTGTAGGTAGGCTATGTCAATGACAATGTCTATATGTAGTCAAGGAGAATCAATGAAGCATCAGTGAGCACAGCAAAAGTCTGCCCTACTGCAAAAAAAACACTGTGTGTGTGAGGCGCGTGTGTTTGCATACACATGATGCACTAATGCACTTTCGTGTGTTTGCATACACATGATGCACTAATGCACTTTCTCACCCTCCATTAAGTTGGGTTTGGATAAATTACACCTATGTTGTTCTCCATCCACCCAAATTTCCCTTTTTCTATTTAATTTACTGATATATATATTTTTTTTAAATTTGAGAGTGAGATCAAGCATTCTCCAAGTATAATAGTACATTTCTTGATAACTGATCCTTAGGCTTGAACAACATTTCTTAGTTCCCATTTTGTATTTCTAAAAGCTTGCACCTCAAGAGCCCTTAATAACTTCTGGTTTTCTGGGGTGCTGGCTTAGGTAGGCAGAAGTAGATTATAGTTGAAGGCCTCTCTGTTATTAATTTAAAAAGACCTGGAGGGATCTTTTCTCTCTTTTTAATATATTCTGGAAAATGCCTACCACCAATGACATATTTTCCAAAACGGCCTTGTTTTTCTTTCAGCACACTGCTATTTCTTTTTCTCAATTTGTGCTCAGAACTAACCTGCTGTGAAGGAAGGGATTGCTACTCTGCTGTGGGTCTGAGTGGGGGAAAAAACAACCTCCATTTCAAGTCTAAGTGACAGCACACTAGAAGCTATGGGTCCTGTGCCATCATTAGGCCTTAAGTAAAGGATCTCTGTTTCTCATACTTCTGTAACTGCTTTTATCTAGACAGCAAGAAAACTTGTGTAAACTATGTAGTACATACCCCACCATGTTTATTCATTTGTATAATGAGTAATAATTTCACGCAACAAATTTTTGTGTGTTAGCATATTTCCTAGCCATATACATAAAACCTATGAGATGGAAACTATGGCTGATTTTCAGAAAATGCTTGTAAATTTTAATATCATAGAACCTAAAAATATTTTTCATCAGTGGTTTTGATTGGAGCCTTTTAATTTTAGCCATCTTAGTCAATGGCAGCAGTTTTCTCTAAGATTTCACTATGGTATTTTTCTTAAAACAAATGAACCTGAAATAATTTATAATTCATTTATTAACATTTAATTATTAACTTGGTCTGAATTTCTTATCCAACTACTTTGCATATTTTTCCATTTGCAGTTTTCTTTTTCCTTTCAAGTAATAATGGAAAATAGACATACACATTCTCAGTTTGAATTCTTTGTTTTTACTTATGTCTATGGCTTAATTTAGCAGCTTGCCTTTTCATTATCAGTTTCCATGATTATCTTTTTACTCTCTTGACTGCTTTATGTTAAACAAATATTCATAAGTAATGTATTTCTAATAAAATTAATGGCTTTGAGTGAAGTCAATTATTCTATTTCTTCTTATGTCTGTTTTTATAATAATTTCCAATATGTTATTCCTTTAATGCAAATTTACAATTGATATAAATTTGGACTTGCTACTATTTTATGTTTTTAACAACTATGCACTTTATATTAATGAAGTCTTCTTTATTACTTATACAGTTTAATTTTACCTATCCCATCTTTAATTCTACTTATCGGCATATGACAAAACAGGTGTGTTTGTGTGTGTGTCCATGTTTGTATTCTATACTAAGTTACTAAAAGAAAGTCCATAGTAGAATATTTGGTTTTTTGAGGGCAAATACTGCAAAATTCTAAATATCTATTAACAATACAAGAAATAAATAATTAGAATATATTTGCATAGGGGGATGAGGGATTGCCATGCATGTACTAACACAATCAAATGTCGTAAATATAATATTAAGGAAAAGAAGCCAAATAAAACATGTCTATTGTGAATGTGTGTTTAGTTTCATATTGCTTCAATTACATGAGAGAGAAAAGAAATACAACTGGTGGAAATATACAAAATACTTGCCCAAGAAAATTATATTGAGTTTTGAACACTAAATATTTTAATAATCAATATTTGTATCTTGATATTGATATTCAAGAATATGTATTGATATAGACTATGTAGTTGTTCTCCCATTTGCATAAAGTGAAGAACTAACAACATAACCTTAAAAACAATTTTGTTCATTGTTAACCATACGCACATCCAAGTGGTGAATGTGGAACAGCCTGTGTTCCTTGGAATGCTATGCAAACTCTTGTGGATTTATCTGAAGCCAATCTTCTCTCTGGCAGTAAAATGAACTGCGACAATGGCTCTCACAAGTGACAGGCCACTTTGGAAACAAACTATAGGCCTGAATTAAAGCAAGTTGACTAAGGTTGGAGCACATAGAAGAACCAAGTTTCACTTCAGATGACCACTTAGTGGCTGTTCCTGGCCGTTCCTTCTTTGCCATGAAGAGTTTGGAGAAGCTAGGGCAAGGAGACTCTTTCAAGCAGAGAGTGTGTGAGGTGTGGAATGCCAAGAATACTGTTGCTGGATCCACGGGAGCCATACATCTGCACTAATTCTGGGTACAATATTGAGCGCTGCCTTTAAGATTTTAATGTGCAATTCACTTTCATAAGGACCAAATGCTGTAGCTAAGAACAAAACAGCAAACTACAATGGAAGGAATAAAACGTCCTCCCCCTCAACAGTGCATCAGCTGAAGATGATTCAAGGCAAGTTTGCAATAACGCTTACGGGACAGATAAAAAACAATGTTCCTAACCTTGTCCAAGAGAATAGAAATGTGGAGACGGTGGCCCAACTCATTGTTTTCATCCTGATGTAACCTTGACTATAAAACCAGACTACATGAGAAAGAAACTATTATTAGCCAATGTTATAGTAAATGCCTCCTAAATCCTTTCTGAAACTCTCAAGCTGGCACAAAAATTAACAAACAAGAAAAACATAGATATTCAAGAAGCAATTTATACAGTAAGTAAAACTCACGTACCCCAAATCACGCATTACGTAGAAGAGCTCCGTGTCAGCCCCCTAGAACTCAAATATTCAGTCTAGACTCTCAGAAAGATTCAAAGAGACAGTTTTAGAAAGAAAAAAATAAGGTTTGCTTTTTTCAATACCACGTTAACCGTTTTTTTTAAGAGGCAACGAAGAGGGAGCGTGTGGAGGACAGCCCGAAGGATGCTTCGGTTCAACTTCACCGAAGACTAGAATGACTGGGCTTCTGCAGGGGCCCAGACTGCCCACAGGGTCATCCCAGGAAGCCTGCTGTGACAGCAGAATTTGGAGCATTTGTCCTAGAGGACATCAATGCACCAGAGAACCTACTGGAAAGAACTTTTCTAGCTCGATTTGGGGAAATGTTGTGTTTCATGGAGGCATCAGGGTTCTGACTCTATTCAGTCAGGAAACTCTGCTCTAAGAAAGGGTCATTCTGAGAAGTGTGTGTGTGTGTGTGTGTGTGTGTGTGTGTGTGTGTGTGTGTGTGTTTCTGTCTAGTTAAACCTGGAAAAGCATGCAAAATGTATCTTTGTGTCAAAGGAAGAGAGTTTTGAAACAGACCAACAGTGTTTGGCCCAGGTTTAGTTTAGATCTCTAAGCTGTTTAGCTTGAGTATTGTGAGACCCAAAAGCACCTTGTCAAAATCTCTTCCGAGATGCTTGGTTTGACAGTTTTCTAATACTGACCAACAAAAAAGCCTGTATGGTAAGTACAGGCAAATTGATAAAGTACAGAACAAGAAGAAAATGTAGTTGTCATCATATTATCCATAGTAATGTTTTCAAAGATTTATAAGATAATTTCATAATGTTTTAACAATTGTTAAGTTTTGTTTTTTTTAATGCCATTACTCATTTGCTTTATAATTTCTCCCACTACAGGTGTCACAACCACTGGTGTATAGCCTTCTAGATTTTAAATGAAAGAAATACATAAATTATGCATAATTTATAATGTTCTATTGCAAAAAATTACAATGAAGATGCTTACATGGCTGTGTAACTATCCACACATATTTCTGCCACTTTTGGATGTGCCATGCCATTTTAATCACATGGGTGCATTTCACATGTAATCTTCTGTTTCATGCAATATTTCTAGTCCTTTGAAGCAAACAAACAAACAAACAAAAATCATTTATTTGAACATTTTTTAGCAGCTATGTGCTTGTATAGCTAAAGTCAAAAGTCAGCTAAAGTGTCATATCTTTCAACTTACCCCTTTCTCTTCCCTTCTATCTTTTCTGATGTTATAACATGGATTGATTTTAGAATTGTTCCTTCTCTATTTTTTAATTGCTTAAATAAAAAAAACCATACACATGACAGTTTTCTCCCCAGTGGTTTTTCTAAGTTCTATATGTACTTTTCATTGTTGCTTTTGGATTATATTAGACTTTGTGATTTTTGTCATCAACAAGTAAGTCTCATTTCTTCATTCTCAGCCTTGAAGTTTTTGCCTGATCATCAGACCTATAACTCCATCAACACTTCAAGTAGAAGCAGTGGTGGTGAGCAGGCACAGCTTGTTTCCGCTGCCCCTGGGAGGATGGTTGCCTGTTCTCTTGTCCCTTCAGAACCCTCAAGGCTGAGGACAGGACAAAGTATGGAAGGTCTGGCTTAACTAGAATCATTCACCCTGCTCTGGTTTGCTGTCATCAGAGCTGAGCTCTTATTGTGCCATTGGATTTCTCTCACATTTAGTCAAAATAGATATTCAATACAGATCCAGGGCATTTTAGAGACTCCTTATCAATGAAAATCTTCCTATGCCCTTTGTGGCAGGCAGGGAGGTCTGCAGCCCACTCCTTGGTTTTCTGATGACTCATACAGATTTATTTTGTTGGGCTTCCATCTTCATTAGTCATGCAGGAAGCCCTCTTAGTCCATCCCTGGACAATGCTTCTAGGCTAGCCCGCTCACATGTGCCCTCTATCTTCCCAGAGGCTTGTTTCCCATGCAGCCTTTGGAGCTTTGGATGTGGACTCAATCCATTTGTAAAGAATCTGTTTTCTTGCTTTGTCATTAATACAACCAGCAACCTCTCTTTCATCTCACACTTTTATGGCAGTAGCTCTAAAACCAACACCTAAATCTCATCAAGTCCAGAGGGCACAGGTCAAGAATCAGGGACTTTCTATGAAATTATTCTCTCTGGACTCAAAAAATATGGCTGTCTACATGGCCTGACACCCACAGCACTAAGGGGATAGAATATACTACAGCATCCTGGATGCCGTCCATGACATGCCCTGTCTATTTTCCATTTAAATGTATGTGACATGGTTACAGCAAGCCACTTTATAGCTCTTCCCCTCAGGAACTTCTCATCTTCCCTTCAAATATGTAAAAACCGCTGAGAACACAGCAAAAAGGGAATGAAGAAATTTTGTTTTATTGTTGAATTTTGGACACACACACACACACACACACACACACACACACACACACACAGACCATTTATTCATATATATAGTAAGAAGTTTTTCTTCTATTTTTATAAATTTATAATTAAGACAACCAAAATATCTGTCCAAATTACCAATATTTTCTCAAATTAAAGTCCCATTTTTTTTCCTCAAGCACTGAAAACTCATGGAGCAGTTTAGGTAATAATATCCTATGCAAAATCTTGTGTTTGGTGTTACTTACCATTAACTTGAGCTTAGGAATTAAAGTAGATGGCCAGCTCCATGCATCGCCTTAACTAAGATAAATATTATCACAGCAAGATAAACATAATACCTTGGACTTAAATCCTTATGGTAACTAAAGAGCTGATATGCATTTTCTAAATACTGAGCATTTCTCTTCCTCTGTAAGTGCATCAAGGGTGTGTTAGGCACAGGCCTTTAAGTCACCAGTCTATCACTTTCCCTTAATCCTCAGTGGGTGATTACAATGGACCTTAGGTACTCTCACACAGGTCCAGTATTATTTAAAACAACTATTGTATGCAAGATAAATTGCATATACTATATAGAAGGGTCTCTACCCTTTAGCATCTAATCATTAGTTCAGAAGGAGCATGGTAGACATGAGCAACTATGTCTGGTGCATAATTAGTATTCTTATTTGAAAAGGCAAGGCTGGCCTGCATGTCTAGAGTGCATTCAGAATTCTCATTAGCCCTTCTGATGCCACAACCCAAAACAGTTCTGAATAAAGAACACATATTATTCCTTTAATGAGCCCTTTATCTTCTAGTAGAGGCCACATTTGGAATCTCACTGTAAAATGCTTCAGAAGGAGGGGAGGAATTAAATGTTCTGTCCCATGTTTATTAACTTTTAAGGTATGCACTAAAAGAACAGACTGACCTGTTAAATAGTCTTTTTTTTTTTTTTAATCCATTTGGCTTCCTTACACCCTAATTAGGACACTCCTCACTCAGATGGTAGAAAACTTAAAAATACTTGCTCCTTCCTCCATCTACTTGTATTATTTTTAGAAAAGGTCATTTTCTAAATTGCATTAGTGTAAAGATTTGGGGAGTCTTCATTCATCTTAGTTATCCAAATTTCTCATTGAGGGCATTCATGTCTTCAGGGTCAGGAAACAAAAGAATAAAGGGAGAGTAAATAGCGTTTACTCTATGGAAAATGCACATTCTAAATGATAAAATATTACTTCTAACATAAACACTGTGTGAGTCAGCATTCTCTTTGATGCTATAAGATGTAGGACATAAACAGATTAAATCTAGGAATGGTATATCTTCCTTACAGCCTCAGCAAACCATTCCAATGTTACTTGGCTCCATTTTCTCAAGGAAAGCATTGTGACAGTACTGATGTTTGGGGAAGGAGGCTGTTGACCTCACAGTAGAAATGAGGCAGAGAAGAAAACAGAATCCAATTACAGCGCTCAAAGGCACGTCCCAGTCACCTGTTTCTCCAGCTTGACCCAGTGTCCTAAAGCTTCTACAACTTTCGAAAGCAGTACCATCAGCTGGGAACAAAACAATCAATGGTTGAGCCTATGAGGACACTTCACGGTAAAGACATAGCAAACGCAAAGCTGTCTATCTTTGATCCAGACTCTGCTTTCTTGGCAGCCCTTCTGTTTACAGTGCTCCTCTATCTTTGAACATCAAACTTGTGCAGCCCTGATTATCTTCCTTCCCTCCCTCCCTAAGGAGAACCATCGGTCCCACAGATTCTGTTCAAGTGTTTTGTCTACATAGATGCATTACACCATGTGTGTACAGTCCCTACAGAGGTTCAGTGCCTTCAGAGGTCAGAAGAGGGTATTGGACACACCATAAGTGACAAGAGCTACAGGTGGTTGTGAGTGGTTATGTGGGTGCCTTGGTATTCTGCAAGAGCAGTAAGTCCTCTTAAACACTGACCCATCTCCCCAGCCCCTCGGAAGAATGTTTTGGTCACTATGCTATTTCAACTTTCTTACTTGGCCTCCATCTTCACTTTGTGTTGTCTTAACCTACCAAAAGACATATATGGTGACACAGAGATGCCATTCAAAATGAGCCCCCTCAAAGAAAAAGTTGATGTTCTAACAGCGTGAAATACTGTTCACAGACAGTGTGGATTGTAGCCATCTTCTGGAAGTGCCTCAGCTGCAGGGGATAAAGCCTGTCCAAAATCATATCCTTTCTACAGTGGCCAATGACCAATGGCTGACTAAAGTGAAGATTGATCGAACTCAGGGGCCTGAAGCTCAACAGAGCACGTATTATATAGTCTAACTTCTCACTATGGTAAATTCTATTTGTCTTCCTTCCTTCTACAGATGTAGGTCTTGACAGCTCTCCATATTAAATACTCTACTACTATCCTGCCTCAGATTGGCTTCCAGTCATTCCTTGTCATGGGATCTGTTCAAATTTGAATTCCTAGAGGAAGTCATAGTCACAGCTTTGGAGACTATGACCACAGAAGCATACTATGTTATACTTCTAGATGCTAAGAGTTTGAAATCTCACAAGAGGGGGCATGAAGAAGATAAGCATAGGGAACATTTTATCAACATAGGACTCCACTTGGCTTGGCCTATGTAAGCACCATTTTAAGACGAATGCACCTAGTAATATGTTGCCAGCCTAGGATCTCCAACTCAGATCGGGTTACACAAACCTGCTTTGAAATGACAAATTTACTCCCCCATCAACACCTCCACAACATCGTGTTTCTAGTCAAACACATCCTAAAATTCAATCTTGGAATTATAAGCAATGTACAGATTCAAGCTAGACTTCTTTGGAGTCCACGTGAAATAATAATGAGCTGTAGCCACAGGTAAACTTTTAGGGAAAATCCTCTAATTAACATCTTACACTTTTGCGTATTTGGGTATGCATTTGATTAAAATCAAGTGTATTATAGCAAGAAACAGACACAGTAAAAAAATTACTTAATCTGCCAATCAAAATAGAGAACCACTTAAACTACGCCCCTAGTTACCAAAACCCTCCTTCTCTTGAGCCCTATAGAACAAAAGCCAAACAATAATTGAGACCCTTGAGTATTTTGGCTCTTTTGGCTGCTCCCCTACAGTGGATTATGGCCAGCTCTATAGCTTTGTTTTGAATAAGGTTTCCTGACTACTTTATAGGGCTTATATCATAATTCCCTGAATAAAAGGCCAAGAACTTGAAAGTACCCAGTCCAAACTCCAACTCATATCAGCACACTAATGCTTAATGTTCTAAGAGAGGCAGGACCCTTCTAGCTTCTCAGAATTGATGCTGTCTTTGGTGTTCCTTTCTCAAAGATGCATCATGTGACCTCTGCGTCCATCTTTCCAAGGGCTATTTTCTAGGTATTTGTCCCTTTGTCCAAACTTTCCTCTCCTCATAAAGGGACAATAATGTTGGATTTAGGCTCACTTTAACCTAGTAAGAACTTCTCAAACTTAGTTCCATCTGCAAAAATCTCATTATCAAAAGCTTTCCATTTCCGGCTTCAGTGATCAAGATTTCAAAAGATCTTTGAAAAAGAGAAACAATTTAGGCCACAAGCTGTATTTCCAAGGATTGTAGATAACTTACATTATAGCCGATATCTGTATAATTTCCAAGAACTAAATTCTTTCTGCCATTTAATTTTTCCCCTAAACCTCACTATTAGAATCCATCATTGTTTTCTCTGCCTTCTTTCCCATCAGGATGAAGGCGCATAGCTTCTATCACCAGAGAACCCTCTGCCAAGCGTGGACTTGGAAATCAGTGGTGCACAAGCATCCCGTCCTGTGATGGATGTACTCCAGGGCAAGGAGTATTAGAATGAGGCACTGCCAACTACTGTCAACTAGAAGCACACAGTGTCTACAGCTCCATTCAGCAGCCATGCTGTTGTCTTCAGACCATTCACATGCTGTCCTTTGGAATATTGATAAAAGATAGTCAGGGTTTAAAAAAATCTATTATAATTTATTCATATCCCATCCAAATTGTTATCCTCTTGCTTATATCTTCCCATTCCCACTCTCCCTCCCTCTTGTGCCCTACTCCCCTCCCCTAGACCTCTGACCTCCTCCACCATCTGACTACAGCCAACCAGGTCTCATCTGGATTGCCTGCATCCCCTTCCTCTGGGTGCCTGCAGGGCCTTCCTGCCAAGGGGAAATGATTAAATCACAGGCACCAGAGTTGATGTCAGAGGGAGTACCCCTCCCCCCAGCCATGGAAAATGAGCTGCCCATTGGCTAGATCTGAACAGGGGGTCTAGGTTCCCTGAATGCATTGTCCTTGGTTGGTGCATCCGCCTCCCTCCATCCAGATCCACCAGCCTTGATAACAGTTTTTAAGCATGCACCTCTGTCCAGCATATAAAGTCCGAAGACTTCTTTTAATATCCTTCCTAAACTACCTTTCTTTTTTGGCTGGAGAGTTGGTTTGTTTTCTCTGTAATTGGGTCTCTCACTTTCGCAGAGTTAAATCAGATGAAATAAGGAAAGACAGTCATATGGCTAAATGTGCTGGAAGTTGACAGAGGCAGAGTTAGGACCTGGGGCTCTGACTCTGCCACCACATCCTATGGGTTCTCCCCCCATCTCTTATCTCTGACTCTCTGTGTGACAAATTCAACCTTTCAGGATGATTGTCCTGCCGGAACTAGCCTAGCAGCAGCCACTGGGCTTTGGGAGCCCAGAGGAAAGGTGTCACTCCTTCCCCAGTTCCACTGTTATAAACCCTTTGATTGGTTTCCCACTCCCAATCCCACTCCATGGATGAATCAGTGTGTTTAGAGATGAACTCTTTTGAGTTCATTGTAAATGCTGTGGCCAGGAAAACAGAGCACCCAAATCTTAGTGAGAAAGCGCACCAAAGCAGAGAATGGGGAGGGAGGACCCAAATCTTTCCCTAACAGGGAGTTCGAGCACAAAAAAACATATGTAGCATAACCTTGTCCACTGGAAAGGCATAGGAGACAGTGACAATTTCTTTCTATGTGGAGTACAGAGATGCTCTCTGAGGTTCCGTTCAGAAGACTGCCTGAGCTCACAGGTATCAACCTAGGCCTAATTTAAAGATGAATTCTGAGTATTCACAAAACTGAATCAGGGGATCCCAATATTGAGGTACCCTAGCCTACATAATAAGACACTGTCTCAGATAGAGAAAACAATTTATATTAAACTAAACAGATCATTCTACACATTACTTCGAATAAAGCTTCAACTGTGCACAAATCCTTTTACTATATACCACTCTAGTCTCAGTATCTTTTGGGTATACCTAGTGGGATATAGGATGACATTTGGCCTTTAGTCTTAAATTACTAAGTAGGTGCCTCTGATTAAATGACAACAGGGAACATGGCATTTGAGTAATAAAACAGTAGCAAATGTTTAGTGAAGATATATGTAATTTCATCAAATCAGCTTTCATTATCCTTTTCATATTGAGAAATAATATAAAATCAACAACCTGCAAAAAACGCAATTCTACTCCTGGCTAGTTACGTGGATTCAAACTTCTCCTTGATTTGAGGTTCTTGTCTATTCAAAGATGATGACCTTGAGACCCACACATAGGATCCTGTGAGAGTCAACTCCTGTGACTGTCTTTACCAGGTGCATTTGTAATTATATCTCAAGTGATATCATACTGGCATCACCCAGGTGCCTCTGTCCACTTTAACTCTTGTTCCCAGGGTCCAGGCTCTCTTCCAGTGCATCTCAGCTCTTTTGAAAAAAAAAAAAAAAAACTGGATAATGCCTTTTCCTTTAAAAAAAAAAAAAAAGTAAAATTTTGAGAAACAAAGAATATAATCAAAGGCAATTTTCCCAACTCCCACCAACCTTGGAATTGGATATGAAAGACAAAAAATAATTTCTTTAATTAAAGAAAAACATAGCCTCATTTTACTCCCCTTAGCTTTACTCCGTTGGTCCTCACAGACGAATCTCAGCATAATGGAAAGCAGAAAATTGGAAGGTAGGATGTCAATTCAGAAAAATATAGACGCAGGCATCCATTTCCCTTTTATATGAAAGCTCAATCTGTAAGGCTCATAAAAATTTCATGACAAGCAAGCTGACAGATGTAATTGGCCTGTGTGCAGGAATCACTGGCTACTGCACCTGACAAAGAGAGCAAAGCTCCCTCCTAACGACTGAATCTGCACCCCCTTTGCAGGAGATGAGGGCAAATGTAGAGGTCAACGATTAGTCTGGAACTGAAGGCATGATTTACGGGAATTAACCTGTGAATGTTGTGAAGCCTAACAAAACTGGGGCCTGGAAAGCTTCATCCTCATACAATTTCTTACTGGCAGGACAGCGAAACAAAACAGGAACAGTACAGTGTGCACACACAAAATAGAAAGGTTGGTAAACTTAACTATATTAGTATACGAAACAAACATAGAGGGCCTGTGTGTCTCATTTGTGATTCTGCAGTTACGTGTTTTATCTTTTATATCTGAAAGATGCACAGATAACAGAGATGTTTGGGGTTTGGAAGGTTGTTCAAGTTATTGTTTCTGAACCTGCTTTTTAAAAGTCTGAAGAGGACTTCAGGGTCCATCTTAGAAGAGTACCATCTGTTCCTTTTATCATTTCTCTCCACAAAAGATTATATTGCTGCACATGAATGCACTATCTTGTCAGAGAATGTGCTATAAAATGGTAATTTCTGATCTACCTCCCCTGTTATTACATAACTCTATTTCTAAACCAAATATACAACACAGAAATTATTTTACAAAGAAAATCAAGTCCTCATAAAATTACTAAGTTGTAGGCATTAAAAAAGAAAACCATAGTATATTTGTTTTGTAGAATATTTTTTATTTCTGCAAATTTCTTTGGGAAAATGAAAAGCCTTCTTTTCCACTTCATTATCTGACTGTGTACAGACATCTTCCTGACATCTTTAAATCTATAGCCATAAAATAATTTTCATCCTTACATTTAGAAATGCTTATTGTTATATCCAGTGAGCCACATTCATCTGCCAGACTTTCCATTCCTTCAGTAATATAATTTATTCACATTATATGCAAGACGTCAACCTATGTGGAGGAAAACACATACCTGGAGGCTGTTCTCATGGATGGATGCAGGCATGCATGTACAGATGTCTGGCCCTAACTTATCTAATACTCATCCCAATTTTTTCCTCTTTGGAGTGATGAACTGATTATTATTCATCACACCAAAGATAGTGCTGTCTCTTTTTTCCATGTTACTCTGGTTTGCTCATTTTACTAAGCAAATCATGCTAAAACTACAATGTTCATTCATTTGCTTATTTCATTATGCCCAAATACCTTAAGTAGAGTGTGAGGCCTATGAGAAGAAGCAGCCAACTCTCTTGATCATTGCTAAATTCTTAATATCTAGGAAATAACATACACAGTAAAGAGTCAGCGAGTAAATAAATTAACTCAACTAAGGGTAAAGATCAGCATCCATCAAATAATGCCATACATGGAAGCCTACCTGTGCTACAATCTACAGTGTTGATCATGCTTTTAAGAGTGTGGGTTGTAGGAAGGTCTAACTTCACTAGCCTGGTCTAAGCTATTTCTTGTAAGATATGATGGGGGCCTGAACTTTTGATAAAGTCAATTCAAGAAGATAAATGGGTACCATGCTTGGCTCCAACTCAGACAGCCTGGTTGGCTGGATTACAAAACAATCTGAAGAAACTTGTTAAGCATACATGAAATAATAGAAATAACTGAGGCAATTATCATTAACCAACTAAATAATTTCAAGAGTTACTGATGTTCCATATGTCCTGATAGAAAAAATAGACAGTGTAAGACATATGACTGACCCTTTTTCTATTATGAAAATCCCATAAAAATTACTGAGGTATGCATTTTTTAAATGTACTTAGGCTGGGCAATGGTGGTACATGCCCTTCATCCCAACACTATGGAGGCAGAAACAGGCAGATCTCTGAGAGTTTGAGGACAACATGGTCTACAGAGTGAGTACCAGGACAGCCAAGGCTACACAGGGAAACCCTGTCTCAAAAAAAAAAAAGAAAGACTTGGGTTGTAGTAAAGTCTAGCTTATGATATACTGTGGGTCAGTACATCACACAGGGAATCAGGGGCCTGCAACACTGAAGAGAAAAGGATAACAAATTGAATAATTCCACAGGAAACAAAAATCAGCTGGTTTTACAATGCGTTATATTCAAAGTATACAGTACTGCAAACAGCACACATGGAAGATGTAACTACTCAGTGAAGGCGGAAACTAGGAGAAGGTCAAGTTTGAGGGGGAAAGGGATTTGTTCAATAATGCTGAAGTGTCACTGATTCTCTACTTGGTGGTTAGGAAAGAGCAGCTGACTATATAGATCCTTAGTTTAAAAGCCAAGTTGGTGTGACAGACTCAGACTCAGTGGCATCTCTTGGCATCCACAAGTGTTATGACGCGACCTTCAGAAGAAATGAGAAGGAAATGGCCTCATACAATCTCAACATTTAAATGCTAGCCTGCTTCTTGATTTCATACTGCAGTCCAAGGTGTGCTGCGAAGGAGCTGTAAGTCCTGCCAGGGACACAGCTTCCATGAGTTGTCATCCACACTGATCTGGGTTTTTCAGTGATGTTCCTTGCAGCCTTTGAGTTGTCCATGGTCCTGCGAGTTACCCCTCACCCACATTCTTGCAAGTAAGTCCAGTAATCTCAATGGTTCACTAAACTAAACCTGAGAATTGTTTCCTGGTCTGGCATCAGTGACCTATCTGGGATGAGTCGACTTTTATGTGTATATCCCAGGAAATGTCACACAACATTGGTATTAGCTGGAATTGTGGTGCCTTTGAGAGATGGTCAGGATAGGTGAGAATTGAGGGTCATAGAAACCAAGGAAAGGCTTTATTTCAAGAAGTAAGATGTCAGTTCTGTATTTCTAGTCTTGAGAAACCCATCTGGATTGTAATTTGTCTTTTGGACGCTGCAATTATTGTCATTATTGAGTTATTGAATAGATGAAGAAGTTAGTAGCAAACCTTGCTATACTCTCTGTTCCCTGTGATCTTTTAGCATTTGCTTTCTTTCTGTTCAATTAATTAGCATTCTCCATCAGATGACTTCTTATCTCTTTCCTCTGTCACAGGGGAAGTTCTGATTCTCAATAAATTCACCTGTTCCACCTCTTTGCTCCCACTTAGTACTTAGGAAACCCACAGTCATGCAGGTTATAGCCTTATTAGAAAAATGAGTATCTGCTGTGTGACATTTCCTAGGGAGGTGTAAACATACATCTATTCACTCCAGACAATAAACTGACAACAGAGCAAAGAACACATACTAGTGGAGTCTACTTTGGTGAATGAATGAGTTTAGAGTAGTTACGCATAGGAGCGTAGGATGGGGGGGGGGGGGGAGACTATGCATCCCTGGAGCTACCTTCCCAGCATGCAAGCAGCTTCATCCATAAGACGACCTTCTTCTCCTCTACCAATTGTTTATTGTGCATACAAATTCTGGAGTCCTATGAATCTTGTAATTTTGTCAGCTCCCTAAGAACTGCAAGTTGATTTTATTCCCCGAGTTTTAGGAGACTCCCTCTTCTTCCATGAGGGAATATTTCAATGCAGAAGAAATAGCTACACAATAATAATTATTTCTACTGACCTTTAATATTTTTTTTTTTAAAAATCATCCTTTTGCTTCTTTCAAGTATCTATCCAATTTTCTCCTGTAATCAATTTAAATGCCAGAGTGGTATGTCAGTCCCCCAAATTTCCTTATTCAATCTCAGAAAGTAATTCTGATTGAGTTAAAGAGAAAGAAAGAAAGAAAAAAAAAAAACATTGACATCATCAAAGACAAGACTTTTCAACTTCCTACAAACAACTCAACAATTCTTAGAAGCAGCATAAGATCTAAGACCATTGGCTTAGCTACTGGTTGGAAAGTTGCTTCACCAGTTGTGTCTGAACTGCTTCATTTATGAAATTATTATAGTCCTAAACTTAGCCTCAAAGACAGCGTACAGTTCAGTGCACTTGAGAAAGTGTAAGAGGCAGCTCCATTCTTGTTAAAGCACAAAAGAAGACTCATTAGTGGAATCCCTAACACAGTAGGTGTCAGATTCCTCCCAGAGTGCATTTCTACTGAAAACTTCCCAACTGGTGTCATCTCCATCAACATTTTTCTTCCTACATCATTAACCTGTAGGTAAGGCTTTATGTTGCTTCGATCTCTAAATCCATACATCTTGCCTTTTTGGATAACTTGATAAATTATTATCCATAAGTGCTTTACTTTCATTCTCTATGTCTGTCTCTCTTATGTTTCCTCACCACACCCTGCACCTCCTTTGAAATAGATGATATACTTCATACTAATAATCGAAACAGAGCCAAACTCTGCATTAATAACACAAATAGCCATCAGAGGTGGTGCAACTCAAAGTCAGCTTAGCTCCACCTCAGGAGAAGGGCTCAGTTGTGTGGAGTTCTTGTCACATAAAATGGTTTGACTTGATTTAATAAACATTGGCTTTGGCTCCCACAATACTACTTTTTAACCAATGTCAATAAATCATACAACTGCACTTGAGCCAGGGGTATTATGTTCTTATTGACATTACTACCCGAGAAAAAAACGGGGTCTGAAATACAGTACAAGTTCTTGGGCTGGAACTCTATGTATATTCACTTTTCTTATAAATTCCTTGATCTATACTTTTAAAAGTTAACAGTTGAGAGGGTCACACATTGCTAACAGGCCCAAGGCTAGAGTCACGTAGCCTGGTCCCATGTCGCCATGGCAGAAGTCATGTAGCCCCCATAGGCACTGGCCAACACCAGCCAATTTCAGTTGGAGTCACAGAACAGGATGTTCCTGGTCCCAGAAACACCCAAGGGTAAAGATCTGAGCCAATCAGCCACTAATGTGACCAAATATGTCCTAATGTCTCTGGACTGTAACTCAGGTGACCATCTACTCAGGCCCCAGCCTATCAGCTTATGCTCCTATGATGGCTCCTTAGCCCACTCAATCAAATTAGAAGATAACACACCCTCTTAGATGCCCCCTAGTTCTCTATAAAAAGGTCTGCCCAACTTTGGTCAGGGTCACCACCATTTTGTATGGATGGTTGACCCCTGCAATGCAGGCTGTTTCTGTAGAATAAATGCTCTTTGCTTTTATATACTATTTGAGTGTGGGGTCTTCTTTGGTAATTCTGAGACTCTTACAATAGTAATATAAAAAGAATATGTTAACTTACTGGTAGCATTTCCTTCCTTCTTTTTTTAAAATTGTAATCAGTCCTAACAGTCATTTTAGAAAGACAATTATTTTCATGTTGTATGTTTGTGTGTATTCTCATATTTGTGTGTATAAAAGTGTATGTGTGCTCACATGTGTGTGGGCTCATGGGGATTCCAAATTCAGCATAAAATGTCTTCCTATATTGCTCTCCATCTTATTTTTTAAGTCAGGGTCTCTCACTAAACCTGGGGCTCACTGATTTGGTTAGACTAGTTGGCCATCAATTTCCAGAGACCTTCCTGTCTTTCCCTCCTCATCACCAACATGTGGCTGCAGGCCTGGACTTTTAACAAACAAAATAGATATACAACTCATGTGTGTGCAGCAAGCCTTCTCCTGACAACATTTCCCAGGCTCTTTTCATACTTATTTGTATATTACATGTGATATGAAATAAGCTACATGGGTGATAAACATGCAAGTGGCTACTAAATTCACACTATATAAACATGAATTGAGATGCCATTATACAAAATTAACCATAAAATTGAGGTATAGATGCTCAACATAAACACAATAAAATACCCTGAATAAAAGTCACTATCCTCAGGTGAAATCAGAACATCACATGCACTTAGGTATCTGTGAATAAATGTGGTTAAATGTGTTTATGTACACAGACAACCAGAGCTACATGTCAAGTTTTATTTTAAGCATTAAGATTAATTATCCCTTAAGGAAAAACAACTGTTTCATGCAGCTATAGAAACAAACACCTTAAATATGCTAAGCAAGCCCTCGGTCATGGAACTATGTCCTCAGTTGTAGTCATTAAGAGGCATTTCTCATTAACCAACTTCATGAGGTTTGGAGGGATATCTAAACATAAGCACTATTGTATTTTTTTTAAGTTATAAAAGGCACTAAATAGAAAAGAATAAACATCAAAAGATATGGTAGCAAGACTCATTTGGAATTTTTCACATTTAAAACATGTGTTTTATGGAAACAGTTCGAAATAAAAAGGGACTTTTAAAAAAAGGAATTTTAAGTAGTTTTAATAGAGAGCTAACAACTTTACCAAAAATGCTAACCTGAAGTAGTTAAAGACAGTAACCTAAACAAGATTGGGCACTTTGCTTCACACATTTATTCCCAGCATGCAGGATGTAGAGGCAGGAAGACCTCTGTAAGTTGAGGACAGTCTACAGAGTAAGTTCTACGACAACCATGGGTACATAGAGAGACCCTATCTCAAGACAAACAAACAAACAACAAAAAGAAAAGAAACCTACACAAGACAAACAACTGATTTGTTACTGTGAGAACAGCAAAGATAAGCCTTCTTTTTCGTGGCCCCATATAATCATGATCACATTCTTCTTGAGGGAAAAAAGACTGGCCCTACTTGAGACCCATCCTATGGGAGAGGACTAACCCCTGACACTATTAATGTTACTCTGCTATGCTTGTTGCCAGAATCTTAGCATAGTATCTCTGAGAAGCTTCACCCAGCAGCTGATGGAAACAGACGCAGAGACCCACAGCCAAACAGGGTATCCTATGGAAGAATTGGAGGAACTATTGAGGGAGCCAGAGAGGTCAAGGTCTCCACAAGAAGAAATAAAGAATCAACTAGCCTGGGCCCATTAGGGCTCACAGAGCCTGAACCACCAACCAAAGAGCATACATGTACTGGTCCTAGGCCCCCTGCACATAGGTGCTCACTTTGGTCTTCATGTAGATCTCCCAACAACTGACTCTGATGCCTGCCTTTAGATGCTGCTGCCCTAACTGGGCTGCCTTGTCTGGCCTCAGTGGGAGAGGAATCACCTACCTCCTGCAGTGATGTAATGTACCAGGGCAGGTTAGTATCCATGGAGGGAATCTCCCCCTTCTCTGAGGAGAAGGAGAAGGGAGAATGAAGGGTTGTATGTTGAGGTGGGATTCTGCAAGGAGAGGAGGGGGCTGCAATCAGGATGTAAATTGAATAAACAAATTAAATAGTTAATGTAGAAGGTTCGAAGAGATCAGAAAATGGAAGTGAAATGCAAAGCTGCATATATTTTCAGTATTTAATTAAGCTGCAGTTGTATGCAGAAAGTAAAAAATGGGTTTCTGCTCAGGGCCATGGAGTATGACATTTCTATAAGTAAGAAATTGAAGTGTGCTAACTTGAATGTTTGCTGTGGCTGTTTTCCCAGCAGCTGGAGGAGGATTTCAATTCTGTTCCTGCTATGCTTACTTTAAAAGCAAATTTGTGTATGACGCAGATAATGATCGATCATGAAGTCACAATATGTAAGCTACAAATGTCAGTCACTTATAGAAGTACTGTTTACATTACGATTCCTCTGGGACTAAAAGGCTGCCCTTTCCAATTGGAGCTACAGAGCACACAGTTCGGCATGATGTCATGGCAGCACTGAGTAGAAAACTTATACTGTAAAACAACTATGTAAGAGTGTTTAGTATGCTCTTCCAAAGTGCAGCATCAACAAACTGTTCCCCTGATACTCTTATGAGTTGTATGAAAATAGATCACATTGCCATGTTCTTGCAGGAGAGACAGGACATCGGCCTAACAACAACCAAAACAGAAAAGGGAGCTTGGAAGTGTGGGACTGTTTAAAACCATGCTTCCTTTGCCACAGTCATGCCCCTCGAGAATGAGTCTGCCTTCTCCTAGTCCATCCTATTAACTCGGGGAAGGGGTGTGGGAAGCACAGCCAGAGCTTCCACCTGACTCAAGATCGGAGAGTTTAATAACTTCACTGAAGAAACTAACACATTCATTTACCCTCCTTACGAAGTAGGACTCGTATTTATTAGAGTTTTATAATGGAGTGCAATTAAATGTAGGCTGTTGCTATGTTTATGCACTCAACTCTCGCCACCCCCAGATAATAGGAGAAAGTCAACTTCCTTCATACCATTTATCACTTTTTATAAAATGTACCCTAGTATAAGCCATTTCTTTTACATAATGCTAAATTATTTTAGATATTTTTTTTATTTTAGAATATATCTAAATGACAAAGTACAGTGTCAGCTACCGCTCCCAGTTTCCCTGCTCTGTATTCTATGTGAACCCTCTATTACAGTTAATGAACCAGCAGAGCATCGTGATCAATAGCACAGCACAGAGCTTTCTAGGCTGGTGATTTTCATGCTTTCCCAGGACACTGCAGTGTGTTTCCCCATCATATTTCCTCATCTTTGGTTGATTCTAATGACTTCACAGATTGTTTTTCATCAAAGATTTTTTTTTATATAATCTGCTTTGACCACGTTTCCCCTCCATTAACTCCTTCCAGACCCTTGGTAGTTTGAAGAGGTTCTAGTCAAGCATTTTGTAGATTCCCTTGAGCAATATTTGCCTTATTTGCACATTTAAAGAAGGCTTTTGGGTTTTGGAGAAGACCACAAAGATCAATCATCATCTTCCCCAATCATTTTCAAGATAACAAGGGCCGGCACTATCAATACAGTATCATGGGTAACCATTGCCACCAGACTGGGACATTAGTGTTAGATAGCTCAGTTGTGTTGATTGTTGGCAGTTAGCCTGGCTACTCTAGTTTGCATATGGGATATTTCTCTCAAGGACCAACTGCTCAGTCTCTAGCCTGAGCTAGTGGAAGGTTGTAGGGCCTTTAAGATGCAGTTCCTTGGTCCCTCCTTGTTACTTGGCATCTTTTGGGTCTGTGTATTATAGCCCGCTTATCCTTTACTTTATGGCTAAAATCCACTTATAAGGCCCAAGGGAAGATGTTTGAATCTCACTTAAAAGGGAAATAAAGCAGACATCTGACATAGATGGAAAGAGGAACTGGGTGGCAGAAAGGATGTGGAGGGTAACTTGGGTGAAGATGAGATGTGGGGAGAGCCTGGTGGAGTAGAGTAGAGGGGAGGACTGGTAGAGAGGATGGAAATCATTGAGGGGCATCTCTGAGATAGAGAGGCTTCTGGGAGTCCATGGGAGTAATCCTGAGACTTCTACCAGCAGGGTCATTTAGAATCTAAAGAAGTCACCTCCTGTAGCCAGGCAAGACTTCCAGTGGAGAGAGTGGGGACACCAAACCACCCATAAAACCTTGGACCCAAATTTGTCCTGCTTGCAAGTAGCACAGGAATAAAGATGGAGCAGAGATCAAAGGAATGGCCAACCAATCACTGGTCCAACTTGAGATCCATCCCATGGGAGAGAGCCAACCCCTGACACTATTAATGATACTCTGCTATGCTTGCAGACAGGAGCCTAGCATTATCTGTCTTCTGAGAAGCTTCATCCAGCAACTGATGGAAAGAGATGCAGACATTCACTGCCAAACAGTAGGCTAAGCTCTGTGACTCTTGTGGAAGAGTACAGAGGAGCATGATTAACGAAGCCAGAGGGGTCAAGGACACCACACAAGAAGTCCTACAGACTGGCCTGGGCCCATGGGACCTCACAGAGACTGATCCATCAGCCAAACAGTATGCATGAGCTGGACCTTGGCCCTCTATACATATGTAATAGATGTGCAGCTTGGTCCTCATGTCACCTAAAATTTATAGTGGGCTGTCTCTGACTCTGTTGTCTGCCTTTGGATCCCTTTCCTTTAACTGGGCTGCTTTGTCTCCTTTCCATGGGAGAGGATTAGTCCTACCGAAAATTGATATACCAGGGTGGGTTGGTACTCATGGGGTGCCTCCCCTTCTCTGAGGATAAGGGGAAATGGGGGAGAGGTGTGAGGGTGGGACCAGGAGGTAAGGAGGGAGGGAAGCTTCGATCAGGCTGTATAAGTGAATTTTTAAAAAATAGGAAGATGTATTTCCTAGTGGGAGGCCATGCTCTCAATGGGCACAGGGTAGTCTCAATCTTCACTCTTGCATTCAATTTCCAGCTTTGCAATTAATGGCTTTGACTTTCTCTGCCTAGGTTATTCCACCTCCATTGTGTTGTGGCACATCACTAAAGGACAAAAGCCCCGATGACCTTAGGCTGTGACCTCTTGTCAACATTTTCGCTTTGTGAGCTCATTATGACAATGAGGTATTTGCAACAGTTGCATGTTAAATGATTCTGGAAAACCTTAAAGCCCAGTTAGTTTTCTATCAAACATAACTAATTTTCAAAAGCAATTGTTTTGTGCTTTTGTTTGCTTTGTGTGTGTTTGGGGGAAGGGACAGAGGTTGACAGTACAAGCCAAACTTGTATAAAGCTAACTATGTAGCTCAGGTTGACCTCAAACAGTGACCTTTCTGCTTCTGACAGCCAAGGCTGGGGATTATGGAAGGACCCATGAAGCCAAGAAAAATGCAGCCTCTTTTAAGTTAAAGGAAATCTTAGTCTGAAAGCTTAATAATTAGGATTCACAGAATCATGATGCCCTATGAATTTTAAAGTGATCATATGCAGACATGAAAGAAAAAATACATGAATAAAACATAAAATTACATTTATATTGAAGAATAACTAATTAAGAAAGCACAAAAAGAGAAATTAAAGGAATTTCTAAGGAAAAATTATAATTTAGGGCAGGGAAGAACGTAATACAAGTAATTACCAGTTTTATTGTTGAAATGTTAAAAGAGTCTGAAAACTGTGCTGTTGAGCAAGTTAAACATTCAAATATTCAGAGAGAAATATTTATAAGAAAATAAGTTTAAAATTTTCAAAACGTAAAAATAATCAAGCCAACATTTTCTAATAATTTTACTATACATGTTATAGATTCACTTTATTTATATGTCTGTGTATTTGCCTGCATATGTATGTACACATGCCTGCAGGTTGCTATGGAGGCATTCCCTAGAGGCAGGATTACATATATAGTTGCAAACTCCTGGATGTGGTGCTAGGAATCCAGTGTGGATCTTCTGTGAGAGGCCTAGGCAAGTGGTCTGCACTGCTGAGCTAGCTCTTCTTCTCCATTACAATGATTTTTAAAATTTTATTAATTTATTCAGATTACAACTAAATTGTTATCCCATCATTTGTATCCTCCCATTCCTCCCTCCCTCCCACTTTCACCCTATTCCCCTCCCCTAGGTCTATGACTGAGGGGGACCTCTTTCCCCACTATATGGTCACAGGCTATCAAGTCTCATCTTGGAAGCCTGCTTATTCTTTCTTTGAGGACCACTGGGCCTCCCCACCAAGGGGAAGTGGTCAAATATAGAGCACCAGAGTTCATGTCAGAGTCAGTCCCTGCTCTCCACATAACTGTGGAGAATGTCCTGTTCATTGGTTAAATCAGAGTAAGGGTTCAATGTTTGCTATTGTATTGTCCTTGGTTAGTGCAATAGTTTGAGCAGGCACCCCCCCCCCAGGCCCTGATCCATGCATCATGATGTTCTTGTAGGTTTCTAGGACCCTCTGGGTCCTTCTATTTCCCCATCTCCTATATTTCTCTTACCTAGAGTCTCAGTAGGATGTCCTCACATCTATCCCAATCTCCTTGTAAGTGAAGATTTGTGTGGGACATGCCTTTTGGGTTAGTGCCCAATTATAAGTGAGTCTATACCATGTAAGCCTTTCTGCTTCTGGGTTAACTCACTCAGTATGATCATTTCTAGTCCCATTCATTTGTCCACAAATTTTGGGATTTCCTTGTTTTTAATAGCTGAATAGTATTCCATAGTATAAATGTACTGCATTCCAAAGCAGTTGAAAAATGACAGTCTACAAAATGTACTTGGCCCTCACTGGGCTGCCTCGCCTGGTCTCAGTGGATGAAAAGGAGCTCAGTCCTGGTTCAGCTTGATGTGATGGGGTGGGTTGGGGGGATTCCCTTTTCTGAGAACAACAGAGGGGGGTGGAATGGGGGAAGAGGGTGGGAGGGAGGAGCCAGGAGGAGAGGAGAGAGAGGGTTACAATCTGGATGTAAAGTGAATATTTAAATTTTTAAAATGTGGGCTGGAGAGACGGTTCAGAGGTTAAGAGGGCTGACTGCTCTTTAAGAGGTCCTGAATTCAATTCCCAGCAAACACATGATGACTCACAACCATCTATAGCATTATCTGACGCCCTCTTCTGGCATGCATGTGTACATGCAGGTAGAACACTGTATACATAATAATAAATAAGTCTTAAAAATATTTTAAAGAAATATACATATGCTAACGTGTTTAATTTCAGAAACATAAATGGAGCCAGTAGTGAAATAGCATTTTTATCTTCCTAAGTGGCAAAGGTGGTGTGGTGTAATCTGATTCATCTCAATGCAGTAACTTAATGCATATTTATATTTGCAGTGGACACAGCCTCTAGCAACCACCTGCCTTCCTAACTAGACTAGACTACACATATGAATACATTCCATTTTGCTTATGAGAAAGTTACAAGTTAGGACACAGTTGATTCTTGCATGTTGAGTTTGTGTCCTGAAATTAATTGTGCACAGGTTCCAAGAGTTGTGGTGTCTGAAAGGTGTTTGAAACCAAACATTATGTCATCTCCAGAGGTAAATCTGGATCCTGAGCTTTTGTTTCTTGTTCTTACTATTGGCTCTAGCTGAACTTCAACCCTGGTTGGATAGGTAAGGCTGAGTAAGCTTGCCTTGCACTGATATTAGGACAAAGGTCAGACATTTTTCAAGAAGTAGTCAAGTGGTTTTGAGTTTTTCCTGTTTAGTAAATTCGTTCTATGCCCAGTTAGTTGAGGGTTTTTCTTGTTTGTTGTGTTGTGTGAAAGGGTGTTGAACTTTGTGAAGTGTTTTGTAGATACTGAAATTAATCTATGACTTTTAAAGGCCTTCCTGCCCTGTACTATAGCACATTAATTCACTCCCCGAGGCTGGATCCTTCCTCAAGGGCAGTAATGAATCTTACTCTACCCTGGTGGGTGATTGTTTTCCTGTGCTAACGAGTTGCCTGGCCCATATCTTATCAACGTGTACACATCTGTATCACCATGGATTACCGTCAGCTTTCTTCTTACATGGTGTCTTCAGCTTGGTCGTGAGTGGGTGCTGGTGGCACAGCATCAGTTTGGGAGTCTTCTTCAACGTTTGAAAAGAGTTTGAGAATGACTGGTGTGGTGGATTCTTCCTTAAACTTTGTTCTAGAAAAGAGACTGAATGCTCTAAGTGCAGCCTAACAGGCCACTCTAGTGTGAAGCTTGAAGGTGAGCAAGGCAGAGGTATAAAATATAAAGTGTGGAGAGAAAAAAAGCACTAGGAAGCTTACTTGTCACAGCAAAGTCTTGTGCTACAAAAGAACTATAATTGTTCCAGTTTCCCCTAGGGATTGGGTTTCTGGGGAACCGTTACTTGTTTCCTACAACCCTGCCTTCAGTTTGGTATGTACCTTGATTATGAGGTATACAGTCCAACTACTATAATAATTTTTCAATTTATTTAAAAAGGAATAAAACACAAAATAATGGTAAGATTTATAAATACATATTCATCATAACACTTAAATAATGTAAGTACAAAATCTTGTATTATGGAAAAATCTAAACATAAAATATATGTACTAGTCTATTTTGAATGTAGTACAAATAATTTATACAGTATTACATTAAAAACATTTCTAGCCAGAGCACATTCCATTTGATGTCTTACAAATTTACTGTTTATTCAAATATACCTTAAAAACTTGAGGGTTATGTTTTATAAAAATGTACATATTTATTAAAATATCATATAAACATATAGATTCTATTTTAATGTATTTATTCAACAAATATTCTAGCAAGGCCTGCTACTTATTTGCAGCACTTATGAGACTAAAGCAGGACAACTGAGCTATGAAGTACATGCCAGGTCAGCCTGGTATAGTGCATGAGACACCTTCTCAACAAAACAAAAACACAAATTAAAAAAAAAAATCAAAAGGAAAAGAAAAAAGTCAGTGAGATAAAACATGAATATAAAATTTATGTTATACATTTCTAAAGAAATAATAAAATTATCCTATGTAAGTACCTCAAATACAACAGCTTTAAAATAGTCAAAACTTTATCCTTAATTATGTCATGTCACCCTTTATTGTTCATGATTTTGTTTTTTTGGTTTTGGTTTTTATCTTTTGTCAGTGTTCAGAATAATGGCTATACTTACAAATTGAGCCCTTCTGTGTTTTGTTTGCTTAGCAATATGACGTGCCAGTAAAATTCTAGAGCAGTCAGATTTGTGTATTTTAGAAGAGGAATCATTCATATTTCTTGGTGAGACAGCATGAACAGGTAATAGTCAGAAGAGCATAGAAGTGATGGGAAATTAGATCTCAGAGCAGCTGGGGCCATCTTTAGGATAATGATTCCCACTGACTGCATTGAACAACATTGGTGGCCCATGACAGTGAGCTACTAGAGTAGATGCAGGAAATGGTTGGCTGCTGAAGATGTACTGAAGGTAAGATAAAAAGGGATTCCTAACAGACTCTATCTGTGGTGTAACAGAAGAAGGAAGAGGTCAGAATCAAATCTAGTGATTTTGGCCTTAGTCATCATCACTGGAAGATGATGGGCAAAGACAGTATGTGGTACAGAACTCAAAACTCAGAGCTTGCTTGGGACACATGTTTAAGATATACATGTGATTACAAAATTACACGTGTGTTTTAAATAAATCTAGGAGAAGTTCTTAGAAGTTCTGATATGTTTAATTATGGCTAAAGTCTAACTTAATTTCTGATAAATCACTTTAAAGAATTATTTTCCAGTCAAATTTTGTGATGGCCATGTCATAGCAACTTTCCCCTGGTCTACTGTACTAGCTGTGACAATAAGTAAAAGGTGCCTGGTCTCTGGTCAAAATTAATGAAGCTTTACTCTTTAAACACTTTTTTCTATTGTTACATAGCTTCAAGCTTAAACGCTTCAGTTGCATGTGTACACACATGCACCTATACAGGTGTGCATGCAAACCACAGCTCATGTGTGCACACATGCACCTGTACAGGTGAGCATGCAAACCACAGCTCATGGGTGCAGGTCAGAGGAGAATGCCAACTGTCAGTCCTTACCTCCTATCGCATTTGAGACAAGACTTCTCTGTTGTTCTCTGTGTATGTCAGGCTAACTGGTCACACATGCATGCTTCTTTGACTGCTTTGCTCGGTTCTGGGGATTTAAACGCATAGCAAACACTTCATACACTGATCTACCGTCAGCCCCCATGTCTCACTTTTGGTATGGTAGCTCATTGTATATTGTGTTATGTTTTAATGTTTATCATTTTTTGTTAATGTTGTTTGTTCAAGTTCTGCCTAACCCTAATTTCCATCAATGCTTCACACCTTTATAAAAAGCTTTTTTAAAAAAATTGTCACCTTCTACCTACTCCTGAGCACCAGGGAGACATACTCCCAGCCTCGAGAGACTGACTTTTCCTGACTCCTCAAAGAGGGCTCCCAATCCTACCTTCCATCCCACAGTTCTACTCATCTCTCTGAGGAGACCTACCTGTGGACAACAGGATCATACAGAGTCTCACCCCAAGATAGCTGCACCCAGCAAACATGCTGTCAGGGTATCAGGAGCTCAGTGACTGCTGACTGAGCAAGGGCCCACACTGCTGACTCTGAAATGCCAGCATCCATCCATATTGTCTCATCAAGAGGAGGGATCCCATCTATCAGACACATGCAGGTTCCATCCTCAGGCTTCCTGGCTATTCCCACCTTTCCTGAGGATGGCTCCAGATTCCAGGGAAACAAGGATGCAGCCTATGTTTCACGTCTTTACTGGTTCTTCTAAGGAGACCTGCTGGACTGAGGATCATACATGTTAGGCAGTCCCACCCCAATACCCTTCCTCTAGGTCCAAATGTGACACAAACAACAGAGGAGAGATGAAGGCCATTTGCAGAAATCCAGCCTCCAGCACACAACCCAGAGCTCCTCCATCATGATGGAGAAGTATAGAGGGTACTAGGAATAGCCAGCAAATGCCAGAGACAACCAGATTTCTAAAGACTAGTCAGTGTAAGAACACAATTAACAAAAAGCCAGGGTGATATGACACTACCGGAACCCAACTATGATACTACAACAAGCCCTGGGTATCCTAACACAATTCAAACCCATGAAAATGACCTTATATCTATGTTTATGAAGATGATAGAGGCCTTTACAGAGGAAATGAATAAATACCTTGAAGAAATACAGAAAAATACACTCAAACAGGTAAAGGAAATGAAGACAACAGGTCAAGATCTGAAAAATGGAAATAGAATAAATAAAGAAAACAAAAACTAAGGAAATGCTGGAGATGGAAAACTTAGGGAAGGGAACAGTAACTATAGAGATAAGCATCACCAACAGAATAAAAGAGATGGAGGAGAGACTCTCAGGCATAGAAGATACAATTGAAGAAATAGATATATCTGTCAAAGATAACATTAAGCCAAAAAAAAAAAAAAAAAAAAAAAATCCTGACAAAAAACAACCAAAAAATCAAGGCCATGATAAAAAGACAAGGCATAAGAACAATAGAAATGTAAAACAAAGAAGATTGCCAGCTCCAAAAGACCAGAAAATATTTTCAGCAAAATCATAAAATTAAATTTCCCCAACCTAAAAAAAGAGATGCCTTTAAATGTAAAAGAGGCTTGGAGAATACCAAATATATTAGACCAGAAAAGAAGTTCCTTCTGCCACAAACCAAAACATTAACTGTACAGAACAAAGAAAAGTATATTAAAAGCTGCAAAGGAAAAAGGATAAGTAACATATAAAGGCAGACCTATCAGAACCACACCTGACTTCTCAACAGGGCAGATGTTTTGCAGACTCTAAGTGACTACAGTTGTCATCCCAGACTGCTATACCCAGCAAAACATTCAATCACCATAGATGGAACAAACAAGATATTCTATGACAAAACTAAAGTTAAACAATATCTATGCAAAAACTCAGCCCAACAGACAATACTGGAAGTAAAACTCCAACCCAAGGAGGTTAACTACATCCAAGAGAACACAGGATAAAAATAACTTCACTGCAGCAAAACCAAAACCAAAAGAAGACAGGCACATAAACACATGACCACAACCAACATCAAAATAAAAGAAACTAAGAACTACTGGTCATTAACATCAATAGACTCAGTTCCCCAAGTAAAAAGACACAGGCTAACAGAATGGATACAAAAACAAAACCCATCATTCTGCTGCAAACAAGAAACATACCTCAGCCACAAAGATAGACTTTATCTCAGAGTAAAGAGTCATCCTAATACCTAATAAAATAGACTCTCTGCCAAAATTAATTAGAAAGATGGGGAAGGACACTTCATTCTCATCAAGAGGACATCTCAATTCTGAACATATATGTCCCCAAATCAACAGCAACCACATTTGTAAAAGAAACATTACTAAAGCATAAATGACACATTGATCCCCACACATTAATACTGGGAGACTTCAGCACCCCATCTCACCAAAGGATAGGTCATGGAAACAGAAACTAAACAAAGAAATAATGAAACTAACAGATGTCATGGGTTGAATTGACCTAACAGATGTCTACAGAATTTTTACACCAAAACAAAAGAATATGCTTTTTTCTTGATACATGAAACCTTCTTCAAAATCTACCATATGCTTGATCACAAAGTAAACCTCAACTAATACAAGAAAATGGAAATAACCACATGTATTTTATCAGATAACCATGGATTAATGCTGGAGTTCAACAACAACAGAAATAACAGGCTATACACTCATGGAAACTGATTAACTCCATACTCAATGACTACTGGGTCAGAGAATAAAGAAAGAAAGCAATTAAAGACACTGTAAAATTCAATGAAAATGAAGGCACAACTTACTCAAATGTTTGGGACACAATGACAACAATGCTAAGAGAAAAGTTCATAGCACTTAGTGCCTTCATAAAGAAATTGCAACTTAACAACACAAATAAAAGCTCTAAGAAGAAGAGGAAGAAGAAGAAGAAGAAGAAGAAGAAGAAGAAGAAGAAGAAGAAGAAGAAGAAGAAGAAGAAGAAGAAGAAGAAGAAGCAATTACACCCAAGAGGAGTAAAAGGACGAAATTAAACTCAGGGATGAAATCAATTAATTAGAAATAAAAAGAACAAAACAAAGAAATAACAAAACCAAGGGCTGATTTTTGAAAAAGCCAATAAGATAGACAAACCCTTATCCAAATTCACTAAAACAGAGAAAGACAATATTCAAATTAGTAAAATCAGAAATGAAAGGGGCCACATAACAAGAGACACAGGAATTTCAAAGAATCATTAGGTCTTACTTCAAAAGTATGTACTCCACAAAACTGGAAAATCTAATGGAAATGGACAATTTTCTTGTTATGTTCCACTTACCAAATTTAAATCAAGGGCAAGTAAACAAGTAAAATAGTCCTATAACCCCTAATTGAATAGAAGCAATCATTAAATGTTTCCCAACCAAAAAAATCCTGGGGCCAGATGGTTTTAGCGCAGAATTCTACCACACTTTCAAATAAGAGCTAATACCAATACTCCTCAAACTATTCTACAAAATAGAAACAGAAGGATCATTGCCAAACTTGTTCTATGAAGCCAGTCACCCTAATACCTAAACCACACAAAGTCCCAACAAAGAAAGAAAATTTCAGACCAGTCTTCTTATGAACATTGATGCAAAAATATTCAATAAAATACTCATGAACCAAATTTAAGAACATATCAAAAAATATCATCCACTATGATCATGTAGGCTTCATCCCAGACATGCAGGGATGGTTCAGTATGTAAAAATTTATCAGTGTAATCTATCCTATAAACAAACTGAAAGAAAAAAAACAACATGATGATCTAATTAGATGCCAAAAAAAAAAAAAAAAAAAAAAAAAACCATTTGACAACATCCAACACTCCTTCATGTTAAAAGCCTTGGGAAGATCAGGGATACAAGGTACATACCTAAACACAATAAAGGCAATATACAGCAAGCCTATAGTTAACATCAAATTAAATGGAGAGAGACTTAAAGCAATTCCACTGAAATCAGGGACAAGATAAGGCTTCCCACTCTCTTTGCAGCTCTTCAATATAGTACTTGAAGTCCAAGGTAGAGCAATAAGATAACTAAATGAGAACAATGGGATACAAATTGGAAAGGAAGATGTCAAAGTATCACTACTCACAGATGACATAATAGTATACATAAGTGATCCCTGACTCCCCAGACCCGACAAGGATGAAAATTGACACAACTTGGAGAAATGAACAGAAAATGATAATTAATATAATAAGTATGTTTAATAACAGGTAAAACAAGAAACAAAAGCATGAAAGTGTTCTCTCAGTGCAGAATCTTGCTCTAAGTACTTCTGTCTGAACACAGCTTGTGAACTTGGGGCACTCCTTGAGTCTGCACATGCCAGATTTATAGTGTTGGATCCAATTGGCCTTCTGTTTCATGAAGTTCATTGTTTACAATACCCATAAGATATTATCTACTCATCAAGCTATTGAGAAATATTGCTTCAGTGGTATGAGCTGCTACTTTGTAGAATTACTTTTCAAATACGACTATTTTCTCTATTTAAAAAAAGTCACAAGGGTCTATTTACCATCTCTCCAAGCATACATCTTTTAAAAGGCAACGCCACAGGGGAACTATGACTACAAAGAGTTGAGGACAAGGGTTTCAAGTTAAGGACTGTTAGTGGCTCCATGAAAATATGTTTTTGGATGCTGCATGTCTTCCAGATTCCTCTACATCTTCTGCAACCATCATAGGCTGCCAACACTTTTCTTATATGAAGCCTGCCACCTGCCCCATCTCCCTGGGAGAGCCAGTGATGACTCATCAGGTACATCAGCCTGAATGCTTGTTCTATCCATATGTTTCAAATAATTCTGCCTTTGTACTGGCTCAGCACGTTCCTGGAAACTGTTCATTTGAGCGAATTTTTCAGGTCTTCTTAGCAGTTTGGTACAAGGCCATTGAATTCTACTTTGAGAATTAAAGAAAGGACTATAACTGTGAAACTGCCCACTCTATGTCAGCATTGCCAAACCCAGGCATCTTAGCCTTGAAGTGGACTAATGTGCTCTTTACCCCAGAACTCTCCAAGAGATGTCAAATGCAGAATATCCTAAACCTACTTCTTTGCATGACCCCTTTGAATGCCACAGTATACTGTCCCTGGTAGACAATTTCTGAGCTCAAAAACTTTCCAAAGGGTGTCCATGTACAGTAATGTTACTTTAAAAGAAAATCTCTATCATCCTATTTTACCAATAAAGACCCATGAGCCAGATGCTGGCGTGAACACCCGCTAGCTCAGAGAGGCAGACAAAGAACCCAGGTGACCTTCCCCACCCAGATCACGTCCCAATGGAAAGGCCCAAAAGGCTCACTCGGCACAAGAAGATGCAGGGTATAGTGGAAGCAGGTCTTCTATTCCTTTTTTTCTGCTTTGTTCAGGAAAATGATTGAAAGAAAGATACAAGAAGGTAGGCCTACATGTCTCAGTGAAACAAAAGAATGATACTCTTCCTTTTTGTATGTCAACACATTGAAATTTAAAGAAAGTTTAGTTAAGATATTATCATTTGGCAGTTATGTCACTCTCACAGGATGGGAGGGCCCTGATAATGGCACTGTGAATGGAAAACACAGAACACAGTTTAGCCCTTAAACTTCTGAAACAAGTTATTCTGACCAGTTCTTCAGGGAGAAACACATGTTCCCAGTGTCGTGACTCAGTTCACACACCTCAGTGCATGATTGGGTGAACTGACTTGGCCTTCTCTTCTTCCGTCAGCAGCTAGCTCCCCTTGCTCTGAGAAAGCGACTCTGAATTTAATGAGAAGATTCCAGGTTGGAGATCAACTCGTTCATCCTCATTCCAGCCTCAGTCTCTGAAGAGTGATAGTCTCTTGTCTATTGGTTTGTCATGATATACATTATATCACTTTTTATAAAACACAAAAGAATGCTATTCTAAGGAACTAAAAGAGAGAGAGAGAGAGAGAGAGAGAGAGAGAGAGAGAGAGAGAGAGATGAAAAAAGAATATGAAGACCACACATTTGTCTTTAATGCAAAGCATTTAACCAACTCACATCATTGCCAGCAAAGAGAGCCAAGCGCTTAGGTACTCCAAGGTCCCTAGCACCTAGGATTCGCACAGCACAGACTCAGTATCATATACTCCACAGTCTATGTCACAGCTACCAAGGCAGAGAGACCACTTCACAGCATTCCCAAGACCCATATTTACAGCATTAGCAGTGCAGTTAATACTGTGAGAGGCAGAAGAGATATTTGCAATGAGAATTGAGTTTATGAAGCCTGGCCCTTGAATCTCTCCTTACCTGTCTGATGTATGTCTGGGCATCAGTCACACATAATTACCAATAATACCAGTGAACAAGCTCTCATGTACATGAGACTGAAGAACAGAACAGTCACTTAGACAACCTGAACCACAGATAGAAGTGTGATCACTAACTTCTAAACTTCTTCCCAGATGATTTAAGCATGGAGAAGGCTATGCTGGTTAAGAGCTTATACCTGCATTTATTTTTACAACCAAGGGAGGTACAGATTTCACTCAGAACTTGCTAATTTCACACATTTAATAAGCTCTTCAGAGTAGTAAAATCTGCCTTGCTTTTAGCTTTCACTCTTCTTCATCTCATCTCCTCATCTTTATGAATGCCGCAGTCTCTTAAGCATGAGTCATTAAGAAATACACAGGACATAAACGGAATTGAGCCAGACACTGCCATTTGTGGATGCTATTAAATGTCTGAAAATACTAGCATTAGTTTGCAAAACACATGTCCAGAGCTTTTCAAGATGGTTGAGCTTTGAACTTAGTTTATTGTCTCATCTCACACAAAGAGGATTGGTTTTCCTTCAGAATGCCAAGGTGGGAGAAATGCAAATGTTTTCAAGGCAAAATGCCCATAGAGATGCAGTGTGTTTGCCTAATGCAGTATAGCAGGCATATTACACTGCTAAGGTATGCCAGAGCAATTGGGGCTCCAAATAAGAGACATCACTACATTAAAATTTGTCTAAAGCCTCGTATCAAGAGCTAGGCTTATGTTCAGGTAAAGTGCGTGAGGTTTGTTTGAAATGTTTAAGATGTGTTTTCTCTTGGAAGCAGCTCTATACCAATGCTTGCCTTTCATATAAGTGACATCAGTTCACCTAATCATCCCTCACCAAACGTGAATTCCAAAGATGAATTCCACAGGAAATACAATGGTCTCGGTCACATGGCCCTCTCCAGCGGGGCTTTCTCTAAGCATAAGGAGTGTTTGTGTCCATGATCAAAACCACCATGCTCCCGAACACACACACACACACACACACACACACACACACAAACACACACACACACACAAACACACACACACACACACACACGCGCGCGCGCGCACACACAAACAATTAGAACTTATTGCTCTGATAGAAGTTCTGTGTTGCTAATTCCCAGACCCTGCCATTGAATTGTCCTAAGCTTTTTTATCCTGCTGTGATTCATAGATATATATATGGAACTTGGGCCCATGACAAGATCATTCACACTGTTCTGTTGCAAGGACAGGGAGTGAAAGAGATTAGCAGAGGCTGGGAAGCAATGAGTCAAAACAACTGCCTTTTATTACTTCTAAATCTCTTTATTTAAATATCTCCTCCATGGTTGTCTTTCATATCTTTGTCTCTTGGCCTCTGTTGAACAGGTGAATGACTTAGAGCTATTGAAATGCCAAACTCTGGCCTTGGATCTTAGGGAAATTATTATAAACCAATAATTTAGAATAATCATATATATAATCGTGTTTCTTAAGAACAAGTTCTTCTATTTTTTTTCTTATACGTTCTGTAATGCTAAGCTATTTTAAAACCATGCTCATGATGATCGCATATAGAAAAGGGATTAGATAAGTTTAGATTAAAACTAAAAGAAAATAAATGATCTATTAGGTAGCCCATTAAATTAATTAAAATGATTAGGTTTTGACCCAATTTTTAGAAAAAGACCCATAGCATGTATTTAGTGGATAAAATATTCCAAGAAACATAACAAGTACTTCAATTATACATTGTCTCATTAAATTTTCACACAGATTCTTTGGATAAGTGTTGTTAACCTCCAAGTCTCACTCTGTCTGCAGCCAAGGGGCTTTTCTAAAATGTAAGTACCTGTTGATAAAATGATCTTAATTTAGAAATGAAAACCAGAGCTCAATTGTCAAAGACCTTATCCAGGTAATAATCTTGGTCAAGGTAAAACTTAGCCAATTTGAAATAGTTACTGTTAGTTATGAAATGTCAACTATGACTATGTGTCAAGTAACATACAAGACCTCTCATTAATCTTTATAGCCATTATTCCTGTTTTACATATAAAAGAAATGAGGTTCCACAGGGTAACTTGTTCCCTAAATACATAGCCAGGAAGTATAAGAAATTTCCTATCCTGAGCCAGGGAAAGATAAGCTAGAAGATGAGCGTTTAACCACAGAGTATTGCCTTTCCTCAGTGAAGATGGAGATCCAACAGTAAATGAGGTGAAAATCCACATTCAGTGGCTCACAGCTCTGAGGTCCTATTAATAGTCGCAATCGATCTTGACATTATACTTGCCATATCATCAAGGCTGATCAGTTTTCACTGACTTATCAAAGCATCTCATTTTTCTGAAAAAAGGGACAATTTCCAAGTGTCCATATGAAATTCAAAGAAGGCTTGAAATGTTTATTTTTAAAACTGATGTGTCCATAATTCTCTTTTCTTTTCTTAAAATTTGAGCATCCTCCCTAGGGTCCTCCTTGTTATTTAGCTTCCTTCGGTCTGTGGATTGTAATATGGTTACCCTGCATTATACAGCTAATATCAGCTTATAAGTGAGTATATACCATGAGTGTTGTTCTGGTTCTGTGTTGCATCATTCAGGATAATTGTTTCCATCCATTTGCCTGTACATTTCATGAGTTCCTTGTTTTTAATAGTATTCCATTGTGTAAATGTACCACAATTTCTGTATCCATTCATTTGTTGAGGGATATCTAGGGTTTTTTTTTTTTTTTTCAAGATTATGGCTATTATGAATAAAGCTGCTATGAACACAGTTGAGCATATGTCCTTGCTGTGTGATGGAGCATCTTTTGGGTATATACCTAGGTGGGATATAGATGGGTCTTGAGGTAAAGCTATTCCAAATTTTCTGAGAAAGCTCCAGAAAGATTTCCAAAGTGGTTGTACAAGTTTGTACTCCCCTCAACAATGGAGGACTGTTTCCCTTTCTCCATATCCTTGCCAGCATGTGCTTGCTGTCACTTGAGTTTTTAATCTTAGCCATTCTGACAGGTGTAAGATGGAATCTCAGAGTTATTTTGATTTGCATTTCCCTGATGACTAACAAAGGCTGAATATTTCCTTAAATGTTTCTCCAATATTTGATATTCCTCTGTTTAGAATTCTCTGTTTAGCTCTGTACCCAATGTTTTAATTGGATTATTTGTTAAGTTTCTGCTTACTTTCTTGAGTTCTTTATATATTTTGGATATTAGCTCTCTGTTGGATGTAGGGTTGGTGCATTTTTTTTCTAGGCTTTCATTTTGTTCTCTTGACAGTGTGCTTTGCTTTACAAATGCTTTTCAGTTTCATGAGGTCCCATTTATTAATTGTTGATCTGAGAACCAGAGCTGTTAGTGTTCTGTTCAGGATGTTGTCAGCTGTGCCAAAATTCAAGGCTCCTCCCCACTTTTTCTTCTAACAGATTTAGTGTGTCTGGTTTTGTGTTGAGGTCTTCATTCTACTTGGACTTTAGTTTTGTGCAAAGTGGTAAATATGGATCTACTTGCATTTTTTTTTCAACACATAAACATCCAATCAGACCAGCACCATCTGTTGAAGATGCTATCTTTTTCTATTGTATGGTTTTGGATTCTTCGAAAATCAAGTGTCCGTAGGTGTGTGGGTTTATTTCTGGGGCTTCAATTTGATTCCATTGATCCACCAGTTTGGTTCTATGGTTTTTATTAAGTTTATTTATTTAATCACATTACGTCCTGATTGCAGGCCCCCTTCTCTCTTCCAAGTCCCCTCCCCCTGCACACCTTTACCGCATTCTCCCCTTTTCTCCTTAGAGAAGGGGGGATTCCCTAGGTATACCAACCTGTCTTGGCAAATTAAGTCTCTGGAGGGTGAGGCACATTCCCTCCCACTGAGCACAGACAAAGCAGCGAAGTTAGAGCAACAGGATCCAAAGGGAGGCATCAGAGTCAGAGAGCCTCCCACCCACTCCAGTTGTTGGGGGAATCCACATGAAGACCAAGCTCTGCATCTGCTACATATGTGCAGGGGGCCTAGGCCCAGTCTATGCGTACTCTTTGGTTGGTGTTTCAGTCTTTGTTAGCCTCTATGGGCTCAGGTTAGTTGACTCTGCAGGTCTTCTTATGGAGACCTTAACTCATCTGGCTCCCTCAGTATTCCTCCAACTCTTCTGTAGGACTCCCCAAGCTCGGTCTAGTGTTTGGCCGTGGGTCTCTGCATCCGTTTCCCTCCACTGCTGGAAAAAAAACTCTTAGAAATATTATGATAGGCAGGCTTATGTCTATAAGCATAACAGAGTAACGTTGATCCCTGAGGACTGTTAGTTCTGTCTTGTGGGATGGGTCCCAAGTAGGGCCAATCTTTGGTTGGCTGTTCCCACAATCTTTTCTCCATCTTTGTCTCTGCACATCTTGTAGGCAGAACAAATTTTGGATCAAAGGCTTTGTTGGTGGGTTGCTGTCTTTATCCTTCCACTGGAAGTTTTGCCTGGCTAGAGAGGTGGTCACTTCAGGCTCCGTATCTTTTGTGGCTAGTAATCTCAGTTAGTGTGACCTCCATAGACATCCTGGGACCTCCAATATCCAAGGTCTCTGGGAAGTCCCAGAGATTCCTTCACCTCTGGTTTTCATTCTCTCACCTGGCCCTCTTTCCTCCACTCTCCCTACTCCTACTCCTCACCCCTGCTCCCCTCTTCATCCACTCTCCTACCCAGTTCCCTCCATCCATCCACCTCCAATGCCTATTTTATTTCTCCTTCTGAGTGAGATTCAAACATCCTTCCTTGGGCCCTACTTATAACTTAGCTTCTTTGGGACTGTGGATTATATCACAATTACACTCTGCTTTGTGAGTACATACCATGTATATCATTTAAGTGAGTACATACCATGCGTATCATTTAAGGTTTGGGTTATCTTACTCAGTTTTATATTTTCTAGCTCCACCCATTTGCCTGCAAATTTCAAGATGTCCTTGTTTCTAATAGTTGGGTAGTATTCCATTGTGTAAATGTACCACAGTTCCTTTATCCATTCTTCAACTGAGGGACATCTAGGTTGTTTCCATATTCTGGCTATTATAAATAAAATTGCTATGAACATAGTTGAGTAAATGTCCTTGTGGTATAGTGGAACATCTTTTGAGTGTATGCCCAGGAGTGGTAGAGGTGGGTCTTTTTATAATTATTTGTGGACACAGCTATCAGAAATACCAAAGATGGTAGGGCATGGTAGTGTATGCCTTTAATCTCAGCACTCAGGAGGCAGAGACATATGGATCTCTGTGAGTTCAAGGCCAGCCTGGTCTATTCAGGGCTTGATACAGAGAAAAACCTTATCTCCAAAAACAAGAAGAAACAAACAAAAGAAATATCAAAGATGTAAATCTTTCATTTAGACAATGCATTAATTGATTTAAAAAGGCAATACAGCATTTGGTTTAATTGATAATACTCCACTTTCTTTAATTTACATATCAATCATCAGTTAGAAAATGTCTCCAAGCAAATCCAGCCAGTCTGAAAAAAGGTGCTGGGTCAAGGGCTTTACTTATGTGTTGGTTGGTTGGTGACTTGTTCTCTAAAATAAAAAAGAAAAGAAAAGAAAAACATATTCTTCTAAAATACAAAGGCACAAAGTGAGTTTGTCATTCCAAAAAAGAATAGGGACATAGTAAGAAAAAATAGACCAAAGCAAGATCAGGACCTTGGAAGGTAAGTATCAAACTCTGAAGTTAACATCTGGTATTTGGGTCTCATAATAGAATATTCCTAGGTTCCAATAACCTTGGTGAGCTCTGTCCCCCAGTCCCCTTGTGTCCATCAAACCTCGCCTCTTTTTTAAACTAACTCTTTCTCATGTCTTTGCCATTTTCAGCATTCAACCTATGGTCCTAGTATTTCCAATACTTTGGAGTCTTCATTGCAACTTAAGAGAAAGCTTAAGGTTTTTCTTCCCAGCTTCATAAAACGTTCTTGTAGAGACTTCTTGCAAGGACTCCAATCCTGCCAGCCATTGCCTGGCCTTTTCAGCTTTCTGAAACATTGGTACAGCTCTCCATGGATCCCTCTACTTTGCATATGCTATTCCTGCAATCCCAATACTATGTGGATAATGATGCCAAATTTTGGTACCAGCTCAAGATACAGCCCAGCTCCCTTGGAGTTCTCAGGCAATATCCTCTGTGTGCTGACTTTGGCAAAAACACATCCCTAGGTGGTTGTTTTGACCAGGAAACTTCCTTCAAATAAATTCTCAGTATAGGCTCTCCCTCTTAAATCAATTTACACTTCCACTAATTGGACATTGGCTAGATGATGCTTTTTTTCTGACCTCACCTTTCCTAATGTTGCAATGGAACTGGTAAGATTTCCACATCACAGATCTGATCTTGAAAAACTGCCCCCACTTTTCCTGTGCTTTCTTTGTCTACAGCTTTTAATTTCCCAACATTGTTTTCCCTTACCAGACTGCACATTTCCCACAGCTTTCTGCTGTGCCTCACTCTATACTTGATAAGATCCATGCCACAGCCCAAGTGCTGTGCTGTCCTCAACTTACTACCAAATAAGCAACTTCATTTTTTTTTTATTTCATCCTCAATCAAGTTCTCCAGACACAACCAGGATGAAGCCACAGTCTTTGCCAGAACATTACATGAATGGCTTCTAGCTCAGTTCCCAGCAAAGCCCCCATTCTCACTGAAACCTCGTGAGCCAGGTCCCTATTGCCTGCATGTATCTATCATTAGTGTCTTCCAGATTCTTCTAAGAATGACCCACTAAGCTGTGCTTCCTGAATTCTAGGGTTTTGGTAGCCATCCCTCAGCTCTAAACTCTCCCACATTCTTCTTGCAAACCTGTTCCAAAGCCAAGCAACCACATACAGCTTGGGATGCCAGCCTATGGAATGTTTCCACCCACATTCAGGATGAGTCTTCCTCAGTCAAACATTCCTGAAAATACTTTCATACAGTAATCATGGATGTATTTCAATGATGATTATAAATCCAGTCAAATAGGCAGAGGTAACTGAGCATCCCGAAAGGCAAGAAAACGTCTGTGTTTCCATTAAAATGCTTTTCTTGTTTTAAAAAAAAATCATATAAAACCATATTTTAATATTTCAAATTATACTCATCTGTATACTAGCTGTCATTTAATTTAATGGTAATGTAAGAATATATATTATTTATATAGTGTCAGAGACACTGATGGAACAAATCCAATATTAGTGCACATTATATATAATTTTAGCCGATTATGTTTTTCTGTCTGAACTCTAAAATTTCTCATCCAGCCTATTAAAATAAAATAAATACATAAATTTGTTTATAAGTGCTTCCATGAACTGATGTTAAATAGTTAATCTTTTGCGTGCGTGTATGTATGTGTGAGTATATGTATGTGTGTGTGTGTGTGTGTGTGTGTGTGTGTGTGTGTGTGTGTGCGCGCGCGCGCATATGTAGGGGGGGTAACAACTTTTCTCTAGCATTCTACCTGGTCCTATACATGAAATGATCTGTACACTGTGCACAATACACTCAATTTCAAAATATTATTTCTCCCAACCTCATTCTCACATAAGACTGGATCAGGTGACAGAACAGCCAGCTGCCACAGTGTTCACCTCCCCTCTTCCCAATCTGCACTTTTCTCCATGTTAGAGATGCTAGTTCCGTTCCGAGATTATTTCTGAATAGAAATCTATCACTGATCTCTATGGCAAGGCCAGGGGTGTCGGGTATTAAGGACAAAGATTTATGTGTAATACTTGTGACAGTGAAATACATTTTGTTCCTCAGGCATTATAATCATTAAGCAAAATATTCAATTCTGTCCATATAATTCTGCATGTTTGTTCTCAATCATTTTACCAGTAAGTAGATCTGATCCCTGCTTGGAGTTGAAAATAACTTTGATTTATTTTTTCTTAACTTTTTTTCTTAACTTTTACATCATCAAAGCTCCAGAAGAAGTGTCAGCTATGAGCAGAAATATTTAATCTACAGATAAAAACAGAGTTCAGGTATTTTTGTCTTGAGAACAAGATTATAAGCTCGTCACATAAACCGAGCAGAGTGAACTTCTGGATGAGAATCATATTATATCCCGGCATCTCTATTGCTACTAAGTAGTCTATGAGTCCCTAAGAATTCATAAGATACCACAATGGGGAGTTAGAAAACCAGAAAGCACCCAAAGAGTCAGAAGCAAGAAGAAGATGGGAAGAAATAAGATAAATAGAAAAAAAAAATGATACTATTCACGTTTCCTAGCCAGATTTATTTATCTTGTGGATAAAAATTGCTACGATGCAGTTGGACTCTGCATTCTGCTGAATATGATTGATAACACAAGATTCTTAACTACTTCTGGGAATATCTTGAGGATTAACAGATAACAGAAAGATGAGCACTATATACCAACCACATAAAAATAAATCAAGTTAGATGTCGTCTAAAACGGAAGCAAAGGATAATAATAAAAAGAAGAGACAGGGAATGAGGAATGTCAAAATTAATACAAATATAATGAAAGGGAGATCCATTTGATGAATAAGATAAATAATGAAGCTGAAATAGACTCCTGCATTCCTGCTTACTAAAGGAAAAGAGCCCAGTAGGCTTTTGAAGTTGGTGTTTCTCACCCAGAGAGATCTGATGGACCTTCAAGTCTCCAGATCTAGGGTAAAATATTAAGTGGTCATTTGGAATTTTTTGTCTGTTTTTGTTTTTGTTTGTTTTTTACAAAATGGAATAATTGTTTGGTCAAAAAATGATTCAGTTTAAGATTCGTTCTATTCTACCTCTATAGAAGTTCATGGAGATGGGGAGATTTTTCGATCTGGCTAGTCTTGCTGCAGAATGTTTTCTATTTGCAAGTTCTTTACAGTGAAAGACATACATTGAAGGACATTAAGGGGGTTCATTAAATTTTAACTGGACAATTTGTTATGTGAATGTGACACAAAAGATACAGACGCAACCTAGCACCTGTGGATAGCACTTGAGAGTGGCTGGTCCTCCAATGCCAGTGATCTGATCAGGGTCAGCTGCACTGGCCGAGGGGCTGGATCCTGCAACCACCACCAGGCAATGAGCCTCAGCTGTCTTCCCAGGACTTCTCTGACTATTCCCTAATGCTCTGTGAGGGTTCATAGTATACCCTGAGAAATGCTTTGCTAAGAAAGAACCTGAGTCAAAGTTGGTATAATAATTATTAATTTGTCAAAAGGAAAGAATACCAGAGAAACTGGAGCCCTTGTGCACTGATACTGGGGTGAAAATGAAATAACTGGTATGAAAAACCAAGTAACGGCACCTCAAAAAAAATAAACAGACATGACAGCAAAATTACAACTTTGGCTTCATAACGCTCACAAAGAATTTTTTTGGCAAACACATCCAGAGCCGTATTATGCACAATAGACAAAGACTAGAAACCACCAAAGTTTCCAAGTTCAAAATAATAGCTAAGAAAATGCGAAGTATAAGCTTTCAGTCTCAACAGAGAGGGGGATTCTGACACATGCTGTGACGTGAATGAACCTCTAGAACATCTTGTAAAATGAAGGCCAATCACTACAGGATAAACGTATCATAATTCTACCTAAATGAATTCCTAGAGCAGTCAAAGTCATGGAGACAGAATGTAGAAAAATGGTGATGAATAGAGGCTGTGGCAAAGTTGGACTGGGGACCTACTGCTTAATGAACATGAAGTTTCTGTTTTTACGGGATGACAATAATGAGTAGAAGCCAGATTACCAGGATTGTGAACTTGCTGTGGAAGAGTGCATTTAAAAATGATTAAGAGGGCTAGAGACATGACTAAGTGATTAAGAGCACTGGCTGCTCTTCCAGAGGTTCTGAGTTCAATTCCCAACAACTACATGTAGGCTCACAACCATCTACAATGAGATCCTATGCCCTCTTCTGGCATGCAGGTGTATGTGCAGATAGAGCACTCATACACATAAAAAAAAAAAAAAACCAATAAATATTTCAAAAGAATTTTAAAAGTAAAAATAAAAATGATTAAGAGAGGACTGGAGAGATGGCTCAGAGATTAAGAGCACTGGCTACTATTTCAAAGGACCCTGGCTCAATTCTCAACACCCATATGGCATCTCAGAATTGTCTGTAACTCTACTTCCAGGAGGTCTGATACAGACATACAGGCAAAACACCAGCGCACATAAAACAAAAACAAATAAATCCTTTAGAAAAAAAGATTGAGAATTTTCATAATGCTTATTTTACCACAATTAAGTTTAATTGAGAAATGGATTACTCATTATTCTGTTGATCTTGAGGACAAGACATGCTATGACACTAAGTGAGAAAATAGGTTACAAGTAATAAGTATGTCATAATTCCAATTTTGAAAAACAACCAAGAGTAAGTCATTATTTCCCTTGCTTATTAGTTGAAAGTTTCATAAATGGGTAAAATAATTTCTAATTACTTTCAGCCCCTCATCATCTTTACCCCTACCCCTCCCTCTCCTGAGGAACAATTTTTAGCAAGTCCCCTTCTTACTTACCTGTCTTATTTTTAGGGTATAGCTCATTGAATTTACTAAGAGTTACTGACATGAGGCACATGGAGGATATTTAGTGGAGCAAATATATCTGTGTATCTGTGGCTACACCACTGAAGTAAATGACACATCGGTCCCAGTAAGCCTTATTTGCCAATAGGCACTCTGGGAAGGTGGGAGCTCATGGCCCCTCTCTATGCCATGATGAAATGTTGATGGGTCCTATCTTCTGCAGATCTTGGACAGGTCACCACAAGCTTCTGCGAGTTCATGAGGACAATGACTGTGTCATGTCCAGAAAACAGCCTTTTGCTTCATGTCTCTACGCCGTCAGCCCTAACACTCTATCTTCCCCCTCTTCTAAGTATTCTCTGAGTTTTGTAAGGTGTGATAAAGATGTCTGAGCTCCCCTCAACTACCTCTTAGTCACTGTGCATGGACCAGTTACAGGTTTCTGCACTAAGAAGCCTCTTTAGTGAAGGCTGGGTACACTGTGAAGCTCTAATGCAAACTGGAGCTGGGGTGAGTCAGTATTTTTAAATGATTTTTTTTTAATCATAAGACCATAAGGAAAGCTGTATATGACACACATCTAATTATTCGGTTGTGTTATTTCAAGCGAGTGGTGACAGCTGAGCTTGTCTTATATGTCTGCATACTTTCTCACTTCACCAAAGAGCATGTGTTTTTGAAGGTAAATCACAAATAACAAAGAAACATCAAAGTGCATAGTTTTAGAGTGGAAGAGGCTAATTTGCAATTTTCTTCCATTACCCCAAATCCAGGTTCATCTGACACCAGCTACTTCCACAATCCTACCAAAGGTGACCGTCATTGAAATCAAAGTTGTGTGACTAAATGGTAATAGAGATGCTGGTATCCTGTGCACCTTGGCCTCCTTCAAGGTCAGTACACTGACTCTGTCTCCAAAGAAGTTTGAAAAACATCATCAAGTCAAGCAGAGCAGTGATTGGAAGAGTCTAGAGACTAGACTAAATCTGATCTCTAAGAAAAACCAGTTCAGACTGACTGGTACGTTCTGCTACAGCCTGATCATCAATGATTTCAAGGAGACACCAAGTGATAGAAAGAAGAAAAAAAAGTAATCCCAGTAGAAATATCACTTTTGCTTAAGAATGTCAACATTGTTTGACAAGTATGACATGGGTAGTTATCCAGAAAAGCCTTGTAACTACAATAGAGATTCTGGATGCTGAACCTTCTATTAGCAACAATGTTCAGGGTAACAATTCTCAACCCTTGTGGAATCATAGAAGACAGCCACAGTGATAGAGTAGAATGTCCAGTTAATTGAGACATATTAAGAGACATTTTTTAAATTAAAGATTATCTAACAAAAAAGGAAGAAAAATGACACCATAATACGAACTTAGACATAGTCACCAAAGTGTGTGTGAAAACAATAAACACAAGTGCCAGGATCTGTCTCCAAATGACAATTAGCCAAGATCGCTTGGAAACTGGATTTGAACTGTGTGTGGTTATTGGAAGATAATGGTCTAAGCTAAGAGGGCACGCTGGATAAAAATGTCACATGCTGTTGAAATGATCCAAATGAATGATGATTGTTTCCTAGTCCTCTGCAAGTGGGTGAGAATTATCATGCTGATAGGCAATTAACTCATTGCAATAAGAAAAACTCAAGTCAGCCTTCAAATATGGATGGGCTTTTGACATTTATGTAAAGTACAGAATTCATAACTCTAGACACTTGACCTTTACCTTACTTTCCTTTATTGAGTGACATGGCAAGAACACTACAGAACAGGACAACGAATATAGCTTTATTTGTTATGTTTGTCAAACCCATAGATTTAAAAAGCATTGTTCATGAACAAAAACACTGAGAGTTAATAAGGATTTTGATGGCGCTTATAAAATGAGACAGAGTTAAGGGCACTATGTCTCATTTCTTCACCTTGGGGCAGGGAGATGCTTTGGGCAATGACTTAGGGCTTTAAATGCTGCAGGGAAACACCATGACCAAAAAGCAAGTTGTGGAGCAAAGGGTTTATTTGGCATACACTTCTATATTGGTGTTCATTCCCAGTGAAGTCAGGACAAGAACTCAAGCAGGGAACTGATGCAGAAGTCATGGAGGGGTGCTGCTTACAGGCTTGCTTCCTCTGGCTTGCTCAGCCTACTTTCTTATAGAACCCAAGACTGTCAGCACAGAGATGGCACCACCCAATGGGGGCTGGGGCCTCCCACAATTATCACTAAAGGAGAAAATGCCTTACAGTTGGATCTCATAGTAGCATTTCCTCAACTGGACCCTCTTTCCTCTCTGATGACTCTAGCTTGTGTTATATTGACACAAAAAACAGCCAGCACAATAGACCTCTTGTCAACCTGACACACAAGCATGTCAGTATTCAGCTACAATGCTTCTTTCTTATTCATCCCCAAGACCTCACATTAAAAACATAAATAACTTTAAAAGTCCCACAGTCTGTACAAATTCAAACACATTAAAAATTTCAGTCCTATTAAAAATAGCCAATCTCTATTAAAATCCAAAATACTTTAAAGATTCAAAGTCTCCCAGCTATAGGCTCCAATAAAATATGTTCTTACTTATAAAAAGAAAAATAAGGGCACAGTCACAGTCAAATCAAAGCAAAACTAAATTCCAACCTTCCAATGTCCGGGATCCACTAAAGATCCTCTAGACTTCTCCAAAGAGCTTGAGTCAGTTCTCTGGCTTTTCCCTCTATAGCACACACTGCTTGTCTTCTGGGCTCCAGCTGGCTCTACTCTGTGGCTGCTGCTGTTGTTCTTGGTGGTCATCCCATGCTACTGGCATTTTCAAAACTGCTGGAGTTCATTGCTGCAGCTGGGCTGCACTTTCACCAATAGCCTCTCATAGGCTCTTTTTCTGGTGCCGATTCTCAAATTCTTTGCATGACCTCCCTCAGTTCCGGGTCTTCAACTGCTACTGAAGCTGCGCCTTCACCAATGGACTCTCTGGTTCTCTAGCAGAGCCAAACTTCAGCTCTCTCCATGGCCCACTCATGCCTTCAAAGCCAGTATCACCTGGGTGACTCTTACACATATACAAGTCTGCTGCCAACACAAGGTACAACCGTGGCCACCTCTGGAACACAACTTCTCTGTGCTCTCAAGAAATACATCCCAAGCCGGGCGTGGTGGCGCACGCCTTTAGTCCCAGCACTCGGGAGGCAGAGGCAGGCGGATCGCTGTGAGTTCGAGGCCAGACTGGTCTACAAAGTGAGTCCAGGAGGGCCAAGGCTACACAGAGGAACCCTGTCTCGAAAAACCAAAAAAAAAAAAAAAAAAAAAAAAAAGAAAAGAAATACATCCCAGAAGATCTCATCTCCATGGTGCTGGTCTCTTCTAAGTCACCTCTAATTTCTTAGCCCCAGCCAACCAGCACCAAGTATCCCATCAAAGGTTTGCTTTAGTAGTTCTGATATCTTGTTCGTTATAGCTGATTTTTTATGCCCAGCTATCCAGAACCATAGAACCTTAGTTCAAAATAGCAAATGGCCCCAGTAGAGGCTTTAAACTTCCCTCTGAAGCTTCACAAGCCAGGCCCTCACCCTCTGCACTGCTCTCAACATTCTTATCTTCCAAGCTCCCACAGAATATCACACAGAACTCTTAACATTTGATGCTTCTTCTAGCCCCAAATCCTTTCAAAATCCTTCCATAATCCTCCCAAAAACACAGTCAGGTTTGTCACAGCTGTACCCCCTTATGTTGGTACCACTTTGTCTTAGTTAGATTGCTACTGGTGTGCTAAAACATCATGACAAAACATCAAGTTGGGAAGGGAAGGATTTATTTGGCTTATACCTCCATATCACTGTTTATCACCAGAGGAAGCCAAGACAAGAACTCAAGCAGGGCAGGATCCTGGAGGCTGATGCAAAAGCCATGGAGGACAGGCAGTGTTCCTTGTCTGGTTAATCTAAGAGAAGCAATTGCCTCTGGTCTCTCCTGGGAACTTTCATTAACTAACCTTATATGGAAGGAAGAAACTAAAGTTTCTCTCCATCTCTAGATATGTTTGAGTCACCATTTACTTCTCTGTATTTCAGGCCTAGTGATAATTGTTTTTAAACTTTTGCCCTTTCTGTGTGCAATATTGACTTTGATCCATCTATTTTATGTTCTCTAAGCCCATTAGACACCCCTTAAAGGTACTTACTTAAGTATCCCAAAATATGTCTTTATTCTCCATTTCTCTCCTCCATGTAACATGGTTATATTAAGTTCAGAAAATTGAGGCTAGTGGTAGTCATGTTCCTTTGTTCAACACCAGGATTTATGTTTCCCACTAGGCTTTTGGGTAAATTGTGTACTTTTTTTTTACTATCTAGTGTTTATCAGTTTATCTTAGGGGCCTATACAGTGCTTTCTTTACTCTTGCCTTTCCAATGAAGTCATAAGTAACAACATTAAAGAAAACAAATAATAGCATTAAAAACAAGTGATTGCATCTAAGATAAATAAAAATATAGCCACTTTAGTAGAGGGCTTTCCACATAAAAACAGTTAAAATCGCAGTCACATAGGAAGCACTTATGAAAAGAAAAAATACTGCAATTGATCACAAAATACAGATAAAATTAAAATTGAAATACATGAACAATAATGAAAGTAATTGCAATATTTTACAAAGTGAACCACTGTGCTGAGTGTTTGGGAGTCATAGAGGTATTAAGAATGGAAAGATGAGCTTCATATAGGACAGATAAGCGGAAGTCTCCATCTCTAGCAGTTGAGAGGTGTTTGCTTGAGTGGTTTGATTACTCCTCCAGAGAAAGGCACTTGTAACCTTAAGGATGTATTTAAGTGGAAAGGCTATTTAAGTAGGAAACAGCTGTGTTCTCTGTCCTTATAATGATCTCTGTTAACTATATTAGACTGGCTAAAATACTGTTCCTGGCTCCAAGCTTCACTCTGAAAGAGAACCATAGATATCCCTCATGTACTGGAGATTTCCTGTCCCATATGGCTTTCCACCCTTGACAGATACATGGATGGACCACTGTGGGACTCTGCTGGATAAGGTTGGAGTCTGACTTCTCAAGATAGCCATTTTGCCTTTTGTCTGTGTAGACAGACTCCCTTTCTTAGCAGGGGATTCTCAGTCCACTTGATCAGGTAACCCCAGAGTTTGTAAAGGTTGTCACATAGTCCTAAAAGAAAAGTGCAGGCCCAACCCTTTCCTGTTAAATAACTTTAACAAGCACAGGGAATCCCTGGAAGGATCCTGGCCATGCTGAGATCCTAGCCTCTAGCAAATGCCCCTTAACTATACCTAGGAGTCATTCCCCTCTCATCTAGGATGTTTTCTCCTTCCTGGGATAGGGCCCAGTGTTACTACATGTAAATAAACTACTGTACCACTGTATGTAGATTAAGTATCCTGGCGCCCTTATCCCTAGCAAATCAGACACATCCATCCTCAAAATGCTTCCCGCACTGCCCAAGGTTTATAAGTAAAGACTTGTGCTCAAACTCATGCTCTCTTGCTTGCCGTTCCCCCACCATGACCACCAGAGACTCCATTTATTCTGGGTAGGAACCTCCCCTGTATGCCAGGTGGTTAGGCAACAGAGGGGCCTGTTCAACCACTGCTGATAGCTCGGTGCTGACCCCTGGTGAAACACTGTGGGACTTGCATTTCACCTTGTCTGTCCAGTAGGTTTCAGCTGCAGTGCTTGGCATAGGGGCTCAAGCAAGGAGCTGTAACAACGTGGAGCTCTCAAGTCTCCACTGCCTTTTGAGACTTGCAGTCTCTCATTTCATAAAGAACTAATTGTAACACTGGAGCCTCACCCCTAAGGCACTCTAGCCACCTCTGAGCAAGAAACAGGACCTCTGATCTCAAGGTCCATCTGTTGTTGTCCGGAAGTAATCAGTACTTGGACTGACCTCCAGAACCTGAGGCCCAGGCCTGCTACCACCAGACACAGAATGACAGACCATCAACACACAAACCTATCCAAGAGTCTATAGAAATATATCAATCACAACACGTTGGGATGTGTAGCTAGTTGCAAAGGGAAGCACATTTGGTTTGGTGAATTACATTGGGCAAAGCAGAAGAGATTAATGACCTACATTGGTCTTTATGTGTTAAAAATGGGGGTTGATAGAAATATAAGGAATGCACACATCTGCAGCTGGGGGTCAGCATCCTAATGTGGTCCAAGTTGCTGTGAATGGTGACAGTGTTAGAGGACAAACTGCTGAGAAGCTGGGCAGAGGAGGGTCCCTGCTGTGCTAAGCTGTTGAGATTCCTATAGGCCCAAATAACCTACATTCTCTCTTCCCCATCTCCCTGACACCCCTTCCACTCTGAACAGAAAGTTTCTTTCAGGGGTTCTAATCCTCAAAACTAACCGTGCCCGGAAAACACTGTGAATTTATGGACAAACAGAGAAAATGATGGATTTTATTTACCGCTTCGGCCATTTTCTAAGGAAGTTTGTTACTGGTATTCAATGTTAAGACAGCTTCTTGCACAGGTGGTAGTGACCAGCTGTTCTCTATCTCTTCTGAGAACACAACAAAGGGAAGGGGTGTTAAATTGCAAAGTTAGAGATTTTTGTCAATTTAATAAATCACCAGGTCCCTCTTCTCTCATCCCCCACGCCCCGTCCCAGTTGTTAACCTTTTCAGCTAAGTGTTCATTACCAGGCATTTCATTTTCAATTCCATTTATCCCTAAATAGGAGGGTGCGGGCAGCTCTGGGCGTTGATTTATGGAAGTGCAGTGTACTGAACAAGTCCTCTTCACATCTACTGGTCCGATGAAGCATTGCCTGTCAGAAGCACTGTGCCACATGGCAAAATGAGGACAAATGCTGACACACTTTTCAGTTCTGATCCCAGAGAGCACTGATAACAAACAGCACAGATGTGCATCCTCTCACTTTTTATTTTGCCCGCTCCTTTGCAAGCTGCATTGGTCCTGGAGCACGTCTCTATCACTTCCAGAGAATCCTTGACAGCAAGGGTGCTCAATATTACACAGAAGGGTAATAAGGTGACGTAAGGTGAAATGCCACAATGATTTCAATGCTCCCTTCCCTAGTATCTTTCATCTAACTATCCCCAAAAGACAAGTTATTCCTTGGATTTACCAATAATCCTAGTGCAATCAAATAAGGAGACCACAGAGTGTTTCACTCAGAATTGCCTGGTGGCAAAAGTACGAATTTAAAATGAGCACTGGAATTCATAAAATGTGTTTCTGTAGGAAGAAAACACCATGGAATATTCCATTCCCTGAACAACATAACTAATTTAATCTAGGAAATCCCTCCACACCAAGTTAGAGAAGGAGCTTACACAAGGCTTCTGGCTCTCTCGGTTTGATTTTTCCCTTAATATAAAGCCTGCTCCAGGGTAGAAGTATGGCTCTTCTAGCCATCAGGATGTCAGAGCATTGCCCTGAACAAACCATGTTTGCTCCTTTACAAAGCAATGTCCCATCTTAGTACCACCTAATTCATTTGCCTTCAATTCTTTCATTTTCCCATATTGGATAAGCAAAGGAGTTGGTGGAGTTAAGACTGGGCCACAGCTGTTTCAATAAACAACCATGGTCCCTCAAAGACACACATCAAGAATGAAAAAAGCCAATCTGAGAGCCAGCCGCCCCCATCCAACACCTCTGTTCTATGGGAACCAGAACACTGTAAACTAAGTCTATCACTGATTTATGAGTGTGAGAGAGGAGGAAAAGACCAAGAAAAAAATTCAGACCTCTAAATTTATTTTCCTTTCATAGTTATAATTATTTCATAGGACTGCTGAAAAACAAAAGGATTGAGCAATTTAACATTTTATTACTTCTAAGTGCTTATTAACATGTACATATGTCATTACTTTATGAATATTCAACTCAGTGTTTTATACTATACCCGCATATTCATACGCCTACTCACAGGAATATATGGAAAAATATCTATAGCAGACTAAGATGGTGACTTTCAACATCAAAATATGGTAGTAAGTCTGAGTGTAAAAATTCATCTCTTTGTATCATGTATAGCCTGGTGTTAGTAAGTGAAGTGAGAAAATTAAAATATATGAAAGACATTACTGGGCCACACCCCAAACTCAGCTAGTAGGTAAGAGAACCCCACATCCCATTGTTAACTTGAAATATGGCCATGCATGAGGAATGGAATACCAGACGCCACTGATCTAGTTCACGTGAAGCTGCCTCGAACCCTTAGTAGGGCATTCTGCTCAAACTTTCCCATGACTTGGCAATACTGAATAAATGTGTCAGGCTCACATGAGAAATCCCCATGTGTTATGGCTTTGCAGCTGGGATTAGTTCACATTCTCGTCAATTATTACTTAGCTCTGGAAGGGTGACAGGTTATAAATTTATGTACTTTGTCCTACACATCTCTCCAGCCGCGGCATAGCAACTTTTTTCAATTGGGCAAATTATCTTTCAGCAGCCATTAGAGGTGACAGGCAGGCAAGGGGGGAATGAGGAGCCTTGGTGGCCTAATTATCCCAATGACCAAAGTACTTAAACCCTGGAATCTGTTAAGAAGAATCTAAATGCAAGGCACCTCCCTTGCTTGTGTGGAGGAGTGTCATTACATCCTCTAGATGTACACTTAATGAGATAGTTTAGATACTCAGAAAAGAAAGGAACTTGATTACAAACGGCCAGCATAAAGACTGTGTTTACTGTGCTTTTATGTGTCTAAAATGCATTTTCTGATCATAAGAAAGCAAATCTGCCAGCTGATAAGCTCTTCTACTAGAAAGATTCTATCACACGCGTAAATCCCTTAAAGGATAACACGTGTCCCGTATGATAACTATTATAATTATAAGCATTTGCCAAGGTAGCGCAAAACATTCTTATCACAGATAGCCTGATGGTAACAGTGGCTGATGGTTAGGGACTCCATCCTATCCTAACAGCCTACCTGGAATGCTTTGGAAACAGAATAATAGGTTTTGTGTTGAATACTGAAAACCCAAAAAGGCTGCATCTGTGATGTAAGAACCCGGGGAAGCTGAGAGAGAGAGAGAGAGAGAGAGAGAGAGAGAGAGAGAGAGAGAGAGAGAGAGAGAGAGCTGATGCACCAGCACCGTGGCCCAGGATGCGTCCTCATTTTCAGAGTCTCTCAGGATTGATAACGCATCTGTGGCACCGGGAAGGTAGTGGCAGTGTGACATGGTTTGCAACTGCTGACGCTGCAGAACTGGAGCATCAGAACAGCACTAACCGTCAGGATGGTACTTCCATCACAATGTGTCTATTAGTGGGACGCTATTAATTATACTTTAAATAGCTCCGCAGTTATTTCCACCTTAGTTAGTGATTGGAACAAAACAAGTGAGTTTCCAGGCCAAGTATCAAGTCCAGGGGTTGTAACCACTCCATGATAGGCTGTATCGCTTCAACTCATCTCTCAGTCACCACTAACAGCTCATCTCTCAGTCACCACTAACAGCCTTTGGAATCCATTGACAGTTGCATGGACCATCATAAGGAATGAAGCTCAACAAAAGGTCACGTTGTGTCAAATTCTTTCTTGAGCTGAAAAAAAAAAAAGTAGCAAAACAATAGAAATGTTTCACGAACCAAAATTTGTTTTTTAATTTATAGATTTGTAACAATGCTATTTGAGGTGTGTTGCAGATCTGGGGAGAGAAATTAGGAAGGTAGCATGTGCACACCACGTTTGAGATAATGTGAAAGGATGACCTTCTATGCTAAACCGTGGAAGCTTCTAACACCTTATGCTTTCAGAATCTAGGAATAAATAACGAAGGAAACATGACGTCACTGCAGGAAAGAGCAAATTCAAAGTAAGTAGCCACACCACTGTTGTGGAAGTTCTGGTTAATATGTAAACATATTTTTTGCTTTAATCCCAGGTGTGGGATCTGGGGCCTGCTCCAATTTGTCCACAGCTGATAACTGCCTCATGAGAGGGTGTATGATGTTTGTCAGCTGTAAACGGCCTCATGGTGGGTCTTTGCCAGTTGGGATAAATGCCAGACCCAGAGAGACACATTTGAATGCAGATGTCACAGACCATTTCCAAATCTCACTCAGTGCCTGGACCCAAGTTGTCAATCTTCCTTCAGAAGGCAATGTCAACTGGTGTCCTGGACTTCAGAATCCATCTTAGGTCACTCCCAAACAGGAAGGCCAGGGGTATTTACATCTAGACATTAGGGCAAAGCAATGTACATGCATACAGTTCATTCTCTGCTGTGGGGGAAGATTTGCTTAGTTACTGAGTTGCTATTGCCAGGGCTGTCAGTCGCCCTCTGCTGTAGACACTGCAAGGACAGGGTCATGAGTCAAGACTGAAGAAGAAAACAATCAAATTTATTCAGCTATGATATTAGAGGATCCAGGATAAACTAACGGTGATTGTTGAAGCATGTTAAAAATAATTTTATATAGACTAAACAGGGCATATCTAGGGATATATACATATATGTTCCTTATATACACATAATATATATTCCTAAAGTATGTATTCCTAAATAAAACCTGTTGAATATAAATACAGTATACAAATATACATATTTGCATTCAATAACAATTAATGAAAAATCTGCCAGGAATTTGAAGGAGATGGGGAAGGGGGCATATGAAAGTATTAGGAGGGAGGAAAGGGAAAGGATAAATATTGTAATTAAATCACAATTTCAAAAAATAAACAACAAAACCAGCTTATAAGCCCATGAACAATAACCTTAACCAAGTGTCAATAACAAACGCCTAGACACAGAGACAATGATGAAGGCTTAACTGAAACTGGTATTTTTTTTTTCAAATAAAGAGAATGTTATGCCCAAATTCTGAGAGATTCCCCAAACATACCACCCAAGAACCGAGTCCAAATGCAGTCACAAGGAAGTCTTTATTGCAGGTCCAAGCTGAGGCCATACATCCTATGCAATGGCACAGCAGATGCAAGGAAGTGGCCCCAAATCTCAATTGAGAGTGGTTTTTATAGGTTTTAGACAAATAAACGGGTTTTACAGTATATGCTTGGATGGCATTGGGGCAGAAAAACTACAAGCAGGGAGTTAGAAGCCTTGGCGTCTTGTGGTTGGGTAATAGGTGTAGAGGCAATTTGACATATAGAAAAGATTGGTTGAAGTAGTCATGGGGCTATTAGGAACTTTGTCCTGGCTTCTCCTAACTGGCTGTTGCTATGTGCCAGACCATCTGCTGGTCAGCTTGACCAGCAAGAGTCTATTAGGATTCTGAGGGCTCTCTCAAAATTGTGAGCTGATTGTGTTGCTAGGGAATATTTTTCTGTTTAAACTACTCTGTGGTTTTTCCTGGAATCTGTGTTCAGCCCTTGGCCATGTTTAACACAAAACAGAGTTTCTTTTTCAAAATGGAGTTTGTCTGGTCCTTACAATACCACGTCAATAGAATTGACATAGTACTGAAAAAAGAAAGAAAATTTATTCTGTCTCTTCTTATCATTTTGTATTTACTAATGTACAAGAAGGATTAATTGAGGTGTCTTCGCTATGAATGCACACTAAAACAATTCTTAGGCCAGTGTGACAAGCATAATACGTGACATTGTGACAGAGTTATGTTTGCCCTGAAAAAGATAAAATTTAATTCAAGTATTTTTTAACTTCATAGGAAAATAGAATTAAGGCTCATTTAAAAAAAAAATCATACCAGTGTTAATAGATCTAGTGTGATCCTGTCTGAAGTAGTTTTGTTTCTGTTTTCATCTGAAACAAAATAATTACACATTCCAAGCATCAAGATTACATTTGGGCTTTGTGGCAAACCACATTTTAAACCAAGTTGACATTTAATCTTTATCTGGATTAGCAACAACTTGTATAAACAGAGTCCACTGCTCCTGCACTGTTGGTTAAATTGGCTGGTTTTGTTGCTGTTGGGCAAGGAGAAGGGAGCCTCCCAAAACACTGGTCAGCTGCAGAGAGACACAGCTACATCTGAGGTTGCCCAAACTCAACAGTAGTGTGCTGCTGTCATTGTTCTCCTCCCGCGGCCCAGATTGCCTCCTCATTTTATCTTCACGGTGTGTGAAGTCTGTAGATCTTCTTGCTTTTTGGCTTTTGTACATATATTACACACTGGTCCATGTTTCCCTGCTGTTTACTTGTGATGGGTTGAAATATGTGCTTTCCACATAGGTTGAAGGCCTAACTCCTTCTGTCTCAGAACGACTTTATTTGGAAATGGTGTAGTGGCAGATATAATTAATTAAAACGAGGCCATTAGAGTGGACCTTAGTGGATGTACCCTGTGTCCTTCTAAAAAGGAGAAATGGTGATATATTAAGAAATGATCCCTGGATGGGGAAGCCTGGTGGCACTCAGAGGAAGGATATCAGGCTACCAAGAAGAGACTTGATGCCCTATGAGCATGTACAGGGGGAGGAGGTCCCCCTCAGTCACAGACATAGGGGAGGGGAATAAGGTGAAAGCGGGAGGGAGAGAGGAACAGGTGGAAACAAGGGATGGGATAACAATTGAGATGTAATATGAACAAATTAATTTTTTTAAAAAGATTTTTAAAAAGAAGAAATGATCAGTGGGGTGGGTGTGGGGCCACGGGACTACAGGGTTTAAAAGATGAGGTCCTCAATGCATTCTAAGGAGGATGATTGTGTTCCAGAGCAGCCTGATTGGGAGGAAACAGCTCAATGTATTAGAAATACCAAAGCTGAGATCATCCAAAATGGCATCAATCACATACTGTGTCTGATCTGCAGAATAGCAGTGACTGCACAGCCACCAAAAAACCACACTGAGAGCTCCAAAGTACAGTGCCGGTGTTTCTCAAAAAGAAGGAGATCCTGTCCTGTGGATCTCCCATGCCCTCCCTCCGCAGAACCATGGGACCACGCTCAGGTAAGCTCCCAGAGACCCCGGGCCACCTCCACTGCCACCGCAGCTACTTTTCAGGTTGCAGCCTGTCGTGGTACGGGCCAAGAAGATAGCGTTCAAGAATGGGGTGCTGTTCCAGTTGAGGTCAAGCGAGATCTGCACTACCCACACCGCAGGCCTCAGGGGCCTCCCTCTCATGGGCCTCGGCCCTTGCTTAATGCTGAGAGCTGGATCGTGAAGAGGTGCATACTAGGGGCAGCACTGAAGTGGGGGCCCATGGTAAATGGAGCATGCAATGGAACCAGAGACTTGGGATGCCCAAATCAACAGAGCCACAAGTTCCCCGGCACAAGAAGCTGAGCTGGGCCAACATCAGTGGTTTCTGTGAGCAACTCAACGAACACATTGGGGATCTCCACCTGCCACCCGCCACCTGCTTGATGGCCCACAAAATCCAGTACCCACAGAAGTAGGAGACCATCCAGGCCTTGACAGCTAGCAACAATCTAGCGAATTGAATGGGAGCAGGAGAGCTGGCCCTGAGGACACAAGAACAGGAGAGCTGGCCCTGAGGACACAAGAACAGGAGAGCCGGCCCTGCTATGATAACAGCTGGCCCTGCCATGATGACATGGGCATGGGAGAGCAGGCCCTGCCCTAAGGACACAGGATCAGGAGAGCTGGCCCTGCCATGATGACATGGGAGCAAGAGAGCAGGCCCTGCCTTGAGGACAAGGGAGCAGGCCCTGACTCAGGGCTCTGAGTTGACCTCACCCTGACATCTACCCCATGTATGGCCTGCTGGAACACATGAAGGGGCCAGACCTGCAGATTCAAAGATTAAGAATCTCCTTGACACATCGCAACAATGGAATATCCAACAGCAGTCCCAGTGAGAATCCAGTAACAATAGTGTAGGCCTCAAAACCAGACCCATGACTCATAGCAATGTACATTTGAAAGTAAACATATGTGGACAAAAGGCTGTACTGCGTGATACACTATAGCTTCTGTGACAAGATTTTTTGTTTGTCTGTTTTTATTTTACTGGGGGAAGGAGAGGGATTTTTGGTGCATGATATATAAATCATAGATACTCAATAAAGGTAAAAGAAAGAAAGAAACATTTTTCAATTGAAGGGAAAAACAAACAAACACAGATAATGCAATGACAGAAAAAGATTTGTATATACATAGGTACATAAGTTGGAATATAACAAACTTAGTAGCTATTGGAAGGATAGACAAAATATTTATATCCACATATACTTGAATACTTAGTAAAAGTAAAAAAGAAATAAAAAAAAGAAATGATCATATAGGTACAAAATGACACAGAGAAAGAGGAGATGCCATCTATAACCCAGAGGAAGGGCAAGACATTCCCTCATGGTCTTCTGAATAAAACCTCTCTTCTGTCTTGCTATTGGATCTCAACCTCTGAAACTATGGGACAATCAATACTGTTTCAGTTATTCAGTTCATGATATTTATTTACAGAGGTCTGAGAGACTATATACAATTTGTGTGCAATATGGTATTTCCTCCTTATATATAAACTTCTAGAACTTAAATAAATTACTATTACATTTAGTATTTAAACTATATTCCATGTTAGAGTCCTTCTTTTTAAAGAATAAAATTATATGATAGCATGGAAGTGCCTTATATTCCTCAGTTCCTCCCAATTCCCAGTCTGCATTTGAAGCATCTGTTTCTGAAAAAATGTCCTAGGTAGAGCTCAGTGCAGACCCTTGGAGCAAGGATATAGATAGAGATTGATAGAGATAGAGATGGACATAGATAGATAGATAGATAGATAGATAGATAGATAGATACAGATGCAGATACAGATACAGATACAGATACAAATATAGATGTCCCTTATTGAGTCACAATTTCTTTATTTGTACCACACGTTCGAATTCAATACACAAGGGATTAGGAAGATTTTTCCAAGTAAAGGGCCTGCCATTCAACGATAAAACCTAAACTCACGCACTCAATACTAACATGAAAATCTGGGCGTGGCAGCATGCACCTAGAATTCCAGTTCTGAAGGAGAAAGAAAGGAGGATCCTGGGGCTGGAGAGCTTGTCAATCTAGCTAACTTGGTGAACTGTAGTTCAATGAAAGCATGCCTGTAAAGTTAAGGTGGTGCTCAAGAGAGGAATACACCAGTGTCAACCGCTGGATTACAACTCTCTCTCTCTCTCTCTCTCTCTCTCTCTCTCTCTCTCTCTCTCTCTCTCTCTCTCTCTCTCTCTCTCTCACACACACACACACACACACACACACACACACATATGCACACTCATACACACACACTCACACACACACTCACACACACATGTTCAATTCATACAACAAAAAGTAAAAGAATGAAGAGATTATTATACAGGATTAGTCTAAAAATTAAATAAAACAAAACACAAAAAAGTGCTTGAATTGCTACTTTTTAAAATCTGTTTCATGTTCGGGCAGTGGTGGTGCAACCCTTTAATCCTAGCACTTGGGAGACAGAGGCAGGTGGATCCCTGTGAGTTTGAGGCCAGCCTGGTCTACAAAGTGAGTCAAGGACAGTCAGGGCTACACAGAGAAACTCTGTCTTGAAAAAAAAAATCTGTTTCACTTGCAGCAGCATCGAATGATTCCCAAAATTATAGTTTACAATATATGTGGCCATAGAATTCCATGAGATGTCTTCAAAACTAAAAGAGAGTAATCACTCAAATTTCATCTGCGTGAAGCTCAGGAATCACCTATGGGCATGGCTCATATTGTATTTCTTATTTACCACACCTGTGCACACAGTTCTCACTCACAGCAGAAAATTTTCTGTAGTTTATCCTGATGAGTGTGACACACAATCACATAAAGAAGCGTTTTTTTTTTTTTTTTTTTTTTTTTTTTTTTTCAATCTGGGAAGCTGAAGTTTTGCCTGGCATTTCATCTTCTCTGCCAGTTATGAAAACCTTAAATGAAAACTGTTGTAGCAATAACCTCTAAGCAGAGCTCCACACCCGTGTGATGAGTGGGGTATATATGTGTTGAGACATAGTTGCCCTCAGCCCTCAGTGGTCCAGATGATGCTTCCACCCATCAGTATTTCATATGCCTGAGTTGACAGTGACAGTCTTCTGTTAAAGTCTCTTCCTCTTAGAGTAGATTTCTTCATTGATATTTGTGGCAATAGAAACATGAGGCAAAGCAGTAGTTCATCAACTTCATCACAGATTGGGGCACAAAAGACATTCAGAAATACAGGCTAGGACTCTTAACCTTTCAAGACCCATCCATGGGAATGTATGTCCACAAGCCAACCCCCACTTCCTATTTTCCAAAGCTTCCAAAAACATAACCATCAAGACACATGCATATAGGCAACACTTTTCTTCTGCCTAACAAAGGCTCATGGTCATCTCATAATACAAAATACTTCCTGTCTG